>NC_137969.1:44306704-44916704 GCF_963924665.1 Micromys minutus
AAAGGCAGAAATCCATCAGGGGAAATGTCAAACCCAGTAGTTCTGTGCTTAGCATCTTCAACCTTTGACAGTATTGTCTGTGTTCCTGGAGCTTAGATAACATCTTCCCCTAGGTCTGCTGCCTGCCTGACTCACATGTGGCCTCTCTTGAAACCTAAGCTCTCCATACTTCATGCACAGTCCATTTGGAAACTGTACTAAGGATCTGATTCTGCTACACATTGTTTAGCCTCTGTAATGTTCTGGAACCTTAAAGTAATTCTCTGTGCCTCTCTCTCCTACAGTAGTAGTCAGAACTTCTGACACTGCGTCACACTTAGTTTCAGAAACACATTCTAGACCGGGGAGAGAATTAATATCTGTTGTTCTAAGCTACCACTTTGTGATAATGTATTCATGAGAAACTTGAGAAAACAAACAAAAAAGAAGTTTGTAAAAATAATTTCTTTTGCAGCCATTCAAATATGTATAAAGATTGAAAGTCCATCGGAGTCTAATAACTTCTTTTCATTTTAGGTGGCAAATGTATTACAGAGGAATTTGGCTGTGGGATTTAGAAACCCACTGCTGAACACACTGCTGTTCACACTGGGGAAAGGCCTGTGCAACTATTGGATACTTTCCTTACTTCAGCCAGGAACTTCTGCTGAAAGTTGCTAGCCACTGATGGCAACCAGTCTGGGTGTTCCTGACTTGGCTGCCCTGCGGCCTAAAAATCCATTCTCCTGATTCATAGCTGTAAGCCATGAAAGGCAATCCTAAGCTTACCCTTCCCACCACTGCTGGAAGCTAGATGGAAGAGATATTACAATGAGATGGGCCAGCAGCAGAGCAGTGCTGGGATCAGGACATTCTCAGAGACTTCTAGAAAAACACAAAACATCAACAGGCTACTGACACTTTCGCTTCGCACAGATTTGTACAGTAACACACTTAAGACGGAGGTTATTCGAACAATAGGCATAAGGGTATTGAACCCTGTATTTGAAGCAACAAAGACTGCCTTTCAGGTGTTGATATGCAAATCTAGTGTGGGGGTAGAGATCAGATAAAGCTATAAATGCAGCACTAGAATAATAAAAAAGAATCCAGATGAGATTTACACGTGCATACATTTGTAAAACTATAATTTTATTCTTTCTTATTCTAAAAAGAATTTGGTGCCAAGATGGGTATATTCCTAGTTAAATTTATTGCTTAATAAACTGGGTACGGTGGAGTTTTTTTCTGTAGTAGAAATTCTACTTAGGCATTGTCATCTAAAGCTTTTTGTTGTCTTTAGGGGCATGTTAACGACCCCTTTTATTTTTTAAGTTGCTCTTTTGTTAATGCAGTAAACCCATGTGATAGTCTAGTTTCTGGTTTCAGGAATTTAAGAATTAAGCAGAGTTTCTTGTTACAGTCAGTAAACATATCTATGTTTATTTCCCCAAAGTATATGATAATACTTGGCAAGTAGAAGACACACAAAAGAAATTTGCTCTATGACTTATCACGTGACATTCCATGTGTGCATGCCTTCCTGCCTGCCACTGCTGTTTGAGCTTCTGCACACTGAGGGAAATGAAATGCCAGAAACCAGCACTTGAAGGGCTACTCCTACCTGTCCATGATTTCTATCCAGGCAGAACAAAGGACTCTCTGCCGGCTGCTTGGTGATGCTTTCTCTGCTTCTTTGCAATATGACTTTAGGATGTGAAAACTGTGTGGCTGCACTTTTTTTTTTCAGTAAGTATATACAAGAGAAATGATGTTAAATGAATGTTAAGCATTGGGCTTAGGAAGCTTTAAAGAAGAGAGAGAGAGAGAGAGAGAGAGAGAGAGAGAGAGGGAGGGAGGGAGGGAGGGAGGGAGGGAGGGAGGGAGGGAGGGAGGGAGAGAGAGAGAGAGAGAGAGAGACAGAGAGAGAGAGGAACAGCCTTTCACCTTTCAGCCATTGACTGCTTACTGCTTGAGAATACTGCATGAAAAAAAGCCATTCTGGTGAAGAAAGATGCTTTATTCCAGTTCCTATCTCTTAGCCTAGTGGTTCTCACCCTTCCTAATGCTCTGTCCCTTCAATACAGTTCATGTGTGGTGACCCCCAACCACAAAATTATTTTGTTGTCACTTCATAACTAAAAATTTGCTCCTGTTGAGAATAGAAATGTAAACATCTGATATATGGGATACCTGATATGCTACCCCCAAGGGGTCACCCCCCACAGGTTGAAAGCTGCTGCCTTAGACCAGAAGTACAAATTACTAATCATATGTTAGGACCCATTTCAGGCTACTAGCTGTAGTCAAACTGCCTGATGAATCATGAGTGATCTTGGTAAGTCCCATAGAAGAATTACACAGATAAGCTGTGTTTATTGCTTACTGCTCCCCCATAATGTATAGCTAAGTAACTGTGGTGTCAGGGAGGAAGCAACTCATACTCATTCACTTTTGCTAAGCCCTAGAGCTTCCTAATCTTCCCACACAGTGACTGTATTTTTCACACATTTGTCTCCTCTAAACTCAATTCTTTAACCCTTCTGAAGAAGAGAAGGCCTTTTATCACTTTTCTTGATAAACTGGTGCCTTGGAAGTCAAGATCTTCTCTTCACGGACGGAGCTTTTGAGATTCCTAAATGGAACAAGATAGGTTTTGAGTATAAAAATGTGGTTTTACATATAATTTAAAATATGTTGTTTTAAAAAAATTTTTAAAAAGTTCTTTGATCTAAGTAATGTTCTCTTTGGTAGAACATTAGCATTAGTAGGTCATAGTCCCTACTATTCTTTCAAGAAATTATTTATCAGAAAGTCCTAACTCCCTTGCTATACTGAATGATCTTAATAAATACTGTTTCTGACTCTGTGTATTTCAAGTAGTACTGGATAGATCAATATTGGGCAGTCAAGGTTGGCACTGGTCTTCCCTTCTTGTAAGAGGTAATTCTGGTTTTCATGTCTCTCCTGGATTAGAGAGAGGGAACACATGCTGTACTGTGACTTTTTAACAATTCTAACAGTTTCTTTTCTTACCACCCTTCCTTAGTGTTCTGACAATAATAAACTAGCTAAGGACAGAGATCAGAGTAGTGGCTGCACAGTAGCATCCAATTTTTGGACCTCAGTCTTCCAAATGATAGATATTTAGTGCCCTCCACTTAGCTCAGCTTTTCTTATTATCAGTTCTAACACTAGTAATAGTGTAAGAATTAAATCTGATATGTTTAGTGGATGTCCAAGAATTAGAGAACAACAACAAAAAAATGTCAGGAAGTAGAAATAAGCGATACAAGAAAATATGAAGGAAAACACAAGTTTTCAGATAAAATGTACTTGTGAAAATCTAAACTAGAAAAATGAAACTATTTTTCTTTACATGTTTCTATAAAATTTTAGAGCACAATTTCACACACTCACTGAAGAAAAAAGTTGTTAGAACCTACAGTGTTTCAGGTACCATACCAAGCCCCAAGTAGACCTGTAACTTGGAGTTATATAGTGATCATGACTAGAAGTAGTCTACCCAAGTGAGACTGACAGACTACAACCAAATACATAAGATCATAATTAGCTAAGTAAGTAAAGACTGGATGAAAATCTGTAAAGAATATCAAAATACTAAAATGGTAAGATAATCAAGAGTAGCCTCTCTTGGATGCTGAGATAAAGTGTAGTTGGTAGAGTGCTTGACTAGTATGCATGATGCCCTAGGTTTGATTTCCCAGGTACTTATACAGCTAGAAGTTCAAGGCCATCCTGAACTCAACAAACAAACAAACAAACAAACAAAAAACCAAACAAACAAATATCTCTTCAAAGACTGAAAATAATTGTAGTAGTAGAGTTCAGGGTTCAATCCCAGGACTAAAGGTGGTCTGTCTGAGAGGTGATATTCAGATTGCTACCTGTTTGGCTGAAATCCAACCTATATAGTGGTTTCTAGAATGATAATTTTTCCTAATTATATAGAATCCCTGTGAGAGTTAACATGAATGTCCTGAATGTTTCAAATAAAACCTACAAGAGGGAAACCATCTACCCATGTATCATGAAGATCTGAGGAAAAAGGACAGCAGGTAGAGAAGTGAATTCAGAGGCTCTAAGACAGAAGGAACACTTTGTATGGGGGATGATAGAGGTGAAATGAGGATGTGTAAGTAAAGATGGCAAAAGCTAAGAGATGAACTTGAAAAGGTAGGAAGACATCAGAAACGGGCCTGGCTTGGCGGGGGGGGGGGGGGGGATGGAGGGGGTGGAGGGTGTTCTACTCCAAACATAGTGGAAAGCCATCATTATTTTAACAACAGGCCAGAGACATTCTGAAAGTGGAAATAGCACAAATCAGTGACAGATTGGATGAGTAGAGTAACGACGTAGCAAAGAGAAGACAAAAGAGCTCATAGGAATCCTTGCACTGAAATGGTAAAGGCTGAGGGAGATCCAGATTTAGAAAGACATTTATTTTGGTTATTTTGAGTTTGAAATGCCTGGGAGACATTTGAAGGCATGTCAGGAGGTATTTTAAAATGTGAGTTTGGAACTCAGAAGGGGAGTCTAGCTTATTGATACAGATTTAGGAATTGCCAACAGATGGTTTTAAAGCATGAGAATGAATAAGATCATAAAAGGAGAAGACAGAGAGAGGAGTTATAGAAACTCTATAGTATGGTTGCATGGAGAAGTACTGCAGTAAAAATAAAAATGAATCTGGTTCTACTGTCCCATGTGGTCTCACTCCACAGGAGCTGCTCCAGTGTGGAGCTGGGTGCCCATCCCTTTCTCTACCAAGCAGTCCTCTGGCCACTGAGCCAGATCTGTGAGCTCTGGCTGCTTCTCTGCCACACAGTCCATGAGCCACCCTCCCCCAGCTATCTCCCTTTTAGCTGCCCTCTCCACATGCCCCCCCCACACATCCCAACTCCACTGCTGGCTTTGAGCATCCTACCACTACACCCTCCTTTGAACTCAATTAATTTGCCACATCAAAGAACACATCAAAATACTCTGATCCAATTGGTATGATATAATTTTCCCACCTAGATAAGTCAGATCATCCTGTACAATTCCATCCCTTATAAACTATTCATAACAACCTGTATCCATATAGAGATGTGCAGAGAGGAATATATATGTCTGCCTTAGTGTTGCTCCTTGAATCTCCCCTTTCTCCTTCTCTCCCAGCTTACCAAATCTTTGTCCCCACCCCACTCTCTAATGTCCAATTATGTATCACCTTGACAGGAACCTACAGAGAAGAAGCTCATAAAGGTCAGTGAGGAAGAGTTAAGAGCCAGAGAAACTGGGTATCTGCTGTAAAACTGTGTCATCTAGAAAGTTCATGAAAGCTACACCTATCAAGCCTAACAACATGGTTGCCTAAGCACAACTGACCAAAGATGATACCAGCAGACATGTGAAATGGAAATGTCTGGCTTCTTTGGAAGCTCAGTTATGTTATATGGTATTTTGTTGGAGCAGACAGGTGATGGGATGTTTTGCTGAAGCAGACACAGGTGAAAGGATGGTTTGCTAAGGCAGAGAGGTGAAAGAATGTTTTGCTGAAACAGACATGTGTGATGTTTAGAAAGAATATAAGTACGACCCTCACAGTCAATGGAAGGATGATCTGGCATTGGTTCACCTTGCATCATGTTGCAGATCTTTGCTTGTATAGACTTCATAGAGAGTAACTTGCTAAAGAACTTCTTGCACTTCTGCTGACTCAGTCTAATTGGCAGAGCTTTGAGGTTTTTTCTGGATCGAGATGCCATTGCTGATTCGTTAGTGGTGGTTGCTGAGTGAACTGGGCTACAGCTGCTGATTTGTGTTGGTGTTTGCTAAAGGACTGGACTGCTGACAATAAAGATTAGAATCGCCCCAAAGAACTGTTTCTAAAGAGGTCCACAACTCTTGTTTCCTATTAACCTTTTCCTTCCATTACTTCTGCTGGGTAGTAGGCTAGAAGGGAGGCTGACGCATTGAAGAACTCTTGTTAAAGTAGATTTTTGAAAAATCTAAACCTACAGACATACAAATACAAAAGGTAGAAATGTCTTAGACAAAGAACTATAGACAATTAAGAAATGCTGAGAGGGAAGAAAAAGAAATCTTCCCTAAGGAAGAGTCCCACTGTTGGTTATCAATGCTCAGTGCTCTACCCTGAAATCATGTACCTATAAGTAGCTTTATACAGATAATTAAGGTTTATCAAAACTTGAAGAAGCCAGATGCCATGACTTTGAAGAGAGAGAGCAATATGAGTGGAGGTTGGGTTTTTTTTTTTACATTAAAGTTGTATTCATAATTAATTTTTTTCTTTTATTAGATATTTTTAAATTTACTTTTCAAATGCTATCCACTTACCCAGTTTCCCCACCAGAAAGCCCCTATCCCATGTTTCTCTCCCTGCTTCTATGAGGGTGCTCCCCCACCTACCCACCCACATCCTCCCAGTTTGAGTGTTTTATAGGAGGGACTGATGGAAGGAAAGGGAAGGGGGAAATTATGTAATTATATTTCAACTTCAAAAAGTTTTTTAAAGAAAAGAAATGGGCAGTTATGAGAGCTCAAGCTGGGAACAAGAGAAGCAAGCCAAACAAATACAAGTCAGTAGTTATCATTTCAAGAGCAGAGTGTATGATGGGAACAAATACAAGTTGGCAGTTACCATTTCAAGAGCAGTGCATGATGGGAGACTGACACAGACTAACATCTTACACATCTGGAATGCAGATTGTTAAATTCTGCAAACAAATAAAATACTCAGAATAAGAACAAATTAGGGTTTTTTTCCTTTTTCACTTGTTTTTGACTCCACTCCACCCCTATGCGGGGTGAGCAAGCCAGGAGAAGCAATCCAGTAAGCAACATCCCTCTATGGCCTCTGCATCAGCTCCTGCTTCCTGACCTGGTTAAGTTCCAGTCTTGACTTCCTTTGGTGATGAACAGCAATATGGAAGTGTAAGTTGAATAAACCCCTTTTTCCACAGCTTGATTCTTGGTCATGATGTTTTGTGCAGGAATAGAAGCCTTGACTAAGACAGTAGATTTTTAAAAATTGAAACATAATTTAATTACAATGAAATAAGTTTGAAATTTTGCAGAATAAAGTTCAGAAATAAAGAAGACCCTGCTATCAAAGAAGGAAAAAACCCACAAAGCAGAGAGAGAGAGAGAGAGAGAGAGAGAGAGAGAGAGAGAGAGAGAGAGAGAGAGAGATCCCTGTATTTGGGATGTGTGGCTCAGCTGTTGAGAGCACTGACTACTCTTGCAGAAGACCTCAGACTGCTTCCTGGGACCCAATACCTCTGGTCTCCACAGGAACCTGTGCTTGCATGCATGAACTCATGCACAGATACACATAATTAAAATAATTTTAAAACCATAAAAATAAATATATACCCTATAATTTTAAATAAATACAGCTAAGCTTATACGTGTTTTAATTTTGTTCTGAAGTGCTAGTGGTTAAATCCAGACCTCACACAGGCCAGGCAAGCAGACTTGCTACTAAGTCACGTCCTCAACTTTTAAAAATGTTTATTTATTTATTATTGTGTGGGGTATGGTGTGTGTGTGTGTGTGTGTGTGTGTGTGTGTGTGTGTGTGTGCTCTCGAGTGCGCACGCGCACGTGCACAAGTGTGTATGTAAATGTGTGTGCTAGAAACGTGCTATAGTGCACCTGTGGAGGTCAGAGGATAATGTTCATCAGGGGTCAGTTCTTTCATTTCACCCTGAAGTTGTGGGACTGAACTCAGGTTGTCAGGTTGAGCCATTTTCCTGATTATATATATATATATATATATATATATGTAAATATATATGATAGATCATATACAGTGCATTATGATTTTGGAGACATGGTATCACTTATCACCCTGCCTGGCAAGAACTCACTAGACCAGGTTGGCCTCAAGCTTCCTGCAATCCTGTTTCTGTCTCTGACTCCCCTTCTGAAGTGCTGAGGTTTATAGGTGTGTATAGACTTTTTCTTATTTGTTTATACTTTAAGTCTATATCATTTTTAGAACTTGTATAAATATCTGAGGATTAAGTGTAAAAAATATGGAAATAATATTTGAATGAATAACTGAGACTTAAATACTAAAGAATAAGATTGTACCAAAACAAAACAAAAAATTGCTCAAAAGGACACATGTGCTTGTCTGCATGTATGTGCATGTGAGTGTGCAGAGCAAGTGCCTAAAATGTTTAATGAGGCATTGCAAAATAAATCCCTCCACCCTGTCACAAGGGAAGCAGAGTCAAGGTTCAGACAACTGTGTTTAGAAACTTTGGAACCATGTGTTTAAGAATGAGAGGTGCTGCCAAGCACGTCACACACTCGGCATGCGCCTACTGCCTGTTCACAGAAGCTGGTCTCTGCATGCCAACTAGCTGCTGACATTTGGAATACTGTCTAGCTAGATTTCAAGCTGTCACAACTCAATTTCCCAAAAGGTGCTCCAGAAACTTACATGCCCCAGTTCTAGGATTGTTTTATACACCTACTTAACTACTTAATTTTGACCTCAGGTCATGATTTTAAATTTTATAAATATACATATCAATTTAATATTTGTAAACATTAAAATGTTCCATTTCACTAAGCTATTAACCTTCCAGACAGATACACTTATCCCAGGAACATCTCTTGTTCTGTTGTGATGTGCAGCCCATCTTTACAAACATTTTCTCAAAGAAGGTTCAAGTTATAACAGAAACAGCTAACTGCACTGAATGCTCAGAGTAGCACAGGCATTGTGCTTTTGAAAGTCTCTCTTAACTCTCATAAGCATTCCTGAGAAGTTCCTTGCTAGAGCAATTTAGGGACTAAGCACAGCCCTCAGAGACCCCTTGACGCAATCCATGTTTCAGAGGATAAACATGAGTTGTCTGCAGGAGAAGGAAGGTGTGAGAATGCTCAGCCTGTTGTAAGAGGCTGTGTTCTCTTTTTCCTGAGTACCTAACAAAACAGCCTCTGTCCTGCCCATGGAAAGCTGGGGAACAATATCCTGTCTCAGTGGGGAATCTGACGTTCCAACCTGTCCAATTTTTAGTGAAATAGTAGTTCTTGAAATGTCCCAGCCAGAAGCAATGACATCACCTAGGAACTTGTTCTCACTTGTGAGAAATGCAATTTTTGAACCGTAACTGCAAGCCTGTGAGTCATATCTCTGAACATGGAACATAGCATGCTGTATTTTAATGAAATCACCAAGACTATGAAACAGGACTAGGAACCCCTTGGCTTGAAAAGATAACATCTTCTGCTTGGCCGACTGATCAGTGTTAGAGACATAAGCCACCTGGACTCTCAGGGTGTAGCAACCCTCAAAGTCATTTGTAAAGTATAGTAAGTCAAAATGTGTGTGATGAGTTTAGCAATTTTAAGGAGATTCACTGACTGACTGACTAGATTTGTATATGCGTGGCCCAGGAGTGGCACTATCAGGAGTTGTAGCCTTGTTGGAATAGGTGTGTCACCATAGGTGTGGGCTAAAGACCTTCAATGTAGGCACCTGGAAATCAGTCTTCCAGTAGGAGCCTTTAGATGAAGATGTAGAACTCTCAGTTTCTCCTGCATCATGCCTGCCTGGACACTGCCATGCTCTTGCCTTGATGATAATAGACTGAACTTCTGAACCTGTAAGCCAGCCCCAACTAAATGTTGTCATTTATAAGACTTGCCTTGGTCATGGTGTCTGTTCACAGCAGTAAAACCCTAAGACACTGACCAATAAGTATAAGGGGATTAAAAAATAAAGATGGATAATAACTATATTTCTGGCAATAGTGCTATTAGTTTCTTTAATAAAACTGGAGGCAATTAATAAAACAGATAATTTGATCTGTGGGCTATTTAATTCCAAGTCTTTTGTCTTGCACTTCATATTCTAATTTATTCTTAAGTATATGTCAACTGTTTCTGTAGAATAATGTTGTACATTTGGGCTTTATTTTAAATTGTGATAAAATTTCACAGAGATCACATAAGGAAAACACATATGTCTGCATGGACACATTTGTGTGTGTGTGTGTGTGTGTGTGTGTGTGAGAGAGAGAGAGAGAGAGAGAGAGAGAGAGAGAGAGAGAGAGAGAGAGAGAGCGCACTGGATTGGGGGCAGGAACAGGGACAGGGAGAGAGATCAGAGATCACTTATTACATTTCAGTGCCCAGCTAACATACATAGTTACCACCTCCCGGAGCAGCAACCAGATGCCCCCAAATGCCTCTTCTCCATGAAGGTGACCATAATCTGGACTCCTGGAATAATCACTTGCTTGTCCTTGCTTTGATAATTTTTCTCAAGCCATTGACGTTGTTGTCTTCTCTCTATGCTTTGAAAGCTATCAGATGCTTTGAACACCCCGGCTCTGTTGTAACAGTCATTAATGCTGTCTGCTGCTAGGAACTGGGTAAAGGATTTATTGCCTGGGTTATCCTGGTAGCTTCTCTTTATCTCCAGGCTCCCAGACTGTATAGAAGACTCTTTCTAAAAGCTAACATCCTTTCTCGTAGAGGAAGCTGTGGGAGCAGAAGGGCTGAGAGAGTGTCAGTCGTCACTATCAGGGCTCTGGGGACTCTCTGGAGACTGGGGATTTTGTTCTGAGGGCAATAGAAAGCCTTTCTGACTTATAGCATGGCTTTGTGGTTTCATTTCAGAAACTCCTACCCCAGAGTCCCTAAATTATCCAACTAGACCTTCAAGAATACAACCAAGTTTTCTAGGCCCACGTGATGCTCTGGTGTACAGTCTCTTGAGATTTTAACCATACACAGTGGGTTCTCTTCATGGTTAGCATAAAAGTGACAGGCACAATCAGAAGTCAAGAGAGAAGAAATGTTTTTTATTGCTTGTTGTACAAGCAATGAGAACACTGGGGATACGTTTTCAAGCACTGCCTCTCTCTAAATAAAGTCAGTATGGACTTTCATTAGAGAAAATCATGCATCTTCAGTTGGGAAGAGAAAATGATTTTTGCATGTGGAGGCAGGCATATTTCTGAACATCATGTTTCCCATATCACGTGTTCACAGCAGACTCTGCATATGTTAGATTATAATGGGCAAAGTTTATACTCTCAGATGTGTCCAACCTGCAGCCTATGGGGTCACATTCTATAAAGCTGCTTAGTCACTCTGACTCAGTCTTCTGGATGATATAGAGTAAGCTTTGCTCTTTATAATCTCATATATTGTTTAGTGCTGCACTTGGGAATTTGTCAGTTTTGAACACATGATACATGAAGAAGCATGATATTCTTAAAGTGGCTGTGCTCAGGGATGTGCCCACCTCTACAGATAGTAATCATGCTTGTTTTCTGTTTTTTCAAAATGAGCCCGGAGCCCTTGGCTTACTTTATTTGGAGAGAGACATTGTATCAGCAGTTATGCCCACAGGTCGTTTTTTTTTTCCTTGGTGGAGACAACTTTAATCTCTGCCTAATTCCTTGGTTTTTTTTTTTTTTTTTTTTTTTTTTGTCATTTTGTTTTGTTTTAATATGTAGGTGGTGTCACTGGACTTACTACCTACCCTAATAAGAATATTGTCCCAAGATCCTTAATTATATCTACTAATGTATCTCTTTTCCAAATAAGATCACATTCATAGGTTCCAAACAAATACATCCTTTAGAAGGACATCATTCAAGTTACTGTAGAACTTAAATTGTTTAAGTTACCTCTTAATAAGCATCTGAACTATTTGGGGAGGGCTGTGAAAGAAGTTGCTCTAGCTAGTAATATATCAGGCTTTATAGCTACATATATATATATATATATGTATACATATATAATTTATTTTACCTTACGGTCTCTAAATGCCCCAGTTCCAATTGTCTTAATGTGAAATATAGCTAAATTTATTTTTAGCAATAATAATTTTGGCAAATTTTTCTGTAAATATTGATTAATCTACATACCAGTTTCAGAAATATTTTGTATCAGTTGAAAAGATTTTTTTTTTTAACACAACAGCAAAGACCTTTATTACATGAGCTATGAATGATGGTTTATTTGCCTTTCCGGGCTTTGATCTTCCGCAGATACAATACAGCTCCTTGCCTTCGAATACGTGGCCATCTGCTCTGCCCCACTGGCCTGGTCTTGAGGCAATGCAGGCGAGAAGCCCGTCCTGCCCTGCTGGAACTGCTCCTCCAGAAGACTGCTGATCTTCGCATTCTTTTTCCTTTCGTCATATTTCTTTTGGATTTTCTTTGATTGTTTTTTGTTTAAAATTTCTTCCTCCTCGGGAGTCAGTTTGGCCCCCTTCTTGCGGGCCAGGGGCAGTGCAGACTGGGACTCGCCTGTGCGGTGTGCTGTCAAAAAGCACAATGCAGTTCTTCACCCGGGGCTTGGTGCAGACAAGCTGGTTATTGGCTGCATTGTACACAACATCAATGATCCTTGTTTTGCGGTTACAACACTCAGAGCTCCAGGAAAAGTTCCCCACATCCAGACTCAGTGCCCGGTACATCTTAGAGCCTCCTCGAACTCAGACTGTGTGTATGCTGCGAGGGCCAATCTTAGTGCTGGCAGCAGGCATCCCAGCTCATCCTTCTGCTTCTGGTGGTAGGGTTTTCTCTTACCCCCGGTCTTGTGGCGCTTGTGCCGGTTGTCCTAAGAGATCCCCATCGCTCGGCACTGGCTGGAAAGAGCAAGATCAAAATTTTAAGAGAAGCAACTTAAAAATATTTTTTATTATTGAAAAAAATAAGTATCTTCATTTTTGTTTCCCAAGCCACTAGCTACGGAGTAGGCTGAGGCTGCATTTTTATGCTAGTAAAATACTTGCCTAGCCTAAGAGACCCTGGGTTCAGCCCCAGCAACAAATCCCCAGGGAGACAGACATCATCTCTTTTGTTCTTATACTTCATATGCACTTGCAACTGTTATTTAGGTTAAATTTGATATATTTGTCTTCTCTGGGAATAGCCAATAGTGATCACTCCACTGGCATGGAAGTTAAATGTCATTCCTCATAAAAATAAACAGGGAAACAAACCAAAAAAGAACAGATCCACCAGTCTGCTCTGATAGGGCCATCTTCCCCCCCCCCCCAAAAGAAGCTCTGGTAAAGTTTTATTAAAGGAAAACTTTCTTATTTAAGTCTCACCAGTCTGTTCTGGCGTGCTCCTAATAATAATCCGAATTGCCTAGAAAATAAAAGGTTTACAAGTCATTAATGGCATTAGGGACAGCTGATAATTACAGAATTCCCCTACATGTTCTCTCTAGGTAAGAAGGCAGATTAGCACTATGTGCAAATTGTTAAAGTGACGATTGTTACTCTTAAAACCAATTAAAAATTAAAATCTCAGCCATCCTATGAGCATACGGCTTACACAGAAAACGAATCAGACCTGGCTGGTCACCGGCATTTGGAAAACCAGACCCAGGTAAAGAACTAGGTCTGGGATGCATGCATGATCTTACTGTAGCGAATGTCAGTAGGTCTGTCTTTAACAGAGCTACTTGCATATGGATTAAAGCCTTCTGCCTGTGTTGACAAGTATGTGCCTGGGTGGCATTCTATAAGAAAAGCTTTGTAGAGTTAGGAACTCTTTAACTCTGGGCACAGTTCAGTGCTTTCTTTAACCTTAGCAAATATTTCCTCACCAAATAGTGCTCGTGAGATAAAAACAAGAAGGGGAACAGGAGTTACAGTGAATAACATTTCTTAGACATGGTTTTAATAATTTTTTTCTTTAGTTTATTGAGAACTCTTAGGATTATTATTAGTCACATGGTTTGTTGTTGTTGTATATTTGCTTCTTTTTCTCAAAAATTCCAGGAACAAGTTAGGCCCACAACTTGTGCATGAAAGCCATTTAATGCATGACTCAGGCTGTTGACACTTGGCAAGCTTAAAAGAAAAGCATAAAGTTCTTATTGCACTTTCCAAACAGCTTTTAAATAATAGCGTCAAGGTTCCTTTTCTGTTTTTAAACAAGCAGAGAATTGTGCAATGTACTTTGTTATCACTACTCTAGTCTTTCATGATGTCTGCAAATTGAATACTTTGCTTTACTTAAAAAATGCATATTTAAGAATATATGTATTGCTCTGTTTATTGGAATATGATTACTTTGAAACATGAAAGTAAATTCATTTAGAATTTTTGTTAATGCTAATTTTATATTTTTACTGTAGTTTGTTTTCTTTAATTTTTATTTCTATAAGCATATCTTGGAAATCAGAGTTGGCAAACACTCAGTTGAAACCATAGTTTCTTCATTTGGGCACAATTTTCCACAGTGTAATGTTTAACAAGAGAGAGAGAGAAGGTAAAGACTGTCAACATAACAACAAGCTAAATAGTAACACACACTATACACCACACATGCACACATACACACATACTACACACATACACACCACACACACACAAACACACCACACACACGTATACACAAAATACCACACACATACACACACACATATATGCACACACACCACACACATATATACACATACACCACACACACATACACACACACACACAGACCATACACACATACACATACATGCATACACGCACACAATCAAAACATAGAAATGCTACTTTGAAATATAATTTAAATTCAAATGTACATTCATAAGTCCATTTTTATAAGTAGTACTTACCAAACCATATCATTAACCTTTAAAAGAAAGTTTTTTTTCTAGTTCATATTTTTAGCAACAAGTAACAGAGTAAAAGACTGATAGTTCTTAGCCAAGAGCGTTTATTTGTCAGACATATCAATAGATAGCTGCTAGCTGGCACCAAAGCATTTTAATGTTGGGATTCTGGATTGATAGCTCTGTAGTTTCCTTTGTCCTCTCCTCCTTATAACAAGATAAAGACAAAATCTCCCGAGTCACAGCTGTTTTCAAAGGCAGGAAACAGGAAGCCATGGGACAGAGTTTTTTTTTTATCTGCTTCTTTTCCCTACCAATAAAAAGTAATCTTTCCCAAGTCACCTGTTAGTACATTTCCGCCTGTAAAAAATATGTCCCAAGACTAGACACAGCTCTAAGGGATGTGAGAGAAATGAGTGTCTATTTCACCTCTGTAAGGAACAAGGAGTAGAAAAAGGCTCTTGAGTAACTATGTTCTATAATCGTGTTTGCCGTTTGCTAAGTATAAATCCGGTAATCTTAAATGTAGCTAAACATGGATACAGCCGCTTTCTCCTCCTTACTTTCCCTATTAAATTTACATTTTCTTTGCCTTCTTTGCCTCAAAAAAAAAAAAAAGAAAAAAGAAAAAAGAAAGAAAGAAAGAAAGAAAAACAGAGTTCTTAGACTGCTTTTCAGTCACTGATACAAAATCTATTAATATTTAGTCTACTGGGTAGAGAATTAGATATGGCTTTACACATTTCCCCTTTTTGTCAGAAATATTTATTGAGTGCCTAAAACATACCAGACACAGCTCTAGGTTTTCTACATGTATGTGGGAGAAGGGAGCCCTGTATTTTGATGGAGCCCACATGCTTGCAGATCATTGTTCACATTTTAAATGTGAGAAGGACTTTCATAAGTGTGCAGGAAAAATGCATTTCATCTGGAGACCATCATGTGAACAAACATGATTTCTCAGGGCTGCTGACAGACACGTGAACGTTTTCTATTCTTTTTTAAAATTAATTAATTAATGCTGCAGATGGCAAAGGGGAAGGCTACCTCTCTGGCTCTCACAACTTCTGTCAGGCTCACCTGCCCCTTGCTGGCAAATGCCTTTCCCTGCTGAGCCATCTTGTCTACCTGCCCAGGTCTTTAAATACTTATTACTTCTTATTTTTTAATTACGTTAATTTTTTTCACTAAATAGGTCACAAATTTTATATGGTAGTTTAGAGTCTCACTTTAGTCTAAGATAAACTGTAGATAAATTTTTGTTTTGTTTTGCTTTGTTTTTTGAGACAAAGTTTTTCTATTTAACACTGTCTTGGAACTCACTGTGTAGACCAGGCTGGCCTTGAACTCAGAGGGATCCACCTGCCTCTGCCTCCCAAGTCCTGAGATAAAGGTGTGTTTCACCAAAAATATTTCCAAGAAAGAAATTGAATTTACATAATAAAATAGTAAATCTTCTTTATGTTTTGAGCAACTTGAAAATTTTTCAGCTTCTTGACAATTTGACTTTAGTAAATTTCTGTTAGAGATAGAACTTTGTGTTGTGTGGACCACAAAATGTAATAAGCTCACAGTCTTGTAAGGATAGATACTTTATTGAAGTGATTATTTCTGAGTAAATTAAAGGTCATAATGTTCAACAATAGAAACTTAATTTTTTCGTGCTTGCAAAGTTATTCTTGGAAGTCATCTGATGAGGACACTGAGGAGCTCTTGTGGATCTGCTGTTGCCCTTGCTGGTTTACTGTTGTCTGACAGATGGTCTCCATATAGTATCCCCTGGCTTTATTAATCTAGTGTACTGCCATTTCTTGAGATTTCATTTGGGATTTAAAATATCATAATTTGAATTAAATTATAATCAAAATTCATCTTCATTTTTATCTCCAAGCTCTCATATAGAACTTCCATGTTTTTCATATTCTTTCCTTCAAGATAAAGTTTTTATTAATATTCTGTACAATCTGTCATGTGCTGACAGTTAGAGAGAAGGACCATTCTTCTCTGGATTTTAGCTTACTAATTTTTATCAATGTATTCTGAAAGAATAGAAAAAGTCTCTTATATTTTATTCAGTATAGACCAGAGGCCTGTTTTAATAACACATGATACATTCTGTGAAACACTGATCTCAAACTATTTAAAAATGAAGCAAGATTTTATTCACTAGAATTCCTGCATTAGAGCCTCTGAATGTTGGGTGCCCAGTACCATTAATCCTGCTTCTATGTAAAGGGCCTTCCCCAGAGTATTCTGGGTTTTTTTTTCCAACTTAGTTAGTGGCCAGGAGCTATGAATGAATCCACAGAGCAGAATTAGGTGAGGCTTATCTATGGAAGTTACCGTTAACATGTGCTCTTGCAACCATGAACCAAGCAGTTCATTTCAAGCTGTGCTCTAGGAACTGGTTGGGGCAGAGCTGGAAGTGAGAAAAGGCAGAGCAATACTGAAAAATATTAATAGATTCAACTTGTCCTCAATCTTATCTCTTATTCCACAGTTTTGTCAATAATAAAGCAATATTCTTACTTCTAATTCCCAATGCCAGAGTCACTAAGATCTCTTGCAGTTCTGAAAAGCAGTAATCTTAAGTGGAATGAGATGGATGTATTCACTGAGTATATAAATTCCTTGCAAAAAGCAATATTATTGTAAAAAGAATGTATCTATCTGCTTCTTGATTTAAACTGCTGTCTTGACACTTTCTATAAGGGAGAATTAAAACAACATACATTTGATATAACATAGTTAATTTTTCTTTTGCACTGGTCTCAAGATATCTTTTACTCTTATCCTTGGCATGACCTGCTGCTTATCTGACAAGGTTAAACCATCAGGAGACTGTCTCAGAGGGCAGAGGTTTGAGAAACTGAGTGTCTCACCACAGCTTTTGAGAATGTTCCTAGTGTGTTCTAGCTCCTCACAATGGTGCTTTGTAAAGGCTACATCCAGCCATCTTGTAACAAGAAGGAAAATGAAATATAGATGGATTTAGGAGGATTTGGTCAGTTTTCCAGGACATTTTTTTTTTTACAGCTTCAAAGCCTGCAATATGATGTATAAGAAATGCTTTTCCTTAATGGGCTAGGAAAAGTATCACGTAGGCTCTGGTCTGGGTCTAAAGAGAAGAGCCAGAGAAGCAAAGATCATGAGAAGTATCATCTAGGTCAATCCTTTTCTGAAGAAAACAAGCACAAATGCAGCTAGACCATCTTATTATATCACACACACACACACACACACACACACACACACACACACAATATCATGTATTATATAAAAACACAATGTCACTTTGTTCTAGTGTCATATGTAGTTTTCCATTGGAGTTTGAAAATTGGAAGACCAGTGTAAAATGACATGTTAGACATACTTGTCTCTAATGTAGACTACATTTCTAAACTAAATGCTGAAGTCATGTGTACCTCTGTACTGATTGGTTTTGTGTCAAATTGACACAAGCTGGAGTTACCACAGAGAAAGGAGCCTCCCTTGAGGAAATGCCTCCATGAGATCCAGTTGTAATGCATTTTCTCAACTAATGATCAAGGGGAAAGGACACAGCCCACTGTGGGTGGTGCCATCCCTGGGCTGGTAGACCTGGGTTCTATAATAAAACAAGCTGAGCAAGTCAAGGGAAGCAAGCCAGTAAGTAACACCCCTTCATGGCCTCTGCATCAGCTCCTGATTCCTGATCTGCTTGGGTTCCAGTCCTGAGTTCCTCTGGTGATGAACAGCAATGTGGAAGTATAAGCCGAACAAACCCTTTACTCCCATTTTGCTTCTTGGTCATGATGTTTGTGCAGGAATAGAAACCCTGACTAAGACAGCCTCTGTTCAATGATTTAAATCTCCACATTGTGTCTAAAATGTGTAATTTCAATCTTCACATTACATCTACATGTTATACATGAGATTGGACACTGAATTTCAAACATAAAATAAAACAGAGGAGCTCCCTGAGCCAAGTTTACTCCCAAGTGGTGTATTTTAGCAATTTTATAGAGTGTGTCTTTTAGTATGTCTGTTTTGTAAAGACACTGCAACATAATAAGTATTATATTTTAGAAGTAATTTATATATTAAGAACTGTTAAGCACAACCTTTTTAAAATAGGAAAATGCAAGATTTAGAACATAAGTGCTGGTGAATTAAGTAACTTACTACACAAAGTTATACAGAGAGAGACTTTAATGTGTTAGCCTTTTACTTTTCAATAATATAGTATAGAAACTAGTACATTTTTAGTCCACCTTGTAAAATTTCTATTATGAAAAAAAATATTATGCTAATTTAGTGTGTATTCTATGATGGTTAGCTTGAGGTGTTAACAAGACACAACCTATAGCTACCTGGGAAGGGAGGGCATGGACACCTTGTCTGCACTGTGCTTGCTTATGGGCATGTTTATGAGGTGTTGTTTTAATTTAGTTCATCAGTATGGAAAGTCCACCATGGATGGCACCATTCCCTATGCAGGGGGGCCCTGAGCTATAGAAGAGTGCAGAAATGAAAAAGAACAAACAAGTAAAAAAACAATATATATATATATATATATATATATATATATATACATTAATTTCTCTCTCATTTTAACTGTGGATGTTCTTGCCTTAATTTACCCACAATGATAAACTGTAACCTAAGATTTTACAACAAACCTTTTCTCTGAGTTGATTTTTGTCAGAGTGTTTTATTGCAGTAACAAAAACAAATAGAATATAAGTCATATATATATATATATATTGCATGCAAATAGAATAATTATTTTCTAATTTAGTATAAGCAATAAATGGAATAACTGAGGCTGGAGATATAGTTTAGTGTCAGAGAGAGCACACATGGCATGTATATGATCCTGATGCTTTCTTAAAGTTATAAAGTTTTCATTATATCTCACCAAAACCTTTGTTCATTATATGTAGTCAAGCAAATGTATATCAGAATAACTTCTGTTTTTGCTATATCTTAAAAAAAATAGGTGAACATATATTATGATTTCCATTTAAGAGAGTAACAGTTCTGAGTATGGTGGTATTGGCTTAAAATCCCAGTCTAAGAAAGGAGGATCTCAAGTTCAAAGTTAGCCTGGGTTATATAGGGAGACACTACTGTGAGCAAAAGAGGGTAGAAATAAAAAGGAGCTTATTGATATTACATGAATATAATTATATATGTGTCATCTTAGACATATGTTTATGTAATTAAAATACTTTATTGATGTTCTTTCATATTAGAGATTTAACCTGGGGTCTTGGGCTGTTAACCAAGTGCTCCTTACTGAGCAATATCCTTAGCCCTTAAAGCACATGGCTAAGGAAGTAGTACATAGAGCTCAGGTCGTTATTTTAAACATGGAACAAGAGGACTTGAGGCGTGACATGATCTTCAAAGAATTTAGGTCACCATTTCAGCAGCTCTAATGTCCTGGCCCTTCTAAGCTATACCCTCAAAGATTCACACATTGCTGTTCCAGGCACCCACAGGGATCTTCATC
Organism: Micromys minutus; assembly: GCF_963924665.1. Classification (NCBI taxonomy): domain Eukaryota; kingdom Metazoa; phylum Chordata; class Mammalia; order Rodentia; family Muridae; genus Micromys; species Micromys minutus. Next base: position 44,326,811 of record NC_137969.1, read on the forward strand.
TGTATCAACCTTTCCTGGCCTCCTCTCCTTCCTTTGACTTCAGTGGAAGACTTCATGATTCCACAATCCTCGCCTTGAGTGCCTACAAATGCAGCACCACTCGGATGGTGCCAAGGCTCTGCCTTCAGCTCCAGCAGGATCTAGGCCCCCAGGCTCTACCAGCCTCTGAGACTGGATAGCAGAAGGTGGGAACACAGGAAGCCTGGAGCATTCTGTTCAAAGCAGTCTTTACATTCTGATATATTCCATTCCGGAGACTGAGTCTAGCACACTCCTGAGATGCCTTCAGGCAAGTATCCTGTTGTCCCAGTGCAAAAACCAAAACCAAACCAAAAAACACAACTAAACAAACAAACCTCCTCCCCCAAACAAAACTTGATTTGTTTACAATCCCTCTGATGTCTTTAGCAGCCAAGCTCTCCTCGTCTGCAACTTTAAACATGATTCTTTCTCTGGCCAATTGTAAAGTTTTACTTTGTTATGTTTTCCCCTGAACCATTCTGTCATAAACCCGGAAAAAGCAGTTAGCAATTCCCATGTGACAGCCCAAATTCTGTGCTGCCTTGAAACCTCCCCACTAAATGCATTAGATCATCCTGTCTCATCAAAGTTTCAGGACCTAAGACAAAAAGTAGACAGACTGTTGACCAGATGTTACATGCATGGCCTCTGTCGGATTCCCATCAGTGTATGTGTGTGTGTGTGTGTGTGTGTGTGTGTGTGTGAGAGAGAGAGAGAGAGAGAGAGAGAGAGAGAGACAGACAGACAGACAGACAGACAGACAGACAGAGACAGACAGAGACAGAGGGAACATTGACAGGGGCAGAGGTAGTGTGGAGACCAGAGGTTGAGGATAGGTATATTTCCTTTATCATTCCCCACTGTGGATTTGAAACAGGGTCTCTTACTGGCACTCACGATTTTGGCTAGATTGGCCAGTGAAACCCTGAGGTTTGCCTGTCTCTGCACACCCCCAGCACTGAGGTTTCAGGTGCACACTGCCATGCCTGGCCTTTTCTGTGAGTTCTCAGGTGCTCATATTTACTCACTGAACCATCTCCCTAGCTCCATGAGTGCTGTTTTACTGTTCACCTCTTTGTCAGTCATCATAGTCTTCTAAGCACCTACTAGAGTCAGCCATTACGTCTTCATAGAGCGTTCTAGGTTTCCCCTATCATGTCTCTAAATGTTCCCTAGAAACCAGCAACAAAGGTTTAAGAACCACATTATCAACTTTAGTCTGCTTTTCTGGTACTAGATTTATATATTACTTTTGTGTAGCTGTAAATGAAATTAACAGAACAGCTTAAAAGAAGAAGATAGTTATCTTTGCCCACAGTTCCAGAGGGTGCAGCCCATGGTGGCTTGGTCCCATATTCTGGGAGGTGATCATAACCCTCAAAGTCACATCTCCAGTGACAGACTCCTGCTAATTAGCTCTCACCTCCTAAAGTTCCCAGAACCTCCCAAAATAACCCCATGGTCTGCAGACTAAATGTTCAACATACAAATTTGCAGAAGACATTTCATAGTTATTCCGTTAAAATGGGAGGGGAGAGAAAATAGTTGAACTTCTGATTGGTGTGTATAAAGTAGTTTGTGGAGCTTGAGTTATATAGGCATTTAAATATACACCCTGTCTGGTCTTTCTGTTTCTCTTCCCTCGTTAACCATCATGTATGTATTCTGCCCAGCAGTTCAACTGCTTGGTACCTGCAACATATTTTTATAGTCAGTAAATGTGTGCATAGCATTTTAGCTCCAACCTATGGCTTTGCTTTTGGACAGTAGTAGAATATAGGAAATACAGAAAAAGTAAACATTGTGGAGTATGGAGCCCTCAGGAATCCAGTTTTGCAGTAATAACAGGAGGAACTAGCACTAAGTTGAACAGGCTCAAGGTAAGAAATAATCCTTTTGGAATATGTAAAGACCTGGTTCTTCAGCTGTGTGTACCAGTAGATCCCATTTTTAAGGTAGTTTTCTTTGTGAATGATGAAAAACAAGGTGAGCACTTAGCCTGTTTTTTAAGTCTCATTTTTATTCTCTTTGCAAATCTAGAAGAGCTCCACTACACCACAGCCTACGCCCCCACCCCGTTATTTTCCATGTGGAGTCCTTTCTGCCTGAGGTTAGTTATCCTAATAAATGTTATTCTCTGGGTTATGCATGTATTATTCATCAGTTGTTGCTCTGAGGGGATTGTTATTAAACAGAGTGGCAGGTGTGCAGACTCAGACCCGAAGGGCCGATTAAAACACTGTTTCAATTCCTTCTGTTTGCTACACTTCAGCTCCTACCTCGGATCAGAACAAGTATGTCCTCGGGAGTTCTGTGCTTAGAAGGAAATTATGTAACAGGAAAAAATATCTGGGGAAGAACAAAATAATCCTCTTATCTGTTTCTTCTAGATTGTATTCGGCTATAGTGTTCCATGAACTTTTCTACTGGCTTCTTTGGTATTTGGAAGTTTGTCTCAATGTAAAGCAATACTCTCAGCAGGAATGCATTGCTCCGGTCCTCCGGGGGGCCAAGCACTGTACATAGGCCTGGAAATCGCTCTGGTGCTGCGCTTTTACGACAGAAACAAACAGCTGTGCGCAGCAAAAAAACGTGAGCGCAAGGACACGTACATAAGCATCAAAGGCTGTCCGGAGCCTAGAACACAGCTGTGGAAGTGCTGTGGCAGGGTGTGGGGGTGGGGCAGGGGTGGGGTGGGGGACGGACAGGGGTGGAGGAGGAACATAAGTTGAAAAAAAGCATATTTGGCATTATATTTTATTTAAAAAATAAAAATAGATTTTTCTAATGCAAACAGGGAGTAAAAACAAACAAAAAGTTGAAACTGGCAGTGTTGAAGATTCAGGGATTCTGAGTTGATGGCTATGAAACATTTTTATTAAAAGAAAATATGGATTTTTAGAAATGCCACTCAGGCTAGTGGTGGATGAGAATACATAACGAAGTCAGAATCGTTTCACTGTGTGTTCATGAAGAGTTTCATGGAGCATGAGAGCTGAGGCGCAGGCACTGAGAGCAGGGAGGAGGTCATCCTGAAGACAGGGCTTTAGCTGGCTCCGGGAGGATGGGCAGAACTTCAAGTCAAGAGAAAGGTGGTCCTCGAGTTAACACCGGGAGTCTCCTGCTTTGCTTCAGGGGTGTTTATTTGGCTCATATGTCCTTATGAAAACTAGAACAGTGGTCCTCAGTGTGTCCACAACCCCGTCGTGTGTGTGTGTGTGTGTGTGTGTGTGTGTGTGCGCGCGCGCGCGCAGAGGACTTTCCTGCAGAGGACTTGGTGTTGTGGGGGTTTTCTCGTGCTGATGTGTATGCAGGCATGAACTGAGCCAAGAGGGCCAACCTTGGCTAAATGCCAGCTATGCCAACACTAAACAATTTAATTTTCATTTCTGGTGTGAGACTTGGTGTGTATCCCGGAATCGTTCTGGAGTTTCTGGAAGCTTTTAGATTCACACATTTGGAACGATGTTGCATTGAGGTCTGAGACATTGGAATAGGCTATACTGATGGCCTTGGGCTAACCCCAGGAGGCCTCATTTCAGGGTACACCTCACAGCCTTTGTTTTGCTAATAGGGCACTACCACCAGCTACCCAGGAAGCATTGTAAATGAAGTAGCTAATCCTTCATAGGAGGATCCCATGGTTCTTATGCTTGAGCCCACTGGCCTCATAGTCTCTTCCTACCCCCAAACCACATTATACACGCTGAGCCTGCTACTGCCGCCCTTTTGCCCTCCCAATACCTTATCCTTATGTAAACATTGGAAGATGCTTGCAGGGCAAGAACTTGCTGTCTGAACTGTCCCTTCAGCCCCTGCACTCCTCTTCAATATTTATCTTTAGCCTGTAACACTAGATGGGGAGAACCACTGTCCATTACATCCTCTGTGTATAACAAGTCAGAGACAGTTACTGATGCTACAGGACCTGTCCAGTGGATGCCTCATCCTGCCTTCTTCCGGAATCCCTCCTTAGCTTAGAAAGCTTTCAGCTTCCAGTGCTTCCTTACCGTGATCCCAAATACAACACTACAATCAAGGGACTCGGACTTTATTTCAACCTGGATTCCTCCTTGTTCTCTTCTCAGAGTTCTTTTTTTCCCCTCATTTATAAATAAGTTTATTTATAATGATATTTACACAATAAAACAAAACACATAAAACTAACAAGTTACACTAAGAATCTGGTGTATAATAAAAACAGCAATACAGACTGACAGGCAAAATTTTAATGAAAAGTTAATTAAGACTGAAACATCAAATAGACAATTTTTCTTCTAAATTTCGCTTTGTCACCCACGCTGAACCAGAATTGAACAATGGCTTCTCTTCAGGGGGTCCTGTATTGGAAATCCTGGAAAAGGGTAAATTATATTTTGTTAAAACTTTAAAGTTAATGAGCTATTTCCACACAGTACCTAATGCTATCTTAATGTGATATCACATTCAGTTTCCTTTGAAGTTAAGTAGCTTTACGTTAATCTGTTCTGCTGGACTAGAAAAATGTCAGCAGCAGCAGCAGCTGGTCTTGGTAATATAGCAGTAGGAAATGTGTGAGAGAAAGCTGGAACAGAAGCGACCGGGGAACGACTTAGAAGCCAAAGCAGGAGAGGAGGCCGATGGGACACACACAAGAGTAGGCGGAGTCAATGAGCCAGAGGAGCCTTAAGAAAATGAAATAAGGACCTGAGCCCCAGAGCAGGAAAAGGGCTGCGGTCCCTACTCACTGGAAAACAACTTAGTGCCGAACCAAACAGATGTGTTCTGACCGAAGGAGGAAGAGGACCCGGGGATGTTAGTAGATGGAATGGCACCTTTCCCCTACCCGGCACACATTCCTCACTGAGAGACGGAAGGTTGTGAGTAGGCAACCCCTAGTGATTGCTGCAATGCAGTCGTGGGGCACGAAGAATCCGTACTTTAAATTAAAAAGGAAATCACTTGCTGCATTTCTTGATTGCCTAGGTTTAAGTCCTCTCTCCCTCTCCCTCCCTCTCTCTGTCTCTCTCTCTCTTGTCTCTCTTTCTGTCTTTCTTTTTTGCTCTCTCTCGCACGTGTGTGTGTGCGTGCACACACACACATGCACTTACACTCTCAGAGAGAGAGAGAGAGAGAGAGAGAGAGAGAGAGAGACAGACAGACAGACAGACAGACAGACAGACAGACAGACAGAGAGGGGTGGCGACAGAGACAAAGGGAGTCAGCATCCCTTCCACAGCTCCAGTTCTCGGCAGCTGTTCCTTCTGCTTGTTTCCCGTGACTTGGAGGCCAAGTGCTCCTCACTCTTCCTAAATAGTTGGTCTCCTATCAGCCCCTCTTGTTCCACGCGCCCTCTAATTGTACCACTTTTCCTGCAGACATCATGATTTCATTTCTACTCGTGTTTGGATAAAATTACATATGTACCTGTATTATATTTTCCTTATCCATTCATCTGTTTATGAGCATCTAGGGCTCCATTCCTTAGCTGCTGCGAATAGAGTAGCCATGTATGTGTGTGGGGAGGGGCTGTCTCTGTGGAGGAGGCATACATTTAGAAGTTGTATAGCTCATATGCAGCTCTACTTTCCGTTTTGTGAGCGCCCTCCGTATCTCTGTATTGAATCTCATAGTGGCTATTGTAAAAGTAACCTTTATTTGCCTGATGTCATTGTCTCTGAATCTTACTGCCCCTGTCTACCAATCTAGGCCTGGTCCCGGAAGCTTCTAGCCTCCATACAATCTAATCCAGGCCTAGACTGTTTTCAACCCTGAGACTTACTGCTGAATAAGCTCACCCTTTCTTGTTCCTTCTGGACTCCTTCTGGCTGCTTCAACTCAGCAGTTCTGGCTCAAATTCCTCTCCAAGCTGACTGATTCAAACTGACTTCTCTCTAGGCCTCTCTTAAATTGTTCTGCTTGGCCTCAAACTAACACTGGCAAACTGTTCTAATCTTCTGGCTCATTCTCGTCCTCTGGCTCATTTGTCTTCTCCCATGTCTAGATTGTTCTCTCTTCAACCTGACTCTATAGAAGTCTCCTGATAAAATTGTTTCCTCTCTCTCTCTACACTGACCTCTTAAGTAGCTTCCTTTCCCTCTCTCTTTTAGACAGTTGGACATACCCTTTTCTGTCAACTTTTCCTCTGACGTCACTTTGCCACTCAACTAGACTTCACTTTCAAACATGGATTAGTCCTTCTACAAACTAACTTTACCTTCATTGTTTGGGATTAAAGGTGTGTGTGTGTGTGTGTGTGTGTGTGTGTGTGTGTGTGTGTGTGTGTATGTACGTATTTGCAGGGTGTGTCTGTATTTCATTCAGCGGGTATTAAAGATGTGTGCTAAGGGTTGAGCCACACTACAACTAGAAATAGGTTTTTTTTCAGTAAATAATACAATATTGGGGTTCACAGTGTGATCAAATATCCTGCATCTGACTGTGTTAGTTTGTGTTCCCAAGAACAGTGTAAAAGTTCCTCTTTCCCCATATCCTCATGATGGATAATTTGTAGTCATTTGGTTTCTTGATAGCTGTTCTTACTGGGAAGAGATAGAAACTCAAAATAGTTTTAATTATCATTAGTATTTTTAAGTGTTTAATTTTTCCTTTTACAGTTTCAGATGTTATGTGGAGGTATTTATTTCATTTGGAGTTGATTTTTGTTGGCATTACTTCCAGGGTTTGATATTTATTATTCCCTGCTTTCCTGACTTCTGGGATTGTGGATGAGAGAACTAATATTATTCTGATAGGCTTATTTTATTATTGTAATATTATTCTGATATTGTTTGTTTCATTGTATTTTTTGTTTTTTTGTTTGCCTTGGAGTCAGGGAGGAATTATTGGGGATTGAAACTAGGATTTAGTGCATGCTAAGAAGCTCTCTAGCACTGAGCTATGTCCCGTGACTTTATCTTTTATTCTGAGACAGGGTCTGACTAAGTTGCCCATGCTGGGCTTAAGTTCACTCTGTGGCCCAGGGTGGCTTTGAGCCTGCCATTCCTTAAAAGCAATCTCCTGAGTAGCTGAGACTGCAGACCTGTGCCACAAAGCCTGGAACTTGGTATTTTTGACATTTTTATCTATAATGTGCATTTATGCATCCATTTCTTTCTCTAGATTTGAAATCCCACCCTTAGTTTTCTTGTATTCTATGAAGTCTTGGGTTTGGTATCTTGATAAAATTAAAGCGTTCTTTAATGTCAGGGCATGCATGTTTGACACTTACCTGTAACATTTCCTTGACCTAGTCCAGTGTCCCTGTCCCTGACATTGTTCATTTTCCTTGGTCAAGTCTATGGGAAATGCTTTCCACTGGGCGGTTTTTTGTTGTTTTTGTTGTTTGTTTGCTTTTTCTCAGACACAAATTAAAACCATAAAACAGCATAATAGTTAAGGCATAGACATGATTATTTCAAGAATGAGATCCAAGACAGGGGACAGGGCACCAGAGTTACTGTGAGGCTATCCTGTAGCCTTCATTTTACTTGGATGGAAGACACACAGGAAGGCCATGATGTATTTCAACACTTGGCTGCCGAATAAACTACCTGTGCGTTATACCTGAACTCTCCGAGGAGTTCCAGAGAATATCTAAATAAATACTTTTAAAAAATCCATTTACTTTTTTTTTTTCTTTAATTTTTTTTTTTTTTTTTTTTTTTTTTTTTTTTTTTTTGAGGCAGGGTTCCTCTGTGTAACAGCGCTGGTTGTCCTGGGACTCTCTTTGTAGATCAGGTTGGCCTATGTAGAAATAGTCACAGAAGCAAGAAGCTAAAATGAGTGTGAGTGTCTATAAAGTGATGTCATCGGGAAACATGAGAGTGGCGCATTGTGGTACTGTCACTGCCAGTTGCTGTGAGAAAAAAAAAAAAAAAACAACAGTATTTCCCTCAATAAGTGATTAAGTCTTTCCAATGATATAAAGAAAAACCTGGACTGTGCTGACTCCACCCCCTGACCTTTAACACCATTACTCTTAGGACTGTGCTGACCCCACCCCCTGACCTCTAACACCATTGCTCTTAGGACTGTGTTGACCCCACCCCCTGACCTCTAACACTATTGCTCTTAGGACTGTGCTAACTCCACCCCCTGACCTTTAACACCATTACTCTTAGGACTGTGCTGACCCCACCCCCTGACCTCTAACACCATTGCTCTTAGCAGTGAGAGCTGTCAGTGTTGATGAGAAGATACGGAAGGTGAATGGTAACAGATGAGCTGTCACTAGGAAGCAGAAGGAAAAAGGTTGCAGATATTCACTTATCAATTGAGGATTGAGAATGTACTCATAATACAGAAACCTGCATGATCAACTCTAACGACGTAAACACTTTTAAATTGTGATTCTTAAATAAAGCATGTTTGGCGACATACCATATATTTTTATTTTCTTTGGGTGAGGTTTTAAGTGTATTTTGAATCTTTAACAAATATTGAAGACTTACTGTGTGCTAGGTGCCCTTCTCAGTGTTTACATTCTTGAACAAAACGAAGAACCTGGGTCAGAATTTTCTAGAGTAACAGAACTTATAGAATGACTCTCTTCATGTTTATAGAAAGAGGATTTTTTTGGACTGACTTACAGGCTGCAGTCCACCAGATCAACGATGGCTGGCTGTGAACAGAAACTGTAGTTGATCAGTTCACCAGGCTGTATGTCTCTGCTGGTCTTCAGTATCCGCCAGGATCCCAAAGAAGTAGGTTCTAAAGCCAGTGAAGAAACAGACTTGCCAGAGAAGGCAGAGCAAGCAGGCAAAGAGAGAGCATCCTTCTTCTCTCTTCCAGACAGGCTGCCAACAGAAGATTTGTACCATATTGAAGGTGGATTTTCCCACCTCAAAAGATTTGGATTTTAGGTTTATCTTCCTACTTCCAAGATCCCAGTTAGAAGTGCCCCCCACCCAAATGATTTAATTGAGGAAAAAAAAAAAAAAAAAAAAAAAAAAAAAAAAAAAAACCCTCACAGGTGTGCCCAATCATTCAGGTTTTAGGCAGTTCCAGATTCAGCCAAGTTGACAATCATGAATGGGTCACAGAACCCAACCTGAAAAAATGTTACTGAATTGTAACTTTGGAGCAACTATGCCGGAGTCTTAGTGTGGATAAATGTAACAGCTGAAGGCTGTGCTTTATGTACAAGAATAATTCATAAGTTACTAGTGCACAAAATTATGGTGCTCTTTTCATTCTCAAAAGTTCTATCAAGTAATATGTGCATCTGTGAGAGAAAATGTTTGTAATAGTTCCAACATATAGAGAGGCCCTCATTGGGGACATACGAACACAGACTTGGGAGAACCAGTCACTACCCCAGAGATTTTCAAGAAAGCACATTATCATATTTGTACTTTTAAATCTTCATACCAAAGACTCATTTGGATGTCATCTGCTGTATTTTGGAGGGGATGCTTTAAACAAGTCCTAGCTAATAATGGTTTTCCCTTTAACTACCATTTTCTACCTCCTAAACCTAGGTGCCTAGAAAGGATATAAACCTAGAATAAGTATTAGGATGGAGGTTTATCCTCAAATGCCTGCACTTGGTCTGCTGCCTTGTGTCCTTTTCAGATGGTAAAATTGTGTGAGGTGTGTGTGTGGCTCCTGTGTGTGCATGTTTATGTATGTGAGACGTGCACTAGAGTGTGTGTGTGTGTGTGTGTGTGTGTGTGTGTGTGTGTGTGGCATCTGTGTGTGTTTGTGTGTGTGTTTGTGTCTGAGGTATGTATGTTAGGTATGTCTGTGTGTGAGAGTGTTGGTGTCTTAGGGAAGGACTGCAGAGACAAATGGTGATATCTCATGAGGCTTTGAATATATGTAATTTATTGGCTTAGAGCTGCAGTAACAACAAACACACATTTGTTATAACAACAGAAATGTATTCTCTAATATTTCTTGTACTGGCTGGTTTTGTGTGTCAACATGACACAAGCTGGAGTCATGAGAGAGGAAGGAGCCTCAGTTGAGGAAATGCCTCCAAGATATCCAGCTGTAAGGCATTTTCTCAACTAGAAATCAATGGGGGAGGGCCCAGCCATCAGAAACCAGTGAGGAGCGGTCCTCTATGGCCTCTGCATCAGCCCCAGGCTCCAGCCTTGCTTGAGTTCCTGACCTGACTTCCTCCAGTGATCTGGAAGTGTATATAAGCCAAATAAACTCTTTCTTCCCCACCTTGCTTCTTGGTCATGGTGTTTTGTTGCAGTAATAGAAACCCTAAGACAGTTCTAGAGGTGAGATGTCTGAAATCAAGACGCAGCCAATACCATACTCTCTCCTAGGCTCTGAGGTGGGGGTTGTTTATTTTTGTCTTCCAAATGTAGGTGTATTCAGCTTATTCATGGGTTGTGGCTGCTCAACTTCTGTCCCCTGTCTCCAACTTCATGCAATCTCCTATCTGCTTGTTGGCTTATTCTTTTATTCCTTTACAGGAATATTTGTCATCATATTTAGGACCCACCTGTATAATCCAGGAGAGCCTTATTACAATTTCCTAATGTAACTGAATTTGCAAATACCTTTTTCCAAAATCAAAGTCACATTTATGAGTTTCAAATCCAACCAACCCATTCCAAATTATAGAAAGAAAAAGAAAACACCAAAGCTAGAAGTAAATTGTGCATTAGATGAAGCATTTCAATTATTCTTTCCTCTCCAGGATTTAAGTTCTTGTCAGAGAAATGGATGTTGCTCTGGACTTGAATTCTGCTCTTGGTTCTGTGACCTAGTTCTTCAGTTACTGGTCTCATTTTGGCTTAACCCTGGAACAGCTCTTGACTCTACTCTGTGTATCATGTCTCTGGTGGCTTCTCCCATACTCATCTTCCTCCTTGTGGATCAGCCTCCTTACCAATAGGATGCCACACAGAATACATTCACTTGCCTAATCCTGGTTGTTTGAAGCATAGTCCAATGAAAATCCCCAAGGATCTTCATCAGGGTTTGAGAGGAGCTAGAAAGCAATTCTCTTCCACATCCTGTGGTTTCCTTCAAAGTCACGCATGAGCCTAGATTTATTTGGCTTGGAGCTTTTCCCCCAGCAATGCAGGAAGTGCTCCTGGGGCCTGTGTAGCTCATGCGTCCTTGTTTCACTCAGAAGGACTGATTTTTATCTATCCTTTGCTAGGGATTTATGGTATCCTTTAAAAAGTTGCATTTCCCTTATAGCTTCAGACAGATTCATGTTTTTTGTTCTAAATTCTGTATTTAGTGTCTTTGTTTATCTTTTGTTCTCTGGGTGATACCTTTTTTTTCCTCCTCAAAGAATGAACCAATTATAATTTTCAATTTTTCATTTGTTAATCCATTTCATTACCTATTATTCTCTGTTTTCTAGATCATTTGCTGAGACCCTTGTTAGCTACTCTAGGGCATGGTTCTATGTTTTTGAGTGTGACTAGAATCCCGAGTACTAAGTCATGTGATTTGGGCTGATCCACATTCTGACCTTTCCCTCACCAGAAGTATCCACAGAGTCACACGTCAATCACTGCAACCTTTGTACCTTAAAGACACAGAGAGCTATAAAGACAAACGATATACACGTTGTTTCTCAAATATTTGTGTTTATAATCTTCTTTCGCTGACTGCTTTATTTAAAACGACTTAGCATAAGTAAGGAAGTAGGGAAATGTCAGTTCGATGGACACACCAAATTCATGCTGGAAGGGAATGAAAGACTTTAGGTTGTTTTTTTTTCCCCCTCAGAGTGCTTGCATTAATTGTAACACTAGATACTTACTTTTTATTAACTGGGCTTCCATATGCAGGAAGCTCATAGAGTACCTGCATGGCAATAAAGTGCTCCTGAATTCAACCTTTATTTCTGCTGCTAATTGCTTTTATGTGGGAAGTAAAGCATTTGGTGTCCTTACCATGCTAACCCTTTGGACCTATCCAAGAGTCTATAATATCAGCTTTACTGCCCGTGTTTATTTTCTCTCTCTCTTTTTTAGATTTATTTATTTGTTTTATGTACACTGTACACTGTCTTCAGACACACCAGAAGAGGGCATCGGATCCCATTACAGATGGTCATGAGCCACTATGTGGCTGCTGGGAATTGAACTCAGTGCCTTTGGAAGAGTAGCCAGTGTTCCTAACCATTGAGCCATCTCTCCATCCCCCATGCTTATTTTCTAATAAAGCACTCACAAGGCTCACAAGGCATATCAATAGCATCTTTTGGGGGACTGGAATTCTAGCATCCACAAAGACCTAAGTTTAAATCTCAGGCACTACTTATATGGTCAAGGTCTATAATCCCACCAGTTATGGGGTGGAGACAGGAGAGTCAAAGGTTCAGTGTCATTCTTGGCTACATTTCAAGGACAGCCTGGGATGTATAAGACAAACCAAACAACCCCCCAAAACCAAACCAAACCAAAAACCTGTCTTCTCTTTACTTTCCACCCTTCCCTTGACTAATCTCTCTCTCTTAGAACCAAATTCGTGAAGAAGTCAAATATCCAGTTTTTATATGTTTTTTTTTTTTCAACCAAGGATCTTACTGGCTGATACCCCCAAGGCAAAAGTTAGAAAATAGCAACCTACTTCAAGGAAAGTCTGAGTGTAAAACATTCTTCATCACCTTTCATTTTTGTACAAAATGTGCCTTTACCTATCTAATCACTAGAAAGATTGACGGAAGGAAAAACTCTGTGACAGGCTCCTGGTGCCTGGCTCCTTCCCTGTGTTCACTTCCCTCTTGGCAAGCAGAGGAAGCCTTTTCTGTAGCCTCCCCTTTTCATAGAAATTTATTGCAGATCTCTGCCTTTTCTTCTTCCTTAGGCAGAGTCTCATTTTGTAGCACATGTGTGGCCTGGGATTGTAGCTGTGCACCACGTGGCTTTATTTTGCAATTTTTAGTAGCAAAATATGTAAAGACTTCTATCCTTACTTCTACCATTTCAGTTATGTGCTCTAAAATTAAAGAATTGAAAGCCCCCCATAACTGTCATTAAAAGCAGTGACAAGTAAATATGTGATAAGGTACTATTAAAAAAATGTGAGCATTCAGGCTGGAGAGATGGCTCAGGGGTTAGAGCACTGACTGTTCTTCCAGAGGTCCTGAGTTCAAATCCCAGCAACCACATGGTGGCTCACAGCCATCTGTAATGGGATCTGGTGCCCTCTTCTGGTGTGTCTGAAGACAGCTACAGTGTACTCACATAAATAAATAAATAAATCTTAACATTTTTTTTTGAGCATTACTTCATTATCAAACCACCCTGTTCCGTGGTCTAATATAAAAATTAAAGAGTATAGTATTGGATACTATTCTTAGATATTACAGGAGGAGTTGAATCTCAAGTTCTATCAATCTCTAAATCAAGTAACAGAAGAGTTCCTTGTTTTAACAGCTGACCTTGTTGGCTGCAAACCCTGTTGAGACCCAACATTTGCATCGTAAGCATAGAATATATTTTAACGACACCCAGCCAATGAAGTGCTTAGGTGCGTGGCGGAATAGGATGCTGGTGGAGGCATGGAAAACCGTAAAATGTTTGGGTGCTATCTGCATTTAACAGCCTACTGTCCTCAACTGTGATCGTGTCCGGAGGTCTCTAGGGACCTACTGCAGAAAAATGTGATTAGCACTATATCTGTGGGTTTAGGATGCTAAGCCAGCATTTACAACTGTATCCTCTGCACAGTTCCAAGGCCTGGGCCATGTGACGAAGGTCCTTCCTGCCAGACAGGAGAGTTCTTTAGCAAAGATTATTTTAAGAAAAAGGGTTTGTTTTGTTTTTGATTTTGGGGTGTTTTTGGGTTGTTATTGTTTTGTTTGTTGACTTTTGGGTTGTTTTGTTATTTGTTTTGTTTTTTTGTTTTTATGTTGTGTTGGTGATTAGAAGGACTGTCATGCTTTCTCTAGTCTTCTCGGCAGTCAAGGCTTTACTTCTCTCCTCTCCTCTCAGCCAGAGAGAGATAATTGCTCTGACAATCCCATTTTAATAATCCCGCCAGCTATAACAGGCTAGTGGGTAGACAGCCTCAGTTTCGTACGGAAACCCCAAATGAACACCACATGGACACACGGACCGCCATGCCCCTTTACATGACACACGCAGACTGCCGTGCCCCTCTACATGACACACGCAGACCGCCGTGCCCCTCTACGTGACACACGCAGACCGCCGTGCCCCTCTACGTGACACACGCAGACCGCCGTGCCCCTCTACGTGACACACGCAGACCGCCGTGCCCCTCTACGTGACACACGCAGACCGCCGTGCTCCTTTACGTGACACACGCAGACCGCCGTGCCCCTTTACGTGACACACGCAGACCGCCGTGCCCCTCTACGTGACACACGCAGACCGCCGTGCTCCTTCCGTCACTCTCTGCTGTGTCTAGTACGCCCAGCAGGATGGCAAAGTCCTGATTCTGAGCATCAACGATGACAACACGTAACTTTTCTGGAGATGCATCTTTATTCGTATCCTTGGCTCTAGGCAAAATGGCACTCGGCACTGACTATTGAAAAGGCAGCCAGGTCACCATTCCTCTTGGCAAACTCCAGTGCCAGCCTGATGGTTCTGCCAAGTTCTGTGGTAAACACTGGAGCAAAGTCCCATGGGTGGGAGAGGAAAACGCCCCGTGTGTCTCCGGGAAGCTGTGGAAACCTGGCAGCCTGGACGCATCTCTTATGAAGGGAGTGTATTAGACACGGTGCTGTGGAGACACCACAGAGAGGGTGCCCTCCATCTCCACCTCAGAGTCAGAGAGATACGCTGTCACTTTTGAGTTCAAGTCCCTGTTTCTCAGAGAAATGCTTCCTCTTCCTGTCCTTGTTCCTCCTCCCGGCCACGTCCCCTTTTGGTGTTTGGAGACATGTTATCATGTCTCTAGGCTCACCTAGAATCTGCTATGTAACTGCATGGCCTTGAAGTCCTGATAGGTCTTCTTCTTTCATCTTGTCATCTGGGTCTCAAACATCTTTCCCTGTCCCCTTTAATTCATGCACCAGAGAAGGGAAGGCAGTGGGTCACATCCCTCAGATATAGGTACTGAATTCCACCAGCGCCTCTCTTCTCTCTCCTCCAACCCCAGCCCTTACTGGTGGTAGTTCCCAAAGCCTTACTATGACTGATTTTCTGATTTTGTGATGAATAAAAATCTTGTCACCCTTTGACCCTGAGAAGTAGAAAATCCTTAGTTTTAATTTTACATTAAGATATTAAATATAGGACAGGCAAGATAGCTCAGCAGAAAAAGCATATTGTTGATAGGTTTGGTGCCCTGAGTTCAGTCCCTAAGACCCACATGTTGGAATGAGCAAAATGGCTTCTATAGAATGTCCTATGCCTCCCACACTATGGCATGCACACATGCACAAGAGTGTTTTTACACACACACACACACACACACACACACAGAGAGAGAGAGAGAGAGAGAGAGAGAGAGAGAGAGAGAGAGTATAAAGGTAATTTCAAAGAATTTAAATTCAAACGGACATGGATTTTTTTTTTTTTTTTTTTTTTTTTTGTTGTTCTACAGACCACCAATTTCCTGATTTCTTTTCTTAAAGGGCACTGTACTACCTTTCTATGGAAAGTACATTTCGTGTGTGGAGGATGAAGACATTTGATCCTGAGCTCTATAGCTGTCAGAGAAATGCATGTCTTCTCTGTTTTGAAACGGCACTCAACAAATACAAGGGCTGGATATAATTCCTCTCCTGTTGGGCTCCTCTTGGTGAGTCTGGTGTGTCACAGGCAGCTGGATTAGTTTCTCTTCAGGATCTGCTACAAACTGTGGTTTCTGTACCTGAGGCTCTAAGTCCCAATGCTTAGGACTGGAAGGAGTGAGGTTTGCCCAGGCCTCAAGGCAGAGAATTGCAATGTGTCCCTTTCCAAAGTCAGCCGTGTAAAGCTGAGCAGAGGCCTTCTGTCACCCATGCTGGACTCCTGTGGCTGACACCACGCCTCAGTTTTCTTCCTGTCTTCGTATTTACCTGCTCCATACATAAACGGAATCACACGACGTGGCCCTTTGTGTCTGGTTTTCCTATAGAGTAGTTTCAGGTTTGTCTACATGGTAACCGGTATCAGTGCCCATGGCTTGTTTATCCTTAGCCACTGACCGGTACCTGGATTGCTTCCGCCTTCTAGCTGTCATCAACAGTGCCAATGTAGAGCATTTGGGTGACAGTATTCATTTGAATGCCTGCTTTCGATTTTTTTTTCCAGGTAGAATGAAATTGCTTGGCCAAAAACCAAAAAAAAAAAAAATATGTTTGACCTTTTGAGTAACTGCCAAACTAGTGCCTCCATTTCTTCTTGAAAGGACAACATCAGCATTCATGAAATGAACTTACGTTAGGACAGGAGGCAAAGGTCCCTGCCTGTGCACGGACATTTCTCAAGAGTCAAAAGTCATATAGTTGTCAACAGAAAAAATGTTTTCTCCAACTCCAGCTCCGGGACAGCCAGGATCAATGACATAAAATTCCAGGGGTGGAGACGTCACATTAAAGTCCAGTTATGTTTGTCTTATCTCTTTTGCTTTTTCATTTATCCTCCCCCCCCCCCCATTTCTCCTCCTCTTCTTCCCCCCTCCTTTTTTCTTGGTCCTTTGGAGACAGAGTCTCATGTAGTCCAAGCTGGCTTTGAGCTATATATCCCAGGATGACTCTGAACTCTGCTCTTTCTGCCTCCACGTTCCCAGTGAGGGAGTTACAGCCCCACCCAGCCCACTCCCTGGCTCTAATATGTTCTTGTTTTCTTTTTTTGTTTTTTGTTTTCTTGCTTGCTTGTATATGTGTGCTACATGAATGCCTGGTGCCCATGGATCCCCTGGGAATTGGAGTTATACTTGTGGCTGCTATGTGGGTGTTGGGAACTGAACCTGGGTCCTCTGCAAAAGCAACGAGTGCCCTTAACCACTGTGTGGTCTCTCCAGCCCTGGTCATTTCTTCTACGCGCTTGTTTAGTAGCACAGATTTATTTATTGCCTTTGGGCCATGTTGTTGTATAATTGATCTCAAACCCAGTTAAGATAATGCTTTACCTGAAGAAACCAAGTCTGCTGAGCTTCATTCTGGGGAGACCTGAAAAGAAATGTAAGGTGTCAGGAGTCAGGTTTGTGCCCATCTCATCTTTTCCTGCCATCCTAGGGACCTGTGTGTTGAATGTTTCACTAACGCTGACAAATCCATGATTTAACTGACACGTAGGAAAACATCTGTCTACTTTCTCAGAAACTATTACTCTGTTGTTTCTGGGAAAACTGACATAAGACTGCTGAAACTTAGCTATCATCCTAGCCTTTCAAGAACTCATGCTGAATGTCCGACTTTCTGTTCCCACTGACCTTGCCATTTAGGCATTCTCATTGACTTGTATGAGGCCTGAATGAGACACAGACCACACCCATCCCGCAGTGCCAGTAAAAGGCTGTAGGAACAAATATGAAATCCTATAATTATCCACTTGATCAAGTCATGCTGGCTGACCGTTGTGTGTCATTGGATTAGAACCATAGCAGAGTTAGAACAGAGTGAATCAGAGCCTAAATCCTTTCCCTCTCCTGGAGACTTTGTCCTGGTTAGTATAAGTAAGATGCTGTGTCCAAATAACACACCCAACAAATGAGCTCACTGTCATAAATCTTGCCATGTTGTAACACAGAATTACAAAGCTATTGGAGTCCAAGTGGTGCGGTTGCCATGGAGCAAGTCCTCAGGGGACCCTAGATAGCCCAGTCTCAG
Organism: Micromys minutus; assembly: GCF_963924665.1. Lineage (NCBI taxonomy): Eukaryota > Metazoa > Chordata > Mammalia > Rodentia > Muridae > Micromys > Micromys minutus. The sequence goes on from NC_137969.1 coordinate 44,344,527, forward strand.
GAGTCACCCCTTGGCTGCTAATGCACTGTGTCTAGAATAGTTCATCCCTGACTGTGACATTATGCTGCCTGAGTCACATGCTTTGGGAAAAGATGACTTCAGGTTTAATTAGTAAGTTCAAAGGGGGACAGGATGGTGGGACGGCATGAATCCTAGGTAGATGAAGTCTTTGATCAGATGGTATAGGGCTAGAGTAGGCAGAACTAACTCTGTAGGTTCTTATTTTCTTACCATTGAAAAAGGTTCCCGAAGATGGAAGGATCATGAATTCTGGTGAAGAGAGTATTATATCTGCAGAAATAGAAAATGTTTCTGAAGTACAATTTTTTAAAAATTCAATCATGCATAATTGGTTGTAACACACAGTAGAAAGCTTAATACTTCAGGTTTCAAACATACTAAGAAATGTTTGATTCACAGAATAATTTATATTTGGACTTCAGGTCTTAGGTGTGTGTGTGTGTGTGTGTGTGTGTGTGTGTGTGTGTGTGTGTGTGTGTGACATGCATGCCTGTGTGCAGAAGGATGTCAGGTGACATTCTATTCTCACTAGGATTCTACTTTATTTCCTCGAGACATGGTCTCTCACTGAACCTGAAGCTTGTCTAGTGGCCAACAAGCTCTAAAGACTGTCTTGTCCTTGTCCTTTATGACAGTGGAGTTACAGGTGCATGCTGACATGCCTAGATACTCTGTGTCTGTCTGTCTGTCTGTCTCTTCCCCACATACATGAGTTCAGATGATTAGAATGTATGTCCTCATGTTTGAGAAGCAGTTTGCTTACCCAGTGTTCCCTCCCCTTTCCCAAGACCATATGGCTTCAACTCTTCATATCTCACCATATAACTTTAAGACACCAGACTAGTCTGATCCTTAAAATCTAATTAACAGTTTTCAAGGACAAAAGAAATTAATCTTTACCTGAGACCCAGCATTTATTACTGAGTAATTTATCCTCTTGAGCTGTTGTAAAACATTTATGGAAATGTATCTGATCCGAATTAATAACTTGCAGCAACATTTTTGGATGATGCCCGGATTTACTGCTCATATAAACCAAATGAAGTTCCACATTGCGTTAGAGATGTCAGGTGATGTTCTTTCCTGGGCACATGGGGCCCTTTGCTTGCCAAGAGAAAGGGAGAGTTCTTGGTAAACCTTTGAGGCTCATATGACTAATGAGAGTTTATTTGGCTCCTTATAAGATTCCAAAATAGGAACCACAAGATCGCATCAGCTCTGTAAAGGATCCACAAATTATTCTTGTCGCTTCAACATGGGGAATGATTGCCGGGGTCTAAAGGAAACCAAGCACCTAGAGATTCCCATCAAATCATGCCTTTTAGGCCCAGCGGCAGTTTCAGGGACATTTGTGGAACTTCTTCATATCATTCTCGAAAGATCAGGAATGTGTTTCAGATTCTCCCAACAAATCCCTTCTGGATACCAGACACTTTTACCTAGCTCTTTAGAACTCCTTCTATAACCCATACAAATCCCTCTGGATGCCAGACACTTTTACCTAGCTCTTTAGAACTCCTTCTATAACCCATACATACCCAGATTTTCAGTTTTTGTCAATGCAAAACATCCTCCACTTTATACCAAAACCATCCCAGCATTTTTTGCTATCAGCCCTCCCTTGAGAGAAAATTATCTCTCTCCCAGTGTTAGTGCTACTGACTATGTCTGAGGCGTTGCTGGTACCACCTGACTATAGACCCGAGCTCTCCCAGGCTTTCTTTCCCTTTGGCCTTCTCAGCCTTTACATTTAGAGAATTCATTCCATCAAAGACACATTTCTCCCCACCAATGCCTACTGTTCTGCTTCCCTGGACTTCATTTTAGGAATGTGAGCATTTTTCCTTCAGTCTAGAGAGACCATCCTGTTAATAAGTATGCTTTAGGGTGGGGTGAGATTGCAGACAATACCTTTCGGACCTATGGCTTCTTCGCCTGGAGTTCCTTATCAAGACGTGCTTGCTTCCTTCTCTGGACTGCTGCTTTCTTTGTTATCATTCCAGACTAAAACAAAAGGTTGGTGTTTTGTTCCCTTAGGAACAGGTCTGCCCCAGTCTGAACCTGACTCAGACTTCTTTATACTTCAAAACACAATGGTAATGGGCCCTTGATCCAAAGGGAGAAAAAAAACAAAACAACAACAAAAAAAACAAAACAAACAAACAAAAAAAAAACAAAACAAAACCAACCAACCAAACAAACAAAAAACCAAACTCCTCCTCTGTGGGCTACATTTTCGGTTTATTCCCCACATGGGGTCTGTGCAATGGACATGTTCACTCTACATGTCCGGCTTCCGCTCAGTCATTCAGATCAATGGGTTGCCGGCTTCCGCTCAGTCATTCAGATCAATGGGTTGCCATGCGAAGTTTCTACGGTATCTTTGTGCATTTGTTTTCAACTTTGCTGCTCTAGCTACAGGGTTAGTGAACGCCCCAGGGCTCCCTATCCATCTGCAAAGAGTTGTGATGCTCCACGTGGGTAGTGGAGAGTTGTTAGCAATTCATTCTGTAAGAGCCACGGCATTGTTTACAGAAACCAGGGGAGGCAGTGTGAACCTGGGTTAAGTAACAATGAGACGCTGCTACTATTCCCTAAGTTTGACATAGAGCTGGAAAGAGTTTTAACTGAAAAACTACCTGAAGACACTTTCTGACAAGAATATTGACCGTTGCAAGACAAATCCCCCAACACTGGGCACTGTGGTATCAAGAGAGTCGGAGAATAAATATTCATGGCTCCCTCACCTCTGCTTTCCACAGCACCCCTCATCCTCACCTACTCTGAACCAGTACTGAAGTAGAGAGCCGGCAGGGGTACTGACTGCAATTGTAAAATCATCTCCTGGGGCAGAGCAGAGCCAAGGAGATGGTAAGTCGGTCTGAAAGAACAACAGAAGATGCCTAGCAGTTATACTTTTTTTTATGTTTAAAAGTTTCAATAATGTTCTAAGCTAATGTAAGAATTATACCAGATGAGTCAGTCACCTTGTTTTGCCTCTTGGTTTTAGCTTTAACTATGCATCTGTCGCCTAAGCCACTGGTTTTTCTAAACTTAGGAACTCCCCATAACTTTTGCTACCATGTAATCAGAAGTTCTTTCACTTCAAAACATTTCTTGCACATCTCTGCTCCTTCTGACTTTCTATCAGGAACAGGAAAGGAACATTTTAGCCTAGAGTTGTACATTCCAAGGCAACCATGGAAAAGTGCTAATTCAATCATGAGAACTTAAGAGCAGCAAAATTAAAATAAGGTTTAGGGAAGTAGTACTTACAGCAGAGTTGAAATCTGAAGCAGTTGTAAATTAAGTCATTAGGAATTAGCAGGACCATGAACTGAAAGTCAGCAGCCTTGGGGGGGGAATGTCCCTGTAGTTTCAATATGCTTTTGCTGGCTTCCAATTACTCCTACTAATGGGGGATATTTTTGTACAGCACAAAAAGCACCTATTACTTAGGGACAAAATAAATGTGAATCTAACACCCAAATAGAATTCTAAGTGTGACACCACCAAAGCTCTGCATAGGGTGGGAGAGAGGATGAGTGTGCCGGAGGAACGAGGCTGCCGGCGCTCCCATTCTGTCTGCGAATGGACAGAGTATACAAGCTGAGATATGTAAGGCAAAAGTTAGCGCTCTAAAGGTGGACATCAAAACATTACTTTGCAGTTTTAGGGATCAAATGTAGGTCTCACATGTGTTAGGCAAGCACTATTACTGAGTCCTGGCCCCTATGGGTTTGCAATGTCTCCTACAGTGTCTGACTTTCTGCTTGCTTTGATGACTCACGTGTTTTAAGACTAGAGAGAAGAAGAAAAGAATTTTTAAAAATTGTGTTATGAAGTAAAAATCAGATGAGCAGGGTGTGCTGAGCACATGCCTTTCTTTTATCTCAAAGTTGGGGGGGAGGAGGAGGGGGAGGAGAAGGGGAGGAGGAGAGGAGAAGGAGGAGGAGGGGAGAAGGAGGGGGAGGAGAAGGAGGGGAAGGAGAAGGGGGAAGGAGGAGAAGAGAAAGAGGAGAAGGGGGAAGGAGGAGAAGAGAAAGAGGAGAAGGGGAGGAGGAGGAGAAGGAGGGAGGAGGAGAAGGAAGAGGAGGAGAAGAGAAGGAGGAGGAGAGGAGGAAGAGGGGAGAAGGAGAGGGAGGAAAAGGAGGGGAGGAGAAGGAGGGAGGAGGGGGGAGGAGAAGGAAGAGGAGGAGAAGAGAAGGAGGAGGAGGGGAGAAGGAGGTGGAGGAAAAAGAGGGGGAGAAGGAAGAGGAGGGGGAGGAAGAGGTAGACCGATTCAAGTTCAGGGCTGGCCTGGTTTACACAGCAAGACCATGGCAGAAAGAAGGAAAGATTGCTAAAGAGAAGAAAAATACACACTACGGAACAATAAGATCTTTCATCCCATCTTTGATTCCTTATTCAGGTGCCTTGCTATGAGGGTGTCTCACATGATCTTTCAGGTCTCTGAGCATTTCTGTTCTGACCCACATCTATATTAATGTGCTGGTTGTAGCACAAGCTATCCCTCACCAGGCTTATCCAAGCACCCAGCACCTCCCCCTGTAAGGCATAACATAGCACCTCTCTTAGAAGCCTTTAGAGGCTCCCTGGTGTTTTGGGTTTGTTTGTTTGTTTGTTTTTACTATCTACCCTTTTTCTTTTACCCGTTTTTTGAGGCTTCTACCATATAATGCTTCCATAGGTGATTTCATCAAGATACATATTTTATATAAAAACATTGGGAACATTTCTGCAATCGAATGCATCTTAAATAGATTCATGGCACCTTTTTTAGGCTCAGTGACTAGCTCACCTTGGCTACAGGATCCTTCTGTTGCAGTGACAGGACTTTTCTGCTGCCCAAAGACTAGCTCTTTTACAACTCCATGTTCATTCTCCTACTTCATTCTCCCTGCCCCCCTTCCTAACTTGGTCTGGGAAATCCCGGCCCATCTTTAAGGTGCAGCCCAGAGGGACTACTTCAAAGAAAGCTCTGCTCATCTGGCAGTCAACCTCAGAGGACTTGGGGCTCCTCTAACTCTTATAGTAATCTTATATTTCCTTTCAGTTTAATACTTAAGCATTTTTCAGCCTGTCCTCTGAGGAGCCCCAAAGATTGCTTGAATGCTCTTAGGACTGCAGCTGAAATGGTAGGATTCTATGAAAAAACATGTTTGTTTCTTAAGGCAAACTTAAGATATTTTGAACAGGTTCTTTGCCTGCTTGCTTGCTTTAAATCTAAACTCTATTTCTGAGCTCAGGACGAATCCTGCTCAGAGCTGCCACCTAAAGGTAGCTAGCGCCTCAGCAACGAGGTGATGTAAGGCAGAAGGGAAAGAAGGAAGACCTCAGGAAGCTCCTTAGGGAATGAGGGTGGGAGCTGACAGGAGTGGCAGCTCTTGGGCAGGCGGCTTTCCTTGGGTTCTAGGAGTGGCCATGGGAAAGGTCAAGAGAAGATGTTTGGACGTCTAGCCTTCTCCGCTAGACATGAATCACTGTGAGGTCTTGGGATGGTGAGGCTAAACAAAGTTAATAGCTGTGGAGACACTAAATGTGATCCAGGTCTGTTGGAGGGCACAGCCTGGAAAAGAGAGACACATGCAAAGCATCACACGTAGCAGATTCTCCTTCAACACAGCTAATGTGGAACATCCTGTAGAAGTCATACACACACGGATCTTTCCTGAAATGGTGCGTTCATATATCTCCCCGCCTTTTCTTCTTAGAAAAGTTGTGTGTCCACTGAAAATAAAAATCTATTTACGAGTTCTCTTGCTATTGCCAGGGTATTCTGGGACTAAATTTAAAATGACTTGTAAACCACACCCACGCCTTTTAATCCTAGCACTCGGCAGAGGCAGGTGGATTTCAGGAACTTTGAGGCCAGCCTTATCTACAAAGCAAGTTCCAGCACAGCACAGCCCAGAGTTGTTACAGAGGTTGGGGGAGGGGAATGAATTATAAATTTGCTGCAGACAAATGACATTTTCTGTAAAGGCTATTCAGTTACTCACCTTGACTTTCCATGCACTTCAATCTTTACAGTCTGAGGGAGTAGGCTAGAGAAGTTAGAGGTTCAGTCTTTACAGTCTGAGGGAGTAGGCTAGAGAAGTTAGAGGTTCAGTCTTTACAGTCTGAGGGAGTAGGTTAGAGAAGTTAGAGGTTCAGTCTTTACAGTCTGAGGGAGTCGGTTAGAGAAGTTAGAGGCTCCTGCCTGACAGCTTCGCTCCATCACCTGCTTGGTACTCACTAATGGATATGAAGCTCATTTTCTTCCGGGGGGAAATGGTCCTTGTCATAGATCTGGACATGTCCTTTGAGGGCTGTTTGAGTGTGTTACTCTCTTTTCCTTTCACAACAGAAAGCCCTGCAGAAAGGTCACATTGGTTGATCTTATTTTACTCAAATGATTTTGTCTTAAAGAAACATTGTCCTCATTAAATTAGCATAAATATTTTTATGGAAAAATGTAGGAAGTATAAAGAAATTATAACAAAGTATTGTAACTGCTTAGAGGTACTATTATTAACATTACAGTATTTTTACTTGTAAAGTCATACAATCTTTAAAATGCTTGCTATAGGCTGGGAATCAGACTTTCCAAGGTTTTTTTTATCTTAGTTGTTAATGTGTATGTGGTATGTATGGGTATATGAATGCATGTTTGCATGTGCAAGAACACAAACATGTATATATAGATATGAGTGCATGTATCTCCTGTTCAGCCTGCTTTTAAAGTCTATTTTTCTCCCATACTAATTATAATAATTAATAATAATTAACATTTGCTTTTGTTATGGAACAGCCCACAGAGTGAGCTCTGAACGAGCTCATTTGCATTTGAATCTTGACTGTTTATTGACCGCTGGACATGTCCTTTAACTGAAATAATTACTTTACAGATTCCTCAACAATAAAATTGGGGCCACTAATAATTCCTATTTTATACAATTGTGAGTATCCAAGGGAACATTTGCTAACTACTAACAGCAGTGTTTGGCTGAGAGGAAGGGCTTTCAAGGGTTAGCAACAACAACTATTACTCCATTTTTGTCTTTACATCTTTTTAAAGACTAGACAGGATTCCATTGTTTGGATGTAGCACAGCGCAGACATTATTGGGAAGTGTTGAAGAGACATAAGAAGCTTCTTTTGGGGGGGGATAAACAGTTGTGAGACAAACACCCTTTTCTATTACATTTGTGTGTTGGCTTTACTGTGCATATTTAACATATACAATGTGCTATAGAATAATGTATACATGTAATTAAATGTGTATTACATTGAAAATAATTTAACATTGTCACCACCCAACAGTTATTGATTCATCTTTCCCTCCTCCATATAAAGAAAGGCTGTAATCACTTAGTAAAAAATATCTCTGAATATGAGAGCCCAACCACTGCCGTCAGGACTGTCCTCAGACTTCTGATCACCCAGAAGGGCCTCAGAAGTACTCTCCCTCCTGAGCCCATGGTGAGTTCCCACTTCCTCTTCACTGACTATCTGGGGAGAGACTTCCTGGAACTCTCAGAAAATGTAAAAATCAAAGCGCTCCTAACCCAAAATATCCAGGATATTCAGGACACAATGAGAAGAGCAAACCTAAGGATAATAGGTGTAGAAGAGGGCAAAGACTCACAACTAAAAATAACAGTAAATATCTTCAACAAAATCCTAGAAGAAAGCTTCTTTAACCTCAACAATGAGATGACCACAAACATACAAGAAGCCTACAGAATTCCAAGTAGATTGGACCAGAAAAAAAAAAACTCCTCCTGACACATAATAGTCAAAACACCTAATGTTCAAAATAAAATAAGAATACTAAAAGCAGTAAGGGAAAAAGGACAAGTAAGATATAAAGGCAGACCAATCAGAATTACGCAAGACTTCTCAACAGACACTATGAAAGCTAGAAGATCCTGGATAGGCTTCATACAGACCCTAAGAAAACACAAATGCTAGCCCAAGTTACTATATCTAGCAAAACTCTCATACCATAGATGGAGAAACCAAGATATTCCAGGACAACGTAATCCAGCATATAAACAAACTCAAAGAAAAAATCCCACATAATCATGTCCATAGATGCTGAGAAAGAATTTGACAAAATTCAACACCCATTCAATTAAAAGTCTTGGAAAGGTCAGGAATTCAAGGCCCATACTTAAACATAGTAAAAGCTATATACAGAAAACCAGTAGCCAACATCAAACTAAATGGTGAGTAACTTGAAGCAATCCCACTAAAATCAGGGACTAGACAAGGTTGCCTACTCTCCCCCTACCTATTCAATATAGTACTGGAAGTCTTGGCCAAAGCAATCAGACAGCAAAAGGAAATCAAAGGGATACAAATCAGAAAGGAACAAGTAAAAATATTCTTATTTGCAGATGATATTATACTATGTTTAAGTGACCCCAAAATTTCCACCAGAAAACCGAATGGTATTGGTACAGAGACAGGCAGATCAATCAATGGAATAGAATTGAAGACCCAGAAATGAACCCACACACCTATGGTCACTTGATCTTTGACAAAGGAGCTAAGAACATTCAATGCAACAAGAACAGCCTCTTCAACAAATTGGTGCTGGTTCAACTGGCAGTCAACCTGCAGAAGAATGCAGATTGATCCATTCTCATCTCCTTGTACAAATCTCAAGTTCAAGTGGATCAAAGACTTCACATAAAACCAGGTACACTGAAACTATTAGAAGTGGAGAAGCGCTTAGAACACATGGGCACAGGGGAAATTTTCCTGAACAGAAAACCAATGGCTTATTTTCTAAGATCAAGAATCAGCAAATGGGACCTCATGAAACTGCAATGTTTCTGTAAGGCTAAGGACACTGTCAAGAAGACAAAACAGCAGCCAACAGATTGGATAAGGATCTTTACCAATCCTACATCTGATAGAGGGCTAATATCCAATATATACAAAGAACTCAAGAAGTTAGACTCCAGAGAATCAAATAATCCTATCAAAAATGGATTACAGAGGTAAACAAAAAATTCTCAACTGAGGAATACCGAATGGCTGAGAAGCACCTAAAGAAATGCTCAACATCCCTAGTCATCAGAGAAATGCAAGTCAAAACAACCCTGAGACTCCACCTCACACCAGTCAGAATGGCTAAGATTAAAAACTCAGGTGACAGCAGATGCTGGTGAGGATGTGAAGAAAGAGGAACACTTCTCCACTGTTGGTGGGATTTCCATCTGGTACAACCACTGTGGAAATCAGTTTGGCGATTCCTCAGAAAATTGGACATAGTACTACCTGAAGACCCAGCTATACCACTCCTGTGCATATACCCAAAAGAAGCTCCAACATATAACAAGGACACATGCTCCACTTGGTCCATAACAGCCTTATTTATAATAGCCAAAAGCTGGAAAGAACCCAGATGTTTTTCACCAGAGGAATGGATACAGAAATTATGATATATTTACACAATATAGGAGTACTATTCAGCTATTATAAACAACAAATTTATGAAATTCTACATGGAACTAGAAGCTATCATCTGAATGAGGTAACACAGTCACAAAAGAACACACATGGTATACACTCACTGATAAGCAGATATCAGCCCCTAAAAGCTCTGAATACCCAAGAAACAATTCACAGATCTTATGAAGCTCAAAAAGAAGGTGGATGCCTCAGTTTTTCTTAGAAGGGAGAACAAAACACTCATGGGAGGAAATACAATGTCAAATGGAGGAGCAGGGATTGAAGAAAAGATCATTCAGAGACTGCCTCACATGGAGATTCACCTCACATGCAGCCACCAAACTCAAGTACTATTGCTGATAACTCATAGCTCCAGTTGCATATGTTACAGAGGATAGCATTTCTGGCATCAATGGGAGAAGAGACCTTTGCTCCAGTGAAGGTTCATTTTCTCAGTTTAGGGAAATACCAAGGTGCTGAGGTGGAGAGGGTAATTGGGAGAGGGAGCATTCATGGAAGCAAGTGGATGGGGAAGGGGAAGGGAAGTGGAGGAAAATGGGATAACATTTGAAATGTAAATACAGTGAATATCTAATAAAAAATTAAATTAGAAAATCTCTGAATACAATAGTCTGTTATTAATTACTATTATCCTATACCTTTCTACTTGTCTTATAACCTTAGAGCCCCATTTTGTATTCTGATCCCACATCTCTTCACTTCTTTCCCTCCTCTCCACCCTGGTAGCCACCATCACTCTCTCTGTATGTGTTTGGTATTTTGCTTTAGATTTCACATATAAATGAAATACATATAAATGAAACACATTATTTTTTTTTCTTGGTTTATTTTGTTTTGCATAATATCCCCCAGGTTCTTCCATGTTGTGGCAACTGGCAGAAACTTCTTTTCTAGTCTTAGTAACATTCCATTGCATAAATCGATGACTGTTTCTTTTTTTGTCTGTTAGCATTGACAGACAGGTTGTTTCCATATCCCAGCTGAAGTAAATATGCTGCAGTGAAGGTAGAAGTGTGGATAGGTATCTGTGCTTCCCTACTGTGTCTGTAACAGAATGCATGGTAGCATACCTCAGAATACAATGCTGGAGATGAGGGAGCTGAGTTTTACTTAGGAGGCTTTGAGCTCCATGTTGCCTGGAAAGCTGATAATCAGAAATTATATTTTCTGGTGCCATACCACAAATATCCAGTGGTTCTTTCTAAATTGGATCATTATTAAGCCTATCTTCAGATTCTAGTCATAGATGTGTCTGTGGTTCCTCGTCAATATCTGTCATAGAGTGACCCACCATGTTGGCTTGGCCTGAGGGAAGCTTGAGGAGATACTTTATGAGTCCTGGAGCCACTGTCTTTCCCAGACTCTATTCTCCAATAGAGAGTAGCAGGAACCCCTGGGGTTCCCACAATAGGTGGCACCCAACCTGGGGCAAGGATCCCCTAGAAATTTAAGATTTTTCAGCCTGAGAGTTAGAGTTTTATTTTCTAAGTGGGAGAAAGGTGGTGCTGGGATGAGTCACAACGACCCAAGCTTGAGAACCTTGAAACTAAGAGTCACAGGGGGAGTCTCTGCTCTAAGACTCTAGGTCCCTGGCTGTGACAGTAAGGGCGCTCTGGATCAGGGAGCTGAGAGTGTGGTGTGGTTCAAGGACTGGTTTGTTTGCTTTTGAGAAGGATTTGTGTACAGAGTTTGTCTGAATCACATGGTGAATTCTGCCCATGATTCAGAACTAAGTTAGGATATGTCTGACACTCTAGATAGAAAGCATAGCAGACAGGTGGTATATTAAAGTTTACAGGAAACTCATATTTTCTAATGTGGGCTTCATGGGAATTTTGGGTTAATTTCCTGACATGACAAATTAGAAAGACCTATATAGGCTCTTAAATTTAGTTAGAAATTTGGAGGTTTGTTGAGCAGGGCAGAGTCAGGTCATGTGATGGCCTAACTAGAGAACTTAAAACAAAGAAATACGGGGGGAGTCAGCTCAGACTCTAGGTCCCCTTCTATAAAAAGTATCAGCTGCTCTGGGTCAGGGAACCAGAGGTCAAACATACTAAGAATAGGCTCATACAATATTTTAGTTTATTTGTTTTAGATTGTTTTAATTTTCCAAATGGGTGTAATTTTGAATTTTGTGGTTATATTATTTCTGTTGGAGATGATGTAAGATACAATACAAGCATTTCTGGTTGCCAACAAAAGGGTATCCTGATTTGGGGGAAAGGTTTTATCTTTGAGCTTTTAGAAAAGGTGACTAGATTCCAGACACCTTCCAGAGTTATTTGGATCAGACTCGATAGAGACATCCTAAAGAACTAGATTCAAGATAATAAAACAACAACAACAGAACAAAATTTTCTCCTAACCAGTCTGTACACCTTACACAGAATGATACAATCTATACAAGTATCTTAATGATACTAAAGTTTTGTTTTGAGATTTATATATTATGAAATGTACGGCTTTGGTGAGTCTCTTGGTCAGACATACTGAGCTGGCCTACTTGAACTCCTGATCTCAGGGACCTTCAGCTGGATCCAGTAAAGACAGATCTCAGAGACTACAACAATCATTGGTGTGGCCAACTTAAGGACAAAAAACTCTCCTATTTCCCTTACCCCCTCCCCTTCAAGATATCTCAATGCTCCTATTCAGCCTAAAGAAGTTATAAAGAGTCACCAACCCAATGTCCTAGATTTGGAGGGGGAGTGCTAAAGGTGGTAATTCTAAGGTTGTCTTTCTGGGGAATTTAGAAATGGTCATAATGTAACAAAGAGAAATTAGCTAGAATTGATTGTACAGCCATAATCTCATTTGGTAAAAATCCTTATAATTGTTACTAAGTTGAAGTTATAATTTCTCACCTTGGTACAAAATTTGTTTTGATACAAATTTAAGGTTTTCATTGGTATGAATTTTTATTGATATAAAATTGAGATTAATATTGTTACTCTCATATAGACATTGTGCCTATACAACTAATTTAAGAATACAAGGCTTAGACCCAGTCTTATAACTACTATTATAAACTGTTTTTAGATGATTAAGCAATATAAGGGCCAGATAGCAAATTCATGGCTCTGAGTTTACCTTTAGGGTGTTTTCAAGATAATTTATTAAAAATAGCTAATAGTAAATAACAGACAATGGTCCAGACTACTTTACATAGATAGATGGTTTTCAAAAACTTCAGAAATCCACAAAATGTGACATTTAATGTTATTTATATTTTGTTTTTGAGACATATCTGCTTCTAACAGGTCGCCTTTTGTAGATTCAAAGAAGAAATTGTGGATCTCTACTTCCAAGTGAGGTAATACATTGTGGCTAGGTAGCTACTGGGCAGAAATTGCCTAGTTCATCTACAAACAAAATACTGTCCAACACACACACACACACACACACACACACACACACACACACACACACCATACAAAATAGTCAACTGATAATCTCTGCCAAGTCAAGATAATCAGTCTTTCAAAGTTCAGTGTTACAAAGGTCTGTCAGTTGATCTTAGGCTAGAAGGCTGAAGACTGATGCTCCTACATGTTGCTACAGGGGATGATATGGGTAGGCAACTGTCTCTACAGTGTGTCTCAGTTCTGCAAGCCGTGTTAGTGTTCCTATATTTTCAGATAGTATTGGTTGTTCTTAGGTTTCTGACAGGAATGAAGACTAATTCCAGTCTCATAGCCCACCCAGGCTGTTTAACATTGAGATAACATATTTAATTGGATAGTTTTTCAGATAGTATACAAGCTAGTCAAAACATAACATATAGATTTTAAGCCTTTCTTATGTTAGGATAAGGTAAGATAGATAACAGAATGTTTTATTTGATTGACAAAAATGATGGACTGGGTATTAGTTGTATTCTGTACTTTATAATAGTTGTGCTCATCTTACATTTGAGAGAAAAGTTCATTTTTTAATTAGACTTAAAATGTGAAAAGTAGATTGATGTCTATATACAGGTGAGGACAGGCATAAGATAAGACAAGGCCTGTGAATGGGCAGTGAAAAAGAAAGGTGGGGGCAGAGTCTTTGAGAGACAGGAGAGATAGGAGGAGGGGAAGAAACCAAGATGGAGGAGGAGAAGGATAAACCAGTCCTGTGTGGCTTCAAATAGCCACAGGTAGCTATAAATATTTTATAAGGGATGTATAATTACAGGACAACTTGATTTATCTAGGTCTTATTTATATTAATATCAATTGGCATATTTATTGTGCAGACATTTTGTGGAGCTAGGATTTACTGATATAAGTCTGATTGATAAATTGCAAGCCTCTAGAGTTTTGATTTTACCAGGTTGCTGGAAATGTGAGTAGAGTCTGTGGCAGGGAGCCTCGTAGCTGGTCTCTGTATGGGACTGGTGTGGCAGCGAGTTGCCATGGGAACTAGATGGATGACCTCTGATGGAGCTAGCCACCCTGGAGACAGAGAGTAGCAGGGGTAGTGTGGTATATGGTGCCTGGTGTCTCCTCCACTTATTAATATTTACCACAACACCTGTCTGCGGTTAAGAGAATGGTTATGATATATTCTGGTATCCTTCCTACAGATGGAGAGACCTGGACGATGATGTGGCTACACAGAAAAACCTTAAGCAACAACAGCTGTGGGATTTCATTTAGCAAGCTTGGACCTGTAGTGGTTGGCAGACGCTTCCGAGAATGACTGCTGTATTTGTCTGTTCTTGCTTTTATCTCTTTGAGCTCTCCTCTGTCTTTCAGAAGTTGGCTTGTAACTTAACCAGATGGAATTTGAGCCCTTCTCCAGATAATCTGTGTTTCTCTGACCTTTCTTATCTTGAACTTTCATGGGTTAATCTTTGAAAGTCAGTTTGTTATTGTTAAAGGCTGGGTGCTCCCTTCTCTCTCTTTAGTGTTAACTAACAAGCATCTGGTACAGCTCGCCCTGGTTCCTATTTAATTGGTCAGATTGTCTCACTTCCTTTCCTTTGCTTCCCACGGTGATAGGACATGGTGTAGAAGCCCTGGTGCTCCCTCAGATTTTCAGGACATAGAGACAGAATACTTTTGGAATCAATTGTGTCACAATCTTTGTTTAGGTGGACTTCCCAAGTCGAATCTTTTTTTTTTTTTTTTTTTTTTTTTTTTTTAAGGCCTGGGAATTGCCTTGGTTCAGTGTTTCCACCATGACCAAAAGCATGTGGGAGGAAAGGCTTTATTTCAGTTCACAACTCTCACTCCCATCACTGAGGGAACTGAGCATCAAGCAGGTCACAAACCTGGAAGCAGAAGCTGATGCAGAGGCCCCAAGGCCCTGTAGGATGCTGCCTACTGGCTGGCTTCTTACAGCTCGCTCTACCTGCTTTCTTATAGCACCAGGACCACCTGCACAGGAGGTGACACTGCCCAGAGCAAGCTGGCTCCTACCACATCCATCAGCAATCAAGAAAATGCACCACGGTTTTACCCACAGTCCAGTCTGGGTCCAGGGGGAGGGAATATTTTCTCATCTGAGGTTCCCTCTTCCTAAATGACTCTAGTTTGTGTCAAATTGACATAAAGCTAGCCCAGTATAGGATTCCAGCTCAGTAGATACAGTGCTTTTCTAGCATATATAAAACTCTGGGTTTAGCTCTTAGCCTCACATAAATTGGGCATGATTACATAGATTTGCAACCCTGGAACTTGGAAAGGTGGAGGCAGAAAGTTTAAATGTTTGAGGCCATCCTTGATATCAAAATGAGTTTGAGGTTAGACTTAGGTACATGAGACCCTGTCCCAAAATAAAGTAATTTTCACAGTCTTCTTTTCATCTAAATAATAAAGACTTGGCTTGTAACACTTGAAGAGAAGGCGAAAAGATTTCCACATCAAGCAAAATCATGAGATGTCTTTCAGTGTTCTCACAACCTGTGGCCTTAGGGCTGAATCTTTTCAAAGGTCTGGGTTTTTTCTATAACATCATCACCCTGTATTCAAGTTAAACCACAGCATTAAGTATTGATCTTTGCTAAGTGGCTTCAGGAAAGCCGCTCATTAGTCTTCTTTCGGAGATGTTATTAGGAAAATAACTCTTTCTAAATCACAAAAGTAGAATACATTTATCTATTACCTTAGCTTCTGTCAGTCTGTGTCCGGGAGGCTATCCATGGAGACCTCTGGCCCGGCCCACTGGGAGGGTTTAAGTGAAGGGGGAAGGGGTGGGGTGGGGGTGCTGGTTAATGTGCAGAGTGCAGGGCAGTCTCTAGTGGCAAAAGCTATGGAAGAACGTTCTCTTCCCAGACAGTGGTAGAGCTCTTGTGACAGACGCTCTCAGACAACTGGAGTAATTCTCTCACACCTTTATCCCTTCTGAATAGGGTCTTACTACAGTTTGAAGTGGGTTTGTGTGGGGTAATTGTCAGTGAAGGGTACCCTGATTCTCAGTCAAGATAAGTAAAGCCCCAGGGACCCTAAGGGATAGCAGGAGCTTCCTGGTCTGCAGGAAGATCAGGCAAGGCCTCTTTCACAAAGCTACAGCCTCCCACATTCCTCTGTAGAGTGGTGTAGGTCATGCCCCAAGTCCCTCCTCCGCAGGAGAGGATGTGACCATGATCACATAGGCTCAAGACAGAAGCAAGACCACAGCCCAAAAATGTAGATAATGTATTCCCAAATCCTCAAAGCCAGTAGGAAGCACCTCTTGTCAGATTCTGAACCATCCCAAAACTGTATATGAGGCCTGTCTGAAATTAAAGGTATGCAGGAATCACTCCATCGTCTGAGAGCTTCTGTCACAGAGCTGTACTGCCCCTGCTTGGGAAGAGATCTGCTCTCCTGAAGTCACTGCTGGAAGCTCTCCTGCACCCCTTGCGGCCTAGCCAGTACCCTGCTGGCTTGGTCCACCCCCGCATCTCACGGCAGTGGCAGAAACGGAGATGAGGCAGCACCAGCAGCAGAGGCAGCAGAAATGGAGAAATGGTCTCCTCTCCACCCCGCTAGTGTCCCTCTCCCAGCAGCGGAGGCAGAAGAAGCCATTTCCCCTCCCTGACCAGAGGTCTCCGTGTGCCCGCCCCCACCCTGGAACACAGCTCCACAGGTTTGGTCTGACACTGGGTGTTTCCTATTGGCTTGGCCTGAGATGCCTCATGTACATGAAGAGGGTCTTGGGAGCGCTGCCTCTGTGACTGATGGCCACAGTTCTCCCTGGGGGGCTGCAGCTACACGATGGGGGCCTGGCACAGGGAGCAGGTGGAACTCCATTCATCCCTTCAGCGTCCCTAGGGCTTCAAGGCTCAGCTCGACCTTACCAGGCTTCCTCTCACTGTCCACTGCCCCACAAGCCTCTACTACTTTCTCTGCTGAAACAGTTTTGCTGAGAGAGAAGTAGGATGGTGAATGACTAATCTGTAAAGAGAAGAATTAAAAAATACAGTAAGAAAAGATAGTATGAAGTACCGTAAACGAGGCAGAAACCCTGTATTAATTTTTATGAAGTAATATTAGCTTATAGACATGAATCAAATAGCTCTGGATTTTCAGAACACTTCATCAGCACCAGGAAAGGTCCATTAATCCATAAATGACTTAAACTATTGCATAAAACCTTCACAATACAATGGTATTTTTAACTCTAACAGTCCTCTGCACTCTCAGAAGTCACTCTGAGCAGATGAAGCTTCCGAGAATGTTTGACGTAATTTGCAAAGCTTGTCAGTCACTTGTTCTCCCCCCCTTGTGTGTATGTGTGTGTGTGTGTGTGTGTGTGTGTGTGTGTGTGTGGTGGTTATGGGTGTGTGTGGTGTGTGTATGTATGTAGTGTGTGGTATGTGTGTGTATGTATGTGTGGTGTGTGTGTGTGTGTGGTGGGTATGGGTGTGTGTGTGCACGTGTGGTGTGAGCATTTTTGAGTCTCCCTATGTAGGCCTCACTGTCCTGGAACTCTCTATGTAGACCAAGCTGCCCTCAGATTTATAGATTCTGCCTGACTGCTGGGGATAAAGGTGTGGACCACCATGCTTACTCATCCCAAGCATTTCTTTCTTTCCTTTTTCTTTTTATATGCTTGTTTTGTTTGTTTGTTTTTACATCCCCTTACTGTCTCTCCTGTGCACCGACCCTCTTTCCCGCTCCCCATCCAGTCCTCCATTTCTCTACAGAAAACCACAGGTCTCTCACGGATCTCAACCAGCATGGCCTATCAAGTTGCAGTAAGACTAGACACCTCTTCTCCTATTAAGGGCTGGACAAGGCAGCCCAGTAGAAGAAAAGGGCCCCAAAGGCAGGCAACAGAGTCATAAATAGCTCCTGCTCCCACTGTTGGGAGTCCCACAAGAAGACCAAGCTACACAACTGTAACGTATGTGCAGAGGCAGCAGGTTTCTTGCTAGGCTGTTCAGTCTCTGTGAGCCCAAGTTAGTTGGCTTTGTAGATTTTCTTGTGGCATCCTTGTGCCATCTGGTTCCTATAATCCTTCCCCCCTCTCTTCCACAGGACTCCCCAATCTCTGCCTATTGCTTGGCTGTGGGTCTCTGCATTCGTTCCCAGCAGTTGCTGGGTCAAGCATCTCTGAGGACATTTAGGCTAGAAGCCAATCTATGAGTATAACATAATATCATTAGTAATTCTTTCATTGACATTTTTCTTCTTCTAATTGTTTGTTCTTTTTGTCATTGGTGTTTGATTCTATCCCATGTCTCTGTGCTATCCAGCCTCTGAACCTGCTTTCTGGGCCTCATCAGGGACGAATTTCCTCTCACGACATGGTCCTCAAGCTGGACCAGTCATTGGTTGGTCCAGTCACTCTCTCAATAAGAAGGAATTGTAGGTTGAAGGTTTTGAGGCTGGGCTGGTGTCCCAATCCCTTTATTGGAAGTTTTGCCTGGTTAAAGGAAGTGGCCAGTTCAGGCTCTATATTTCCTATTGCTAGGAGTCTTAGCTAGGGTCACCTTCATAGGTTCCTGGAAGTTCCCATTGCCCTAGGTTTCTAGATCATCGCAGAGATGCTCTTCTGTAGGGATATGGGGCTCCCATGTCTGCTCCAGTATAGGGCTCAGCTGCCCCGGGAGGCAGGATGTGGGAACTTGATCATGCTTCCGCACGCTGGGGCTTCCCATGGTGGATCCTAATGAAAAGAGGCAGTCCAGTGTTTTAAGGCATCTACTGTCATGGTGGAAAATGGATGAGTAAAACAATACCCCACTTTTCAGGATGGACCTTAGATTAAATACCTTTTGCAAGGAGGAATTTTGGGAAGGAAAGCTTATTGGCTAAGCCCTCCAGGCCTTTAGGTACCTCATCAAAATGGAGATTTGTCTTGAGCCTACAAGACGACAGGTCTCATCATCTATATGTGGAGGGGCTTGGGGGCATTGCCTTTAATGACTGATGGCTACAAAACTATGGGGGGCTGCAGCTAATAACAGGGGCCTAGTACCCAAAACAGATGAAACCCCTACCTTCCGGGTTTCTAGTCTTTGCTCAACTGGAACCAGGCTGCCTTTTACAGTCCCATACCCTTCCTCATTCCAGCTGTCTCCTAGTACTACCTCCATCCTCCCTTTTACAGTCCCATACCCTTCCTCATTCCAGCTGTCTCCTAGTACTACCTCCATCCTCCCTACACCTGATCCCTCCTGTTCCCCCACATCAGCAGTCTGTTTTCTTACCCCGTACACCCTCAGTGCCTATTCTATTTCCCCTTCTCAGTGAGAGTCATGTGCCTCCATGCCCCCCCCCCCCATGTAGGGCGAGGTTCTGATGCTTTGATCAGGAATCTGTGTATGAACACTAAAGGTCCTGTTTCCCAACTGATTCTTGATTGATCAATAGAGATGCTTGCAGTCAATGGCCTGGGCAGAATAGGTGGGACTTCCAGTTTTCCCACAGACAGGTTAGCAGATGCAGGAGAAGAGAAAGGATTCACCATGCTTTGGAGGAAGAAAGAGCCATCAGCCATGTGAGATCTCAGGTGGAGTAGCCATTGGCTGCTTCCCGGATTGGGTCCGGGGTAGCAGGTGGGAGATTAGAAACCCACTAAACTGAGGAGGACACATTTAGTATGCTGAGCTAGGACTAAAGATATCTGAGCAACTAAAGTTGAGGGCAGATTCAGAGCTGTTGATCTAGGAGTGAAAAGAAGAGCGTAAGGCTTAAACAAGCCTGGCCATTGAGCTAAAACATACCATAAAAAGTTCGTGTGTGTGTGTGTGTGTGTGTGTGTGTGTGTGTGTGTCTGTTTCTCGCTCTCTGTGTCTGTGTGTCTCTCTGTCTCTCTCGCTGTCTTTCTCTGTCTGTCTGTCTGTCTGTTTCTCTCTCTCTCTCTCTCTCTCTCTTTCTCTCTCTCTCTCTCTCTCTCTCTCTCTCTCTGTGTGTGTGTGTGTGTGTGTGTCTTTCATCTATGGACCTCAGGGAACTTGGGTGGGGCTAATAGCATAGTTCTCCTGGAACTTAAAGTGGGATAATAAGAACTACATGTTACACCCCTTAAGCCTTCCTTATTACTTAGTTTCTCTGGGTCTGTGGATTGTAGGGTAGTTATCCTTTACTTTATGGCTAATATCTACTTAGAAGTGAGTATGCCGTGTTTGCCTATCTGGGTCTTGGTTATCTTGCTCAGGGTAATCTTTTCTAGTTCCATCTATTTTCCTATAAATTTCATGGTGTCGTTGTTTTTAATGTAGTAATACTCCATTGGGTGAATATACCACATTTTCTTTATCCATGCTTCAGCTGTGGGACATCTAGCTTGTTTAGACTCTGAATCTTATAAATAAAGCTGCTATGAAAACAGTTGAGCAAGTGTCCTTGTGGTATGGTCGAGCATCCTTTGGGTATATGCCCAGGAATGAAATAGCTGAGTCTTGATGTAGATTTGTTCTAAATTTTCTGAGAAGCCACCATGTTAATTTTCAAAATGGTTGTGCAAGTTTGCATTTCCACCAACAATGGAGGAATGTTCCCCTTGCTTCATATCCTCACTAGCATGAGCTGTCACTTGAATTTTTGATCTTAGCCATTTTGACTGGTGTAAGATGGAATCTCAGAGTCATTTTGATTTGCATTTAACTAAGGATGTTGAATTTCTTTAAATATTTCTCAGCCATTAGAGATTCCTCTGTTGAGAATTCTTCATTTAGATCTGTACCCTATTTCTAAACTGGATTGTTTAATTTGCTGATGTCTAGTTTCTTAAGTTCTTTATATATTTTACATGTTAGCTCTCTGTCAGATGTTAGATTGGTTAAGATCTTTTCCAGTTCTGTAGGCAACTATTTAGTCCTTTTGATAGTGTCCTTTGCCTTAAAGAAGATTTCAGTTTCATGAGGTCCTATTTATTAACTGTTGATCTTAATGCCTGAGCTATTGGTGTTCTGTTCAGGAAGTTGTCTCCTGTGCCAATTAATTGAATGTTATTCCCCAATTTCTTTTCTATCGGGTTTAGTGTATCTGAGTTTATGTTGAGGTCTTTTTGTGCTAGGTGATAGCTATGGATCTGTTTGTATTTGTCTACCTGTGGATATCCAGTTAGACCAGCACTGTTTGTTGAAGATGCTTTCTTTTTTCCCCATTGTATAATTTTGGGTACTTTATAAAAAAAAATCATTGTTCATAGGCATGTAGATTTACTTCTTGGTCTTTGAGTCTATTCCAGTGACCAATCTGTCTGTTTTATGCCAGTACTATGCAGTTTTTAATTAATATTACTCTGTAGTACAGCTTGAAATCAGGGTGGCGTTTTCTCTGGAAGTTTTTTATTGTTCAGGATTGTTTTGACTATGGTGGGTTTTTTTTTTTTTTTCATGTGAGGTTGAATATTGCTCTTTCAAGGTCTGTAAAGAATTAGGTTGGAATTTTGTTGAATCTGTAGATTGCTTTTGGTAAGGTGGCCATGGTAAGATAGCATGGGAGATCTTTCATCTCCTGGCATCTTCTTCAATTTCTTCCTTCAAAGACTTAAAGCTCTTGTCATGAAAGCCTTTCGTTTGCTTGATTAGAGTTACACCAAGGTATTTTATATTATTGGTGGCTATTTCGAAGAGTGTTGTTTCCATAATTTCATTATCTGACCATTTATTATTTGTATATAGGAGGGTTACTGAATTTTTAAATTAGTTTTATTTCCAACCATTTTGCTGAAGATACTGTTCAGCTGTAGGAGTTCTCTACTAAAATTTTTGGGATCACTTGTGTATACTCTTATGTCATCTTCAAATAGCCATACTCTGACTTCTTCCTTTCCAGTTTATATCCCCTTAATCTCCTTTAGTTGTCTT
The DNA here is from genome assembly GCF_963924665.1 of Micromys minutus. Taxonomy (NCBI): domain Eukaryota; kingdom Metazoa; phylum Chordata; class Mammalia; order Rodentia; family Muridae; genus Micromys; species Micromys minutus. The sequence continues at coordinate 44,366,251 of NC_137969.1, forward strand.
ATTACTCTAGCTAAAATTGCAAGTACTATACTGAGTAGATATGGAAAGGGTGGGCAGCCTTGTCTTGTTCCTAATTTTAGTGGAATTGCTTTAAGTTTTTTTTCCATTTAGTTTGATGTTGGTCATTGGCTTGCTATATATTGCCTTTATTATGTTTAGATATGTGCCTTTTATTCCTGGTCTTTCCAAGACTTTTATCCTGAAGTGGTGTCGGGTTTTGTCAAAGGTTTTTCAGCATTTAATGAGAAGATCATGTGCTTTTTTTTCTTTCGGTTTGTTTATATGGTGAATTACATTGACAGATTTCCTATGTTGAGAAATCCTTGCCCCCCACCTCAAGTCTGGCGGACCCGGGGGCTTCAGGATTTGGGAGCTATGAAAAGTGTCTGCCCAAGCACTTCCAGTTTTTCTTCCCCTAATCCCTCTGCTGCTTCTGCTGCTGCTCAGGAGGTCAGATCTGCCACTGATGGTAATACCTGCACCACTCCACCCTCTGCCAAGAAGAGAAAGTTAAACAGCAGCAGCAGCAGCAGTAGCAGCAGTAACAGTAGTAACGAGAGAGAAGACTTTGATTCCACCTCTTCCTCTTCCACCCCTCCACAACCCAGAGATTCAGCGTCCCCTTCAACCTCGTCCTTCTGCCTCGGGGTTCCAGTAGCCACTTCCAGCCACGCACCTATACAGAAGAAGCTGCGTTTTGAAGACACCCTGGAGTTTGTAGGGTTTGATACGAAAATGGCTGAGGAATCTTCCTCCTCATCTTCCTCATCTTCACCAACTGCTGCAACCTCGCAGCAGCAGCAGCAGCTTAAAAATAAGAGTATTTTAATCTCTTCTGTGGCTTCAGTGCACCATGCAAACGGCCTGGCTAAATCTTCTACCACGGTCTCTAGCTTTGCTAACAGCAAGCCTGGCTCAGCTAAGAAGTTAGTGATCAAGAACTTTAAAGATAAGCCTAAATTACCAGAAAACTATACAGACGAGACATGGCAAAAGCTGAAAGAAGCAGTAGAAGCCATTCAGAATAGTACTTCAATTAAGTACAGTTTAGAAGAACTCTACCAGGCTGTAGAAAATCTTTGTTCTTACAAGATTTCTGCAAATTTGTAAAAACAGCTGAGGCAGATCCGTGAAGATCAGATCAAAGCACAGATTCATCAATTCAGAGAGGATCCATTGGATAGTGTTCTTTTTCTAAAAAAGATTGATAGATGCTGGCAAAATCATTGTAGGCAAATGATAATGATCAGGAGCTTTTTTTTTTTTTTTTTTTTTTTTTGTTTCTGGATAGAACTTATGTTCTTCAGAATTCAATGCTACCCTCCATTTGGGACATGGGATTAGAGTTATTTAGAGCTCATATTATAAGTGATCAAAAAGTCCAGACAAAAACAATTGATGGCATCCTTCTCTTGATTGAGAGAGAGTGGAATGGTGAAGCAATTGATAGAAGTTTACTTCGAAGACTGAATAGTTTGTGTTTGAAATCGTCATTACAAATAAATTTGTCACCATCTTCAATATCTTTGCCCTTTGGATTTTTAACCAAAACTCTAGCTTTGCCACAGGCTAGTGACTGCAGTGTTCTTCTCAATTCTCCATTCTCTATCCCAGTAGCTTTCTTGATCTCCTCTAAACTGAACTCCTCTCTTTCATTAAACATTAGCCGCACCAGGGTTTGAAAAAGAGAGACCTGAAGTTCTTTTTGCCCTCTTTAAATTCAGCTTTTAGCACACAGTGCCCCAAGGTTGATTGCCACTGGAGTTTCCTGCCACTGTGCTTGCCTAAGTAAAATGTCTTGAAAATTTCCTGAAGCTTCACCATCTCTGGTGGTAAATGGACTTCCATAGGCACATATGTTGGCCAGTAACCCATTGTCGGGATATTAACAGTTAATTCAATATTGCCCGGTACATTCTGGTTCTGCATATACTGTTTGAACTGAATCATGATGTCTTTAGAAAGCTCCATGTCTTTAAACATTCCTTCAAACTTGCTGGTAAAAGCAGCTCCACATTCCTGTTTCAGTTTGGACAGCACTGATTTTTCTACCATCAACATCAGTGTTGTGATTCATCCTGTTGGTCTCTGAGATATGGAGACTGTTACACCACTCACTAGTTACTCTTTAAATAATTTTTAGGTAGATTCGTTCCTACTAGGATGCTCTTAATACCACCTTCGTCATCTTGAAAGCGGGTCCCTGTTCTGAAATTCTTAACTCCTTGAAAACTTGATGGTGTTTCAGCAGAAAAACTAGCCAGACTACTAAGGGAAACTGTTTATGAAACTGAAAAGTAATGGCAAACTATATTGGGTTGTTACAAATTTCAGTTGTTCTGTATCAGTTGAATTTTTGTGCTCTTTTCCCTGTGTATGCGTGGTGGTTCTATTTTTCTCCAATAAAACTTATATTTAAAAAAAAAAAAAAAGAAAAATCCTTGCATTTCTAAGATGAAGCCTACTTAATCACAGTGGATAAACTTTTTGATGCATTCTTGGGTTAGGTTTCTAAGCATCTTATTGAGTATTTTTGCATGAATGTGCATAAGGGAAATGGGTTTGAAATTCTTTTTCTTTATTGTGTCATTGTGTAGTTTATGCATCAAGGTGGCCTAATAAAATGAATTTGGTAATGTTTCGTCTGTTTTTATTTTGTGAAATATTTTGAGGAGTATTGATATTAGTTCTTTGAAAGTCTGGTAGAATTCCACTAAAACCATCTGGATCTGGGCTTTTTTTTTGTGGGTGGGGGCTTCTAATGACTTCTTCTATTTCCTTAGGGGTCATAATTATATTTAAATTGTTTAATCTCATCTTGATTTTAAGTTTGGTAAGTGGTATGTATTTTCCATTTCATTTAAACTTTCCAATTTTATAGGACACAGGTTTTTGAAGTAAAACCTAGTAATTCTTTGGGTTTCTTTGGTGTGTGTTGTTACATCTCCCTTTTTATTTCTGATTTTGTTAATTTAAACATTATCTCCTAGTCTTTTTTGTTTGGATAGTTTGTTTTGGTTTTTTTTTTATCTTGTATCTTGTATATGGTCAATTTTGGAGAAGGTTCTGTGAAGTGCTGAGAAGAAGGTATATTCTTTTGTGTGTGAGTAAATGCTCTGTAGATTTCTGTTAGGTCCATTTGAGTTTCACTGTCTGTTAGCTCCAGTATTTCTCTGTTTAGTTTCTGTATTGATGACCTGTATATTGGTGAGAATGGAGTGTTGAAGTCTCCCACTTAAAATGTGTGGGGTTTAATATGTGCTTTAAGTTTCAGTCAAGTTTCTTTTACTAATGTGGTATCCCTTACATTTGGGAAATAGACATCTAGAATTGAGAAATCATCTTGGTGGGTTTTTCTTTGATGAGTCTTAATTGTCCTTCCCAATCTCTTTTGATTATTTTTGGTTGAAAATCTATTTTGATTAGGTATTAGAATGGCTACACCAGCTTGCTTTTTGGGTCCATGTGTTTGGAAAATCTTTTTATGGCCCTTTACTCTGAGGGATTGTCTATTTTTGATGTTGAGGTGTGTTTCTTGTATACAGCATAATGATGGATCCTGTTTTTTCATTCATTCTCTTAACCTATGTCTTTTAAAAATATGTATTTATTTTTGTTGTTTTGTTTAAATTATTTGTTTTATATATGAGTACACTGTAGTTGTCTTCAGACACACCAGAAGAGGGCATCAGATCCCTTTACAGATGGTTGTGAGACACCATGTGATCGCTGGGAATTGAACTCAGGAACTCTGGAAGAGGATTCAATGCTCTCAAATGCTGAGCCATTGCTCCATCTTGCCTGTGTCTTTTATTATGGAATTAAGTCTATTGATGTTGAGAGATATCAATGACCCATGGTTGTTAATTCCTGTTATGTTGTTGTTATAAGTATATTTGTGTATGTACATGTGTGTATGTGTGTGTGTGTGTGTGTGTGCTCACAAACATGTGTGCATGTATGTTTCCATTTTGGTTTTGTGGGTGTGAAATTATTTATTTCCTGTGTGTTCTTGGGGGATTGGTAGTTTTTTTTGTTTTTTTTTTTTTTTTTTTTTTTTTACTATCTTCTGTAGGTCTGATTCTGTGGATAGGTATTGTTTAATTTTTTTTTTTCATAGACTATTTTGTTTTTTTTTTTTTTTCTATAGTGATTAAAAGTATTTCTGGGTATACTATTCTAGGCTGGCATTTGTAGTCTGTTATTCTGCAAGATATCTTCCCAAGTTCTTCTGGCTTTTAGAGTTTCTGTTGAGAAGTTTGATATAATTCTAGTAAGTGTGCATTTATATGTTACTTATCATTTTCCTCTTGAAGTTTTGAATATTCTTTTTTGTTCTCTATATCTAGTATTTTGATTATATTGTCATGATGGGGACAGTTTTCTTTTCTGGATCAATCTATTTGGTGTTCTGTAAGCTTCTTATATATATATATGTTTGTAGTCATCTCTTCAGGTTAGGAAAATTTTCTTCTATGATTTTGTTAAAAATACCTTCTGAGCCTTTGAACTGTGAATTTTCTCCTTCTTCTATTATTTTTAGGTTTGGTCTTTTTATAGTGACCCATATTTACTGGATATTTGTGTTGTGCAATTTTTAGATTTAACATTTTCTTTCTTTCTTTCATCTCTTGTATTCTGTCAGCAATGCTTACATCTGTAGTCCGTTTGTTTGCCTAGATTTTCCATTTCCAGAATTCCCTCAGTTTGTGTTTCCTTATTGCTTCCACTTCCATTTCCAGGTCTTGAACAGCTTTATTCACTTTCTTCCCCTGCTTGTGTGTATTTTTCTAGATTTAAGGGATTTATTAATTTTTCTTTTTAAGGGCCTCTATTATTTTCACAAGATTGGATTTAGGATAATTTTTTGTGCTTCAGCTGTGCAGGGCTTGCTGTAGTAGGAGAGCTGGGGTGTAGTAGTAATGTATTGCTCTAGCTGTTTTGATTGTGTTCTTACACTTTACTGCCCGTGAAGGGATTTCCTCCTTATTATTGCCTACAATTTAATTTGATTGCTATGTAACATGTTCACTGTGATATAAAATTATCATTAGAAATAATTTCAGTTTGACAGCTATGTAGCATGTGCACTGCGATATAAATTATCATTAGAGATAATTTCAAGCATGCAGAGTAGATGTAGGTCATCTGCAAATATGATATTACTCTACTAAACAGACTTTAGCATGCAGAGCAGATGTAGGTCATCTGCAAATACAATATCACTCTATTAAACAAACTTTAGCATGCAGATACTAGGATCTGTCCTAAAACAATGATATATTATTGTTCTCATAATTGGACATCATCACCTCTCAAATGGAGACTGGCCATGTGTTTTGTATGACATCTCAGAAAGCAGTGGCTATTTGCACATGAATAAGTGTATAAGGGGCCAGCAGGACAAGAACTAAACCAGTACAGTTTGCATTTGCCCTTATTGACTGTCTGATTTTAAGTTAATTACTCTATGCCTCTGTTTATTATTTGAAGAATAGGAATAATAATGGGGTCTACTTTACAGAGTGGAGTTGAAAATTAAATTAATTTATACATATAAAGTACCTAAACAGCTTCTGTAAAACATAGCAAGTATTTATTCAGGGTTACTTACTTGAGTCATTGAGAAATAATAGATTTTATGCAATATTAGAGAGAATTCTAGCTAATATATAATATATAGTATTATTCATATTTTATACAATTATGTTATATATTACTTAGTATATATTATGTAGTATTTATATATTATATTTTAAATTATAATATTGATTATATAATATAAAATGTAATGTATTCTATTTATTAATGACATATATATTTGTCATTCCTAGAACTGTGATTATAAAATATCACATAAAAACATGTTTTATGCTTTTAAAAGCCAAATAAGACCAATCTAGAAAAAAACTTTGTACACTGCATATTGTGTTTACATGCTGACTATTCCCCGTCCTTGTTTGTATTGTTCCTAAATGCAGCCTAACAGTGACAACTGGTTCAGCATGGTTTATGATTGCTATCTGTGTTGCACTAGTGAGAGATAGAGAGCCAGGTAGGTAGACTGACTGATAGGTGGATAGACAGACAGACAGACAGACCAAATAAATATAGAACTAGAAAATATTATTCTGAGTGAGATAACTCAGACCCAAAAGGAAATGCATGGTATGCACTCACTAGTAAGTGGATGTCAGCCAAAAAAGTACAGAATGCCCAGGATATAATTCACAGAACTCAAGAAGATTAAAAAACTGAAGGGCCCAGGTAAGGATGCTTCAATCCCATTTGGGCAGGAGAAGGAAGCAATCATGGGGAGGCTGTACAAAGGGAGGAAGGGACAAAAATGGAGAAGAGCCTGAAGGAAAGGAGGTCCAGCGACTGGCCCAAATAGGAATCCAGCTCAAGGGGAGGCACCAAGGCCTGACACTATTACTGATGCTATGGTGTACTTACAGACAGGGGCCTAACATGGCTGCCTGCTGAGAGGCCTAACAAACAGCTGACAGAGACAGACACAGATACTTACACCTAACTAATGGACTGATGTTGGGGACCCCTATGGTTGAATGAGGAAAAGACTTGAAGAAGTTGTGGAGGAGGGGGACTCCATAGGAAACCAGCAGTTTCAAGTAATCTGGACCCCTGAGATCTATCAGACACCGAGCCACCAACCAGGCAGCATATACTAGCTGGTCTGAGCTCCCTCCTATCCCCCCCAACAAATATACAGCAGAGGACTGATCATCTGGTCTGGCCTCAGTGAGAGAAGACAAACCTAACTCTTGAGAGACTTGAGGCCCCAGGGAGTGGGAAGGCCTTGCAGGGTGGGGTGGGGTGGGCACATCCTCTTGGAGACATGGGTGGGGGGAGCAGAAGGAATGGGATGAGGAACTGTGGGAAGGCGAACTGGGAGGGGGACAATGACAGAACTTAAAAAAAAAGATGATAGATAATTAAAAAGCAAATAAAAAAAACTTCACACTGAATTTCTTGAAAAGTTTGATTCTTAAATTTTATCAGAGTATTTATTTTACATAAATTAATTTATCAAGTCAACTTTGTCATTTAGTCAACTTAATATGAATATGAAAGTGAGTCACACAGAAGGAACAAGGTTCTAGCCTGACAAGTACATCACCCTTTAATAATGGCACATGAGTTTTGTTGCTCTCTGGAGCCATCTCCTGGTCAGTGTTGTAGAAACAGTTCCTTCAAGAACCAAATAATCAGGGTCACTTAGAATGATGAAGAATCATTCTGTGTGGAAATGTATTAAATATTGCAGAATTATTTTAATCGTCTAACAGGATTCTGTGTAGTTCTTCTCACTAATATGAAGAAAACACACACACATGAGCACACATGTGCACTTTTGTAGCGTGTACAAACTTAAGTGTTTGTATGCCTTCCTACTTTCAAACATTCAGTATAAAGAGAACTTCCCATCTGATTTTATTTCCTATGGCAGATACGTTATTGTCTCTTTACATTAGCAGTGCTGTTATATCAAGATGAACTCCTATTTTGAATGGTCTCACCTGTTTTCACCCTTATTATAAGCACTGCCTCTTCTGTTCTGATGTGCATGTGACTACAGCCTGTCCAGGTGAAGCCCCCCCCCCCACATCTTTCTTCATCCCTTCAGATTTCTATCTTTGGGGCTGGAGAGATGGCTCTGTGGTTGAGAGCACCGACCACTCTTGCAGAGGACCTGAGTTCGATTCCAAGCAACCACGTATTTAATTATACATACATGTTGATTTTCCCAATATGAAACACAGTTCTGCAATTAGTCCTCCACATTCACAGGTTCTGCAACTGTGTGTTAAAATAACTATGAGTGGAAAATATGCAGAGGGTGGGGGAAACGTGCCCCTGTCTGTGTTAAATGTATGTTCTGGGTTTGCTGTTCTTCTCTAAACAATGTACCATAGACACTGTTAAGATACAGCATTCTGGGTATTGTCAGTGATCTACTGTCGAAACATGTGCAAAAATGGAGTCGGGTGAGGAGAATTCTGAGTGCTTGTGAGAACACTCTAAGAAAACAAAAGCCTTGTGACCTCAGTGTCTCCAAAACATGGAATTGTTCTTGGACCGTGTTTGCATGCTTCTCCAAGGTATGGCAGGTAAGAGTTAGTTAACTTCAGATTATTCCCACACCCAGCTAGTGCTACTTGTTCACATGCCAAGCACATGCTGCTTTCCCTTGTGAGTGTGCACATTTGACTCCTCTTAACCCATGGAGTATACATTTCCTGATGCTCTGAATGAAGTAGGCGACTGCATGAGACTGTAGTCCTCCTCATGCACCAACTCTACTCTCCGGGTCCCACTGTACTAAACATCTACCAATTACTTAAGTACAAAGAGGGGGGTGCTTATGATGTATACAAGCAACATACAATCTATAGAAAGTGGTTGAACACATACAGATTTTAGTATATGCAGAATGTGCCAGTAGATATCAAGAAACAGTTGTGTGTTTTTGTATTCTTTTCTTTCTTTTTAAAGATTTGTTTATTTTATGAGTACATTGTAGCCGTCTGCAGACACACCAGAAGAGGGCATCAGATCTCATTACTAATGGTTGTGAGCCACCATATGATTGCTGGGAATTGAATTCAGGACCTCTGGAAGAGCAGTCAGTGCTCTTAACTGCTGAGCCATCTCTCCAGCCTTATATTATTTTCTTGAATTACATGGAATCCCATCATTGTGGTATATCTTTATGAAATTTAGTTTGCTTTTCACAACTCTGCATTGGAATAATTATAGGTAAATTTTACCTATTTTTGTAATTATTACCTGCAGCTCTCTATCTACTTGGTGTTTTTATCATAGACTGCCAAAACCCACCCACCAATCCTGTAGATTGAGAGGACCTTGTTTCCCTGGTGCCCACCCCCCATCCCCTCTTACATTAGCAGCTTCCTCTTCCATAGGGTTCCCTGAGGTCTCAGAGGAGGGATTTGACAGAGACATCCTGCTGAGGGTTGAGTGTGCCAAGGCCTCTCTCTGCATACTGTCTCTGTTCCCATTGGATGCAGGGTGGCTGCATCTTAAAGATGGCTGCTCAAGGCACTGATCTCATGTACAGCACAATGCCATCAGGAGTCATTTCATTGGTTTTAACCTAGGTTCCTGGGCTATCTTGTCTCAGGTTTTGATCTTAGCCCTCTGTTGGATGTGTCATTGGTTAAAAGCCCTTCTGTAGGCTTTGCTGTGCAGAAAAGCTTTTCAGTTTCATGAGATGTCATAATTCATTGTTGATCTTGCACCTGTGCTAATGGGTGTTCTGTACAGAAAGTCTTTTCCCGTGCCAATGAGCTCAAGGCTATTTACCATGTTTTAAAAAAAACATCAGACTCAGTGTATCTTATTTTTTTCTTTTAATTGAAAATAGATTCTTTTCTCATACAGTATATAATTTCTCTCTCTAGTTGTCCAAATTCCTCCCCACCTTTCCTCCCCTTTGAATCCATTCCCTTTCTGTCTCTTATTAGAAAAGAACAGGCTTCTAAGAGATAACAACCAAACATGACAAAATAAAACATAATAAGATACATTTAAAAAGACCATCACAACGAGGCTGGACAAGGCAACCTAACAGAAAGAAAACCATCCCAGGAGTAGTCATAAGGTTCAGAGACTAGCTTGTTCACACACTCAGGAGCTCCATAAAAATATTAAGCTAATAGCTATAATATATGCACAGAGGACGTAGTGCAAACCCATGTTGGCCCTGTGTTTACCTCTTCAGTCTCTATGAGTTCATATGTTTGGTTGATTCAGAGGGCCTTGTTCTCCCTGTGACCTCCATCCACAGGGTTCTCTGAGCTCTGAGAGGAGAGATTTGATGAAGACATCCCATTTAGAGCTGCATCATGTCTGGCTGTGTCTCTGAGAAGCCTCTCTGATGATGACTGATCTGAGTAGAGCGGAATATCATTAGGAGTCATTTTATTAAATCTTTTTTTTTTTTTTTAACCATGAGTGTTTAGTTTTACCCTAGCTCTCTGAGCTATCTAGACTCTGGCTTTTGGTCACCCAAACAGTGTCCAGTACAGGTTTCTTCTCATGAAGTGGGCCTTAACTCAAGTCAGACATTGGTTGGATACTCCTACAAGTTCTGTGCCACCATTGCCTTAACATACCTTGCAGGCAGCACAGATTGTAGGTCCCAGGTTTTGCGGGTGGGTTGGTTTGGCAGCCTGAAGAGTACCTTCCCACACTAAAGAGTAGAACCTTGGGATGAGGGCTTCATGCAGGCAACAGCTCAACTTCCCTATGTTCAATAAATTGTGTGGGTGTTGTCCTTGGCAATTTTCCAATTCACCCCACCCACCACATCCCACCACACCCATCCCCACCTGTAGGACGTAAAACCATGCCAGGAAGTTTGGTAAGGTAGAGCAGGTTAAGACCCAGAGACTCGATGGGCACACACCTGAGGCTTAGGTGACTACCAGCTTCCTGCCAGACCAGACTTGGAACATGTGCCATGTTTCTCACATAAAAGAGATGTGACCTGTGGTAACATAGACTCAAAACAGACTTCTCCATGCTAATGAGGTACATAGAGACCCAGAGGACGTAGCCAATGAGCTTTCCTTCTCAGACATTCCTCCGGGCAAGATATTTAATCTTAGGCCCACCTTGAGAAGTTAGGTATGGTACAACATGCATCCATTTTTCTGCCATGCACAACCAATAAACTGGAACCATGGGCTGTCTGTTTCGTCAAGACCCACCATGAGGATCTGCTAGGCTAAGGACAATCACTCTGTGAAATAAGCCAGAGCTCCCCTTGTCCCCTGGCCCTTGGGCCCCTGACTCCATTCTCTGCTCTAAGACTCCAGGTGGTACCTGGATGTCCAAGAGTCTGAGAACCCCACAGCTCCAGCCTTGTTGCAGGCCAGAGGACCCTCACCCCAAACCAGTTCTGGCTTCCCCACCCCAGGAGCTGAACAGCCCTCATGGGCAGTGGGCCAACACCAACCCACCCCCATCCACTCCCAGTCACCTTGATCCACCCCTGTCAGTTTTTAGAGAGCAACCCATTGTCTTGGTAGCAGCCTGGGTTGTTTAGAGATTTTCATGAGATATTTTACAACAACTCAATTGAATGTAATCCACTCCTGGTACTGGGGGCCTTGCTTAGTGAGAAGAGTTGGACAGTCAGTACTCTGTCTCTCCCATTATTAGGAGAACTCATTAGGATCACCTTCATATATTTTAGAAAGTTTTCAGTGCACTAGGTTTCCATATCATCCCTCAATGCCCCTTAATTTCAGATGTCTTTCCCCATATTTCCTCCCTCAACCCTCCCCTCCCCCTCTAGTGATTTGAATATGCTTGACCCAGAGAGTGGCATTATTAGGAAGCATGGCCTTGTTGGAATAAGGGAAGGGTGGTCTTGTTGGAGGAAGTGTGCCGCTGGGGAGGGGGATGGGCTTTGAAACCCTCCTCCTAGCCACATGGGAAACAGTCATCTCCTGGTTCCTTTGGGCATAAGATGTAGAACTTTCAGTTCTTCCAGTACCATGTCTGCCTGAAAGCTGCCATGCTTCCTGTCATGATGATAATGGACTGAATCTCTGAACCTGTAAGCTAGCCTCAATTAAATGTTGTCCTTTATAAAAGTTGTTTTGGTCATGGTGTATCTTCACAGTTATGGAAATCCAAAATAAGATACCCTGTGTTGAGCCAGAAAACGTTCATGAGCCCCAAAAGATCACTAAGGAACAGATTCTGATGTAATCTCACTAGGGTCTCTTTATTACAAGTTAGAGCTTCCTTGTCTAGGTTTTTGAGGAACTGATAGTGACTACTGATGATCATTATCTGGGCAGGCCCAAGTTTCTCTTACTCTTAGTAAGGCCCTCTCTGACTTTTGCCATTGGTTTTCTGACTATCTCTGGGTCAATATAGAAACAATATTTTTCTTTGAGGGCTGTACACACATAGTCTTTTTTGTTATACCCAGGCTCCTTCTGTTTTGTACTATCTCTTTTATGGAGCCTAGAGACTCTTGGAGGTGGGAAATGTTATCTCATAGCATAACCAGTATGACTCAGTTAATTTAGGCCTGGAAGCATTGCTGGCCTGGAAGGACTGGACCATCACATTCTAGAGGGGGTCAGCATTGACAACACCCAGTCCTCGTGGTGTCCCTGGGGCTTGAGTAGGGGCCCCAAGAGTGGGAGTCAGATGAGAGTCCTGAGATTGAGTTTCCTCATGCTAGTCAGGAACATCAGGTGCAAGAGAGGTCTGATTTCTAGGTCACTATGTCAAGTTTTTTTCATCTGCCTTACTGTTGCCTGCTGAAACTGGGTCCTTCCCTCTCTAGTATCCCAAGCAGTGGATGATGGCCAGAATTTTAGGCCCCCATAAAGCCCTCAGAAGGGAGAAGGTTTTCCTCTTTGTTTTTGACAGCTTTTTCTTCTACCGTGAGCAGTCCTCTCTCCCTATAAGTAGCCCATGGACATGAGTGGTGGCAAAGGCACATAGCTTGGAGTGGCTCCACCCATATGATCTCAGTGTTTGAGACTACCACTGCCCCAGCATACCTCTGTCCATCCTGAATGAAGCTGCCTGAAGATCTGGTCTGGTCCTACGGATGTGAGTCAAAATGTCTGAGCAATCATGCAGTTGCTCATTGAAGTAACTGAGGTCTGGGACAGACCTCAGAGTAGATGGACTGAGAGCGGTTGGTGTCTGAAAGGTTATCCTAGGGGGGTTTAAGAGGAGAAACTGGAAATGAGTCATGCTAGCATTGGTGAGCCATAGAGGAGGATGTTTGAATACCCCTTTGATAGCTTGAGGCTGCGGTGATGGTCAGGGTTTGGCCCAGTGACAGTTAATTAACCATAAGGGCTGTGGCTGTGATGTTGTGCAAACAGGGTGGCCAGGCTCTGGCAATTGGGTCTGATTTCTTTGACAAGTAGGCCACTGGCCATTGCTAAGGCCTGTCTGAGTCAAAACCCCTTTTGCTACCTCATTTCTCATCTTCAAAGTCAACCCCAAAGCTGGTGCAGAAATTAAAGCCTTCTTTAAGGCATCAAAGGCTTTTTGATGTTCCTCTGTCCAGACAAAGCTTTCAGGAGGCCCTCTGGTGGCTTCATATAGTGGCTTAGCTATTTCTGCAAAGCCTGATATCCATATTTTGCAGAATTCAGCAGATCCCAAGAATTCCCTTACCTGGCAGGGAGTCTTGGATGTTGAAAGGCACAGGCCAGTTTCCTTCCTGGTCCCAGAGAGCCACCTCTGACCTTTCTTTAATATGCACCCTAGATATGTCACCTGTGGTTGACAGAGTTGGGCTTTCTTAGAAGAGGCTGGGTAGCCCAAATTCCCCAGGGCCTCCAAGAGGTCCCGGGTTTCCTTCAGACATTCTTGTTTGGTCTCTGCTGCCACGAGGAGGTCATCTACGTACTGCAAAAGAGTCAGGTTAGGGTGCTAGGTTCTGTACTAGGGTCTTCATGGAAGGCCTCATCAAAGATGGTAGGTAAGTTTTTAAGTTGTTGGGTTAGACAGGTCCAAATCAGCTGTCTGCTATTCCTGTGGTCTGAATTCTGTCATTCAAAGGCAAAGAGGTCTTTGGATCTTGGGTACCAAGGGTAAGCTGAAGAAAGCATCCTTTAAATCTAGTACCTTATATCATTGGCACTCAGGAGGAACAGCACTCAAGAGGGTATGGTGATTAAGTGGATATCCATAATCCATTAGATAAATTCAGAACTTTCTGAGGAGCCACATATTGATTTCTATAGTGATTATACAAGTCTGCTCTCTGACCAGCAGTGTGTGTGTGTGGGGGGGGGGGTTCCCCTTGCTCCACTTCCTTGCCAGCATAAGCTGTTACTTGTTTTATTGACCTCAGCTATTCTGACATGTAACAGAATTTTAGCAGAACCGTATCTGGCATGAATTCCAGAGTGATGGCACGTAGGCTTTGACGTAGTCTTTTGTCAGTCATTGTTATCTGAGATTCTGTGATTGTTCTTTTGAAGGATTCGCACAGTCTTTATATAACTTAGTCTTGAGACATAATGGGTAAACCAGGAAGTCTCCTATGGTTGAGAATTGCTTAGGTTAATGTTCCTTCACAACAACCCCTAATCAGAGGTTTTGATATACAGACATTGACTTAATGTCCCTTTTGTGTGACAATAAAAAGCACTTCTAGGAAGCTGCAAGGATCAGTTCAGAGGTTTATCCCCAGCTGCTTGAGAAGCCTTATCTCATTTGGCAGTGTCCCTCTTTGTTGGTCAGTTATCCCGTGGAAGCTAGAACACTGAAACTGACAGGTATAAGATGGAATCTCAAAGTGGTTTTGATTTGCATTTCTTTGATAGCTAAGGATGCTGAACATTTCTTTAAGTGTTCCTCAGCTGTTTGAGTTGTCTTTTTAGAAAAATGTCAGTTTATATTTGTGCTCCATTTTTAAATTGGGTTATTTGGTTTGTTGATGTCTAGTTTTTTGAGTTCTTTATATATTTTGGATACTAGCCCTCTGTCAGATATAGAGTTGGTGAAAATCTTTCCCATTCTGCAGGCTGCAGCTCTATCTGAATGATGGTGTCTTTTACCTTATAGAAACTTTTCAGGTTCATGAGGTCCCTTTTATAAATTGTTAATTTTAATGCTTGTGCTGTTGGTGTTCTGTTCAGGAAGTTGTCTCCTCTGCCAATTGAGTTAAAGGCTATTCCCTACTGTCTCTTCTATCAGGTCAGCAAATCTGATTTAATGTTGATGTTTTTAGATCCATTTGGAGTTGATTTTATGCAGAATGATAAGTATAGATATATTTGTATTCTTCTACCTGCAGACAGCCAGTTAGACCAGCATTGTTAGATGAAGATGTTGTCTTTTATCCACTGTGTATTTCTTGCCCTTACTAAAAGTGTTTATAAGTGTGTGGATTTATGTTTGGGCCTTCAATTCAATTTTATTGATCAATGTATCTGTTTTTATGTCAATACCATGGTGTTTTATTACCATTAACTCTGTAGTTCAATTTGAGGTTGGGAATAAGAATACCTTTAGGAGTTGTTTTTATTATTTGGGATTGTTTTTAGCAACCTTTGGTTGTGTGTGTGTGTGTGTGTGTGTGTGTGTGTGGTGTGTCCATATAAAGCTGAAAGCTGTCCTTTCAATAACTAGCTTAAATTGGCGGGTGTCACTAGAGGGAACCCAAACGTTTTCTCCACAACTTCCTTGATGTTCACTCCACAGAAACTGCACTTGTTTGAAGTTCATAGTTCATTATGTTTAAAGATATTTGTGTACCCCTAATTTAATTACTACAATGGAGAGGCCCAGAATTTAAATAAACATTTGTGAATGCTTCCAATGTTGTATCTCATCATAAGATAAATATCCCAAGACTTTAAGAAGAAATGTTTACACTGGGCCTATCTAGGCTTCTTTTTGTGGATTTGTGGATTCTATATATAGGAAATATAAGGATAGTTTAGTGTTGATTTCCTTAATTCTCCAGCATAGAATGCCTATTGGACTTAGAATGAATAGTTGTATTTGTGTGGGGTAGGATTAGTGGTACAGCTCAGTGTGCTTAGTGTGGTCTCATAGTGTTAGGCTGGGAAGAGAAGAAGATAAAAATACCTGGTATGAGCAAGCTTTGGGTATAGCAAGATCAAAACACACTGACAACAAGGTGATTCTTCTCTGGAGAGTCAGGACACATGACTAATCTGTTTCCAGCCTGATCATTGGGATAAGAAATTTTTGCCTGTGGGATCATGTGAGAAGTGGATTCACCAAAACAGTAGGGAAATTTGAAAAGAAAGCTCATCTTTCAAACTGGTGTGAAGTGGAACCTTCTGACTTCTTTGGAAGGTTGGTTATGTCGGAGGGTTTTCCTGAAGTGGACACAGATGAGAGAATGTTTCAATAAGGCAGAGCATGTGAAGGAATGTTTTGCTGAAGCAGACACAGGTGAAAGTATGTTTTTCTAAGGCAAGCACATAAAAGGACGTGTGTGTGATGGAAGATTCTTCACTAATGACAGGAATGTACTGGTCCATCTTACATTGCATTGATGACCTCCATTTCTTGTTACTCCATAGAGAGAAACTCATGAGGTTCCCAAGGACTCTGGCCGATTGGCAGAGTAATGTCAGCTGATACACACTCATGTGATGTTTTGCTAAGATAGACTCACATGCTGAGGCAAGACCTGTGGGGGGTCACATGATGTTTAGAGGAAGTATAAATAGAACTCAGTGGACAGTGATGGGGGGCTTGCATTGCTGGCTTTGCAACACGTCTTGGTCTCAAGTCTTTGCTGATCTTCTCTTTGCTGAGAGAAAGGCATGGCAGAGAACTTCTCTTGGTATAGTCAGGACTGCACACTCAAGCCGATTTGAGCCCTGGCTACATCTGCTGGGTTCTGCCACCACTGCTTATTCATGTTTGCTGTCTTGACACTGAACTGAACTGCTGATATATTTGTGAAGTGTTGACAAGTGGACCGAGCTGCTGCTGCTGACCTGTGAACTGAACTGCTGATTTCCTGACAGTGCAGATAAGATCTGCTCCACAGAACTATTCTAAACACTTCCCTAGTGTCCTAACAACCTTCCTTTCCCACTGCCTCTGGTGGGTGGTAGGTTAGAGGGGAGGTTAAAGCATTTAAGAACCCTTATTAAAAGTAGGTTTTTGACAAATTTAAGCTATCCTGGGCTTTTTATTATTACAAATGAATTTGCAAATTTCTCTTTCTAACTGTATGAAGATTGAGTTGGAATTTTGATGGGAACTGCATTGAATCTGTAGATAGCCTTAGGCAAAATGGCCATTTTTACTATGTTGATCCTTCTAATTCATGAGCATGGGAGATCTTTCCACCTTCTGAGATCTTCTTGAATTTCCTTCTTCAGAGACTTGAAGTTCTTGTGATACAGATCTTTTACTTGCTTGGTTAGGGTTACCCCCAGGTATTTTATATTCTTTGTGTCTATGTGAAGGGTGTCAATTCTCTAATATCTTTCTCATCCTGTTTATCCTTTGAGTAGAGGAAGGCTACTGATTTTTTCAAGTTAATTTTATAACCAGCCATTTTTCTGAAGTTATTTATCAGTTGTAAAAGTTCTCTGGTGGGATTTCTGGGATCACTTAAGTATACTATCATATCATCTGCAAATAGTGATATTTTGACTTCTTCTATTCCAATTTGTATCCTTTGACCTCTTTTTGTTGTCTGATTGCTCTGGCCAGGAATTACAGTGCTATATTGAATAGGTATGGAGAGAGTTGGCAGCCTTGTCTAGTCCCTGATTTTAGTGAAATTGCTTCATGTTTCTCGCCATTTAACTTGATGTTGGCTACTGGCTTGCTGTATATTGCTTTTACTATATTTAAGTATAAGCCTTGAATTTCTGATCTTTCAAGACTTTTAACATAAATGGGTGTTGAATTTTGTCAAATGCTTTCTCAGCATCTAGCCCAGAATAGCAAAAAATTTTCTCAACAATAAAAAAACTTCTGGGGGAATCACCATCCCTGACCTCAAACTGTATTACAGATCAACTGTGATGAAAACCACATGGTACTGGTACAGAGACAGGCAAGTAGAACAATAGAATAGAATGGAAGATCCAGAAATGAAGCCACACATCTATGGTCACTTGATCTTTGAAAAAGGAGCTAAAACATTCAATGGAACAAGGGCAGCCTCTTCAACAAATGGTGCCAGTTCAACTGGCAGTTGGCAGAATACAAATTGATTCATTCTTATCTCCTTGAACAAAGCTCAAGTCCACATGAATCAAAGACCGCCATATAAAACCAGGTACACTGAAACTAATAGAACAGAAAGTAGGGGAGAGATTAGAACACATAGGCACAGGGAAAATTTTTCTGAACAGCACACCAGTGGCTTATATTCTAAGATCAAGAATCAACAAATAAGACCTCATGAAATTGCAAAGTTTCTGTAAGGCAAAGGACACTGTCAAACAGACAAACTTACAACCAACAGATTGGGAAAAGATCTTTACCAATCCTGCATCTGATAGAGGGCTAATATCCAATATATACAAAGAACTCAAGAAGTTAAACTCTAGAGAATCAAATAATCCTATTAAAAATAGGGTACAGAGCTAAACAAAGAATTCTCAATGGAGGAATATGGAATGGCTGAGAAGGACCTAAAGAAATGCTCAACATCCCTAGTCATCAGGGAAATACAAATCAAAACAACGCTGAGACTCCACCTCACACCAGTCAGAATGGCTAAGATCAAAAACTCAGGTGACAGCAGATGCTGGCGAGGATGTGGAGAAAGAGGAACACTTCTCCACTGTTGGTGGGATTTCCATCTGGTACAACCACTCTGGAAATTAGTCTGGTGGTTCCTCAGAAATTTGGACATATTACTATCTGAGGATCCAGCTATACCACTCCTGGGCATATACCTAAAAGAAGCTCCAACATCTAACAAGAACACATACTTCACCATGTTTATAGCAGCCTTATTTATAATAGCCAGAAGCTGGAAAGAACCCAGATGTCCTTCAACAGAGGAATGAATACAGAAATTGTGGTACATACACATAATGGAGTACTACTCAGTTATTAAAAACAATGACTTCATGAAATTCCTAGGCAAATGGATGGAACTTGAAGCTATCATCCTGAGGGAGATAACCCATTCACAAAAGAACACTCATGGTATGTACTCACTTATAAGTGGATAGTAATCCAAAAAGCTTGAATACCCAAGAGACAATTCACACAACTTATGACACTCAAAGAGAAAGAATGCCAGAAGTTGGATTCCTCAGTCCTTAGTAGGGAGAACAAAATGCTCAAGAAAGGAAATAAAGGGACAAATAGAGGAGCAGAGATTGGAGAAAAGATCATCCAGAGACCACCAGGGGATCCACCCTATATGCAGCCACTAAACCCAAGCACTATTGCTGATGCCAGGTAGTGCTTACTGGCAGGAACCTGATATGGATGCCTCCTCAGAGGCTCTGCCAGAGCCATACTGATACAGAGGAGGATGCTTGCAGCTAACCATCAGACTGAACATGGGCACCCCAATGAAGGAGCTAAAGAAAGGACTGAAGGAACTGAAAAGGTCTGCAACTCCATGGGAAGAACAAAATTATCAATGAACCAAACCCACCAGAGCTCCCAGGGACTAAAACACCAACCAATGAGTTCACCCACAGAGATTCATGGCCCCAGGTGTAGCAGAGGATAGCATTCTCTGGCATCAATAGGTGGAAGGGCCTTTGGTCCAGGGAAGACTTGTTTTTCCAGTATAGGGGAATGCTAATGTGCTGAGGTGGAAGAGAGTGGTTGGGAGAGGGAGCACTTTCATGGAGAAAACAGGAGGGTGAGGGGGTATGGGATTGGGGAAAGGGGATAACATCTGAAATGTAAATGCAGAGAATATCCAATAAATATTAAAAAAAAGAAAAGAAAAATTTAAGCTTACACTGGTGCTTTAAAACCTACAGGAGAACCCACTTTTATTAGTATGCTTCTATTATGAAGATATGTGACCATTCCTAGCAAAGTGCACTGAAGATACACAGCAGGCACCAAAATTGGCCTTCTAAAACCTGACTTCCTTCCCACTGTACAGCTCAGAAACTGTTTGAATTTGCAGTTATTAGAAGGGTGTCTCCAAGCAGAGGACAGCTTCTGTTTTCAAAAGCCATTTCATTTGCAAGGGTGTTTAAAGCATTCTAGCATTCATTTGAATTTCATTAACATCCAAGAAGGATGCATGTGAAGGCTTTCAGAATCTAAAATGATGCCTGTGTTTTGAAACAGAGAAGCTTCAGAGTAAATATCTCAACCCCGAATTTCTTAGAATAGCAATTGCTAATGGCAAGCCCACAGATGTCTGCCCCAAACCAGTTGTTGAGTTTAAATTATAATTTATAATGTCTTGGCTTCACACATGGGAAATAACATTGCCAAGACCATAAAAGTCTTGTTTAATACCATTTGTAAAGGCCTTTTCCCTGTGTGGGGACATATGGCAGGAAAAATCACTACTGCATTCCTAAAGAAGGAAAAAGATTTAAAACGGACCTTTAAGTATTAAAAACGGACAAACAGGAGCCAGGGAGATGGTTAACTGGGTACAGACAATTAATTGCTGCTAAGCCTGACAACCTGAGTCTGATTCCTGAGACTCATGTGACAGAAGCAGAGAACCAGCTCTCTTCAATTGCTCTTTGACCTTCACACATGAGCCATGGCACATGCAAATACACACACACACACACACACACACACACACACACACAGAGAGAGAGAGAGAGAGAGAGAGAGAGAGAGAGAGAGAGAGAGAGAGAGAGAGTCAAATGAAAAACTGTAGTAAACCCTTTTAAATTAAAAACATGGAAAAACACACTACACATGTATGAAATCTTAATCATCAAATTTTACAATTCTACTTCTAGTTTCTCCATAATGGCACAAGAGTCACAACACAATACCTAAAATAGCAATATATTTCTAACATTCCAACATTTAGGTACTCTATACCTTCTTGTGAATGTCATACAGCATGTGACTTAGATACTAAGTCACTCTGCACTCCACCTCCCTATGGTAGAGTATTCACTAATCTCTCCACCTCCCTATGGTAGAGTATTCACTAACTTCTCTACTCCCTATGGTAGAGTATTCACTAACTTCTCTACTCCCTATGGCAGAGTATTCACTAACCTCTCCACTCCCTATGATAGAGTATTCACTAACCTCTCCACTCCCTATGGTAGAGTATTCACTAACCTCTCCACTCCCTATGGTAGAGTATTCACTAACCTCTCCACTCCCTATGGTAGAGTATTCACTAATCTCTCCACTCCCTATGGTAGAGTATTCACCAATTTGTGGTAAAAATAAAAAATGGATCTGCTGCTACCAATTCCTGGGTGTCATTCGGAGCGCCAGGCCACTTAGCCAGAACTGCTCACCCCAGCTGCTTCTCTCTCAGTTGGGAACTTTGCTCACATTTCCCACAGCCTGGTAAAATCATGACTCAACAATCAATAATTTACCAACCAGATTTATATGTTAAATTCTCAGTCCACAATTTATCCACACAATAAGCTTGCAACCAGTTGATAAAGATATAAACCGCCCACCTAGATAAGACAGATTGACTTATAGAAACCCTGAAAATATTCATATCTACCTATCGCCAATTAAGATCACCTGGGTCTAAATCCTCTTTCTCTGACTTCATCTTGATTCTCCTGCTTCCTCTCCTCTCTCCTTCCTAGACTTTCCCCTGCCTACCCTTCCTTCTCATCCAATGACAGGCTGAACCCACCATGTTACATAATGGCATCATTCTGTTCCAACTATTTTCAGTTATTAAGTCTTATACATTTCATCTTCAAAATCTTAAAAGACACAAACACACAGCCTTTATATTTTGATATGTTTTAAACAACACGATACCTGGGCTACTTCCTAACCTCCATGCAGTTAATTCACCTCCCACCAACAATCCTGAGTTATCACTTACTAAATTCCGTGTTCTATCTTGGCTGCTCTGGACTCAACTGTTCTGTGCTCTGGGCCACATTCTCCTGGTTCTTTCACATGGTGACCATGCCTCTCTGTCCTGCACTCTTCTCCAGGCATGGCATCTCCTCTTCTTCCTCTCTCAGTCCCAAACCTGAGAGTCCTAAGCTCTGCCTTTGTATACTCTGCCCAGCCATTGGCTGCAGCATCTTTATTTACCAATCAGAACCAACTGGGGACAGACAGAGTTAAGAAATTCCCTTAGCCAGAGTAATACCATTTTATTTAGATCTCGTTCTAGGCTTCTGTTTCCCATGGTAGAGGCCTTTTCCCAGAAATCAGGTGATCTCACTTTGGTCAAGTAGTTAGCTGAGTAGAACAGTCACCCAGGCAACAGATCCTGTTTGGCAGAACATTCTGTTGCACCTGGGTTGTCCCCCTCCCCATGTAATTCTCCACAAAGGGTATTGTGAAAAGTCCTTTGGCTGTAAAGTCCCTTAGTCCCATGCCTTTCTTTCCTTCTTCTACCTGTTTAAAACTAGCATGTGAAAATTAAAAATTTGCCAGCTTGACCAGACCTCTTGACTTTCTGTCCATTCTTTGTGTCTCTTGCCTTTCATTCTCTCCTAGATGATCCTGGGTTCCCACTAACTGTCCTGTGGGTCAGGGCAGTAGGGTCCCTCGGTGTCTTACTTGTAGATGTGCAGACTGTTGCAGTATTAGGCCAAACCCACTAGAGTAATATATACATTATATGATATATATTATATTATTTTTGAACAGGGTCTCTCTACATAGCACTGGGCCTCTTGGTACCCACTAGGTAGACCAGGCTGACTTTGGTCTACATAGATCCTCCAACCTCTGTCTCCTGAGTACTGGGATTACAGGTACATACTACCATACCCAGAAAAAAAAAAAAAAAGACATGCATGTATAAATTCTAAGGCCAGTACACAAGTTACTCTGCAGATTCTCTTGTTTGTAGTATTCTGTGAATGAGAGAAGCTCCAGAAAGCAGCCAGCAGGTTGCTGAGCTGAATGGTAAGGAAGGAAAAGACCCACTGGAAGCATGTTTGATGGTGTAGTCAGAGGAGTCATGAGATGTTTGGTGGCCAGCAAGACTGTCCTCTCAACAACAGTGGTACCTCTGGGGCAATTTTCTAAAGTAACTAACTCACAAGAATAAAACACCCCTAAGAATGTCTTCATTTCTCTGCATTGTTTGTGCTCTCTGGACAGAAAGCACCAGCAATGTGGGTTAACGGACAGTTGATGATGGCATGCTGAGGACCTTAGACATACATAGTGCTTTGGAGAGATTTCAGAACCTCGCTGGAACTGTTTGTCTCTTACTTCTGAGGGATTTGCCTACATGCTAGGTCTCTTTCTCTCTCTTCCTGGGAGGATAACAAGTTATGCTAGAAGCCCTTACAAAAACACCAAGCTTTGTGCACACCCACACCCACTCACACACACACACACACACACACACACTCACACACATGTACACAACACACACAATCATACTCACATACATATGCATAGACATGCACACACATACACAAATATACTCACACATATACACACATAAACATGTACACATATGCACGTAAATTCACACAGTTCATGCACTCATACACACATTCACACATAGACACACTAAGAGTAAAGTATTATTGTTCAATCTATTTTTAAAAAGCTTCATGTAGTGTAAACTTTCATTACTATTTTTTAAATGAACAAGCTAGGGGCTGGAGAGATGGCTCAGTGGCTAAGAGCACTGACTGATCTTCCAGAGATCCTGAGTTCAAATCCCAGCAACCACATGGTGGCTCACAACCATCTGTAATGGGATCTGATGCCCTCCCTCTTCTGGTGTGTGTCTGAAGACAGTGACAGTGTACCCACATACATGAAGTAAATAAATAAGTCCTTTTTAAAAGATGAACAAGCTAAAGAGAGGTTTGCCTAAGGCAAATCTGCTATGTGACAGAGCTGAATTTTAAATTCGGGTCTTTTCCTCCTTCGGCATGGCCTCTTTACAGCTTCCTGCCTCTGTAGACACTCCAGGGTAAACACATAAAGCTAAAATTTCAGCAATCCACACATGATAGAGAACATGTGGTATTTGTTTCTCTGGCCCTGAGTTATCTCACTATAATATTTTCTATGCCATAATTTTCTTCAAATTTTATCATTTAAAAAATTCTATTTTTACATTTGAATGACATTCATTTGTGTACATGCGCCACATTTTTGGTACCCACTCATCAGTTGATGGACATCTAGGCTAATTCCATTCCGATCTATAGTGACTAGAACAGCCACGAACGTGGACATGCAAGACTTTCTGCAGTGTGATGGAGAGTCCTTTGGGTCCATGCCCAGGAGTGGGAGAGCTGGCTCATTTGGTAGTTTTATTTTTAGTTTTTTTTTTAAAAGGCATGTCAAGACTTATTTCCATAACGGCTTCTCAATTTAACACACTCAGTAAAAATGAATTAGGGCTTCCTTTTTCCTTTTGACACAAGTGAAACGGAATCTCAGAGTAGCTTTAATCTACATGTCCCTAATGGCCAAGGATATTGAGTACTTTAAATATGGTAGTTGGTCACATTTCTGTTTCTGAGAACTCCCTCATCAGCTCTATGGGTCATTTTTGAATGGGTTGTTTATTGTCTTGATATTTAACTTTTTAAGGCTTTATTAGTTCTTTGAGATCTTCCTACCATGACTTATTTTGATCATTATTCTCTTTCCCTGCCCCAATTTTTCCAGAGCCACTCCCACCTCTCCTATCCATCCAAAAACACATCAAGACCAATTTGAGACTCCCAAATGTTGTTGAACATGTGGTTTTCCCCCGGAGATAGCTGACAGAGCAGGCACTGACCTGTTAAGAAACCATCTCTCCTTTTCCCAGCAGCTAAAAGCGGCCAATAGCACCGTGGCCAGGAGTGGGGTTTTGTGCCCAGCTTTCATCTTCATGCTGAGGTATGGTCTCTCTTGGGCTTGTGCAGGTATTTTGAGTGCTCTCACAACTGCTGTGAGTTCATATCTTCAGTCACCTTGCTGTGTCCAGAGGCCAACACTCTTTCTGTCCCCTCTTCCACAGTGAACCAAAGCCTTAGGAAGAAGGGCTGTTGACTATGTTCCATGTAGACCTGAGAATTCTGCAGCCCATTTTTCTACACCTTGACCAGTTGTAGGGCTTTGTATTAGTCACCATCTACTACAAATATATGCTTTTCAGGTTAGGGTTGAGGTGTACTGATCAGAAGAGGGGATGCCAGAAGGGGTGTAGATGTGGGTACATATCCCTTAGGCAAGTTGCAAGGGATTTATATGTATATATATATACACACACAAACACAAATATTAATCCTCTATCAGACATATCTTGGCAAGGATTTCTGCGCATTCAGTGAGGAGCCTCACCACTCAGCTGACTGTTTCTGTACAGAAGCATTTTGATGTCATGATGTCACATTTGCCTATCACTAGCCTTACTTACTTATTGAGTAAACACAGCTCTAATCAGAAAGTTCTTGCCTATGGGTAGATGCTGAAGTTACTTCCTACTAGTTTATTCCACAGTTTCAGATTGGTTGCAGAGGTCTGTAGTCTATTTGGAGTTGATTTCTGTACAGAGAGAGATAAGGATCTAATTGTATTCTATGTATAGATAACAAGCTTTCATAACACTGTAGAAAATATTACCTTTTTCCTTATTTTTTAAAGAATGTCATGTATTCGATTACACTGCTGCTGCCTTCAGACACACCAGAAGAGAACATTATATTCCATTACAGATGGTTGTGAGCCACCATGTTGTTGCTGGGAATTGAACTCAGAACTTCTGGAATAGCGGTCAGTGTTCTTAACCACTGAACCATCTCTCCAGCCCCTTATTTTATTTTTTATACCTTTGTCAAAATCCAGTATCTGTAGTTGTGTGGACTTATACATGGGTACTTATTCTATGAAGTCGGTCTCCATGTTTGTTTTGTACCAATGCTACTTGCTTTTTGATCTTCATGGTACTTAAAATCAGCTATAATACTTCCAGCATTCTTCTATATGCTCAGGATTATTTTGGATACCTGGAGTATTTTATAATTCCACATAAAATTTAGATTCTTTTCTATTTTATGAAAAATATATTGTAATGTATATTCGAGTGCATTGAATTACAGACTGCTTTTGGTAGGATGGCCATTTTAATAATATTGATTGTGATAGTTTGTATATGCTTGGCCCAGGAAGTGGCACTATTTGGAGATGTGGCCTCGTTGGAATATATGTGGTCTTGTTGGAGTAGGAGTGTCACTGTGAGTGTGGGCTTTAAGACCTTCACTGTAGCTACCTGGAAGTCAGTATTCTGCTGGCATCCTTCAGATGAAGGTGTAGAACTCTCAGCTCCTCCTGCACCATGCCTGCCTGGATGCTGCCATGTTCCCACCTTGATGATAATGGACTGAACCTCTGAATCTGTAAGCCAGTCCCAATTAAATGTTGTCCTTGTAAGACTTGCATGGGTCATGGTGTCTGCTCACAGCAGTAAAACCCAAACTAAGACATTGAACATGCCGTCCCATGAGCATGGGTGTTTTTTCTATCTTCTAGTATGTTCCTCAGCTTCTCCCTTCTTAAAGTATTCTATACTGAACTATTTACTGTTTGTTTCTATTACTTACTACTTTGCAACAGACTTGTGGCATCATAGGGCAACCAATTTCACCTGTATATGCCCATTTCCCTGTGTTTAACAAGATAGGGTTAAAAAAAAAAAAAGCCAGAAAATTCTGTCCCATTGTTTTAAGATGATGTACAGAGTCTTCCTTGCAGATTTTTTTTCTCTTGTCCAGTATCCTGTTAGCTATCCCTGCCATACACATTGCTTTTCGTTTTTGTTAAGGTGGTATTTTCCACCTGGAAGCTCTTTTTTTTTTTTTTTTTTTATTTTCCCAATTGCTATTTATTCATGTCCTGCTTGTATGTCGAAGGGAAGGATTCACAACGTGAGCCTGGGTTGCTTTTCTCATGGCACCCACTATCTGCAATGTCTCTCAGCCTGGAATCATATCGTCTTCCATAGGTAACTTCAATATTCACCATCAGTGTATATTTATCCTCATGGTTTTGGCATTGCATATGTGCTCAGATTAGCAATGGAAAGTTGAAACAGAAGCTGGGTGTGATGGGATTTCCTAAATCCTAATCATAGAATTTAGGAAACAGTGGCAGGCAGATCTCTGTGAGGTGAAGGGCAACCAGATCTACAAAGCCAGTTGCAGCCCTGCTGGGGAAAACAAACAAACAAACAAACAAACAAATGTTGTAACAGAAACAAGATGTCTGTTTCTTTGTATGTATTAAAGATAATGATAATAAAATTTCTTGTCCTATTTAAACTCTAGCACATAGACAGTGAATATCTTCACTCTGTTATTACTTTTACAAACATATTGAATTCTTGCTTCTTACCTTATTCTATAATAGATGCTAGGAAAATAGTCATGAAAATCAGTTTAGTTATGGCCTTCAAAAAGCTTACAGTCTAAGGAGAGGTGAGGCAGACAGACATAAAGGATATTCAGAGAGGAAGACATACATAATTAGTCTCTGGTCACTGAGAGTTCTGCCTCGAAAGCACTTCTGCTCGATGCTCTGTCTTTGAACTTGTGCTGGCTTTCCTGTGAGGAGATTCTCTTTGGAATGGTGGCGCAGGAAGAAGACAATAGCTCAAAAGGAACGGACATTTGTTTTAAATGGTCGGCAAAGGAGCAGCCCTTTCAGCAATCACAAGTGAGCTCAGAAGAAAATCTTCATTAGTTGTCTTCAGACGAGACCCACCCAGGTGACACTTGAACTGCTGCCTTATCCTGACGCATAAGCCCAGCTAAACGTCACTCAAAAAAACCCACGGAAACAGGCTCAGAGAAATCCTGAAATAGCAAGGTGTGGTGTGTAAGTCTGTAATCCCAGCACTCAGGAAATTGAGACAGAACATCAGGAGTTCAAGACCATCCTCAGCTACATAGTGAGTTTGAAATCATACTGGGCTACGCGCGCGCATACACACACACACACACACACACACATACACACACTACATTAAACAAAACTCCCAAGATATAAAGATATAAGTTTTCAGGGGATTTGTTACACAATAGATAGCCTATACACAAATGTATATAAAACAACAAATGAGGTGAAAAACTATGGAATAAAAAAATAACATGAAAGATTAAAATTTTGTTTCCTAACTTAAGTTTAGAGTTAGGACTCTATCACTATGCTGGTTAGTTTTATGTCAAATTAACATAAGCTTGAATCATTGGAGAGGAGGGAGCCTCAGTTGAAAAAAAAAATGCTTCCTTAAGCTCAGGCTGCAAGCAAGCCCATAGGGCATTTTCTTAGTGATTGATGAGGGAGGGCCCAGTCCATTGTGGATGTGCAAATACCTGGGCTAGTGGTCTCCGGTTTTATAAGAAAGCAGATGGAGCAAGCCATGGGAGCAAGCCAGAAAGCAGCTGGTCTCTGCATCAGCTCCTGCTTTCAGGTTCCTGCCAAGTTTAAGTTCCTGTCCTGACTTTCTTGATGAATAACAGTGATGTGGAAGTGTGAGTCAATCCCTTCCCTCCCAGGTGGTTTTTGATCAACATGCTTCATCACAGCAATAGAAACCCTGACTAGACAGAAATTGGTATTGGTGCTGTGATCTATTGCTGTGACTGGATTTTGGGAGGACTGTGGAAGGAATTTGGAAACCATTGAGTGTTCAAAGCTGGTGAGATGCTCTGTGGGAGCTTGGAAGGAAAGAATATTGAGAGAAACTTAGATTGAAGGCCTGGCTTGTGAAGTTCCAGATGGAAGACAGGTTTACTGAAGGACTATCAGGGCTGTTGCATCTTTGCTATTTTGAATTAATTGAGTCTGCTTAATTCAAGAGTTCAGCTGGGGCCGGAGCTAGCATAATTAACAAGAGACCAGAACTACTGAAGTGAAACTTTGCTTTGCTAGGATACTCGATGCTGGTCAGCTAGAGCTGAGAAAGTAGTGGTAAGAAGAGAGACCAGGATCTTTGAGGTGAAGACTTTGTTTCCTCAGAATCAGCAGTTACAGGCTATGTTCCAGATGTGGCCAGCGCTGGCAGCTGGACTGGTTCTGTAAGACTGGGTTTGAAGGCATGATGGAGTCATGAGAGAAGCCAGGGCTCAGAACTCAGAGAGGCCAGAAGAGCTATTGGTGAAGGTGCAGCCTCAGTTGCAGGTGAAGACTCAGGACTGAAGGGGTCATGTGGAGAAGCTGATGTTGGCACTATGAAGAGAGCTCCAGAGGGCTATTATTGAAAAGTGCATTCCTATTGCAGTACAAGACCCTTGCATTTTGGAGATGCTAGTACCATGGGATGACCACCAAGAACAGCAGCAGCAGTGGAGTGGAGCCAGTCAGAGCCTTGAAGACAAGCTGTGTGTGCTGCAGAGGGCAGAGCTTGAGACGTGACCCCAGCCTCATGAAAGAGCCCTGAAGATGGTGAGTGAGTCTTAGATACTGGGTATCGAGTTATTCACACTGTTGGACTTCGGTTTTGCTGTGTTCATATTGTGACTGTGCCTTGTATCTTCCTTCTTGAAGTAAGAAAATATTTAATTTGTTTTTGATTTGACAGCTCATGGTTGAAATTTTTAAAATATATTAAGATGAAAAGTATTTCTTGGGCTGGAGAGATGGCTCAGTGGTTAAGAGCACTGACTGCTCTTCCAGAGGTCCTGAGTTCAATTCCCAGCAACCACATGGTGGCTCACAACCATCTGTAATAAGATCTGATGCCCTCTTCTGGTGTGTCTGAAGACAGCTACAGTGTACTCACATGCATAAAATAAATCTTTAAAAATAAATAAATACAATAAAGCTTTAAAAATATTTCTTATTTTTAAAAACTTTCATTCCTGACAACTTTACACACACACATATATAATGAACTTGATTCTATCCACCGTCTGCTTCCCACTCCCCCCTACTTCCCCCACTGCTCCCCACTTCTCCCCATTCTTCCCACTCCTTCCTACTTCTCCCCATCCTCCTTATCCTTCCCCACTCCTCCCCACCCCTCCCTACTCCTTTCAGTTCCTCCTCACTCTTCCCCACTCCCACATACCCTTTCTAGTACACCCTCTTTTCTTCCTTTCCACTTTTATGTCCTTTCTTCTTCTAAACAAAACAAAACAAAACAAAACAACAAAGCAAAACAAAACAAAAACAAACTTACATTGGCTGATTAGTAGACATTAAACTTTTAAAAAAGAGATTTTGGAGTTTTATAGAGACTTTGGGTTTTTAAAAGACATTGGATTTTTAAAGAGACATTTTAAAAGTGCTTAAATTTGTAAGGCTGTAGGACTTGAAGTTTGTATTGTGTTTGCATTAATGTGTGATCTTGGGGATAAACAAGAAAGAAAAGGTTGTGGCTTAACAGAGCTGTGTCATGCTGACAGGTTGTATTGGCTAGTTTTATAGCAGCTTGACACAAGCTATAGTCATCTGAGAGGAGTGAGCCTCAGTTGAGAAATTCCTCCAAAAGATTGTGCAGTAAACAGACAAGCCTATAGGGCATTTTTAAAATTAGTGATTGATGCAGAAGGGGTGGGCAGCCCCTGGGGTTGGTGGTCCTGGATTCTATAAGAAAACAGGCCAAGCAAGCCATGGGGTTAACTGTGAACATTTAACATGGAAGGCATAGAGTAAAACATTCCCATTCCAAAACAGAGGAACCACAGCATGACCAGGATCAATGGCACCAAAGCAAACCCAAACTCCAGGTCGAACTCTGACACCTGCAGGTCCACACTGGCACCTGGGACTTGTAATCAACTGGACTCCAAAAAGCTCAGATATCCTCGCCCCTCTAGCTCTGCTGCCTTCAGAACGCACAAATTCTCTTCTGGGCTGTCTCAGTTCTGTGCTTTTTGCTCTCCTTGGCACATATCCTACAGTCCTGGCACCTCCATATACTGGACTCTCCATTGCAACTAAGGGTTCATTATCACAGCTTTGCACAGTGGCCTCTTAGGACCTGTGCTCAGAGATTCTCAGCCTGCCACGCACTGCCTGGCCTCATCTGCTCTCTTCCTCCGTGGTGACTATTGTGCTCTCAGAACCAGTACTGCATGAATGGCAGTACTGCATGAATGGCATTGCCTATTCTGTTGGCAGCTCAAGGTGGAGCCAGCCTTCTTGGATCACAGCTATTTTAGCCTCTGTGCGCTAACCACGAGGGAGCACTGCTCACTTGTCCCAGCCTTCTTTAAGACCGATCTTTTGAAGTAGGCACAGCTGCTTTGTTGTTTGCGCTCTCTTGGACCAGTTTTTGAGCTTGCCCACACACGCTTCCTTTGCAAATAAACTGATTTGTTATCTCTGCATTCAGCTCATTCAGGTTCCCAGGGTGTAGATAGAATGAAGCCGGCATTTTTAGCCAGAATGTTACAAACATCCCATAACACAGTTTCTGATAGCATCCCTGCCGCCCCAGAAACTTCATGAACTAAGCCTCTACTATCTGCATTTTCCTCAGCTTCCCTCTCTTGGTTCACTAATCTCTGTTTTTTGTATTCAATGGCACTAACTAACCCAAGGTTCTCTTCCACACTCTTCCTACAAAACAGTTCCAGAGGCATCCAAAGCACATGCTCAGATTTATCAAAACAACTCACTACTCAAGACCAACTTCTGTTGCTCTAACAAAGCAACTTAAAGGAGAAAGGCTATTTCAGCCAGCAGTCGCAGGCTTTACATGGGAGGAGGGGAGAGAGTGCATGCAAGCCTGTGTACCTGTATGTGGAAGTGCGGTGGGGTGGAGTGTGCTTGTGAGGGAATTTTTAAAATTGGGTAGAGTGAGGTGGGAGGTCCATTCTGATAGTGGGTAGCAGCCCTTCCCTGGGCTAAGCTATGGACCGAATGAAGAAAAGAGAGCACACAGAACACTATGATTGGACTCTTGGCTGTTAACTGACTACAGATACAAAATGTCCAGCTGTCTGAGCCTCCTGTCTCCATGACTTTCCAAAAAACGATGACTTAAAACCTATGGGACACACTTTGTTTGGTTTTGCATGTAGATTACTGTAAATTTTTTTGGACTTGAATTTCATACTACTAAGGGCCAAATAATTATAGTAATTACATTATTATAAAATATTATTTTAACGATTGTTTTACTTTGTTCTGTCAAAATTGCAGATTATCTTAATCCTTTCTAGGATTTCTCTTATTTTTTTTTTAAAAGGCATATCTGGAATAGACGTATCTAAGTCTAATTTAGCCCTGTTGTTAAGGTCTGACCTACCTGAGGTTTACTGAATTCTTCATATATGTAGCAAAGTATTCTGGGTAGTAAGGATCTGACTGGGTCTCAGCCCTGTGTGAGTTTTGGTCAGTACTCAGCTTGTACTGTCTAAACAGTTGTCCTTCCACAGCTCATTATTCAGCTTCAAACTGGTTGCCAGACAAAGTCACATCTGTGCAGACTTCTGATCTTTGTGAATCTTCGACTTAGCTTTGATTATGATCTCTACCTCCACTAAGGGCACTGCTAGGCTCTCTCTGGGCTTCTTTCTCAAACTACCTCCAAAAAATTGCTTCAAGGAAGAAAACCAGAGCAACTATGTGTAAGGCCTGTCTTGTTTTGGACCTTTATGTTGGACATTAGCATACTATATTGGCTTTTTTTGGACATCTGATTGATGATTGTTTCATTTTGTCTATTTACAGGGTCGGGGTTATAGGAGAAGTGGTTGATTGTAATGACTCTTCTAAGGGCACAGTCTTAAAACAAAAAGTGTTTTTTGAAAAAAAAGTTTTGTATTTTTCTTTTTAAAAAAATATATATATTTACTTATTTTATGAAGGAATACACTATAGCTGTCTGCAGACACACCAGAAGAGGGCATCATATGGTTGTGAGCCACCATATGGTTGCTGTGAATTGAACTCAGGACCTCTGGAAGAGCAGTTGGTGCTCCTAACCACTGAGCCATCTCTCCAGCCCCCAAGTTTTGCATTTCTGTTTAGGGTGCATGCACATACATCATGGCACATGGTGTGGTGGTCAGGAAATAACTCGAGGTTGTCCATTCTCTCCTTCCTCCATGGGGGGAGTCATATTGGGTGGCAGCTTCTGGGGCATGAACTTTATCCTTTACCCATCTCACCAATCCTTTCGGACAATTTCCGTCAGGATTTAGATCTGATGTATATTATATTCTACATTTTGGCTTAGAAAAAAAAATGGAGCTAAGGTGTCCCACAGTGAACCAGACCTGAGTTTTATAGTCAGGGACTAAACTAATAGCAGTTTAGCTTGTAGTAAGCATAGCAGGGATCATCTTTGGAGCCAACTGTAATCCAAATCTTTCTATCCCCTGGCCAGAGCCAACTGCATTCCAACTGCATTCCTTCGATCTATCTTCACATTCCTGTCATCTTTCTTATAGCAAAACTTTTTTTCCTCAGAAAGTCTAAAATATTTTTTAAATTACCAGGCTTAAAGGAAGGAAATGTGTCTTCAGCGCTGATAGATTTAGCAGATGGTGGGGACTCTAAGGCAGACAGGAGAGCCATCTGGTAGGCTCTTTCCCTGTAGTTGCCTACTTATAGACATCGAGACAGCACCAGTCTCAAGCAAATTAACTCCTCCCTTCTCGTGTCCAATAAAAGTGCACCTTTGCTCAACTTACATCTGCTTCGCCTGAGGCCATTGCTGCTTCATGGACATTAATTTCACAAGCATTTGAGAATTGCATCAGCCTTGTGACTTATCTGCACCCAGAGATTCTGCCATTTGAGTTACTGAACACTGTGTACAGAGCTCTAGACATGGTGTGTGTGTGTGTGTGTGTGTGTGTGTGTGTGTGTGTGTGAGAGAGAGAGAGAGAGAGAGAGAGAGAGAGAGAGAGAGAGAGAGAGAGAGAGACTACTGGGTCAATAGTCTGTTCTTTCCAGAATGTGACAAAAGCAACTGTGAAGATCATGTTAATGTCCATGTGGAGATCATGCTAGTGTCCATGTGGAGATCATGCTAGTGTCCATATGGAGACCATGCTAGTGTCCATGAGGGTCTGGTTGGGGCACCATTCAGTATTCCACAATCTGAACAGATAACATCTCAATCGCAGCATTGATTCCACTGACTCAAGCAGACTGTGGGTTTAAATTATCTCTTTTCCTCCATATGGAACCATGGCTTAAATTAGGCAGTTTATATCTATGAGGAAAGTTATAGCTTCAGGAACACATGGCCTAATAATAAGCGTGTGAAAATGTCTGATAGAAGCCACGTGCTGACTGGCAATCTTACTCCATTCTTCAAGCTAAATTAAATACCACTTCCTATAAGAAGCTGTGACTGTCAGTTCTATATGTCAACTCTGCTAGGTTGTGGTGCGTGACTTTTTAATCAAACACTACATCCAGATGTTGCTGTAGTTATGTGGTAGTTGTGGCTAACATATGAGGACTTTGCATTGACCCCAATAATGCCAGGAACCCTCATCAAATTCAGAGCAAAACTTAAAGTTGCTGGTGAGATTTTGCCACAGGCCTGCAGTATTAGCTCCTGCCGGAGTTTCCAGCCTTCTTGCCCAACTTTAGACTTGCCAGCCTCCACACTGCATGAGCCAATTTCTTAAAATAAGTCTCTCCATGTAAACACACACACACACACACACACACACACACACACACAGACACATACAAAGAGGAAAGATTGTTTTTATGGCAATCTGATTAAAACAGAAACCTTTTCTGACATCTCTCATCTAGGGTGACTTTCTGTCCCTGCTTGTCAGTTACCACCCACTACCTCTATTTTCATGATATCATGTCTTCCGTCCTCAAATATTTATGGTTATATTCTTAACACGCACATAAGGACAGACTAAGTTGCTATAATTAAGAGATTTAAAAGTAAGAATTGAATTTGTCTCTGTCAACAGTCAGGAGGGCAAACAGTCCAGAATAGCAGGGGCGGCTTTGCTCCAGATGGTCAGAAAGCAAGCCAGAGTCCATACTGTTGCCCTGTCACCCTAAGTGTGGTTTGTGTGTGCCGATGGTTGCAACTTTGCCTCTAGATGCTGGAGGGAGACAAATTCTACAGCCCTGTAAATCCTGGTTACCAAGCTCCTGCCAGGTCCCCACGCGTGTCTTTCAGCTCATGTGGTGCCATGGCTGGGAAGTTAGTGGGGAAGTGACGCCTGCTCCACTTCCTACCGACGATGCAGCACTGTTGTTTCTTTATACCTTGGACTTTGCCAGACGCACTGCACTGCACCTCTTAGTTTGTGTGACCTGCGTTCTTATTCTTTTCTCTCACTCTCCAGCTTGTGGCAGCTCATAAGAAAAATGACGGTTGCAGGAGAGACTTCTAGGAAGCCCGTAGACCTGCCAAGAAGCAAAAACATCAATCCAAATGGTTTCCACTCCATTTACCTTCCTCTTACATTCACTTAGAACATTAGGTGCTGGGCTCATTTATTCTCCTGGTTTTCTTTCTGTGAGTAGGAGGGGACCTGATAGTCACTAAGATAAGGATATAGACACTAACTAACTTCAGTATTAAATTCACTGAGATAGGAAAGGTATAAAGGATTACAGAAATACCCTCATGTAGGGACACCAGCATATATCTACTAAATCATAACCTCAGCACTTTTGTTTGGGCATGCCTCTCAGGAGCTGAAGACTAAGTACTATGGCCCTGGGCAAATGGTAGAAACTCCACCCCCATATCAACAAAGATCTGGAAGATAACATGCCAACTAGTTGCACTGTGTCAGTCCAAACCCATAGACGAAGCCACAGTGTTTGGTAGAGACTTGGCTGCCAATACTCCTGTTTGTCTCTATGTGTTGGAGGGAGTTATGGCATCCGAACTGTTTAAGGGAATCCCTCTGGATCATACCCTCTAGTTTTTATTCTTGTTTCCTTTGGTTCTCATTCTTGACTCTAGTCAGAGCCCCTTTGTTTCAGGCTTGCCTTGGAACTCCTAGCCCCAAATCTTCATTTATCTATTGCCTTATCTGTTCTGTTAGAGTTTTAAAACAACTCCTCCCTGAACCCCATTTCTACTTGTCCTTTGCTTCAAACGCCACAGCTATAAGTCATCTTAGCTCTATCTCAAATCTCACACTTCCTGGGAAAGAGTTAGAATCACCTATCTTTTTAAAATTGTTACTGGGCTTGTTGATAAGGCTAATGAACAACAAAATCACAAAGGATTTATGTTAAGTATATCTCAGAAATTTTTAACAATTCCTCAAAAAATTAAACATGGAGTTGTTTTTTGACCCAACAATTCTCTCTCTCTCTCTCTCTCTCTCTCTCCCCCCCCCCCAGCCCCCTCTCCCCTCATGTGTGTGTGTGTGTGTGTGTGTGTGTGTATGTGTGTGTATTCAATATAGTTGAAAGCATATACTTTATAAAATCTTGCAGCTAGAGTCTCATGACCACACTATTCACAATATATAAAATATGTAAAAGGCCTTCAAGAAATAGAATATGGAATATGCATATACTAGAACATTATTTAGCCACAACAAATGGAGAAATACTGTCATATGTTACAACATGTGTAAACATTGGGAACATGTGCTAAGTGAAAGAAAGCAGGCAAAAGGACCAAATATTAATGTTGATATTGAAATATAAAATCCAGAATAACCAAATACAGAGATAAAGAAAGTTAGTAAAGGATGGAGAAAAGGAGAGACAGAATGTTCTAGAATTAGATAACAGTTATAATGTCACAGTCTTATTAATATACTAAATCAATACCCTAAAATAGTGAATTTTATGTTTTATGAAACATCGGTTAAGGACCAAGTACTATACTCGAATTTCGAACATCAACTGGACTCCGACAGCAGCAGTCTGTGGAAATGCTTTGGACTTTTGGCTGACAGAAGAGTGTAAGTCTGTGAGCTCACTGCTGAGAAAAGAAAGGTAATCTTTAATTGCAATTGATGGCATCCTAACTCAAGCAGGGACAGTGTGTCCTCTGCTGCTCATCAAAATGGTCCATCTCTATGGCCTCAAGCTCATTTCTGAAGATTTAGAACAAAAGTCAACAACTAAAAATAAAAGAAATGTTTACAATGCTACGCAGTGGATGCATCTCAAGAACATTTTGCTGATGAAAGGAGCCAGATTCTGAAAGGCAGCACTTTTAATGCCATTTCCACAGAAGTCTGGAAAGGACAAACTAACTATAAGGATAGAAATTATGCTGGTGGCAGATGAAGTTGACAGGATATGGCCATGAGATGACGTGTCATGATTGAGGAAAGACCCACACGACCAAATGTTTAGCACACTGAAATATACGACAAGCTCCCTAGTGAAAATAAATGCGAATTTCTCAATAAAATACTTAGAAACCCAACTCAGGATAACTTAAAAAAGAGCCTTTACCATGATCTAATGGTCTAATTCCAGGAACGTACATGGTTAAAAACCTACACCAATAAATAAATGTTAACACCTCACATAAATGGCTCAAGAACAAAATTTCTATTTTTTTTTTATAATTTCTGACTCAATGTTGAAATAATTATTTTTGTATTTTGGCCCAGCAGTTTACAGTCTGTTTTTTTTTTTTTTTTTTTTGTAGTTAGTTTTTGTAAAATGACCATGCTCCTTTGCTGGTGCCGTGCACGCTCATTTCCTGTGGCCCTGAACTGATATGGATACTTTCTTGTTGTTATTGTTAAAATTTTAAAAGATTTGTTCATTTCACTTTAAATGTTTGAGTGTCTGTCTGCATGTATGTTTGGTAACTATGTGTGTGTCTGGTTCCCATGAAGGTCAGAAGAGGTCATCAAATTTCTTGGAACTGGAGTTACAGACAGTTGTGAGCTGCCATGTGGGTGCTGGGAATTGAACCAGGGTTCTTAGAAGAACAAGTGCTCTTAATTCCTGAGCCATCTCTCCAGCCCTGTACTTTATTTTTTAAAGCATTTCTCTCTCTCTCTCTCTCTCTCTCTCTCTGTGTGTGTGTGTGTATTTATGTGTGTCTATACATGTGTATATAATAGCCTAAAACATGGCTCTAATTAATCATTAATTATAACCTCTCTTCACCTGTGAGCCAAAATAAATTTTTTATACAGTGTATCATCTCAGGTATTTGTTATAGCAACAGGAAGCTAACATATCACATTAGATTATGGTGTAATTTTCAATATCATCATAATCTTTTACCAAGTATAATTATGTGCTATTTTGTCTTGAAAGTTAAAAAGTGAAAATGACATTATTTTTTTCTTTCTGGGAGAGAGTAAACATCAGCACCCTTTGGCATGTCACAGCTTAAGATACTCTGCCCTATTCCACGGGCCAGGAAGCTCTTATCAGAGTGTACAGCGTCAGCCCTGACTTTCAATCACTGGCCAGGAAGTAAGGTCGCCAGTTAAACCTTGACTATGGTAACCCCAGATCCTGACAGTCTTGAGGGACGATGAAAGATAAATGAGCATTGTACTTTGGACTAAAGGGCGTTTGCCTGAAGACCTGAGAGAAAGCTCTGGACTTTGAGATTAGCATCGTAGAAAACAAAATCAGCTCATTAAAGCCAACACAGCAAGTCTTTCTTTTTGGAAATAGTCAGAAAATGTACTATGTGACTATCCCTGGACGTTCATGCTTTCCAAATAAAATCAATAATAAGTATCAGAACCTTACCAGACATAATGCATTGTGCCAGGCACCGAGCCCCGAGAACTGTAGAGCTGACTCCTCTGCTGATCACAATTTAGTAAGTATGA
Source organism: Micromys minutus (assembly GCF_963924665.1). Taxonomy (NCBI): domain Eukaryota; kingdom Metazoa; phylum Chordata; class Mammalia; order Rodentia; family Muridae; genus Micromys; species Micromys minutus. The sequence continues at coordinate 44,404,608 of NC_137969.1, forward strand.
CTTAGACCATGGGAGAAATAACAGCAGCAGTTAGCATCCGAGTCGGGTATTGCTACACAGCAGCATGTGACCAGGGGTAGGTCAATTCCATGTACCGGAAGGCTTGTGGGAGGTTTACTCCCATTGAGCAGGATTGACTTTATAAAAATGATGGCAGATGATTTGTGAAGCATAGGGGTCTGATGCAGAGCTGAGGAGGAAGGGGAGGAGGAGACCAAGCCTTGGAAGTCCCTCTATTAGGACCTGTGAAAAGGATGCTGATCGAGTAATTTTCTCCTATTATCTGAGTTACCCATGATCCAGCACACTGATACAAGCTTAAGTCTTCTCTAGCCATTATTGTGGGGGGTGCTTTTCCTTCTAAAATGGCCTGCTGGCTAACATGACTCGGGGGAAGGGAGCAGAATCACAAAATGAAAGGTTCAGAGAGCAAAGTGATGCATTCTGGGTAACTGGAGAGTGGTTGTGCTTAATTTTACATTTTAACATGTATTGGGATAAAATAGGCACCCACACCACAAACCTTATAGTCATTTTAAAACAAACAATTGTCTCAATTTTAAATAAAGATTCAAGGGTAGCATATTTTGAAAGGGCCACGGTACCCCTGCTTCAAAGTGAGCCAAGGGAATATGGAATTGTGCCAACTAGACCTCAAGGGCATTGAATGAAAAACTGTTTCAGGGTCTTGTGATCATCATCTAAGAGATGGAGACAGAAGATAACCAACATTTAACAATGGTAGTAAACAGATTCAGAAAGATGGGGAAAGGCCTGACATCTGGGTAGTTAAATTCTTAACAATTTGTGACCATGTATTGTCTGCATTGGGAGGACACAATAAAGCCCATTTATATGAGTTGTAGATTGCATCCCTCCACCCTTAAGCTATTAAGTTCAAAGATACAGCATCCCCAGGAAACAAAGCACCCACACAAAGCCTTCCTGCATCCCCCTCCACTCCATGCTGGCTGAGTCTTTATTCTGTTGCTGGCTTCAGCATTTTGAGGAATCTTCCTCTCAACAGGACATTGATATCTGAGCAGAACAGACAATTGTCCTCATTTCCAACCTAAAGGTGGCATATTTACATAAGCTCCCCACTCATTGAAACCTGTCTTAATCCCCAAGGATTTAATAGTTGAAATGCAAAGTCCATTTTTAATAAATATAAAGTCAAGCAAAGCAAATCTCATCTGGAGAATTTTAACAAATCACCTTTCTTCCTTTAAGAAAATGTTGTCTTCTTTAAAAGTTGTATGGTTTTATCTGATATTTCTGATAGGAAAAATATTCAAAATGAAAATGTGTACATATGTGCGTGTACATGTAAAGGTGCTCAGCAGCTGACCTCAAAATATGCTGTTCAGCATAGCGATTATTTAGGGTTTAAAAAGAAGTTGGGACCCAGTTCTTGACCTCAAGAGCCTCAAGTCTGGTGTCCACTTTCTCTTTTGGTAAAGCAAAGTTACATTTCTACAGATTCCTCTAGTCAGGATACCCATGCCAGGAAGGAGCAACGTCTGGCAGCAATTTCTGTAGGTGAGTCTCTTACTGCAGGATTGGGTAGGCTTGGTCATTGTACACTTTCCTCTGACCCTCTGTTCTCCACCACCTCCCTGCACAAGGCTCCGAATCCTGTCCTTACTGTAATTCGAGTTGATTTGTGACAATCATCAGGTCCTTCCTTGAGTCTTACATTTTGATGGAACTCCGATACACACGCATTTAAGAGAGATAGGTTTTCTCCTGTCTATGTTAATTTAAGACTTGGACCCAGAACTCAGCCGACAAGGGTGAAAGGAAGCAGTCTCCCTCTCTTACACATAGGAAATAAGGAAGAGATTGTGAGTGCACTAGATAGTGCAATAGAACCATTTTAATCTCACGTCCCACGTGTATCTAAACCAGAAGTGGTTTTGAGGGTTTTGATTTGCATTTGCCAGCTTGTTGAAAGGCAGCTAGTCTGCAGTGCCATTCCAGTGACCATATTAAAACAGGGCTAACTATTAGCTCCTGAGGATGCAGGAGTTTTTCAGAAACTTAGAGGAAAAAAAAGATATCTGTGTCACAGATTCTGTAAGACTGGACTGATTGAGAAACAAGTGCTTCCTGATTGCAGGGAGTTGGGATGTTGCAGAGCAGACATAGAACCAAATTATCTACGTTTATCATCACTGGTCACTCAGCCACATCTGACATAACACTCTTACCAGATATAGTAACTTGGTAGACTTGCTCTCCTATCATCCCTGAAGCTGAATATGTCATCACATAGCATCTAGAAGCTGTGGTAGAGACTCCCTGGCATCACTGTAGCTCGTCTACCTGGTGTTCTACCAATGTGTTGATGTACAGTACAGTTGTTGAAATGTAATAAGCTATTCATAAGCTTTAAAAATCCCCACAAAACCAACTCTCCAGTACACACACACACACACACACACACACACACACACACAGAGAGAGAGAGAGAGAGAGAGAGAGAGAGAGAGAGAGAGAGAGAGAGAGAGACATCCCTATCTAAATGCATCCTAACCCCCATTATTTTCTTTGAAGAACTTAGGTGAGCACTAGGTTTCATCATCATGAAGCCAAGATGTTATTAGATAGCATCCGGGGACCACACAAAGCTTTCCTCACTTTTGAAACTGGCCTACTTGGTGTTTCCAATATATTCAAAGTGTCCAGATTTATGACTTTTTTGTTCTGTCTCTGTAAAAACTTCATGAAACTGTTGGCATATTATGGAATTTGGAGTAACTGAAATTTGGAGTAACCAAAATCTGTGTTCCTTTGCAATAGTTACTGTTATTTGGTTCCAGAATATGTGATCTTTCTATCTTTGAGATGAGAGCTGTTTCTTATATAAATAACCTTAAACAGTACCAATTCTATCTGCACATAAAATTATAGCTTATTGAGACCTCATTAGGACTCAGTGCAATTCAGCGAAAGGGTATAATCACTGTTTGAGCTTTTGTTCACCGTTAACATGTAATACTTGTGTTTCTGGGGCTATCCATGACTGCTAGATACCCCTTGCTGAGGTGGTGGGGAATTCCGTTTTCTACTCCTGCTGAACAATTAGGAGTTTGGGAAGATGAGCATCTAGGCTTCTTGCTTCACAGGACAGACACCCCTAATTTATAGAAAACAAAACCATGCAATACAGAAACGGTGTATAAATAATCCTTTTTTAGGGTTATTTACCTTATATGTATGAATGCACGTATGTGTATCACATGCACTATTAGAGCCTTTGGAACTGGGGTTATGGATAATTGTGAACCACCTTCACGGGTGCTGGGAATTGAACCCAGGTACTCTGCGAGAACAAGGGCTCTTAATCACTGAGCAGGTTCTCCAAGCCCCTAAATAATCTGTTGTTGAGATCAGGCTATGGCGTAACCTCAGTCACTCCATATTGTTTAAAGCAATGATTTTTCAAGCTGTGCATTGGCCTAGGAAACTCCATTTTACAAGTGCTTTGACACCATTTTGAAGATGGAAGATAACTGCAGTTGAGTGGACACATGAACAGGCAGCATCTCTCCAGATGCACACACACAGCAGACTGATGAATGCCATTCCTGGGAAAGGGGTCCAGCCTGTGCATTTATTGGGGGTGAATGGAGGCTTGTGAGGACAGTCCTAAATTGCTGACTGCTGTCCTATTTGCTTACCTGGACCTGCTGTTTGTCTCTCCCTTCATCTGGACCCACTCCTGTTCTTGGCCTCTGCAGCTGGACTCTGAGCTTTGCTTTCAAACCTGTGCTCTCCTGTGGCCCGAATTGCTGCTGTTGTAGCTTTTCTCAGGCTCCATTTTTTTCATTGTCTTAACTTTGGCTTCTCAGACCTTCTTTGCTTTTATTTAAAGCCATTCTGCAATCTCCCTATTCAATACAAAGATATATTTACTGTGTGATGTTCAGTGTATGATCTGAGAATGTTTCTGAATGGAGCAGATACATAATTACTCTTGAGAAGTGAGGTTTATTAGAAGACAGGGCTTTAAGACATGATCTGACCTTCAGCCGGGAAAGCAATTGGAAAAAAACAATGTGTCAAAAACAGCGAAACAGCCTTAAAGGGAAAGAGGCTTCACTTTAAAACCCGAGAGGCATCGGCAAGATTCAGCATAGAAAGGCTAAGATAGTTGGCCATGAAAGAAATGGCAAGAGACATGGGGAAGCCAGTCTTCAGAGAAATCCCATGAACAAACCTTGCTTTTGTAAATTTTCAGAGCTGGAGGAGTTTTATACCATGTGATTTAGTTTCAGATAGCTTAACTCTACCACAGAGTTTGAGGTAAGGGTGGGATGGTCTGATTTCCTCTGTCTTTGATTTCTGATCACTGTCTTCAAGGGGTAAACTGTAACCTATTATTAATATTAGAATAAAATCCTCATGTTCTCCTCGGCAGAGGTAGGGGTTAGAGTGAGTCGATTCAGGATAGCTGGGGTATTTGGGCAAACTGCTGTCAGTGAAATGGTCGTGCTTTCTCAATTTATTGTTCCTCAGTAAATGTGACACCTAGGAAAGACCAACGCTGTTCATTTATTTCTGATATAGTATTTTCCACATCTCTAGTGACATTTTGTTTTCAAAACAAGAGACAGCTGGGAACTGAAATGCGGAAGAAATGTGGCAGGCAGTCTTGAGCTGTGTGTTCCAGGAGCAAGGAAGGATGTGCTGGGATTGAGAATAGCTTGTCTGTCACACATCCATAAATCATGCAAAGTTTTATTAACTATACAATTTTGGCTTTATGCTTCTCACTAAGAGAAGTTGTAAAGGTAGTTTTTTATTCTAACGGTAGTTTTAAACTCTTGCTTTTTTCCTTTCCAGATCCCATTAGAGCTAGTGAAATAGGTCATTTTATTATTAAGAAAAACAATTTTTAAAGACAGGGTTTCACACATCCCAAATTGGCCATTAACTTACTATGTAGCCTAGGATGATCCTGGCTTTTGACCTTCCTGAGTGCTGGGATTACAGGCATGCACCACTCTGCTTGGTTCTGGGTGGTGCTGAGGATTGAACACAGGGCTTCATGAGGTATAGGCAAACCAAGCTCCACTCTAAACAATATTACCAACACAGGCAAATAGCAAATCTAACCAATAAGTATTTGAATACCATGAAGGGTACAACAAGCTTTGAGATTATGGTTATATTTATTGAATTGAGTAATGCACCAAAAGCACAAATATGAAAAGACAATGCATGTATTCTCCTGGAAAACAGACGGCCTTGGAAACATAGCATTATGTTTCTAATAGTCTTAGCTAACAGTGATACTGTGGTGTTTACTGGCTACCAAGTATTAATGATCCGGCGATTCTGCTATAGAATATGAGGAAGATAGAATATCTGCAACCCTCTTACAGCTAATTTTAAAATCAAATTATGAGCAAAACATGAACCAACCTTTAAGGACTTATAAATAACTCATTTAATAATGGGATCTCCTCAAATAGATCTACTGGGCTTTCTTGTCTATATTATAGGCTAATGCTTTATTTCATAACATTTTCCATCTTTATTTCTTTTACTCAATTAAACAAAGTAAAACTATAACTATTTTTCTGAAGATACTAAATATAAGCTAGAAATAGAGGCTGAGAGACTTTCACTTGAATATACTTTTATTTAGATCGCAGCACTAACAACATGATAGACTTTCACAAATCACAAAGCACATAATGTTTAAAATATTTTGCTGTTCACAATTTGAATGTAGCATTATTATTGTTTGGTACTAGGCTCAAAGACGACATTTTGATTCCTCAGCCTTGGGATGTCTGCTGACGTCAACACGACTGTGTAGTCATGCAGAGGAGAGAAACTCAAAAGCCATTTCCTTCTCCTCAGTCAGCTCCTTTGCGGTCAGGTCCATCTTCTCCCGGGAGAAGTCATTAATGGGGAGGCCTTCAACAAACTTCCAGGTCTTGTTCTGTCAGAGAACAATGGCAAGAGCTTCAGCTGAAGTGACAGTGGTGTTTCAGCAGGGGACAGCCTAGCTTAAAATGATACCTCAAAGCACACCCGTTTTAAAGCCTGACTCTAAACTGGAGTCCACTTTTAAAATCATACTCAGGATGAAACCTAGCAAGGGTCTCCTGCATATGAGGAAAGAGTTCTTCCATAACACAGGGCCTAGAACCCAAATTATTAATCTACAAACTAGAAGCACTTCAGTGTGGGGAGCGAGTATGCCCTGTATGAACGAGCACATATAACAGCTACGGACCCCAGTGCTTCAGACTCATGGGAATGGCAAGGCCTCCCTAACCTAGTAGTGACATTGACAATGTGTGCAGAGAGTGTCAGCCAGAACCACCACAGCGCCCCACTGCATGACTGCCTCCTCAGAGACACTAGTGATCTGCCTCCTGTTCAGCTCTGAGTTTCAGGATACTGCTGGTGGGACTTCATCAGAGTGCCCGACGCACCCAGTCCCAGAGTGACGAATATCATGACACTTGAGTTTGAAATGCATTGAGTTTTCACAGAATCCACAGGAAGTTATAATGAACTACTGTGATTATAATAAGAATATGCTAAGTACTATGAATTTATGAGAAAATAAAATTCTACTTATGGGTATAATACAAAGTTATTGTAATAATAGAGTATTAAATCTTGCTTTCCAGACTAGTTTCAGTATTGAACTAAAGACTTGGCATTAGGAAGGAATATCTATATATACTCTATAAATATTACATGCATATATGCTATACACATGCACACACATTAATATCACGTGTGTATGTGTGTGTGTTCCTCTTCCATGTCATCCTACCTTGATCACAACAGGAAACGAGTAGAGCAGGTCATCAGGGACACCATAAGAGTTGCCATCAGAGATAACGCCCATCGACACGAACTCTCCCTGAGAAAGTTTACGTTATCACAGCTTACAGGGATTGGCCTACATAACCCACTAACAACCCACCACAAGGAAAACCGCCTAACTACTACTGGTTCACAGACGCCACCTCATCTACGCTTCCAGATCATGTAAAGTAGCTCCACAGTCATTCCTTTTAAAGATTAAACAATGTTTTAAAAATTATGTGTGCATGTCTATCTGTGCATGCACATGTGTGTACAGGTTCAGTGCATGCACATGTGTGTACAGGTTTCTTGGAGCTGTGAGCTGCCTGACATGGATGTTGGGAATGAAACTGGCTTTTCTGCAAGAGAAGCAACCACTCTTAACTGCTGAGCTATCTCTCCAGCCCCAAACACATCCTTGTTTGATGGTTGAGAATATATTAGCCCCACACTTTAACTCCTAAAACCCCCGCAATAAACATCATGTAACAGTTGACAGCATGGCTTAGAGAGGTTAAGTAACACTGGAGGCTCCTTGGCTAGCAGGTGTGTGAGCTAGAAAATGAACCCAACTGGCTTAATTGCTCTTTTTAGGTTCCAGCACCCAAAGACAAAACTGGAAGAACGGCCTGTCCAAATGAGAACCTCACCTCTGGGGTTCCAAACCAGATGTCTCTGATGTGGTCTGAGATGGCTTTCGCAGCAGACATTGCACTGGACAGCTTCCGAGCCTTAATGACAGCAGCACCACGCTGCTGCACAGTCTGGGTGGGGGCAGAGAGACAGTGTCACCTAAGCATGCCAGTAACATCCTCATCGGCTGCACATTCACCCTGTGGGGAAATACTACTGCAAGCATGGTTTACAGGGTTTCCTCCGACACTAATCTTACTATCTGAATTCAGTTAGAAGCACCTTTTGGACAGGTAGAAAACCCTACTGAATATGTGACACTAAACACAGAGAAGCAGACCTTGGTATAAACAGGAGGAGTCAGCTCTGTTTTTCTGACCTGGAGAATCTCAGTTGTCATAGGTCAGGCCACATCAGAAAATGATAACCACCTTTTTGCACACTCCAAGAGCATACATTACGGTAAAACAGTGGCTGTCCTTGAGTGTCCCACAAGGCCTGAGCAGATACTCAGCTCAGCTGTGTGCAGTGCCTGTCTCTGGCTGACTGCTCAGAGGGCTCACATGCTTCTTACCATGATGAACTCTCCCTTGAGCCAGCTGTCGTCTTTTAGGGCTTCATACACACCGACTTCCTTTCCTTGCAGTTTTACCTTCGCATGATTGACATCTGGATACTGGGTTGATGAATGATTTCCCCAGATAATGACATTTTTTACATCATCAGCGGTTACACCGAGCTTAATAGCAATCTAGTTCAATTTAAAACAAACATATGAGTTAGGCAATTGATTTTTATTGCAAATTGTGATTTGTTTGACAGATGCCCTTAAGTAAAGGCAAAGAGCTTCTGAAACATTAAGCAAATGCAAGCTACATGGATTTGAAAAAGGGCAAATTTTATTGCTTAGCAATATCCTAAAAACACTTAATGGTGTCAACAACTATGAACTTGAAAGCTTGCAGTGTTGAGTATCTAAGAGCATTCTGTAATTTATTAACTATTGGCACAGTGAGTTTACCAGGTGTAAAACACTGACCAGAAGGCGAACAGATTTCTAATACTTAAATATGAACTTTGCTTGTTCCTCTTACATGGATGCCACCTTAACACCATGGTCAGATACTTTAGGTATATTTATCTTAGTCTGGTGAAAATTTTGTCATGTACAATACAAATTAATTTTCAGTTGTAATTAGAGATGTTGCTATTAGAAGCAAGCTACGATCAAACTGTGGCTGCCGCTATCTTATAGATTTGTGGACTAAAATAAGAAGTCTGTGATGTAACTTATGACAGAATGGCCATGCATTTAAGACACAGATCATAATGAATGCAGCATGCTTTAAACAGACAGAATATTTGCATTAGCCTATAGCTACGCAAAATGTGCTCATGCAGCCTTCTAATAACAGAATATTTATATGAATATTTATACTAATATTTATGCTTTGGCTAAAAGCCAGAGTGTATTAAGAACTCTTAATCCTTGAATATTAGCTTTAACTTCTCCAAAATAGTGAAGACAGCTGCCTCGAGGTGTCTCCTCACTGCAGGGCCCTTAGACTCCCTTCCTTTGTTTATGTCGCCTATGGTCTCTTATTTCTTTGATCTCCTGAGCAAACAAAGCACAGGCATTCTGTACCTAGCAGATGCTGCTTCTGACTGTAAATCATGTCAGAACCAGGGTGAAATTAATACATACAAAAGATAACATTTCTTGCTTCCTTAGGCAAACGTTCAAGTTTGTCAGATAGATCTGTTAAACTTTTGACTAACTCTCCAGCCCTAATTTCCCCTCCCTACCAGCAATAGTTCTGTCAAGTCATCTCGTACATACACATATTTTATGTGTGGATACATCTAGCATTGGGTTTCACATACGCAGATTCAATAGGTGATAAATCCAGTCACTGGGAACTAAAGTTTTTAAATTTTTGAACAAATCATGGAGGACTTGTCATGATTCCTGTAAGGAAATTTTATTTTGGGTTTAATTACTTCTCATTCAGATAACACCTTCTATAGGAGGAAGAAAATGCTTCTTCACAAACTTGCAACAGCTCTCACCATGCCAGACTGACTGAAGCACTGAGACTGCCTAGCCAAGGCCTGTGGGGAACAGGCTGTGCCCTTAGTGATGCACCAGAAAAACCTCGCTATTAGTTCATTCATGACTTTTGCCCCCACAAGGGAAACTATTAAGTACTAGGACAAAGTGCCACTCTGTGACATGTGGAAAGCAGAAATGTTCAACTTCTGCTGCTCCTAAGGCCTCAGGAAGACCATGGAGCAGCTTGCCAGTGTCACCGTCCCACCTTCTCTACAGGAACTAAGGACGCACTGGTCAGCCCACATCTACAGCCGTCGGCGTCTTCTTCGTCTGCACTGCCCTTATGCCTGATCTGGCTTCCAGTCAAATTCCTCCCTTTCAGCCGCCATGATTACTACCTATAGCCCTCAGTGTCTCACAGGGTATGTAATGACTACATTAACTGGAGTGTGGGAGGTACTGACAGTGTGGCTTTAGGCTAGATCGCTCTTAATAAAACCAACGATAATAGCAGCGAAATCTCCACTGTTTTATTATGTAATGGCATCATGCTAAGAGCTAGTAAAATGTATTTACTTTACTCAATACTACTGTATAGAACATACACAAGGGTTTAGTTTATAGTCTGTGAATCTTGTAAGTTCCTGCATTAGTTATTCTATGACTCTGCGCAGGTTCCCTGATCACTTAGCCTTATGTTTCTTATCTGTAAAGCAAGCACAATAAACACCTCATCTAGTCATGAGAATTAAAACCCATATAAAGCACCAAACTTTCAGGAAACTTAACAAATATAAATTACTTTCTCCATTATTAGATATTCCAGTGCTGAAAGAATCAACTCTCAGACTAAGGCAATTTTTTTTTAAGCATAACTTTTTCTGTTTAAGGAACAGTTTTCTTACGCTGACATGACAAATGGTGTAGCTCCACACAACACTACAGCAGGCTTGGTCTGAGGCGGAAGCAGAACATACGAAGAGCCCCATGCTCGAGAGCTCCAGTTCATCTAACTTCAGAGCAGAGAGCCACAGAAGCTAGAGCCACAGAAGCTGGAGTTACAGAAGCTGGAGCCACAGAAGTTAGAGCCACAGAAGCTGGAGTTATAGAAGCTGGAGCCACAGAAACTAGAGCCACAGAAGCTAGAGCCACAGAAGCTGGAGCCACAGAAGCTGGAGCCACAGAAGCTGAAGTTATAGAAGCTAGAGCCACAGAAGCTGAAGTTATAGAAGCTAGAGCCACAGAAGCTGGAGCCACAGAAGCTGGAGCCACAGAAGCTGAAGTTATAGAAGCTAGAGCCACAGAAGCTGGAGCCATAGAAGCTGGAGCCACAGAAGCTGAAGTTATAGAAGCTAGAGCCACAGAAGCTGGAGCCACAGAAGCTGGAGCCACAGAAGCTGGAGTTATAGAAGCTGGAGCCACAGAAGCTGAAGTTATAGAAGCTAGAGCCACAGAAGCTGAAGTTATAGAAGCTAGAGCCACAGAAGCTGGAGCCACAGAAGCTGGAGCCACAGAAGCTGAAGTTATAGAAGCTAGAGCCACAGAAGCTGGAGCCATAGAAGCTGGAGCCACAGAAGCTGAAGTTATAGAAGCTAGAGCCACAGAAGCTGGAGCCACAGAAGCTGGAGCCACAGAAGCTGGAGTTATAGAAGCTGGAGCCACAGAAGCTAGAGCCACAGAAGCTGGAGCCACAGAAGCTGGAGTCATAGAAGTTAGAGACACAGAAGCTAGCCTGGATGAGTAGCTTAGCTCCTGTCATTTCAGAACCTATCGCTCATCTCTAAGTCACTGATTCCTATGACATCTAAGTTTAAGCCTCCAAGAAATAAGAAGTAATATGATTGTAATGATTACACAAAACATTTCAAAAGGTTAAAATTGAGTATTAAATACAAGATTAGCTGCCGAGAAAAATGAAGCTTACGCTTGAACACACACCATTCAAGTCTTTTGTTCTACAATCTGTGATGTGATTAAGCTAAATTATGTGTCATGTGTTATTTCATTTGTAACTAACTTTTAACTGCTATAGCGAGACAAGATTGGCGACTGTACTGAATTAGAATTAAATATACACATGAAGTTAAATATATATATATATATATATATATATATATATATATATATATATATATATAATAATTGGTTCACAACTGGTTAGTTGAAGACAAAACTAAGGAGGAAGGCCAGTTCCTTAACTCCTAAAAGGTTAGACTCCCTAACTTTTAATTTAAAAAAAAAAAAAAAAAAGAATAGTTCCATGCTCAACAAAACCAACAAACGCACAAATCAACACTTAATTATTTCAAAAGTAAAAGAAAGAGTTTTCAAAGCTGAAGTTTTTAAAATTTAAAAGCAAGCTATTTTTCTTACTTGGGATTTCGCTCGGTTGTGGTCCAAGCGAGTCAGACAACTGAAGTTCTCCTTGGGGATGGATGGCGCAGACTTGGAGGCTGTCAGGCAGTTTGTATTAGCTGGGTTTCCCACAACAATGACCTGGATGGGACACAGATTACACACACACTGACACCTGGACTAAGACACACCTAACAGGGAGTCGGCAGTGCCTAGGACCTGAGGGGGAGCATCGTTGTGTTGTGCTATGGAGACAGATCATTCAGATATTTGCCACAAAAAAACCCAAGAAATCTAAAGCTTCACTTTAAAGTTTGAGTCCTTGATAGAAGTTTTCCTTTCTTTTTCTTTTTTTCTTAGAAAACCAAGTTGTTCTTGTGAATTAAGTATTTCTTAACCACCAAGCCATCTCTCCAGCCCTGTGAATTAAGTATTTTTTAAACTGGCTTAATCCTAAGAATTACCTGGGGTATTTGGTAAAATATAGATTATCTTCACAACTCCTCTACATCTAGTGAATCAAACATACATACATACATACATACACACACACACACAAACACACACATATATATTTTGCCTCTGAGTATCCCATGTTGTGAGTAATTTCCCCAGCAAAAGCTCCTCCCGCCCCCACTTTTTGAAGAGGTAGAATCACCATGTAAATAGGACCACAAGTTGTTACCAGTCAGCACCTATGTAATCTTTTACCAGGAGGCCTGTGTGTTCCTAACCATTCTCATTCCTTGTTAATGATTACATAGGAAAGTTAACTACTTAAACGAAGTCTACAGTAAACAAGAAGAAGGCAACAATGAAATAGTATAAACAGGTCACTCGTGAAGAGTGGCTTTGGGACATCAAGACAGACTTAGGATGAATATAAATAGCTACAGAGACAGAAGGGAAGTCATGAGACAGCCTGTAACAATCCCATGAACTCGCAGGAGTGGCTTCTGCAGTGACTGACGACAAGCACTCAGCAGCCATCTTCCAGAACGCACAGATGACTCTGAAGGTCTCAACAAGCACCCAGAGCAAGCAGCACAAGGTGTCTTCCCTCCATGTCTATCCATCCTCGCTGGACTTTGTATAGAACCAGACACTGATATAAGCAGTTCTGGCATTTAAACCTCAAAAGCAGAAGTCTGAAATACAAGTAAGAAAGCAACTCCATAAAACATGCTGCAAACCACCTTAACTGACTTCTTGGCGTATTTGTCCAAGGCTGCACCCTGGGATTTGAAGATTTTCACATTGGCTTTCAGCAGGTCCTTCCTCTCCATGCCTTCCCTTCTTGGCATGGAGCCCACAAGGACAGCCACATCCAGGTCTTTGAAGGCAACCTCTTCTTTGTCTGTTGCAATGACATCTGTGGATATGGCAAACAACACACAGAGCTACTTAAATGCCCAAGCTCAAGTTCCCCCTTTCATATTGAATCTACTTATTCTTTTAAACTGTGCTAAATGTTTGTTTTCATAGTTCACCTTGATGCACCTTTCAGAGGCCTTAAGAAATAATACATTCACTTAATGACTTTCAAGAACACAGAAGAAAGTGATTAATTATTTTGTATTTTTATATCAAAAATTACCTCAATTAAAATAGCTTTATAGCGTTTATCACTTACATAATTAGATATGATGCAACATTTGTTTTTTATATATATAAAATATATGAAATATAAATATATATCTGTAGTCACATATATACAGCCACCGATAACATGAAAGAGAAACCGACTCACCTAACCTTTAGATTGTAATTACTCCAAGGTTTAAGATACCAATCACAAATTGAAAAAATAATGTTTATGAGGGAATGTAAGGATTGGATTCTATCAAATGTAATCTTCACATATCGCAGATGAAGAAACTAGGCATAAGGAAAATAGTGCCACCATGATAAGATAGGGAGGGTGGTCCAGAGTTCAACTAGAACCCAGTGTTGATCCGATAGACATTTAGCTTGTTTTTTTTTTTTTTTTTTTTTTTTTGGTCAAGGAACACGCCACACTGTTTTCCTTTAAGCATATGAAAAAGTCCATAGATGAGAGTCAAAATTTCTATTTGTAAACTTTTAGGCTAATAAACCCGTCAGTCAGGTTGCTGAGACCCCAAATGGAGGAAAAAAAAAGTATCTGATTTCCTCATCTGTCAAGGCTTCCCTTTGCTGCCACATTTACAACAGTCTGAGGAAACACTGACTGAGGCTCTTCCAGGAAATGCCTCACTAGACAGAGTTCATGTTTTCCTTCAAGCTGGGCAGTTTAAGGACATCTCAAACCAATGCTTGGCAAGTGAAAGGGGAAACACACAAGGAACCAACTAATGCCTAGAGCAGCATGCAGCCTGGAGAACATCCCTTGGAATGGAAAGTTTTCTGTTCCAGGATGCTGCTATTACTTCCAAACAGACTTCAAATCACAGCACAATGCAAACACCCTGGACATAAAATCCTTGAGCATCTTATATTTAATTAGTGTTATAAGTTATATGTAGGCATGAGAAAAAACAAGCCTTTGACTTGCCACTGATTGCTTCTTGCTTTTGTACTTATTTTTTTCCTGGTATTTGTTTTTAAAAAAAGTAGTGTAGTTCAAGCAACAACAACAAAACACTTTCATGAAATAATTCCTAACTGACACTCTTCATGGCAAGATATGAAGCACTTTATCATGTTTCCTCTGACTTCCCGACTCACCCTGCAGAAGGGGAAGGGCACAGTCTTGCAGTTCCATCAGCACACCATCCAGAACACCCATCATGGGGGTGATGTCCAACAGCACCAGAATGATGGGCTGCCAAAGGGCAAAGACAGTGGGCAGTGTGGTTAAGGCAGAGGTTGGTGTGGTTACAGTGTTCTCTCTCCCACAAAGTCCCGCCCCAGTTTGTTTGCATGTATTTACTTCCCACTAATTAGTCATAGTTATGGAAGAGAGATGCCATAGCTTGCTTAGTAGCTGCAGGTATGATTTCTCTTTATAAATAGTTAACTATAGACAACTATAATAATTGACATGAAGGGAAAATTCAATTATCTGTAGGCCCAGAGAAAAAAAATTAAAAACCTTAGAAAGGATTTTAGCGCACATATCATACTTATTAGAACTAGGGGTGCCTGTTTCCTGTGGTGTAGGTTTTACATCTGATTATTTAGGTTCAAAACAGCATGATTAGAAAAAAAAAAAGAACAGATTCTACAACTTTCTCACTGGCCCCTCCCCAAGGGTTACTCTCACCAGTGAGTGACACACGGTTGCCTGCTGGTCAGTCACACTAAGCTACAGAAATACAGCTGATTCCAGGTGATTGTCAGCACCCACAGGGCAGCCTATAAACACCTTACTTGTCTCTATTAACAGCAAAGGACTCATTACATTTATTGGGGCTGCCTATTTTTTCTTCACCATTAGCAACTAAATGCAGAACGTTATTACGAACATTTTTCTACTGTAGAGCCAAGGTTTACAGACATGCCCTTACCTGGTCTTTCCCAAAGACAGATCCATTTCCAATACTGTACAACAATGAATATGCAATCTGACCGGCTGCTCCAGTCACAAGGACTCTAATTGGTTCAGACTGTAAAGAAAAAGACCCACAGTTTATTAACGTGTTACTTTAATAAGGCAATGCATGCTTTAAAAGTGAACATGACACCATAAAGTCCCTTCCTGACTCGCTCAGAAAAGGAACAGGCTTGTTTTTAGTAGAGACAGCACGCACAAATGAGCTAAGCAGCTTACGAAATGTGTCCTTTGGCAACATGCTGATGCAGCCTTCTCTAACTCTTACTAAATGGGAGCAGAACTGAAAAGCGCAGAACTGGATGCATCTACGCAACCACGTCCTTATCTGGGGTACATTTTGCCAAAGAGTAGGCCACAATGTTATATCCATTTTATGTGGTGACATAAACCCTGGCAGGGTGGAAGGGCCTCGAAGATCCTTATCAGGCAACGCCCCCTCACTAGTCCCGCACACCAGCAAGAGGAGTGGCAGTGACTGGAGCTTACCCTTTACTGTGCACCAAAAAGGTTGAATAAATCAACCCTGCTGTGACTTCACTGCCCAAGAGCAAAAACAACCTGCACTTAAACTCAGAGTCACTTGCCTCTGCCCGCTCACACAGAGATGACTTTAAAGGTGTGCACCGCTGTTCCCACTGTTGAGCCTTTGTTTTTAAAGATTTATTTATGCATTGTATGTATGTGAGTACACAGTCGCTGTCTTCAGACACACCAGAGCATCGGATCCCATTACAGATGGTTGTGAGCCACCATGTGGTTGCTGGGAATTGAACTCAGGACCTCTGGAAGAGCAGTCAGTGCTCTTACCCACTGAGTCATTTCTCCAGGTCCAAACCTTTATTTTTAAAATTGTATTTATTTAAGATGTATGGTCTTGGGGGATGTGACACAGTTTGCTGTAACTTATGGAAGTTGGTTTTTCCTTCCATTATGTGTGTCTTGGGAATTGATTCAGGTTGTCAGACTTGGCAGCAAGCTCTTTTTACCCACTAAGCCACTTGCTGGTCCAAGCCTTTAGCTTTTTGGTTTTCTTTCAAGGAGAAAAAAAAAAGTGAGAAAATTATTAATATCTGGAACAGAATAAATTTTGGTATTGAATATTGTACTGAATCACAATGGCAATAGCTGACAGTCTGATTCTAAGGGAAAAACTATCTTTTAAAAAGAGAAACCATAAAGGGAAAAAAATGCAATAGTTATATAACAGAAAGAAGCCGCTGTACAGGCTAAGAGACTGAATAGAATAAAACACACAGACTAAAATAACAACTGTATTCAAAATGAGCACTGAGTAATGGGAAAGAATTTAAATTAAGCCCAGAGAATTATATATAAAAAACCACCCCCCAAACCAAGATTGCCGTATGTGACCATGCCTGGTGGCAGTGTGGCTTGGTTTTTGTTCTGTCTTTTCTTTGCACTGACCTTTAGCTTCATCCTTACATTATTCATTCAATAAATTTACATTGAAACCTATATGAAGAGCACAAGTTTTAGTCAAAGGCAAAGTGTCTGAGGAGGTCACACTCTAGCTTGAGTGACAGATGTGTAAATATACAACTGCTGGGATTAAAGGTGTGTACCGCCACTGCCTGGCTAAAACGCCTTCCCTTTCAAAAGCACATCCGAGTTGCTTCCAGTTGTGTACATTTCAGTCTTTATGGCAGCGGCTTTTGCTCAAACTTGCTTTTGTTTCTAAGAGTGAGGCCAGTGTGGGCTACTGTGAGACTCAAAAACAACAAAAGATCATCACTTTCCAAAGCCCCCAAGTTAAACTGAAACGATGTGAAACAAGCCGGGGTAAGAAATGGGGGGGGGGGGGAGTGCGAATTCCACCTTAAAGTTCGGCCTTCCAGAAAGTCTAGCTGATGGTCAGAACTGCATCGTGTAGCTATTTATTAAAAACCTGTTTGCAGCATCAGCCCGTAGTGAAGAGGCTATGGTCAAGAATCAATACTTGATTCTAACCTAGCAGTTTCTGTCTGTGCCTGGCCTGTTCCATCTGCAGGGGTTACCTTAGTATTTGCAGGTCTGATGATGAAGCAGGTAAAGGAGACCTCAGTGAGAAGCAGGAGGGGAGGAGAACCTCACTGACTTCTCACAATGTAACAGTGTCAGTGCAGGTTACTATTCTCTGCACAGATATCTGGGCATGTTGCCAACATCCAAAAAGGAATGGCTTCTCTTTTGGCAGGGCATTAATGACCTTCCTGCAGATACAGGCTGTCTTAAGAAAGTGCTGCTTATCTGAAAAGCTTGAATTTAAGTTTTCCCTCTGTTATTCCCCAGAATAGCATTTTCTTTTTAATTTCTATTTGCAGGTATTTCTGCAATATAAAAGACACACAGTATCATTCAGATTCCTCTAGGTATTATTAGCTGACTCCTCTATGGACAAAGGCAGAGTTCCTTTAAAAAAGGTTTTGAATTGACTAAAAAAGACAGCCCTTTTTCTTTCTTTATGAGACAGGGCCTTCCTATGCAGTCCTGGCTGGCAAAGAACTTGGTATTTAGTCCAGGCTGATTTTGAAATCATAGAGCTGTCTGTCTCTGCCTCCCAAGAGCTGGGGTTTAAGACACGCACCATCACACTGACTGGAACTGACAGTTCTTTTCTAAAGCAGCAATTTGCTCACATCCTCTTTCCAGGAGGCAAGATGCTTCTAAATCATGTGAGACTGCAACATCACAGAACTCTTCTACCTGGAACAACTCATGTCTTCAGACCCAGATGTGACCTTCTAGGGGTGAGGCCAGTTCTGAGTTGCAGAACTCAACTCTGTAACTCTGCAGGGGCCCTGGATCTTCCTGACCTTGGGAATGAAGTCAATGACCTCACCAGGCTGTTTTAAGGTGAGATGAAACAATCCCCAAATGCCCTTTTAACTTCAGAATTTCAACACTCTGGATGACAAGGAACAAAGCTATCAGATGGTACATGCTGACTTTGTGGATTTATCTCCTAATGGGGATTACAAAGTGACTTGCCAAACGCGTCAATACAATCCTGGTAAATGGGAAGAATAAGAGACCCTAGAAAACCTTGTGACCTTGAGCAACTAGTATTCTAGATTTCAGCAAGCGAAATTTTAGTATTTGAGTGGGATTTTGGATAAGACGATTTAAAAAAGGTTTTCATATAGGTCTAATAGCCTAAAGTCTGAAGTTCTTGGATAACTTGTGCCATTTTATGACTATAATTGTTAAGGCAGAAACTGCTTACGCCATAGTTTAAATAACTACTTATGTGCCAAAATAACTAGGCAATTGTGACTGGAAATTAGTAGTTATTCCCTTAGGGTCTCTTGTAGAGGCTGAGGGAGTTTTTGTCTTTGTTTGAAAACATGTCTTTTTGGGTTCTGTGCAATTTCCAATTCATCCAAAAATTTACAAATCATCTCACACTCCCCATCTTGAGATTAAAGGAGAACAAGTATTTTAAAAATGTAAAAAAAAAGTACGGAGCAATTGCCAGTCTAGTGGCAAATGTCACCTTCAAACAGCACACAGATTAGTCCTACGTCAGAGCTTTTTCACCCCCTCCCCGCCCCCAGCTGGGGACAAGATAGATCTAGAGCTTCAACAAGATGGTTGCCTTACATCTGCAAGAAGATCTTTGGAATTCATGTCAGAGTAGTCCACACTGTTTGACTAGCTACTGTGAGTCCTGGCATTACAAACGGAGATTATTAGGTTTTCAGTAACATTTGTTTCCTTTTAAATTAAATATGGTGGAAACAAGTAGCCTGAAAACTGGGATCATAACCTGGGGCACGACCTCAACATCAGAGGCCTATCCTTTCTAAGAGCTGAAGAGACAAAATAGAGTCAGGACCCAATTCTTCCCCTCCCATCAAATCTCACCCCCTATATCAAATCCTTTAACGTCCTTCGGAGAAAATGTTATCCCTCAGTCATTCGCAAGGATTGAGACCCGCCTCTCCAAGGACAGTGAGTTCTCTAGAGTCCTTTTAAGAACCCCCATGGAAGCGAACCCCTGTCCAATTTCTGAGTTACTGCGACAGTCGCCAGGATGAGTCGGGTTTTGTAAACCGCGCGAAGGACAGCGCCTGGCATTAGTTTTTTAAAAGCGCATGAAGCGCAGGGAGAGGCCGAGAGGCCGGAGCCGCTGCAGGTTCCAGGAGCCCACACTCACCATTTTTAGCAAACTGCAAGGCCGATTTCTCTGCACCTGCAAAGGCAGCCTCCAGCAGCCAGGTCACCTCTACAGCGGAACAGACTCTGGGAGAGAGCGCGGGGCTGGCCAGGAAAGGTTCGGCTGGAGCCGCGGTCCTTTCTGGGAAGTGTAGTTCTTCCGGCGATTTCTGACCCCCACCTCCGTGCACTCCTGACAGTGCTAAACTACAATACCCCAAACCCCTTCTTCCTATGAGTCTTGCGGACTGCAAAGTAGTCCCGGGGGTGGGGGGTGGTGGGGAGTGAGCGACTGTGATTGGTGTACGGCTGTGAGCAGAGGGTTGGTGCTTTAGATGAGGCGCCTGCCTGATGGCGCTCACCAATTGGCGGGAGAGGAGGCGTTAACTCGAGGGAGGAGAAACGACCCCTGAGCGACAGCACCCTCCGCTCCACCGGGACTCTATCCTTCCCTAAGCCTAAACAAGGCAGGCTAAGGGACCTTCCGTTGCATAAAGCCCGCTCGACCCGGAAACAAAACCTTTAAAAAACTCACTTTCTCAGAGGCGGGAGGAATTGACTTGCGGAAGAACCCGCAGCTTCACCGTTGCTAGGCGACAAGGCAGGCTCACCTGAGTGAACTGGGGACCGAAACCGTGTGGAGCTGCGTCCCCAAGTCTGAAGCAGGTGAGCTCGGCCCCGAGGGTTTTTCTTTTTATTTAGGGGCCAGAGCAGGGCGCGGCACCAATGCTTGGATCCTGAGTCTGTAGCCGGCGAGTGTGGGCGACCTCTGTTTGTGTCAGGAGTGGATGCCACAATTTTTAGGAGGGAAGAGTCTTGAAGTTTGAGTCAGTGCAACGTTTCCAAAGTAAAGTCAGATTTGTCTGTGGAGTGAGCCCTTTCCTTGTATTAGCTTGTGGTGCACGGATCTAACTTTTTTTTTTTTTTTTTTTGCCTACTGTGAACATTGACACTTTTTAGAAACTGAATAAAGTTTTGCCAAACCCGTTATTTCCAGGGGAGGTTGGGAGACTCATTGTTTCAGGCGGAATGTTAGCCTCTAAAACAACCCAAGAGGTTATTTTAAATGTTGTTAAGGGACTTTCTGCATTCTCCGTTTGTTTTATTCAGGTATTCAAAAAGACGTGAAGCTTTGGAACAGATCAATGAATATTCTATTGGTCTAACTAAAGAATTTTCTGTCACTAGTAAATGGGTGCTGAATGGTTTCAGTTTTGTCTTTGTATTTAGTATTTGGGGAAAGAAATATAATGTCTTAGGGTCTATTTTAGTTAGGGCTTCGAACATTTATTTGGCTTACACTTCCACATTTTGGCCCATCATTGGAGGAACTCAGTATAGGCAGGAACCTGGAGGGCATGAACTGTTGCAGAGACCATGGAGGGTGTTGATTATTGGCTTGTTCCTCCTGGCTTGCACAGTCTGCTTCCTTAAAGAACCCAGGACCACCAGCCCAGGGATGCCACCACCCTTAATGGGCTGGACCCTCCCTCACCAATATTAATTAAGAAAATGCCTTATAGACTTGTCCACGGGTTGATCTTATGGTCGAAGCATTTTTTTTTTTTTTTTTTTTTTTTTTTTTTTTTTTTTTTTTTTTTCCAATTGAGGATTGCTTCTGCCTTATGGTTATAGCTCCTGTCAGGTTGGCATAAAACTAGCCACTACTGGGTCCACTAGTATTTAGGTTTCAATAGACTGTGCCACACTTGAATGCTGCTAGAATCACTTTATTTAGTGCCTTTCTTTTGTTCCTGAACACTGATCTTTTTACATCAGGATGCTTCCTGTGTCTCTCCACACTTAGTTCATTTGCTGTATTTCTAAACATTACCTCTTGTGTCAAACACTCTCAAATTTCACAGCATGTCTTTCTACTTTCTGTTTCTTCTTGGTTTTCTTTTCTTTTCCTTTTTTCCCCCTTTTAAAAATTGGATATATTTTATTTACATTTCAAATGTTATCCCCTTTTCCAGTTTCCTCTCCATAATTCCCCCATCCTATCCTCCCTCCCCTGCTTCTATGAGGGTGCTTCCCCAAACCCCCTCCCACCTCCCTGCCCTGACTTTCCTCTACCATGGGGCATCAAGCTTTGACAGAACAAGGTCTGCTCTTCCCACTGATGCCCAACGAGGCCATTCTCTGCTACAGATGCAGCTAGGGCCATGGGTTCGTCTATGTGTGCTCTTTGGATAGTGGCTTAATTGGTTGGTATTGTTGTTCTTACAGGGTTGCAAACCTCATCAGCTCCTTCAGCCCTCTCTCTAACTCCTCCATTGCAAACCTCATTCTCAGTCCAGTGGTTGGCTGATGATATCTCTCTCTGTATTTACCAGACTCTGCAGAGTCTCTCAGGGGACAGCTATATCAGTCTCCTGTCAGCATGTACTTCTTGGCATCAGCAGTATTGTCTGGGTTTGGTGGCTGTATATGGGCTGGATGTCCAGGTGGGACAGTCTCTGGATGGCCTTTGCTTCAGTCACTGTAACATACTTTGTCTCTGTATTTCCTCCTGTGAGTATTTTGTTCTCCCTTCTAAGAAGTTCTTCCTTCTTCTTGAGCTTCATGTGGTCTGTGAATTGTATCTTGGGTAATCCGAGCTTTTGGGCCAATAT
Source organism: Micromys minutus (assembly GCF_963924665.1). NCBI lineage: Eukaryota > Metazoa > Chordata > Mammalia > Rodentia > Muridae > Micromys > Micromys minutus. Next base: position 44,426,797 of record NC_137969.1, read on the forward strand.
CCACTTATCAGTGAGTGCATACCATGTATGCTTTTTTGTGATTGGGTTACCTTACTCAGGATGATACTTTCTAGTTCCACCCATTTGCCTAAGAATTTCATGAAGTCATTGCATTTAATAGCTGACTGAGTAGTACTCCATTGTGTAAATGTACCACAATTTCTGTATCCATTCCTCTGTTGAAGGACATCTGGGTTCTTCTCATCTTCTGGATATTATAAATTAGGCTCCTATTAAACTGGTGGAGCATGTGTCCTTGGTATATGTTGGAGCATCTTTTGAGTATATGCCCAGGAGTGCTGTAGCTGGGTCCAGGCTGATTTCCAGAGAAGTTGTACCGGCTTGCAATCCCACCAACAATGGAGGAGTGTTCCTATTTCTCCACATCCTTTCTAGCATCTGCTGTCACCTGAGTTTTTGATCTTAGCCATTCTGACTGGTGTGAGGTGGAATCTCGGGTTGTTTAGTGTCGCTACCGTCTTTGACCAGCGTTCTTCTCAAAGCGGTTTATTCAGGAACCTTACAGCATGCAAGTGAAAATCTTTCTGTCCCCTTTCTGTCTCTCTTTGTGTTTCTCTTTCTGTTTCACTTCCCCCAAGCGCAGTCCCTTTTATCCTCTCTCAACTCCACCTCCTCAGTCCATGTTGCGTGGCTGCAGTTCATAGGTCCGCGTCATCTGGCCTGATCTCGCATCATGGGTGCGCCTGCGCAGCTCACACGGTGGGAGAGGCTAATATGGGGGGAGGGGTAGGAGGAAGTCAGGTGCTAGTCACAAGACTAGGCCGGAGTCCCAAGCGCCATCTTTGGACTGCTGCCACACCCGCTCTCCACAGTTTTGATTTGCATTTCCCTGATGACTAGGGATGTTGAGCATTTCTTTAGGTGTTTCTCAGCCATTCAGTATTCCTCAGTTGAGAAATCTTTGTTTAGCTCTGTACCCCATTTTTAATAGGATTATTTGATTCTCTAAAGTTTAACTTCTTGAGTTCTTTGTATATATTGGATATTAGTTCTCTATCAGATGTAGGATTGTTAAAGATGTTTTCTTAGTCTGTTGGTTGCCTTTTTGTCCTATTGACAATATCCTTGGCCTTACAGAAGCTTTGCAAATTTCATTAGGTTCTATTTGTCAATTCTGGATCTTAGAGCATAAGCCATTGGTGTTCTGCTCAGGAAAATTCCCCCGGTGTCCATGTGTTTGAGACTCTTTCCAACTTTCTCTTCTATTAATTTGAGTGTATCTGATTTTATGTGGAGGTCCTTGATCTACTTTGGACTTCAGCTTTGTAAAAAAGATTTGGTCAATTTGCATTCTTCTACATGCTGACTACCAGTTGGACCAGCACCATTTGTTGAAAATGCTATCTTTTTCCCCACTGGATGGTTTCCCCTCCTTCGTCAAATATCAAGTGATCATAGCACTGTTGCTCTGTAAAACAGCTTGAGGTCAGAGATGGGGATTGCATTGAATCTGTAGATTGTTTTTGGCAAGATGGCTATTTTACTATATTAATCCTTTCAATCCATGAGCATGGGAGATCTTTCCATCTTCTGAGATCTTTTTCTATTTCTTTCTTCAGAGACTTGAAGTTCTTATCATACAGATCTTTCACTTGCTTGGTTAGAGTTGCACTAAGGCATTTTATGTTATTTGGGGCTATTGTGAAGAATGTCATTTCTCTAATTTCGTTCTCAGCCTGTTTATCCTTTCAGTAGAGGAAAGCTGCTGATTTGAGTTAATTTTATATTTTGCTTATCAAATAAGTTGTTTATCAGCTGTAGGAGTTCTCTGGTGGAATTTTTGGGGTCACTTAAGTATACTATCATATAATCTACAGATAGTAATATTTTGACTTCATCCTTTCCAATTTGTATCCCTTTGACCTCCTTTTGTTGTCTAATTGCTCTGGCTCGTACTTCGAGTACTATATTGAATAGGTAGGGGAGAGCGGACAGCCTTGTCTAGTCCCTGATTTCAGTGGGATTGCTTCAAGTTTCTCACCATTTAGTTTGATGTTGGCTACTGGTTTGCTATATATTGCTTTTACTATGTTTAGGTATGGGCCTTGAATTCCTGATCTTTACAAGACTTCTAACATGAAGGGGTATTGAATTTTGTCAAATGCCTTCTCAGCATCTAATAAGATGATCATGTGGTGTTTTACTTTGAGTTTGTTTATATAGTGGATTACGTTGATGGATTTCCATATATTGAACCATATGGATTTCCGTAAATATGATTCATCTCTTGCATCCCTGAGATGAAGCCTACTTGATCATGATGGATAATCAGTTGGATGTGTTCTAGGATTTGGTTTGCAAGAATTTTATTGAATTACTTTGCATGGATATTCGTAAGGGAAATTGGTCTGAAGTTTTCTTTCTTTGTAGAATTTTTGTATGGTTTAGGTATAAGTGTAATTGTGGCTTCATAGAAAGAATTGGGTAGTGTTTCTTCTGTTTCTATTTTGTGGAATAGTTTGAAGAGTGTTGGTATTAGGTCTTCTATGAAGGTCTGATAGATTTCTGCACTAAACCCATCTGGTCCTAGAATTATTTTGGTTGGGAGACTTTTAATGACTACTTCTATTTCTTTAGGGGTTTTGGGACTGTTTAAATGGATTATCTTATCCTGATTTAACTTTTCTACTTGGTATCTATCTAGAAATTGTCCATTTCATCCAGATTTTCTAGTTTTGTTGAATATAGGCTTTTGCAGTAGGATCGGATGATTTTTTAAAATTTTCTCAGTTTCTGTTGTTATGTCACCTTTTTCATTTCTGATTTTGTTAATTTGAATACTGTTTCTGTGACCTCTGGTTAGTCTGGCTAAGGGTTTATCTATCTTGTTGGTTTTCTCAAAGAACCAGTTTCAGGTTTTGTTGATTCTTTGTATAGTTGTTTCTATTTGGTTGATTTCAGCTCTGAGTTCAATTATTTCCTGCCTTCTACTCCTCTTGGGTGTATATGCTTCTTTTTGTTCTAAAGTTTTCAGGTGTGCTGTCAATCTGTTAGTGTATGCTCTTTCCAGTTTCTTTTTGGAGGCACTCAGAGCTATGAATCTTCCTCGTAGCACCGCTTTCATCGTGTCCCATAAGTTTGGATATTTTGTGCCTTTCTTTGCATTGAATTCTAAAAAGTCTTTAATTTCTTTATTTCTTCCTTGACATAGTTATCATTGAATAGAGCATTGTTCAGCTTCCATGTGTATGTGGGGTTTTTGTTGTTATTAAAGACCAGCCTTAGTCCATGGTGATCTGATAGGATTCATGGGATTATTTCAATCTTTTTGTATCTGTGGAGGTCTGTTTGTGACCAATTATATGATAAATTTTGGAGAAGGTACCATGAGGTGCTGAGAAGAAGGTATATTCTTTTGCTTCAGGATGTAATATTCTATAGATATCTGTTAAATCCATTTGGTTCAGAACTTCTGTTAGTTTCACTGTCTGCCTGTTTAGTTTTTGTTTACATGATCTCTCCATTGATGAGAGTAGGATCTTGAAATCTCCCACTATTATTGTGTGCGGTGCATTGTGTGCTTTGAGGTTTTTTTTATGAATGTTGGTGCCCTTGTATTTGTAGCATAGATGTTCAGAATTGAAGTTTATCTTGGTGAATTTTTCCTTTGATGAGTAAAAAGTATGCTTTCTTATCTTTTTTGACAACTTGTGGTTGAAAGTTGATTTTATTTGATATTAGAATAGCCACTCAAACTTGTTTTTTGGGATCATTTGCTTGGAAAATTGTTTTTCAGCCTTTTACTCTGAGGTGTGTCTGTCTTTGTCACCATGGTGTATTTCCTGTATGCATCAAAATGCTGTGTCCTCTTTACTTATCCAGTCTGTTAGTCTATGACTTTTTATTGGGGAATTTAGTTCATTGATGTTGAGAGGTATTAGGGACCAATGATCTTTTTTTTTTTTTTTTTTTTTTTTTTTTTTTTTAATGAGGTGGAATTATGTTTGTGTGGCTGTGTTCTTCACATTAGTTGAAAGAAGATTATTTTCTTGCTTTTCCCAGGGTGTAGTTTCTCTCCATGTGTTGGAGTTTTCCATCTATTATCCGTTGTAAGGCTGGATTTATAGAAAGATAGTGTGTAAATTTGGTTTTGCCATGGATTATCTTGGTTTCTCCATCCATGCTAACTGAGAGTTTTGCTGGATATTTGTGTTCTCTTAGGATCTCTATGACATCTGCTCAGGGTCTTCTAGCTTTCATAGTCTCTGCTGAGAAGTCTGGTGTAATTCTGATAAGTCTGCCTTTATGTGTTACTTGACCTTTCCCCCTTACTTCTTTTAATATTCTTTTTGTTTTGTTTTGTTTTGAACATTTGGTGTTTTGAGTATTATGTGACAGGAGGATTTTTTTTTCTTTGTGGTCCAATCTATTTGGAGTTCTGTAGGCTTCTTGTATGTTTATTGGCATCTTTTTCTTTAGATTAGGAAAGTTTTCTTCTATAATTTTGTTGAAAATATTTACTAGCCCTTTACATTGGGAATTTTCCCTACCCTCTACACCTATTATCCTCAGGTTTGGTCTTCTCCTTGTGTCCTGGATTTTCTGGTTGTTTTGATGGAGCTTTTCTTTGACTTTGTGTCAGTGTTTTCTATGGTATCTTCTGCCCCTGAGATTCTCTCTTCAATCTCTTGTATTCTGTTGGTGATGCTTGCATCTATGACTCCTGATCTCCTTCTGAGGTTTTCTATTTCCAGGGTTGTTTTCCTTTGTGATTTTCATTTTTAGATACTGGATGGTTTTATTCAATTTCTTCACCTGTTTAGTTGTTTCCTCTTTAAGAGCTTCTGTTTACCTGCGTTGTCCTGTATTTCTTTAAGGTAATTATTTATGACCTTTTTAAAGTCCTCTAACATTATCACGAGTTGTGATTTTAAATCAGAATATTGCTTTTATGATATGTTGGGGTGTCCAGGACTTTCTGTGGTGGGACAACTGGGTTCTGATGATTCCGAGTGGTCTTGGTTTTTGTTGCTTAGGTTCTTGTAGTTGCTTCTTGCCATCTGCTTATCTCTGGTGTTAGCTGGTCTTGCTGATTCTGACAGTGGTTTGGCCCTCCGTTAAGCCTGTGTGTCAGCACTACTGGGGGACCAGCTCTCTCCCAGCAGGATCTGGGTACAGAGAGCTGTGGCACAAGGTCAGCACAGGGTGCAGACAGAAACCAGAAGTATCTTGTCCCAACCTTCTCAATTCTTGTGTTTTGAAGGCTCTGGTGGGTCCCTCAGAGCAGCAGTGATGGTCTTACCTGTGCTCTCAGGTGTGTTAGTACTTCTGGGAGACCAGCTCCCTCTCAGCAGGATCTGGGTACAGAGAGCTGTGGCACAGGGTCAGCTCTGGGTGTAGGCGAAAACTGCTCTTCTTGGTTTTCTAATAGGCATTAGTTCTGTTACTGTATAGTGTTTTCTACTGAAGAACCATATGTGGAAACAAAATACTTTAGGTAGAGATAGCATGATTCATACCCAGTTTCACTTAATGGCTGAGGGAGAGCGTGAGGATTTCCAGGTGAAGAGAAGAGCTGGAGCTGGTTTAATGGTGACCTAATAAATCTGCCATTTGCATCTTGCCCATGAAGAGGACACTCATGGTTCTGACTGGATTGTTTCTGCTGTTAATAGAGATGACAACTCACAGCTGGGCTGAGCATGACCTCCCTCCTCATCCCAGGTCCCAAGGCCGTGATGATTACCATCATCCGAACCAGTTTATAGCTCATGCTGCTCTCATGAAAATATGTGGCTTTCTAACAACATGTACTTAAAAACTGTGGACAAATTTAATGAGTGGTTTGTATCAGCATTTGTCACTGCAGGGCATATGCGATTTATTATGCTTCATGATGTGAGGCAAGAAGATGGAACAAAGAACTTCTTTACTGATGTCTATGATTTGTATATAAAGTTTGCAATGAATCCATTTTATGAACCCAATTCTCCTATTCAATCAAGTGCATTTGACAGAAAAGTTCAGTTTCTTGGGAAGAAACACCTTTTAAGCTAAATGGAGAAAACCTCTGAAACAAGCTGGATCATCGTGGGGTGTACTCAGGAATGTGTTCTTTGCTCAAATTCTGGAAGCTTTGTGAATCATCGACACTGAATGTAAGCAGACAACAGTCAGAACCTCAGTAAAATGGTGTCCTCAGGCTTCGGAATAGTTCTTGACCAGCTGTGTCCCAAATCTGCATGGTAACAAAATGTCCATCCACCTCCAAATCTTTATTTAAGAATTCCACACCAATTATGTGGGAGAGTTGGGAATCAAATTTATTGGTTACATATATGTTCATAAGAGAACTTTTGCCAACTCCACCATCTCCAAGAAGAATTATTTTAAAAAGAGACGATTTTCCTGCCATAATTAATAGTATAAGTTTTGATTTCAGAATCCTGTAAATAAAAACAGAAAGGTACCATTATGTGCATTCATACTGATGCAATCCACAAAATTCTAATAAAGTCAGTGTTTAAGTAAAAAAAACACAAAACAAAAACCACCACCACCACCAACAACAACAAAAAAACCCCTGCCATTTGACCTTAGGATAACAGTTTTAGTTACTGCCTTTTAGGAACCTTTGTAGCATGAACCAAAAGTTTATAATTCCCAATGGTAACTTGGTTATCTGGTGAGTAATTGTTAAAAGATGTGCTCTGTCTTGAAAGCCTTTCATATGGGGCTAGGCAGCTATGGTAAAGACAACTGTATGTGCTGTGTTGGGCTGTTAGTTTTCATCAGTTTGACACAAACTAGAGTCAGTTGGAAGGAGAGAATCTCCTGAGTGCTGGGATTAAAGGCCACCACCATTGCTGGTTGTCTTAGGGTTATTGCTGTAACCTGGGGAGGAAAGGGTTGTTTTGTCTTATGTGTCCATTTTATTGTTGTTCATCACTGAAGGAAGCCAAGACAGGAATTCAGATATGCAAGATAGCTGAACAAACCAGTTAGCAGTATTTTTCTGTGGTCTTTGCTTCAGTTTCTGCCTCAGGTTCCATTAATGATAAACTGTGATGTGGAAGTGTAAGTTGAAGTAAACCCTTCCCTCCTCCAAGTCGATTTTGGCCAGTGTTTTATCACACCATTTGGTAGAAGAAAGTCATCGTCCAGAGCAGAAGCTTATCCTCAGAGTTAGCTTAATCCCAAGGAACTATTTCTTTTAAACTATTGGATTTCCTGTGGCATGCATGACCTTTGAAATGCTGACTGACCAGGAATGGGACTTGCAATGCCAAGAAATCCAGTTTTTGCCTTGACCATTGTCTTCTATCTTGGAAGAATCCATGTTTACAGCCACGATGCATTTATTTATAAGACTATTAAGGCTCAGATTGTACCAGTACTGGAGGTTGGAGAAAGAGGAGCCTACTAAGGTGTCTTGTATATTTTAATAGGTCCTTAGCTTTATTATCTTGCCTGACCCCAGGCTCCTTACTAGCCAACGTTCAGTTCTTCTCACAGTTCCCCATTTTGGATTCTTTCTTGGCTGAAGTTCATTTCTTCTGTTTATTCCCACATGTATGTGGTGTGTGTGTATGTTTGTGCATGTTTGCATATGTGTGAGTGCATGTGTGTATGGAAGTGTGTCTAAGCAGAGGCCCAAGATTGACTTTTGGAGTCTTGAAGTGGAAACTTATGGTTTCTTTGGAAAGTCAGTTGTCTCAGATGGTGTTTTGCTGGGGCAAACACATGAAAGAATGCTTTCCTGAAGCAGACACATGTGAAAGGATGTTTTGGTAAAGCAAGCATGATGAAGGATTCTTTGCTAACCACACACGTGTATTGGTCTGCCTTACATTATGTAGCTGGGCTCCATTTGTAGTGACTCCATAGAGAGAAGTGCACCAAAACACCTTTTGGTGGTGTTCTGGTGGCCTTTTGCAGCTTTCACGGACTCAGTTGATTGGCAGTGATCTAAGCTGTTACAATCTCACGTGCTGAGGCCAGACCCTCGGAGGACTCTGGATGTTTGGGGGGAGTATAAATAAGACCCAGTGGACTTCAGTAGGACTCGGTGGTCTTCACTGATCTCTGCTTCGTTTCAAGAGGCACAGCAGAGAACTTCTCTTTGTGTCCCTGATGGTCCTGGTCACTCCCCCTGATTTGTGCCAATTTGGCAGACACCTGGCTGTTTCTGCTGGGTTGTGTCACCACTGCTGGTTAGTGTTTGCTATCCTGACACTGAACTGGACTGCTAGTATATTTGTGAAATATTTTCCAGTGGATTAGAGATGGAACTGGGGGAAAAAACCCAGAGTTAGAAAAGGATTTATTATTTTAGTTATTTGGATAATTCAGTAAACTATAGGCAATTTACTGGATATTGCCTAATATTTGCTTTAAATTCTATTGTTTCTTTCTCATTTGGGGTTCCATTGATTAATATACTCCAGAAATGTTAGAAAAACATTGCAATAATACTTCAGTTGTGTCTTCTTAGGCAATTTGAACCTCTCAATTTCAGTAATCCCTTTCTTTGCCCACTGGTCCTGTTTCTTCTTTCTGTCTTCTGTTTTGTTGTGTTTTTAATAAAACAGTGAGTGAGGTGTGGGTTGTGAGGGTTGACTTACAGACACTGGACACCTTACCAATGGTTACACCCCTGAAGAAAATGCTTCTCCTTCCACTACCAACCATTACTGCATCCAGATCAGGGAGAGTCAGGCTCTTTTCACTGCAGATCTCCACTGGCCTACTCTTTTGCAGGTCCTGTCAATCATAGCTCATGTGAGTTCAGCATGGGGCAGCCTTGTGATGCCTGAAAGTCAGCATTCCTACCCATCCTTTAGCCATTATATTCTTTCCATCCCTATTTCTAAGCCTTGGTGGGAGGCCAGTTATTTTCCATTTGTGGTTGGCTATTAAACAAGTTTATTTTCCATACCATGACAAGTTGTGAGTTTCTAAAGCTCCTGTATCAGTGTATATAGCAATGGTCCATGGGCATAAACATACTTATTTCGAAGGCTGGTTGATAGGGACATGATGTCCTTTGTAACCTGGATTAAGGACTATATTAGCAGTGATTTTGTCGCCTTATTAGGTAATATAGTATGTTGCAATAGAGGAATTTATTGTAGTGCGGTAAATCGCTTTTGCTGTTATACTAGGTTTGAGGCTATTTGTGTGCTGTTCCTTCTAAGAAAACAGTCTTCTTGAGTAGCACAGCCTGTTTTCCCAGTTTCATTGTGAATTTTCCTTTGCAGGTGGTTTCTAAGTACACATTCTCTTTTGTTAGGCAACAAACAATTTCAGTTCTAGGGCATGAACAGCTGAAGTGAATGCTTTCCCCCCCCCCCCCAGATCAGCATTTTTGAATGTTTAATTCAAGTTGCTGAAAATATTTGAAATACTATTGTTACAATATCTAATAGAAATACTAAAGAAGCACTAATTTTGAGGTCTTTGATAGGCAATGTTGGCTCTTCCTACTTTAGGCATCTTGGGGCTCACAAGATCTTATATAGTATAAAATTATCTCTCTTTATATTGATTTTATTTGTAGCATATGTGAAATTGGAATACATTTTAGTGCTTTTTTTAAAATGCAAAAACCAAACTTTTAAGCCTTAATTTTGTTCTGTTTTCTTGTTATTTGAAAAAAGATCTAAAACTAGTCTAGGCTAGACTAGAATTCAATAGAGTTCAGGATGGACTCGAACTCACGGCAGTCCTCTTCTCATAACCTCTTGAGTGCTAGGGTTACAGGTGTGAGATGCTGTACTCAGCTGGACCTGGGGAGATTTATATAGTTATTTTGTTACAATCTGATTTCCTCTCACTGAGGGCAGCTGAGTGGTAGTTAGACAGTAGTGGAAAGAAACCCTTGCTGTTGGCCTCCTTCAGCTGCATTTTTTAAACAAAGCTGTTTTTCATTACCATAGCCATGTAATTAGTACTAGCTATGTTAGGTAGAGTGTGAGAAAAAAGAATCATTAAAATAAAGGTTAACATTTGTGAGATAAATTAGAAAATGATTATTATTATATTTTTAAATGAGTATACAGTACTAAATACCAACTTATCTAAAAGAAAAGTCATATACTTTTAAAAAACATACTAATATGATTGATCTTGAAAATTTTTTGGTTCAGATGACAAGAAGAACAGTTTTTAAAATTAGGAAGTTTTTCTAAAATGGATGTGTAGCATTTTAAAAACAATTATCACATTCACTTCAGTATGTTTCAAGCATATTTAAACCTCAGATTAAACTTAGTAAAGGCACAAAACTTAGGAAACTTCCCACAAAACCCAACTTATTTTTTTTTGGATATTTTATTTATTTATACAAATGTATAAATATACATTTTAAATGTTATCCCATTTTTGGTTTCATCTCTGGAAACCCCTTTCCCCTCCCCCTGCTTCTATGAGGGTGCTCTTCCCCCCAACCCACACACCCACTCCTGCCTCCCTGCCCTGGCATTCTCCTACACTGGGGCATCAAGCATGGACTGATGTACACAGCTCACTTTTCTGTGTGCATGTCCTGCTTCTGTAGACTGTGCTGTCCTGTGTCCTTCCAGCCTTACTGTAACTGCATGAGTTTTGGCCAGTATTATCAGGAGTGGTCAAGTCCAAGATATTTAATAGTATCAAATTTTAGTTATTTGATCTTTACGTAATCAAGGTGCTGTGAGTGGACGAAAGGAAGAACTGAGGAGAGTTAGTAGCTAGGGCATTCTTACATGTGCATTTATTGCACTGTGTGTGTGTGTGTGCCCACAGACACATGCATTGTGCAGGTGTGTCACAGAATGCACATGGAGGTCAGAGGACAGTTGGTGGGAGTTAGTTTTTTCTCCTCCCACCATGTGGGTCTCAGGGATTCAACTCAAGCTGTCAGCCTTTGGGGCAATTGCTTTTTACCCACCTTTAAAAATATGATTTAAGTGAAACAGGATAAAACAGTCTACCAGGATTCTTTTTGATAACTACATTTTCCTGGGCATATAAGCTAGCTAAATTTGGAATTTTTAAAGTTTAATTGGAAGAAGTGAACATTATTTAGTCTTTATTCTACTTAGTCATATGACCTTGAACATGCTTCTTGGTCTCTGTAAGCCTTAGTTAGCACGTGGTATGATAACACATGATAACCATAAAGTCTGGAAGCAGATGGAGCAATTGTCCTTCCATGGATACCCATTTAAATCAAGTGATTAGATGATGCTCACAGGCATATATTCAGAACAAATACATAAGACTGGCTTTTATCTCAGCATGCAGGAAGCTGACTGAGGTAGAGGCCAGCCAGGGCTATAGAGTAATACCCCTGTCTCAAATAAATGAAAAACAAAAAGTATGGGTTACAGAATATACATTCATATGGATAAATATTAAAAATGAATGAAAATTGCATTACATATGATTTATTCTTATAAAAATAATTGTATAAATGCTGTAGTTTGGACATGGTTTGCACCACTACAGATTGGTATGTTGGCGACTGGTTGCCAGTGTAAGTAAGGTGTTGCTGACCTCTTGAAGAGGTGAGGACTGTGGTAGATACCTACAAGATAAGACCATTACTGACAGAGGAAATTAATGGCCATCTTTCAGGAGAGAAGTAGGTGTCTCAAACTGGATTAGTTATTGTGATATTGTGGAGTTGTCCATCCAGACCATGCTAGTGTGTTTGGCTTCTGTTGCATGCATTTGGGCTGTAATCCCTAAAGAAACAATCTTTGTTGTTGTTGCCTTTATCTCCTTTTTTTTCAATTTTATTGGATATTCTCTGTATTTACATTTTAAATGCTATCCATTCCCCCTCACTCCCCTCTCTCCTCCCACTCAACTTGCTTCCATGAAGGTGCTCCCTCTCTAAAACACTCTCTCCACCTCAGTGTTTTGGCTTATGATGGTGTTATTCTTCCCATGAGGGTACAAACCCTTCAGCTTTTTCAGTCCTTTCTCTAGCTCTTTGACTGGGGTCCCTGTGTTCAGTCTGATGTTTAGCTGCAAGCATCCTATCTGTATCTATATGACACTAGAAGAGCCTCTGAGGAGATATCCATGTCTAGTTCCTGCCAGTAAACAATTCTTGGCATCAGCAATAGTGCTTGGGTTTGATGGCTATATATGCAGTGGTTCTCCAGGTGAGGCAGCCTCTGTAGATCTTCAATCCCTGCTTCTCTATTTGACCTTGTATTTCCTCCCCTGTTTGTTCTCCCTTCTAAGAAGGACTGAGGTATCCACATTCTGGTCTTCCTTCTTTATGAGCTTCATAAATTCTGTAGATGGTTTCTTGGGCATTTTAAGCTTTGTGTAGCTCTGTACCCCATTTTTAAATAGAATTATTTGATTCTCTAGAGTCTAACTTCTTTAGTTCTTTGTATATATTGAATACTAGCCCTCTATCATATCTAGGATTGGTAAAGATCTTTTCCCAATCTATTGGCTGCCATTTTGTCCTTTTGACAGTATCCTTGGCCTTACAGAAGCTTTGCAATTTCATGAGGTACCATTTGTCAATTCTTAAGCCATTGGTGTTTTGTTCAGGAAATTTCCCCTTATACCTATATGTTCTATGTTCTAAGCTCTTCTCCACTTTCTCCTTTATTAGCTTCAGTGTACCTGGTTTTATGTGGAGATCTTTGATCCACTTGGACATGAACTTTGTACAAAGAGATTAGAAAAGGTTGATTTGCATTTTTCTACATGCTGCCTGCCAGTTGAACCAGCACCATTTATTGAAGATGCTGTCCTTTTTTCCATTGAATGTTTTTAGCTCTCTTGTCAAAGATCAAGTGACCATAGGTGTGTGGGTTCATTTCTGGGTCTTTGATTCTATTCCATTCGTCTACCTGACTGTCTCTGTACCAATACCAGGAATTTTTTTTTTATCGCAATTGATCTGTAATATAGCTTGAGGTTAGGGATGGTGATTCCCCCAGAAGTTTTTCTATTGTTGAGAATAGTTTTTGCTATCCTGGGTTTTCTATTATTTCAAAGGAATTTGCAAATTGCTCTTTCTAACTCTATGAAGAATTGAGTGGAAATTTGATGGGGATTGCATTGAATTTGCAGATTGCCTTAGGCAAGATGGGCATTTTTACAATGTCAATCCTTCTAATCCATGAGTGTGGGAGATTTTTCTATTTTCTGAGGTCTTCTTCAATTTCCTTCTTCAGAGACTTGAAGTTCTTGTGTAGATCCTTCACTTGCTTGGTTAGGGTCACACCAAAGTATTTTACATTCTTTGTGACTATTGGAAGGGTGTCGATTCTCTAATTTCTTTCTCAGCCTGTTTGTCCTTTGAGTAGAGGAAGGCTACTAATTTGCTTGAGTTAATTTTATATCCAGCCACTTTGCTGGAGATGTTTATCAGTTGTAAAAGTTCCCTGGTAGAATTTTTGGGGGCCACTTAAGTATACTCTCATATCATCTGCAAATAGTGATATTTTGACTTCTTGCTTTCCAGTTTGTATCCCTTTGACTTTTTTTTTTTTTTTTTTTTTTTGTCTTATGGCTCTGGCTAGTGTTTTAAGTACTGTATTGAATAGGTAGGGAGAAACTGGGCATACCTTTCTAGTCCCTGATTTTAGTAGGATTGCTTCAAGTTTCTCACCATTTACTTTGATGCTTTCTACTGGTTTGCTGTATATTGCTTTTACTATGTTTAAGTATGTGCCTTGAATACCTGATCTTTCCAAGGCTCTTAACATGAAGGGGTGTTGAATTTTGTCAAATACCTTCTCAGCATCTAATGAAATAGTCATGTGATTTTTTTTCTTTGAATTTGTTTATATAGTGGATGACATTGATGATTTTCCGTATATTGGACCATCCTTGCATTCTTGGGATGAAGCCTACATGGTCATCATGAATGATCATTTACTTGGATTTGGTTTGCAAAATTTTTATTGGCTATTTTTGCATCAATGTTCATGAGGAAAATTGGTGTAAAGTTTTCTTTCTTTGTAGGGTCTTTTTGTGGTTTAGAAATGAGTGTAATTGTGGCTTCAAAGAATGAATTGGGTAGTGTTCCCTCTCTTTTTATTTTGTGGAATAGTTTGGAGAATATTGGTATTAGGTCTTCTATGACGGTCTGATAGAATTCTGCACTAAACCCACCAAGTCCTGGGTTTTTTTTTTTTTTTTTTTTTTTTTTTTTTTTTTTTTTTTAGTTGGGAGGTTTTTTTGTGACTCCTTCTATTTCTTTAGGGGTTATGGGGATGTTTAGATAGTTTATCTGTTTCTGATTTAAGTTTGGAACCTGGTATCTGGCTAGAAAAAATTTCATTTCCTCTAGATTTTCTAGTTTTGTTGAGTATAGGCTTTTGTAATAGGATCTGATGATTTCTTGAATTTCTTCAGTTTCTGTTGTGATGGCTCCCCTTTCATTTCTGATTTTTTCAATTTGGCTACTTTCTCTGCACCCTCTGGTTAGTCTGGCTAAGCGTTTTCAATCTTGTTAATTTTCTCAAAGAACCAGCTCTTGGTTTTGTTGATTTTTTTTTTTTTTTTTTTGTACAGTTGGTTTTGTCTCTATTTGGTTTATTTAAGCTCTGAGTTTATTTCCTGATGTCTACTGTTCTTGGGTGTATCTGCTTCTTTTTGTTCTAGAGCTTCCAGGTGTGCTGTCAAGTTGTTAGTGTATGCTCTCTCCAGTTTTTTTTTTTTTTTTTTTTTTTTGGAGGTGCTCAGTGCTGCTTTCATTATATCCCATAAGTTTGGGTATGTTGTCCCTTCATTTGTGTTAAATTGTAAAAAGTCTTTGATTTTTTAAAAATTTCTTCCTTGACCAAGCTATCATTGAGTAGAGCATTGTTTAGCTTCCATGTGTATGTGGGTTTTTGTTGTTGTTATTATTATTGAAGACCACCCTTAGTCCATGGTGATCTGATAGAATGCATGGAATTATTTTAATCTTCTTGTATTTTTGAGGCCTGTTTTGTGGCCAACTATATGGTCAATTTTGGAGAAGGTGCCATGAGGTGCTAAGAAGGCATATTCTTTTGTTTTAGGATAAACTATTTTGTAAATGTCTGTTAAAACTATTTGGTTCATAACTTCTGTTAGTTTCACTGTGTCTATCTTTAGTTTCTGCATCCATGATCTGTCCATTGATGAGAGTGGAGTGTTGAAGTTTCCCACTATTATTGTGTGTAGTGTAAGTATATACTATGAACTTTAATAGAGTTTCTTTTATGAATGTAGGTGCTCTTGTATTTGGAGCATTGATGTTCAGGATTGAGATTTCATGTTGGTAATTTTTTTTTGAGTAAAAAGTGTCCTTCCTATTGTCTTTTGATGACTTTTGGTTGAAAATCTATTTTGTTCAATATTAGGATGGCTATTTCAGCTTGTTTCTTGGGACCATTTGCTTGGAAAGTTTTTTCCCAACCGTTTACTCTGAGATAGTGCCTGTCTTTCTTCCTGAGATGAGTTTCCTGTATACAGCAAAATGCTGGATCCTGTTTGTGCATCCAGTCTGATAGTCTGTCGTGCGCCCCAATTCCCGCCGGCAGGAATAGGCGTGCAACAACAGGATTCTTCTGCGAACAACCTTTATTGTACAATACTCTGAGTAGGGGAAGAAAAATGCACTGCTTATATATGCCCAGGAGACTCGTGTCGCTACCTGATTGGTGTGTCCTCCAGTAACTCATTAGCATGCCCCGAGAGTGGGCTGTGACTTCTGTGGCACATTCGCGCTATGTCTCTTGGGCTCTGTTTGCTGAGTCATCGCCGGGAAGCCGGCGCCATGTTTGGGTGCGGCACAATTGGCTCTCAACAATAGTCTATGTCTTTTTATTGGAGAATTGAGTCCATTGATGTTAAGGGACATTTAGGAATAGTGATTGTTGTTTTCTGCTATTTTTGTTGTTAGAGGTAGAGTTAAGTTTGCGTACTTTTCTTCTTTGGTGTTTGTTGCAAGAGGATTAGTTTCTTAATTTTCCTAGAGTGAAGTTTCCCTCTTTGTGGTGGAGTTTTCCATTTATTATCCTTTGTAGGACTGCATTTGTGGACAGATATTGTGTAAATTTGTTTTTTGTCCTGGAATATTTTTGTTTCTCCATCTATGGTGACTGAGAGTTTTGCTGGATATAGTAACCTCGGCTAGAATTTGTGTTTCCGTAGGGTCTGTATGATGTCAGTCCAGGATCTTCTAGCTTTTATAATCTCTATTGAAAAGTCTGGTTCAATTCTGACTGGTCTGCCTTTATATGTTACCTGTCCTTTTCCTCTTTCTGCCTTTAGTATTCTTTCTTTGTTTTGAGCATTTGTTGTTTTGAATATTATGTGTCAGGAAGAATTTCTTTTCTGGTCCAGTCTATTTGGGGTTCTGTAGACTTCTTGTATGTTTGTAGTCATCTCTTTTTTTTTTTAGGTTAGGGAAGTTTTCTTTTATAATTTTGTTGAAGATATTTACTGTGCCTTTCAGTTGATATTCTTCGCCCTCTTCTACACCTATTATCCTTAGGTTTGGTCTTCTCATTGTATCCTGGATTTCCTGGATGTTTTGGGTTAGTATCTCATTGATTTTTGCATTTTCTCTGACTGTTGTGTCAATGATTTCTGTGGTATCTTCTGCCCCTTGGATTCTCTCCTCCATCTCTTGTACTGTTGGTGATGCTTGTATGTATGGCTCCAGATGTCTTTCTTAGGTTTTCCAATCTCAGGGATGTCTCCTTTTGTGATTTCTTCATTGTTTCTATTTCTGTTTTTACTTCCTTCACCTTATTATGCTTTCCTGTAGCAATTAAAGTGATCTTTGTGTTTTTTATATTTTCTCTTTAAGGGCTTCAACTTGTTTTCATGTGTTGTCCTGGTTTTCCTGTACTTCTTTAAGTGTGTTATTTATGTGCTTCTCAAAGATCTCTGTCATCATTGTATAGTTTTAAGTCTAAATCTTGTTTTTCTGGTGAGTTGGGATATCCACTATTTGTGGTGGTGGGAGAACTGGGTTCTTGGTTTCCGTTTCTTAGAGTCTTGTGCTTGCCTCTTGCCATCTTGATATAGGCGATGCTAGGTGATCTTGTTGTCTCTTACTGGA
This sequence comes from Micromys minutus, assembly GCF_963924665.1. Lineage (NCBI taxonomy): Eukaryota > Metazoa > Chordata > Mammalia > Rodentia > Muridae > Micromys > Micromys minutus. The sequence continues at coordinate 44,443,817 of NC_137969.1, forward strand.
GCTTGTCTTTCTTGTGGGTCTCTCTGTGGGCCCGTGGTCTCCAGAGGGAGATTGTTCCTGGGTGTTCCTTTCTCAGGGTAGGCTGTGAGTTCTGATGGCAGAGCCCAGTCCTGATGTTCCTGTGCCTTGGGCGGGAAGTGTGCGCTCCCAGGCGGTACTGCTGCTTGTATTATGAGCATTCTGGGCAGCCTCTCCTGGGGTGGACAGTGGGTAAAAGAAATTGACTTGCCCTTCCACTTAGGATGAACAGCCCTCCTGCAGCTCTTCTGAGCTTCTTATGACCTGTGGGCGGGCGGGCTGCTGTTCCTGATGAAACTGGGCCTTGGGCCGGATGTGCCAGAAACAATCTTAAATGTCAGCATCTTAGATGCCATAAAAAATTTACAATCCTTAGATCCTAAAATCTCTTAGTATAGTTCTGGAAAAAAAAAAGTTACTCTAAGACTTCTACATTTTTAGGAGAATTGTTTGAGAGGCATAAAAGTATTACAAAACTCTTCATAGGCCACGTTTTACAATTGGAGCCCACATATTTTCACAAGCATAAACTCCCAGGTGTTCTAAAACCAGTCACTGGTAAACAGAGAAGTTACATTCATAAATAGGTTGAAAGCTGAAGTGTAAAAATATACATCACCGTGGTGGGTACTTGTACCTAGATTACTGATGAAGGTATCTGAAATGAAGGCATTTGATAAAAATCATTGAGGAAAACTGTAACAGGGGCTATTGAGATGGGTCAGCAGGTAAAGACACTTGCTGAATGGGCCTCATGACCTGAATTTGATCTCTGTGTATCACTGGGAAGGAGAAAACTGACTCTGAAAGGTTATAGTCTGGCTCTCAGATGTGTATTGATGCTTTGTACTCTCTTCTCTTTCACTTAAGAAATCTTGGAACTAATCACCACTGCATCTACAGCCACTAAAGAACCAAATGTCACCTTCGTAATGCAGACACATGAAGGAGATGTTGCTTCACATACCTGAGACAGGTCAACATTCATATGCACACATGAATCTTGCACTCTCCAATACCTGATCCTGTCCTCCCTTTCTTCCTCACATTCCTTTCTTCCTCCCATGTTCCTCCCACCCTCTACCTCCCATGAAAAAATTTTCCCCCTTCTAAGTAGGACTGATGCACCCAAACTTTGGTTTTCCTTCTTCTTGAGCTTCATATAGTCTATAAGTTACATCATGGGTATTTTGAGCTTTTCCCCTAATATCCATGTATCAGTGAGTGCAGACCATGTGTCTTCTTTTGTGACTGTGTTACCTCACTCAGGATGATATTTTCTAGTTCTATTCATTTGCCTAGGAATTTCACAAAGTCATTGTTTTTAATGGCTGAGTAGTACTCCATTGTGTAAATGTAACACATTTTCTGTATCCATTCCTCTGTTGAGGGACATCTGGGTTGTTTCCAGCTTCTGGCTATTATAAATAAGGCTGCTATGAACATTGTGGTACATGTGCCTTTGTTATATGTTGGAGTGTCTTTTGGGTATATGCCTAGGAGTGGAATAGTTGGGTCTTCAGGTAGCATTATGTCCAATTTTCTGAGGAACCGCCAGACTTATTTCCAGAGTGGTTGTATCAGCTTGAAATCCCACCAGCAATGGAGGAGTTTTCACCTTTCTCCTCATCCTTGCCACCATCTGCTCTCACCTGAGTTTTTGATCTTAGCCATTCTGACTGGTGTGAGATTGAGTCTCAGGGTTGTTTTGATTTTCATTTCCCTGATGACTAGGAATGTTGAATATTTTCTTAAGTACTTCTCAGTCATTCAAGATTCCTCAGTTGAGAATTCTCTGTTTAGCTCTATACCCCAGTTTTTAAAAAGGGTTGTTTAGTTCTCTGGAGTATAGTTTATGGAGTTAGAGAGAACAATTCTCAAAATCATTTGTAATAATAAAAAACTCAGGATATCAAAAACTATTCTTTTTTTTAAATGCATATATATATATTCTTTTTTTAAACTTTATTTTAAAAAACAAAGATAAAAAGAGAAAAAATTTTGAACATTTTTGCATAAATGTATACAAATACATTTTTGTCAGTGCTTGGCTTTTTTTTTTTTTTCTATTTTTTTCTTTTTCTTTTTTTTTTTTTTTTTAAGGTTTGATACTCTGCATTAAGGTCTTACTAGTTACAATGAGCAAAAAGTACATGTAAAACAGGATGTAACCCGGAATTAATCAATGTTTTCTTGGTGTGTAAGGATTGAGCATAATGCTATTTTTTTGTTAGTTTTGTTTTGTTTTCTTTTTTTCTTGAACTTCACACAGTCTGTGAGTTGTTTCTGGGGCAGTCCGAGCCTCTGGGGTTAGCATCCTACTATCAGTGACTGCATATTATGTCTGTTCTTTTGTGACTGGGTTATCTCACTCAGGATGATATTCTCTAGATGCAACCATTTTCTTAAGAATTTGGTTGTCATTGTTTCTGATAGCTGAGTAGTAAATACTCCATTGTGTAAATGTACCACAATTTTTGTATCCATTCATCTACTGAAGGACATCTGGGTTCTTTCCAGCTTCTGGCTATTATAAATAGAGCTGTTATGAACATTGTGGTGCATGTGTCTTTGTTGTATATTGGAGTGTCTCTGGGGTATATGCCCAGAAGTGGAATAGCTGGATCTTCAGGTAGTACTATGTCCGATTTTCTGAGGAATCGCCAGACTGATTTCCAGAGTGTATCAGTTTACAACCCCACCAACAGTGGAGAAGTGTTCTTCTTTCTCTGCAACCTCGCCAACATCTGCTGTCATCTGAGTTTTGGATCTTGGCCAATCTGACTGGTGTGAGGTGGAATCTCAGGGTTGGTTTGATTTGCATTTCCCTGATGGCTAAGGATGTAGACCAAAAACTACTCTTAACAATAAAAGAACTTTTGGGGGAATCAAGAGTTCCTGACCTCAAGCTGTATTACAGATCAATTGTGATAAAAACTAAAAGGTATTGGTACAGAGACAGGCAGGTAGATCCGTGTAACAGAATTGAAGACCCAGAAATGAACCCACACACCTATGGTCACTGGATCTTTGACAAAGGAGCTAAAATCATTCAGTGGAGAAAGGACAGCATATTCAACAAAGGTGCTGGTTCAACTGGCAGTCAGCATGTAGAAGAATGCAAATTGATCCATTCTTATCTCCTTGTACAAAGCTCAAGTCCAAGGGGATGATGAACCTCCACATAAAACCAGATATGCTGAATCTAATAGAAGAGAAAGTGGGGAAGAGCTTAGAACACATGGGCACAGGGGAAATTTTCTGAACAGAACACAATGGCTTATGCTCTAAGATCAAGAATTGACAAATGGGACCTCTTAAAATTACAAAGCTTCTGTAAGGCTAAGGACACTGTCAAAAGGACAAAATGGCAACTAACAGATTGGGAAAAGACCTTTACCAATCTTACACCCAAGAGAGGATTAATATCTAATATATACAAAGAACTCAAGACATTAGACTCTAAAGTTAGATCTCTTTTAAAAAGCTTCCAATCATTTTGTATCTGCACTATTAGAATTTGTGCAAAGATGAATTACATTGCATAGGAAACAGTAGAATCTAATGCTGGCATGGCAGTAGTGTGTTACAGCGTATAGTTTCAAAAAGCGATTTCAACTCACTTATAAAGCAAATTTATTGACCAGTAACTTAGGATTGTTATTAAGGATAAAATGTAGAAAGAACAGAGAATTCATATTCTTCCTGGAAATTGCAATCTAGAGGAATGGGAAGAGAGGTAAGCTTAGTCATTAGAGACAAATACTTTATTATAATCTGTTAAGCACCATGAGGAATTTCAGAGTGTAACATAATGGTGTTATAAAAGGTCTGCATATTACAATGTTGGTAAACTTTTTAAAATGAATTAATAGCTCTCAGATTCTCTTCAGTTATTTTTTGTTTTAGTTACTTGATTTTGGTTTTCACAGGAGGTACAAAACTTGTTATTTAAGTCCCCTTGCCATTTGAAAAATGTTTGAACTGACTTTTATTAACAATGGAAAAATTGTTCAGATAAATTGCTGTGGTGTCAAAGTTAATTCTTAAATATACAACCTTAAGTATAGCCCTCCATCACAAGAGACATGGTGGGCTTCATGATTTCTATGATTTCAACAATTTGGAGTTGAATTTGTTCAGATTATGATTTAGGGAGTTTAGTCTTTGAAGATTTTGACCCTTTGGTATTTTAAGAGTTGAGACTTTGGCATTCGAATTGTTTTTTGGAATTATATCCAAACTGCTTTTATACATGCCATGTGGCTGTTATTGTCAGGGTATATCATAAAGATCTCATTAGACATGGTCACCTCATCTTGGAATTTTTGCCTCAAATCTATGAGCTAAATAAAACCTTTTAAAAATGCCCAACCTCAGGTGTTTTGTTATATCAGTACAGTAGACTAAGATGTAGCCATTAGTCTTATTCAAGATTTTGTATACATTTTGTCAACTAATAAGGAACCTCAGAAGATTAATTCAGAATTCAGGATGTTGGCTATTGATTGAGAGGAAAAAGTTACTGGGATCTTAAACATTCTTCATCTGTTTCTTAAAGGTGCACTGCATATGAGGATATTTAAAGGCATGTATTTACTTTTAAAGATTTATTTTGCTATGAATTGTGTATATATATGTGTATCTTATATATGGGTGGATGCTTTTTTTTTTTTTTTTTAATCTTGGGCCTCATAGGGATGTCCTATGCTGTCAGAGCTTAGCTGAATCCCTAAGGGGAGCCCCTAGGGTTCATAGCCCACTCTCTTGCTTTGTCTACTCCAGATATAACAACCTTGTTCTCCAGCTCAGACTGCTGGCTGTTCCTGCTTTCCCTATGTGTTCTGAAGCCTGTGTATGGCTATGCCCTCTTTATTTCCTCCTTTTTGATGAACAGGAATACTTTTATGTGTTCAGCTTTCTCCTTTATCTTGAAAGTATATAGAATTTACTGAAATATAGTCATAAGCACTTTTCAGTGCCCTCTCAACCAGATGTACTAATAGTTAACAAATCCTGTCACATTTACTTTTGCACACACAGCCTGCCACCACATGCCAAACATTAGTTTTGAATATAACTTGCAGATATCACATCTTGTGCATACTTAGTGTGTATTTTCTAGTATTAAGGAATCTTTCATATAACTTTCAGATAGTTATAAAATTCAGGAAATTTTGTTTTACTTGCTGTGACAAAATATCTGACAAGAAGCAGCTTGAGGGAGGGAAAGCTGTTTTTGGCTACAGTTTGGAGGTGATGGTGGCAGAGAAGGTCTAGTGGAGAAGCATAGGACAGCTGGTGGAGTGGCACCCTCAGGAGGTGAAGAGCAGTGGGTGTGGGTGTCCTCTTGCTTTCTCCTGTTAATTCATGGAATCGTACCCTTTCCATCTCAACCCGATCTAGAAGATCTCAGTGTTTGTCTGCTATGTGATTTTAGATTCTGTCAGATTGACAGTCAGTATCACATATGCTCTTCATGCTCATATTTTGACAGTTTTTTCAATAGGTACCTTAACATTTTCCCTGGATGTAGGGTCATTCATTTAACTTAGATATAAGATCTCTTTAATTGCCTGTAATTTGTAACAGTCCTTTTTGTTTTTCATGACACTAACACTGACATTTAGTCTTGTGTTATGGGATGTCCTTTATTTTATTTTTGTGAAAATAGACAATTTTCTCATATAATATATCCTGATTATACTTTTTCCCCCCTTTCTGAATTCACTCCTTTACTATTTCTCATTAGAAAAGAGCAGAATTCTCAGAGGCAACAACCAAACATGACAACATATAATATAATATGACAAAGCACAACTTTCATATCAACGTTGGATGTGACAACTAAGCAGGAGGAAAAGAGCCCCAAGAGCAGGCATTAGAACCAGGGGCCCACTTGTTATCACAGTTAGGAATCCCATAAAGCTGTCGAGCTCGTAGCTTTGACTTATACAGAGGGCCGGGTGCAGCCCTGTGTAGGCCTTGTGCTTACTGCATCCGCGTCAGTGAGCACATATGCTCCTTGCCTAGTTTATTTAGAGGAATGTGTTCTTCTGGTGTCCTCTATCCCCACCGACTCTTAAAGTCTTTTTGCTGCTGGAGGAAACCTCTCTATTGATGATTAGATATGGCAGTTATCTATGAGCACAGCGGAATATCATTAAGGATTTTTATTGAAGCTTTATGTTTTCCTTTTCCCTCTACCTCTCATAGTGTTTGGTTATCTAGTGTCTAGTCTCGCCTACCCAAGCAGTGTCAGGTATGAGTTTTTTTCTCCTGGAATGGGCCTTCGGTCAAATTTGATATTGGTTGGCTATTCCCACAATTTTTATGCCACCATTGCCCTGGCAATTTTGTAGGCAGGATTGCTGTTTACATTTCTCTTGTAGTAGCCAACAGAGCACTTTGTGGGAAATCACATCAGAGATGGGAATGTAGGTGTGAGGGCTCCATGTAGGCACCAGCTGGACTTCTCCATGTTCAATGAGTTGTGTGGATGTGGTCCTCAACCATGGGGTTCTGCTGTCAGCTTACAGAGAGCAACTCTTTGTCTTAGCAGCAGATTGGGTTATTTGGGTTATTTGGTTGGGTTATATTGGGTTATTTCTATAGGCTTTCTTTGGTCAAGAACTCAATTGAATGCAACTCTGTCTCTCCACTGGAAGCCCTACCTGGTGACAAACAATGGTATGAGACTCCATATTCCTTATTCCTAGGAGTCCTCATTAGGATCAACTTCATAGATTTCAGGAACTTTCCACTGCACTAGGTTTCTACACCACTCCCAAATGCCCCTCAGTTCCATCTTCCATATTCTCTTCCTTCACCTCTCACCTGACTCTTCCATCTTATTCCCACCTGCCCCAGTCTGCTTGTAAACTCGATGCTATTTAACCCTCCCAGGGAAATGCATATAACTCCACCCCCCCCCCCAAGAAGTCTCTTCTTTACCTCTCTTGATCTACAAATTGTAGCTTGGTTATCATTTACTTGACTACTAATATCCACTTATAATTAAATATGAACTATATTTATCTTTCAGGGTTTGAGTTACCTTACTCAAGGTGATTTTTTTTTTGACTTCCATCCATTTGCCTGCAAGTTCATGATGCCATTTTTTAACAACTGAATACTATCCTATTGTGTAATTGTTCTAAATTTTCTTTATCCATTCTTCTGTTGAAGGATATCTAGGATGTTTCCAATTTTTGATTATTATGAATAAAGCCACAATGAATACTTGAACATATGTCCTTGTTATAAAAATGAAATGTCCTTTGGGTGTATGCCCAAAAGTGATATAGATGGATCTTGAGGTAGATCAATTCCAAACTTTCTGAGGAATTGCCTTATTGATTTCCATAGTGGCTATGACAAGTTTGCCCTTCCACCAACAGTGGAGGGGTGTTTCACTTACTCCACATGTTTGTCAGATAATTATTGATCTCAGCCATTCTGGCAGTGTTCTTTGAAAAAATATTTATTTATTTTTATGTATGTGAGTATGCTGTCTTTATGCATACCAGAAGAGAGCATTAGATCCCATTACAGATGTTTGTGAGCCACCATGTAATTCCTGGGGGTTGAAATCAGGATTTCTGGAAGAGCAGTAAGTGCTGTTAACCACTAAAACATCTCTTCAGCTCCTTGACAGGTGTTCTTAAAATAGTTTGGATTTGTATTTCCCTGATGGCTATGAATATTGAACATTTCTTGAAGTATTTCTCAACCGTTTTAATTTCCTCTACTGAGAATTCTGTGTTTAGATCTGTACCCATTTAAAAACTTGGATTATTTTTTTAAAAATATCTAGTGTTGTGGCAAATATTAAAAAGTGGCTTAACTTTTTATCCTGCGCTTTGCCAGCTCCTGCACAGGGGCATCTGGCACTACAGGGATCTCTAACTTGGTTTTCCATGTTGCCTCTAAGAACTTAGGCGCAGTTCACTCTACCACCCCGACTGCCCCAGCATGTTGTTTTCACTCACTTCCCCTTGACATGTTGTTGCCAAACCTTAAACACACACATTCCAACTTTGTGGCGGGCTTTATGTGTTCTGCCACTACACCCTTTGAACTCAATTAAGTAGTCACCTCAAAGAACACACCAAACTATTCTGATCCAATAGGTATAATTTGCCAACCTAGATAAGTCATATGATCTTTTACAATTCCATCCTTTATAAAACTTTCATAACAACCTTACTCATGAAGAGATGCTTCTAGAGAACCATATGCATCTGCCTCCATCTTTGGTCCTCCCAGAATCCCTCTACCCCAATCTCCACCTCCTACCTCCTCCTAGACCTTTCCTGCCTAACTCTCTAATGTCCAATCATGTATCGCTTTAACATAAATCTACAATCTAGTTTTTTGAGTTCTTTAAATATTTTAGATATTAGTCTTCTATTGGATGTGGAGTGGCCTAAAAGTTTTTCCTATTCTGCAGGTTGTTGTTTTGTCCGATTGACAATTTCTCTTGTCTTTTAGAAGCTTTTCAGTTTCATGAGGTTGTAGTAGGATTTATTTCATGTTACTGGCACTTTAAAGGACCCTTTAGTGTCAGTTGCCTCTTGGAATTCTGGGAACAGGAGAGGATATCAAAAGTCAGCACAGGCTGAGAGAAGAGTAGGATTCAGGAGTAGCAGGGAGGAGGTTTCAGGAGACAGAAGAGTAGGGTTAGAGAGCAGAGTGGGTAGAGAGGACAGTGGTGACATTTGATCCAGGAGAAGCTGAACTGAGCTTCAGAAGAAATGGTGAAGATAGGAGAAGAACCACAGAAAACACACAAAGTAGTAGATATAAAGAGAAAAAAAACAAATTGATTAAAATTTATAGTTGGCTGCTGATGTGGTGGGCTGTTAATGTTGTGGGCTATTTGAAGGAAAAAGAAACATTAAAAGGCATAAAGGATTTATGTCGGAGTCTTTAATTTCATTGATCATGTTTGTTTTTATGTCAATACTAAGTATTATTATTATTATTATTATTATTACCACTCTGTAATATAACTTGAAATCAGGGGTAGTGATATCCCCCAGCAGTTCTTTAATTGTTCAAGGTTGTTTTAGCTGACTTGTTTTTTTTTTTTTTTTCAAAATGAAGTTGAGGATTGTCTGTTAAAAGTATGTAAACAATTGTCTTGGAATTTTAGTAAAGATTGCATTGAATCTGTAGGTTGCTTTTGGTAGAATGGCCATTTTTTTTTTTTTTTCTCTGTTAATTCTCCTGATCCATGAGCATAGTAGATTTCAATTTCTTTCTTCAAATATTTAAAGTTTTTAGCATTACAGCTCTATCAGTTGCTTGGTTAGAAGTTTTTTTTTTAAGATTTGTTTATTTTACATATGTGAGTATACAGAAGAGGGCATTGGATTCCTTTACAGATGGTTGTGAGCCACCATGTGGTTGCTGAGAATTGAATTCAGTACTTCTGGAAGAACAGCACTCTAAACTGATGAGCCATCTCTTCAGCCTTGCTTGGTTAGTTATCCCAAGATATATTATTTGAGGCTATTGTGAAGGGTGTTGTTTCCTTGATTTCTATTTTAGTTCATTTGTCATTTGTATATAGGAGGGCTACTGATACTTTTGAGTCAATATTGTATACAGCCACTTCACTGAAAGTGTTTTATCAGATGTAGGAGGTCCCTGATGGCATTTTTAGGGTCACTTATGTGTACTCATATCATCTGCCAATAACCTGACCTTTTCCTTTCCAATTGGTGTTCCCTTGATCTTCTTCATTTGTCTTATTGCTCTAGCTAACACTTCTGTACTATTTGATTAGATATGGAGAGAGTGTGGACAGCCTGTTCCTGATTTCAGTGGGATTGCTTTAAGTTCCTTTACGCTTAATTGATCTTGGCTATAAGCTCGTTGTAGTTGGTTTTATTATATTTAGGTATATCCCTTGTATCCCCAGTCTCTGCAGAATTTTTATCCTTGGGGGTGTTGGATTTTGTCAAAGGGCTTTTCTGCATCTAATGAGATGATCGTTTCTTTTCCCTTTCAGTTTGTTTTTAAGGTGAATTATATTTACTACAGTTTTGCAGGCCTGTGGTTTAGTGGGAGGTGCCTGCTATTGCTGTGAGCTGTGATACAGCAACAAATGGAGGAGGGGAGGTTAGGAAGGGATGGTCTGGGGAGATGTGGGCAGGAAGAAGGGAGGATGCAGCTTGTCTCTGTAGCTGCAACACTAGGGAAGAGACTGAGGGACTGGATGTGAAGGGACACACACACATACACACACAGAGGGAGGGGGAGGTCTGTGTGCAGACACCTGGTTTTCTGGGAGGCATAGCTGCTTTTTTTGTTTTGTTTTGTTTTGTTTTGTTTTGTCTTTTGGTTCTGGTTTTGTTTTTCTGAGACAGAGTTTCTCTGTGTAGCCCCAGCTGCCCTGGAACTTGCTCTGTAGACCAGGCTGTCCTGAAACTCAGATCTGCCTGCCTCTGCCTCCAGTGCTGAGACTAAGTAAAGGTGTGTGCCACTGTAGTGCCAGGGAAATGTTAGTCAACCCCCCAAAACACCAGACTGGAGCCGATCTGATGCAACTCACAGCAGGGTCTTTATTTTATCAGAGTTAGCTCAGGCTCCTCCCCCAGCACGCCACTGTCATGTAGGATTGTTTTGATGGTAGGCAAGCCCTGAATATCTCTTGGGGCAAGGATTTATAGTAAGCAGCAATCAGGGGATAAGTGTGCAAGCTTCTAAGTGGAAAGCTACTGTGACCTTTAACATAATTGGCTGGTGCTGTGGGCCATATCATAAACTTGATTTCTACTTCCCTTTGCATTGGTGGTCATTAGGCAATGGGGTGGGCTTGTATCCTGAGGGTGCAAGTTTGTTGGGGAATAACCTGGAGACACTGGTCTTGTTGGGGATTAGCCTGGAGACTGTAGCAAGGCTCAGGTTCTGTTGGGGGCAACTTGGAAACTAATGCTAGGTACCAGCCTGTTAGTTTATCTGAGTTCAAACTTAGGTCAGGTTCTCTAAAATGGAGTCTGAACTTAAAAGATTTGGCCTCTCACCACCACCACCAGGCCTCTAATTTGGTTTTATCTGATGCTTCTCGTGATTAAATTCATAATGTATATTATTGGCAGGAAGATTTACATAAGTGCTTTTGTGGTCTTATCAGGATTTTTTTTTAACAATTTGCCATTTTTTTGTTATATTAATTTCAATTGGGTAAGACATTGTTCATCAAATTTCTTCAATGTAAAAATTGCAATTTTTCTCTATAAAGCAAAGACTTGAGTGGGAACATGTGCCAAAGTTTATCAATCTCATATTTCTCACCAAAATTTTACCTACTCACTGATAGAAGACAAACATGTGTTTAACACCCATTGCTGATTTTGCCTCAGTCAGTTCTGACTATGGCCATGAGGTGATTTCCAGAGTCCATCGTGACTTAGACAGCATTAGACAGTCCCACTGTAAGTCTGCTTCCCTTTCTTACCTCCTCCCCATTCACATTCACTGCCTTCCTGCCTTTGTTCCTCCCTACTTTCATATTCACTTCCCTTTCATCTTTCTGTCTGTCTAATCTACGATATGCAGATTAGATCTACATAGCATCATAGGATCTAATGGATTCTTATTTAGTGAATTACATCGATTGTTTAAGGCTTGTTTTCCTTTCCTTCCCTCTTTCTTTCCTTCCCTCCCTCTGTCCTTCCTTCCTTCCTTCCTTCCTTCCTTCCTTCCTTCCTTCCTTCCTTCCTTCCTTCCTTCTGTAGTGCTGGTAATTGAACTTAGGGCCTATACATGCTAATGGATTTGATACTTTCTGATTTGATATGACCTAAGAGGGAGTGAGCTAAAACTAACAATAGGAAATCTTTTATTTAGCACTCTTAGGGTTTAGGAACAGAGCCCATCAGACATACTTGGCAGTGGGAAGCTGAGCTGCAAGGGTATGATAGCAGTGAGAACAGACAAATCTCAGCCACTTCCCGGGTCTCAGGGGGACACATGTGATGTGGAAACTTAACGGTTCTTTGGAAAGTCACTTGTTGGATGGTGTTTTGCTGGGACAAACATGTGAAGGACTGTTTTCCTGAAGCAGACACAAGTGAAAGGACATTTTGCTAAAGCACATGTGAAGGAATGTTTCACTGAAACAGACACAGGTGAAAGGATGTTTTATTAAAGCAAGCATGTGAAAGGACACATCACGAGGGATTCTTTCCTAACACACATGTATTGGTTCGCCGTACATTGTGTAGTTGAGCTCTATTTGTTGGGACTCTACAGAGAGAAATGCACCAAACAAACAGACAAACTTCTGGTGGTGTGCTGCAGCTTCTTGCTGCCTCTGCAGACTCTAGCTGATGTCAGCTGAGACAAAAACTCCCATGAGGCACAAACTGTGGAGGACACATGATATTTTCAGGTAGTATAAATAGGACTGGACAGACAGTGGGAGAGACTTGGGCTCGGCTTGCTTGTATAGCTAAATGATTCTTGGTCCCACATCGTTGCTGATCTTCACTTTGCTGAGAGAGGCAAGGCAGAAAATGCCTCCCGGTGTAATAGCTATGCTGACTCCCGCTGATTCACCTGAAGCCTAGCTCTCTGCTAGGTAATGCCGCACTGCTGCTATCTCCACTCTACCTAGCTGGACAGCTGGTATAGCTGTGAAGTGTTTTCGAGTGGAGTGAGCTTCTGCTGCTGACCTGTGAACTGAACTGCTGATTTCCTGACAGCACAGATGGGATCTGCGACAAAGAACCATTTCTAAACAGGTCCACTTCTTCTGAGTCCTTTCTTTTCTAGTATCTCTGGTGGATAATGGGCTATAAGGAATGTTAAAGTGTTTAAGAACCATCATTAAAATTAGGCTTTGAAAAAATTAAAGTTACACCCATGGGAAGTTGAACTTCTGAATAGGAAAAATTGATGAATGATAAGCTAGTCTTGAATTTCAGGTAATTATGTCTGGGTCTGAGCTCCATATCTGAACTACTTTTACAAGTTCACAGACCTTATTTTAGGGTTCCATCAATAACTCTTTTTGGAAATGTTTCTACTTTTCCTGGTGTTGCTGTGTGGTTGTAGCCACTGCTGCCCAGGGAAGCAGGATTAGGAAGGCCTTGGGTGTTGGTATGCTGCTGGCTGAGCCACACTTCTCTACAGAGCTCCTGTATTTTGCCAGTTTCCAGCCTTTTCAGATGTATTTTCAGGGCAGAGTTGGAGAGAATTATGATACTGAAAACACTACAGGGTGATGGCAGAGCCTTTAGACCCAGCACTCAGGAGGCCAAGGTGGGCAGATCTCTGTGAGTTCAAGGGCAGCCAGGTCTCTACATAGCAAGTTCCAGGCTGGCTAAGGCTATACAGTGAGACTGCCTCTCCAAAACCAACACAACAAAACAAACAAATCAAGCAAACAACAAAAGCCCCCACAAAACAGGTATTCCTCATTTTTTTTTTTTTTTGGTGAATTATCCTTTGGGTTTCCATGTAGTAGGATGACTGAAGGGCAGATTCTCCAAATGGCTACCATGGTAAGGTTGGCAATCTGTCCGTGTTGTGTTCTTCTTTAGGAATATAGGATTAATGATTTATTTCCTGGGTAATTTCAGAATATTAATGCTATATTTATTTAACTTTATTTTAAATGATGATATGCTGGGACAAGGATTTTTAGGAATTTAATACCTTATTCACTAAAATTATTGTAAAACCTTGACAATTAAATCTGCCTTACGAATTTAGTCTGATTAAGAGATATAAGTATATTTTAGTGTTTTTGTATTTATGTCAGTACAGCATTATTATTTACTATTTTTTTTTAAGAGAGCCATTAATCACTTCTATGGATATTTGTGTAGACTATAGACTATTTATAGTTAACATTTTTTAGAAGCTAATATCAGACTTCTCACAACATATACTTTGTCTTTGAAAATTTCCTGTTTGGATATCATTTGTTTGTGTTCTTACTATTTTAATATGAGTGAAATGTTAATAATGAATTGTTTAAAGTACAGTATTTCAGTTAATTCCATGTATAATTAAAAAATTTAAATACATTAACATTTCACAACATAGTCTGTGATTGGGATTAGGAATGTTTGTGTTTGCTGTTCAAATACTCCCTGTAATATTTGATATTTGGATAAAATGCTGTTTTCATATCAAATATATTTGTTCAAACTTTTAGGGATATATACTAGGGTCTTGAACAATTTTTATTTAACATTAAATTATTTGTTTTTAAATATTAAAAGTGAGAACTGTTTGGGGGACTCTTTGTGGCTATTTGACTATTAGGTTTTGCATATTTGCTTCCTTTAATTATATGTTACTTTTTCTGTCATACATAAAACATTCCATTTTCAAGTTGTGCAAAGAGGAGGTGAGCTCTTGCAGTTATGCTGTGGAGAACATGAACCTATCCCATTTCCTTAAGCTGACTTGCCAGATGAGGGGAGTGGAGCACATTTCACAAGAGGAAACACATCTTTATGTTAAAGCACAATACTTCCTTTTACATTTTATGTGAATGGTTCAGGATGTTGACATTTAAGAAGCTGCTTGACTGAACCAACTATTTACCACAAGCCCAGGCCAGCCAGCCTGCTGAGAAGATAATAGAAACTCACTGAAGTTAAAGGGAAAGGGGATAACATTTGAAATGTAAATACAGAGAATATCCAATAAAAATGAAAAAAAAAAAAAAAAACCACTATAAGGCAAGATTACTCTAGAGACATGAAGTCTGGGTTTTAGCTTCAGGAAATACCATTGTGGAAATTATTCTCTAGGTAGGATTAAATATAAAAATCCTAAACACGCATCTAAAATGACTTAAGTTACTAAAATAATTAGAATTGTCATAGGCTTTTTCAAAACGCATTTGTTTATCATTATTTGAAAAATAAGGATGGTTAAAATTGTGAGACTAACTTTTGGATACTGAAAGAATATAGTCTTTTTGGCTGTGAAATTTGACTTTATTATTGTGAGTTGACTATGAGAAAGTTATTAACTAATAGATATTTAATTTATGTATGATATGTGACATAATAAATGCATATTTAGTTCATGGTTATATAGGTCCTAAAATTCTTAAAATTTCCAAGATAATGTATTTTTTTTGCATACTAATAAGAATATGGA
This sequence comes from Micromys minutus, assembly GCF_963924665.1. Taxonomy (NCBI): domain Eukaryota; kingdom Metazoa; phylum Chordata; class Mammalia; order Rodentia; family Muridae; genus Micromys; species Micromys minutus. The sequence goes on from NC_137969.1 coordinate 44,458,970, forward strand.
GTGGGTCCTGGATAGCTTCTGGATAGAGGTTCACTGTTGGTGGGGTTGAGAGCTGGTGCAACCACTCTGGAAATCAGTCTGGAGGTTCCTAAGAAAATTAGACACAGTACTACCTGAAGACCCAGCTATACCACTCCTGGGCATATACCCAAAAGACACTCCAACATTTAACAAGGACACATGCTCACCCATGTTCATAGAGCCCTATTTATAATAGCCAGAAGCTGGAAAGAACCCATATGTCCTTCAATAGAGGAATGGATACAGAAATTGTGGTACATATACACCATGAAGTACTACTCAGCTATTAAAAACAATGACATCATGAAATTTTTAGGCAAATGGATGGAACTAGAAAATATCATCCTGTGTGAGGTAACACAGTCACAAAAGAACACTCATGGTATGCACTCACTGATAAGTGGATATTATCCCTAAAAGCTCGGATTACCCAAGAAACAGTTCACAGACCATATGAAACTCAAGAAGAAGGAAGACCAAAGTGCAGATGCTTCAGTCCTTCTCAGGAGGGGGAACAAAATACTCATGGGAGGAAATACAGGGATAAAGAGTGGAGCAGAGACTGAAGGAAAGGCCATCCAGAAACTGCCCCAGTTACTATTGCTGATGCCAAGGTGCTTGCTGACAGGAGTGTGATATAAATGTTTCCTGAGCGGCTTTGCCAGAGCCTTACTGATACAGATGAGGGTGATTGCAGCTAACTATCGGACTAAGCACAGGAATGCCCATGGAGAAGTTAGAGAAATGACCGAAGGAACTGAAGGGGTTTGCAACCCCATAGGAAGAATAACAATATCAGCTAAACAAAACCCCATCCCCCAAAGCTCCCAGTGACTAAACTACCAAGCAAAGAATATACATGAGCAGGTCCTTGGCTCCCTCTATGTATGTAGCAGAGGGCTGCCTCATCTGGCATAGTTGGAGGGCAGGTGCTTGGTCCTGTGGTGGTTTGATGCCCCAAAGAAGGGGGATGCTAGAGGGGTGAGGTGGAAGTGGATGGGTAGGTGGGTGGGTGAGGGAGCACCATCTTAGAGGGGAGGGGGATAGAATGGGAGTATTCATGGAAGGGAAATCAGGAAGGGGGTAACATTTGAAATATAACAAATAAAATGATTAATAATAAAAAAATAATTCTCCTTTGAGTACAATTCTACTTGACAGCAATGTTGGGCCATGTCTCCCTGTCATAGATTATATAAAAGAGAGTGAATGATGTCTTTTTGTCTTGTTTGAAGAGAGGGTTAAAAATCTTTTAGTATGTTCTTAAAGCTAGGAGACCCAGAAGAATGGGGTCTTATTTTAAAGACAAAATCAGCTATAAAATGAAGCTGCCACACCCCTTTTCTTTTTAGTTGCCTTGCAAAGGAATTTACAAAGAACACTACTAAACAGTGAAGTGAAAGAGATGCACAGCGTCAGGTGTGTAGAACACTCACACTCCCTCTGGGTAAGTGACATTTCAGGAGCTTTCACATGTTCAGCCACACAAAGCTTTCTGTGTCCTTTTGAACACAGACATGGCTGACTGTATTACTGGTTATGGGAAATCGAGTCAACTTTTAGACTATCTCCCCTCAGGATAGAAGGGGCAAATGTGGTTGAAAGTCTAACTCTCATGAAGTTCTTTTATTGTTGAGGATAGTTTTTCTATCCTGGGATTTTGTTATTCAAAATGAATTTGAAAATTGCTCGTTCCAACTTTGTGAAGAATTGAGTTGAAATTTTGATGGCGATTGCATTGACTCTGTAGATTACTTTTGGCAAGATGGCTATTTTTACTGTATCAATCCTTCCAATCTATGAGCATGGGAGATCATTCTATCTTCTGAGATCTTCTATTTCTTTCTTCAGAGACTTGAAGTTCTTATCATATGATCTTTCACTTGTTTTGTTAGAGATTTACCAAGTTATTTTATGTTATTTGGGGTTATTGTGAAGAATGCCATTTCCCTAATTTCATTCTCAGCCTGTTTATCCTTTGAGTAGAGGAAGGCTACTGATTTGTTTGAGTTAATTTTATATCCAGCCACTTTGCTGAAGTTGTTTATCAGCTGTAGGAGTTCTCTGGTGGAATTTTTGGGGTCATTTAAATATACTATTATATTATCTGCAAATACTGATATTTTGATTTCTTCCTTTCCATTTTGTATCCCTTTGACCTCTTTTTGTTGTCTAATTGCTCAGGCTAGGACTCCTAGTACTATATTGAATAGGTAGGGAGAGAGTGGGCATCCTTGTCTAGTCCCTCTTTTAGTGTGTACCCCATTTTTAAAATAGAGTTATTTGACTTTCTGGAGTTTAACTTCTTGAGTTCTTTGTATATATTGAATATTAGCCCCCTATTAGGCGTAGGATTGGTAAAGATTCTTTCCCAATCTGTTGGCTGCTGTTTTGTCCTATTGACAGTGTCCTTTGCCTTACAAAAACTTTGCAATTTTATGAGGTCCCATTTTTTAATACTTGATCTTAGAGCATAAGCTATTGTTGTTCTGTTCAGGAAATTTCCCTGTGCCTATGTGTTCGAGGCTCTTTTTCATTTGCTCTTCTATTAGTTTCAGCTGACTGCCACTTGAACCAGCACCATTTTTTGAAAATGCAGTCTTTTTTTCCACTGGATGGTTTTGGCTCCTTTATTAAAGATCAAGTGACCATAAATGTGTGGGTTCATTTCTGGATCTTCAGTACTACTCCATTGATCTACCTGCCTGTCTCTGTACCAATACCATGAAGGTACAACATACCCAAATTTAAGGGACACAATGAAAGCAGTACTTAGAGGAAAACTCATATCTCTGAGTACCTCCAAAAAGAAACTGGAGAGAGTATACACTAACAGCTTGACAGCACACCTGAAAGCTCATGAATAAAAGAGAAGCAAACACACCCATGAGAAACAGATGGCAGGAAATAATCAAACTCAGAGCTGAAACCAACCAAGTAGAAACAAAAGGAACTATACAAAAAAATCAACAAAACCAGGAGCTGGTTTTTTTTTTTTTTTTTTTTTTTTGAGCAAATCAACAAGATAGATAAACCCTTAACCAGAATAACCCCAGTGGGGAAAGACAGTATTCAAATTAACAAAATCAGAAACGAAAATGGAGACATAAGAACAGAAACTGAGGGAATTAAAAAAAAACACATCAGAGCCTACTACAAAAGCCTATACTCAACAAAACTGGAGAGTCTGGATGAAATGGATAATTTTCCACACAGATACTGGGTAGCAAAGTTAAATCAAGAACAGATAAACCATCTAAATAGTCCCACAATTCCTAAAGAAACAGAAACAGTCATTACAAGTCTCCTATCCAAAAAAAGACCAGGACCAGATGGGTTTAGTGCAGAATTCTGTTAGACCTTTAAAGAGGACCTAATACCAACACACTTCAAACTACTTCACAAAATTGAAACAGGAAGAACACTACCCAATTCATTCTTTGAAGCCACAATTACACGAAGACCCTACAAAGAAAGAGAACTTCAGACTAATTTTCCTTATGAATATCAATGCAAAAACACTCAATAAAATTCTTGCATACAGAATCCAAGAACATATCAAAATGATCATTCATCATAATCAAGTAGGATTCATCCCAGGAATGCAGAGATGGTTCATTATAAGGAAATCCATCAATGTAATCCACTATATAAACAAACTCAAAGAAAACCACAGGATTATCTCATTAAATACTGAGAAAGCATTTGACAAAATTCAGCACCCTTCATGATAAAAGTCTTGTAAAGATTAGGAAATCAAGGCTTATACCTAAACATAGTAAAAGCAATATACAGCAAATCAGTAGCCAACCTTAAATTAAAAGGAGAGAAACTCGAAGCAATCCCACTGAAATCAGGGACTAATAAACAAGGCTGCCCACTCTCCCCCTTCTTATTCAATATAGTACTTGGACTCCTAGCTAGAGTAATTAGACAACAAAAGGAGATACAAATTCCAAAGTAGAAGTCAAAGTATCACTATTTGGAGATGATATGATAGTATTACTTAGGTGACTCCTGAAATTCCTCTAGAGAACTGCTAAACTTGAAGAACAATTTCAGCAAAGTGTCGGAATATAAATTTAACTAAATATAAAATTAACTCAAACAAACCAGTAGTCTTCCTCTACTCAGAGGTTAAACAGGCTGCGAAAAAAATTAGGAAACAATACTTTTCACAATAGTCACAAATAATATAACATATCTGGGGTGACTAACCAAGAAAGTGAAAGATCTGTATGATAAGAATTTCAAGTCTCTGAGGAAAGAAATTGAAGAAGATCTCAGAAGATGAAAAGGCTTCCTATGCTCATAGATTGGAAGGATTAATACAGTAATAATGGCCATCTTGCCAAAAGCAATCTTCAGATTTAATGCAATTCCCATCAAAATTCCAATTCTTCACAGAGTTAGAGCAATTTGCAAATTGGAACTGGAACAACAAAAAACTGAGGATATGGGAAAACTATTTTCAATAATCAAAGAACTTCTGGGAGAATCACCATCCCAGACCTCAAGCTGCATTACAGAGCAATCGTGATAAAAACTGTCCCTGCATTAGGTTTTGACTTGGGAAATTCTGGTTGTTTAAAAAAGTTTTTAGATGGGTATGTGGCCCCAACCCTCCACTGAGGGCTATATTTAGTCACTTGAGGTGGTCTCATCAGGTTCTATATTCCTGTTGGGTATTTCAGCTAATGTCATCCCCATTGGTTCCTGGGAGCCTCCCACATTCCTGGAGTCTGCACCTTACAGTGGTTAGCTGCAAGCATCCTCAGTATCTATATGACTCTGACAGAGCCTCTGAGGAGGCATCCATATCTGGTTCCTGCCAGTAAGTACTTCTTGGCATCAGCAATAGTGCTTGGCTTTGGTGGCTGCATATGGGATGGATTCCCAGGTAAGGCAGTCTCTGGATGATCTTTTCTTCAGTCCCTGCTCCTCTATTTGACCTTGTATTTCCTCCCATGAGAGGGTTGTTCTCCCTTCTAAGAAGGACTGAGGCATCTACATTCTGGCCTTCCTTCTTTTTGAGTTTCATAAGGTCTATGAATTATTTCTTAGGTATTCAGAGCTTTGAGGGGATAGATCCTCTTATCAGTTAGTGCATACCATGTATGTTCTTTTGTGACCGTGTTACCTTACTCAAGGATGATATTTTCTAGTTCCCTTCATTTGCCTACGAATTTCATGAAGTCATTGTTTCTAATAGCCGAGTAGTACCCCATTGTGTAAATGTACCACAATTTCTGTATCCATTCCTCTGTTGAAGGACATCTAGGTTCTTTCCAGCTTATAATGTTGTTATGAATATGGTTGAGCATGTGTCCTTGTTATATGTTGGAGTGACTTTTGGGTATATGCCCAGGAGTGGAATAGCTGAGTCTTCAGGTAGTACTATGTTCCATTTTCTGAGGAACTTCCAGACTGATTTATAGAGTGGTTGTACCAGTTTACAACCCCACCAACAATAGAGGAGTGTTCCGCTTTCTCTACATCCTCCCCAGCATCTGCTGTCACCTGAGCTTTTGATCTTAGCCATTCTGACTGGTGTGAGGTGGAATCTCAGGGTTGTTTTGATTTGCATTTCCCTGATAACTAGGGATGTTGAGAACTTTTTTAGGTGTTTCTCAGCCATTCAGTATTCCTCAGTTGAGAATTCTGTTTAGCTCTGTATCCCATTTTTAATAGGATTATTTGCTTCTTTGGACTCTAACTTCTTGAGTTCTTTGTATATATTGGATTTTAGCCCTCTATCAGGTTTAGGATTGGTAAAGATTCTTTCCCAATCTGTTGGCTGCTGTTTTGTCTTCTTGACAGTGTCTTTAGCCTTAAAGAAACTTTGCAATTTTATGAGGTCCCAGTTGTCGATTCTTGATTTTAGAGCATAAGTCATTTGTTTTATGGATCGAATTGCATTCTCCTGCATGCTGACTGACAGTTGAACCAACACCATTTGTTTAAGAGGCTGTTCTTTTTCCATTAAATGTTTTTAGGTCCTTTGTCAAAGATCAAGTGACCATATGTGTGTGGGTTCATTTTTGGGTATTCAATTCTGTTCTGTTGATCTACCTTCCTATCTTTGTAACAATATCATGCGGTTTTTATCAGATTGATGTATAATACATCTTGTGGTCAGGGATAGTGATTCCCCTGGAAGTTATTTTATTATTGAGAATAGTTTTTGCTATCCTAGGTTTTTTGTTATTCCAAATGAATTTACAATTGTTCTTTCTAACTCTATGAAGAATTGGGTTGGAATTTTGATGGGGATTGCATTGAATCTGTAGATTGCTTTGGCAAGATAGCCATTTTTACAATATTGATCCTTCCAATCCATGATCATGGGAGATCTTTCCATCTTTTGAGATCTATTCCTCTGTTGAAGGACATCTGGGTTCTTTCCAGCCTCTGGCTATTATAAATAAGACTGCTATAAACATGGTGGAATATGTGGTCTCTGTATCTCTTATTGAAAGTACAACATTCTGCCACTGGCTCTCATAGGCTTATGGCTATCTCAAGACACAAAATGCATTTGGTCTTCAAAAGCCCTCATATCCTCTTTAACAGCTTCTTTAACAATAAACACTATTCAGAAGTCCAAAAATCTCTTTGAGAATCAAAGCAGTGTGTTAACTTTAAACATTTTTACATTCTCCCAGTATACAAGGACACAGAATAACAGAATATACATTTCCATTCTAGAAGTGTGTGTGTGTGTGTGTGTTTGTGTGTGTGTGGGGGGGAAGGGGAAGATGATTTGACCAAAACAAGACTGAAAGGGAGGTCTGGCAATCTCCAAATCTTGTAGGCCCACGTCTAGTATCTGGACTTTCAGTTTCAAAGGGTATAGATGGTTTTGCCCCTCCAGCTTTGCTGTCTACAACATACATTTCTATTTTGGGCTGATTCTGTACCCTGTATTTGGCTGTTCAAGGAAAAGAGGAATAGGGGAAGGCATGACAACAGATAAGGAGAGCATGTTGGCTGGAGTAAGAAGCTATCTGATTATAGTTTGATCCACACATAGGAAGCAGAGCAAAAAAAGCAACATTTTATATGGGTACATATTTTTTTTTTGTAATTTCACATATAGAATATTTGCTTTGATTAACGGAATCATTGAGAGTGAATCCTACAGATGATCATTGCTGTAGATGCTCATTATGATCTCTGCCTCAGGATCCAGTTCTTTCTATTTTGTTTTACTCACTCAGCATTGAGAAATGTTAAATCTGCCTTTCTATTTGAGGGCTGAGGGAGTCATTTATTCCATTACAGCTCCACTGCTTTCCTTGATCTATTCTTCATAGTTGGAACACTTAAGGCTTAAGGGATGTGAGGACGTCTGGGAAGACTTTTTGTTTGTGGTGTTGGTTGGTGAAACCAGGAACTACCACCTTCTAAGCTGGCACTGATTGGCCAAGTCTTGTCTTCCACTTTGACCTGAGAGATATTTAAAGGTACCTGTTAGAAGTACCTTTATGTATACTCATCAGGGATAATCATCTCTGAAGAACTAACTAGACTGAAAATATGTTTGCTAGCCCCATCTACCAGTATATAGCAGACATCATGAAAACAGAGGTTTGAGGGATAGTAATTAAATGTATGCTGCTAGTGTTTTTTTAAAAATAGATTTCTGCTTATTCTGGTCTGACCCACTTACTCCTTGACCATGTAAGTTAAATGTCTGTAGTTAGTAATTGGGTACAGACTCCCAGGAGGAACCTTGACAAGACAGACAAATAAACGGATACTTCTATAAGATGTAGCAAAATACAAAAGGACACTTTTAGGTAGGAATAGATTGAAGGGTGAGATGTTATGACATTGTAATCATTGAGTAAGTATTAGCAGTAACAAAAGAAAAATAATGTAGTAAACCATAGCATAAAGTAAGGTTACAAAGGGAACAGGAAATAGGAACTGGACAGGCAGCTTAGGGACTGGATCCTAAAGTCACCAGTTCCAGGAATGACATTAGTTCTCTGTACAGGAGAGCCAGAAGGCAGTTCTGGTTTTATTGTTTGTTTATTTATTTGTTATATTCTTCTCTTATACAATAAATCTTGGCTGCAGCTTCCTCACCCTATAGTCTGCCAAGCTTCCCCTTTCTCAGATTCATTACTCCTCCTTTCCCTTCAGAAAAGAGGCCTCCCAGGGATAGCCACTGAATTTGGCATAAGAAGATGCAATAAGACCAGGCACAAACCCTTATATCAAGGCTGGACAAGACAACCCAGTAGGAGAAGGGTCCCAAGAGCAGGTGACAGAATCAGAGACATGTTTAATAAAAAACTCACTTAAAGAAATACAGAAAAACACAGGCAAACAGGTAGAAGTCTTTAAAGAAGAAACAAATCCTTTAAAGAAATAGAGGAAAACACAAACAGGTGAAGGAATTGAACAAAGCAGTCCAAGATGTAAAAATGGAAGTAGAAGCAAAGAAATCACAAATGGAGACAACTCTGGAAATGGAAAACCTAGAAAAGAGTTCAAGAGCTACAGACACAAGATCACCAACAGAATACAAGACATAGAAGGGAGAATCTCAGGTAAAAAAAGTTACCATCAAAGATAATCACACAATGATCAAAGAAAATACAAAGCATAAAAAGCTCCTAAAAAAATCCATGAGATGGGAATTTAGGTCAGCATCATGCTTTTCAGGTGTGTTAGGGTAGTCACAGCTTGTTGTGGTGGGAGAATTGGTTCTGATATATTGGCTTCTGTTGCTTATGTTCTTGCCTCTCGCCATCTGGTTATTTCTGGTGCTAACCAGCCTGGGTGTCTCTGGAGCCTGTCTCCTGAGTTCCTAGTTGTAGCAGATCTCCTGGGAGACCTGTTGCCCTGGCTGCAGCAGATCTCCTGGGAGTCCTGCACACTGTGAAGTGGTGAGGGGGCAGACAGACTGATCTACCTTTATAGAGGTGCAGAATGGAAGGTTTTTTTTTTTTTTTTTTTTTTTTTTTTTTTTTTTTTTTTGGTGATCTAAAGAATAGAATTAGAAATACCATCCTTTGAGTCACTGAAGCAGCAGTGTACCATAGGTGTGCGTCTTTGTATGTGTACAGACATCTAATATGTTTCTGATCTCTGATACTCTGAGACTTGGCAGCAATGGCAGTTCAGTAGTAATGAATGTACTAGTGCCAAGATCTGTTTTGAATGTGATTGCACATTAAGAGGAAGAAGGGCTTTCCTTAAAGCAATGGTGTGCTGTGCCAAAGCAAAGAAGTGTTGAAAGAATGGGGAAAAAAACTGTTCAAATCCCATGGGATTCAGGGAATCTCATTGGCTAAATTGTGGGTATTTTCAATGCCAAAACAAACAATAAATGTAACTCATTGAATACATTGAAATTCATGAGTAAAACTATATAAATATAAGCACAAGAATAAATAAAGAGAGCTGGGACAGAAAGTAAGACTATGAAAGATTTTGTTGTTGAGAGTGATTTGAACTCTGCAGACCTGGTCCAAGAGATTTCAATAGAGAAGAATTTCAGTATGTGGCTAGAAACTGTTTTTGTGGTATTTTGATGAAGTATGTGGCTGCTTTTTGCCCTTGTCTGAAGAGTCTGCCTGAGGCTAAGATAAAGAGATTTATACTAATTGCATTGATAAAGGAAGTCTCAAAAAAGCCCAACAGAGACTTTGTTCTCTGGTTTAGTCTTATGAAGAGCATTCTAATGAAAAGGAGAAAGCTGAGAAAGGAAAAATACAAAACATATGATTCAAGTACTAAAGGTCACCAGAAAGTGGAATGGAGCTAAATTCTGTGTCTTTGGGATAACAGATTAAGGGAGTAGGACTTTGGTTTGAGATCCTACCCAGCTAAGTTTAGGTCCAGGCATACTGTTACATAGCTTTAATCAGAGGAGACAAAGCTAAGCAATCTCTGAGTATAAGGCCAGCCTGGGACAGAGCAAGTTCTAGTGAACAAAAGCTTAAGTCCAGGAAAACAGCTAAGGCTTTGCACTGTGAGAGGCCACAGAAGGCTGTTGGTGAAGGTGCAGCCTTAGTTGCAGTTGATGGCCCAGGATTGAAGGGTTCAGGCAAAGAAGTTGAGGCTTGGCACCATGAAGAGAGCCTATGAGAGGCTATTGGGGAAGCCTGGTTGCAGTGGAAGACCCCAGAGTATTGGAGATGCCAGTACCATGGGATGATCATCAAGAACAGCAGCAACAGTAGAGTGGAGTCCATCAGAGCCTAGAGTGCTACAGAGGGCAGAGCTGGAGAAGTGAAGCCAGCCCTTTGGAGGAGCCCAGAAGATCATGTGTGGATCCCAGACATTGGAACAAGAAGTTGTAACTGTTGAAATTGCCTTGGAGACACCAAGATGTCAGAGCCATGCAATGTCTGCTGAAGAAATCTGCTAATAGGGAGTGGAACCAGCCCAGGAGAAAAGTTTGTTTCAGTCAACAAAGATGATAGAAAAGGAGTTGGAGATCTGAAGACCACTTTGACATCTGACACAGAGATGCAAGAGTTTGGAGTTTGCCCAGCTGGTGTCCTGTCTTGCTTTGGTGATTACAGTTAAGTGATTGGATGAATCTTAGATGAGACTTTGAACTTTGGCCTTTTACTATGGTTGAGGCTATAGACTATGGGGACTTCAGAAGTTGGACTAAATGAACTTTTAAAATTATGCTATGGCTAGGTATGGCCCCCATAAACTTACAAGTTTGAACAAGCCTATGGAGGCCAGGGAGTGGAATGTGATGGTTTGAATATGCTTGTCCCAGGGAGTGACACTATCTGGAGGCTTGGCCTTGTTAGAGTAGGTGTGTCACTGTGGGCTTGGGCTTTAATGCCCTTGTTGTAACTGCCTGGAAGCCAGTCTTCTCCTGTTTGCCTTTGGAACAAAATGTTGACTTCTTGGCTCCTCCTGTATCATGCCTACCTGGGTTCTGCCATGCTCCTGCCTTGATGATAATGGACTGAACCTCTGCACCTGTAAGCCAGTTCCAATTAAATATTGTCCTTATAAGAGTTGCATTGGTCATGGTGTTTTTTCACAGCAGCAAAACCCTAACTAAGACAAGATGGATCATATGGTAGATTTACTATTGGCTTCTTGTGGATTTTTCACACTGATTTCCAAATGGCTGATTCTCATTTCAGTTCCACAAACAGTACATGAGGATTGTTTCCTTTCCCTCATATCCTTTCTAGCATTTGCTGTTGGTTGTACTTTTGATCTTTTCTATTCTGACAGGAGTGAGTTATTATTTGATTTACATTTCACTGATTTTCTAAGGACAAAGAGCAGTTCTTACCCATTTTCATTTCTTCTTTTGATAACTTTGTTTAGATCAGAAGCCTGTCATTTGCAAGCCACATCTACTCTTCAATAAATATGAGAAAAATCCAGATTAAGAAATCTTCTATAAAGTAATTAGCTTGAATGATTGCCAAGTCAAGAAAGGATGAAATTGTTCCAGATTGAAGAGGCCAAGGAGACAATTACAATGCAATGCAAAGGAGCCTGAACTAGATTCTGAAAGAGATCAGAGTAGGAGTGTGAGTTTAGGAACTTAGGTGGGTCTTTGTAACAGTTGTGCTGTTCTATTGACTTTGATTATTGTAGTCTGGATATTAGGACAGAACTCTTAATTTTTAGGAAACATACACAAGTATTAAAAGATAGTAGGCATTGGGTGACAATTTTTATTGGTTTGGAAAATACTAGTGTGTGTTTTTATGATTAGATAGTGCTTAGTTTAGTAAAGTAAAATGTTAACAATAGGAGAAATGGGAACAAGAAACTACCAGAGTTCTTTGTAGTATTAGTATAACTTTTAAAATAATTTCAAATTATTTTATAATAAAGTTAGAACAAATGCTGTCTTTTCCTCAGATGCTGAGAGTACCTATGAAATATTTCTCACTCAAATTTCTGCTTACCAAGAAAAAAAGTTGTGTGTGAGGTCTTTCTGTCTTTTTTTTTTTTTTCAGATTGATGTAAAAGTGACTTTAAATATTTACACAAAATAAATGAATGAAGAATTAATTAGTCCTTAAATATAACAATATAAATATGGGATTTGATAGTTTTTTTCTTCAATTTCTGCAAAAACACCCTACAGTCTAAAGTGCATAAATCATTTAACAGAGAAGAATTAGGAAAAACAGCATCCTCGAGGACAGTCACCCCAGGCGTTCATCCCCTTACCTAACCAAATGACAGACCTTGAAGCAACTTCAAAGCTTTGAAAATAACTGGCTCTGACATGTACCAAGATGGGAGAACTATTCCCACAAGCTTGAAATAAATGCTTCACCTTTAAAGAGAACAAAAGAAGGCAGTATCATGTTTCGTAAGTGGAATTTAACAGTTGAACAGTTCACTTTATTTACCCATGACTTTTTTGCTACTTGGGGGAAGTTGGGGAATGGAATCAAGCTTGTTCTCATGTTTACCTTTCCCCTCCCTTCCATCTTGTATTGCTGTGTGAAGCATTAACTCTGTTACAACATTGGGATATGCCCAGGTGACAACGAAAGTCTCAGAGGCTTTCTTTCAAAGCTCTTATGGCCAGACAGGCTAAATTTTACTTTATGCTCCTTAGTCTGGCATTCAAGGTCTCACAGAGTTTGGTGGTAGCATATTTTCCTTATTGCTTTGTAGAAATCATCTTTAGACAGGTTTCTATTCATCTTACACTGAAGAAACTTTTGGTTATAATAACATAAAATTACCTCTATTTCTACATACTTGCTAATATTTCTCTCTCCCGCTGTGTGCGTGTCTGCATGTATGCATGTTTATATGCTATGTTTATGTCCTCTGGTGCATATATGTATGTAACTCAGACAGTAACTTGTTGGAGTCTGTTCTCCTTCTCCCATGTGACTCCCAGGAATGGATCTCAGGTTCTTTGGTGTGGAGGTAAAAGTCTTTACTGGATGAGATATTAAATTAGCCCTAGGAAGTTATTTCTTTTAATTTTTTAAATAATAGATTTAATTTTATTTTTAACATGTCTATGTAAATTTCATAGATGATAAGTCTACCAGTGGTCACCCCACAAACCAAACCAAACCAAACCAAACCAACCAAACAAACAACCCCACGTTTCCTTTTGATGGCGACTTTTCCTTCCTCAGTCACCATCATTTGCCTGTAGTTCCTCAGCTTGGGGTTTGGCCTCCAGAACCAACCCCTTTTCAACTTTCATTTTGTACAGTTGGCCATAGCTTCATGTGTGGGACAGCCCTGACAGCATTTCACACACATCTGCTCTACCCTACAGTTCTTACATCTCTGCTCCCAATTATGCAGGGTTTCCTGAGTCTTGGGTTGGAGGACATTGATAAAGATGTCTCATTTATCACTGAACACTCAGTCATTTATTCTCAGCTCTTTGATTAGTTTTGAATCTTTTTCTTAACAGACTGCAAAAAACTTTCTGATCAAGAGTCAGAGTGTGACTAATCTGCGTCTAGACATAAACACTTAGAAGGTGGTTTAGTATGGGAAAACAGTAGTTTTATTTAGGAAAACAGTAGTTTCCCCCTAGGCATCCGGCCTCCCCAGCCATAGGCCTTTGAATAGGTTAATAAAACTGGGCATGTGAAGTAGATCTCAAATCCAGTCAGTTGGGGTTGATCGCCCCAGTAACTATCATGCCAGTGTTTCACAGTGGGCACCCCTCACCCAGTAGGTCCTGAAAGGTTGTGGGGCTGTGGGCTGTGAAAAGTATCCTGGTTCCGGGTTGAGAGAGGCTTGAGACCCCGGTGACCCTAAGGGATGGTAGGAATCTTGCTTTACTCCTGAAACCAGGCTGCTGTCACTAGTCACAACCCTCCATGGGTTTGTGGCCATCAGTCACGTAGGGCACCCCCCTAAGCCCCTTCACGGATGAGGACGTGACCACAGGTCACATAGGTTCAAGACAGAACTTCAATATAATGAGGTACCTAAAGGCCTGGAGGCTTAGCCAATTAGCCTTTCTTCCCAGACACAAAGTTATTTAATCTTAGGCCCACCCTGAGAAGTGGGGTATGGTTCTACATACCATCCACTTTCCACCATGACAGTAAATGTCTTAAAACCATAGACTGTTGCTTTCTATCTGGACCGTCTTCATTGTAGTAGTTGTTGTTGTTGTCGTCGTCGTTGTTATCGGGAGCTGTAGAGAAGCCTTTCACCTTCTAATCTCCCATAGAAGGCCTCCCCACACTCCTAGCCGTGGCTGCCACCAAACCCAAGCCTGAAGCCAACAGCCACCAAGACAAGGACCCACTCAGGACCAGCCAGAGCTCCCCCTTTCCCCAACCCGTTGGCCCCCACTCCTGTTCTCAGCTCTTCAGAGGTATCCAGCAGCGCCGGGGTGTCCAAGATCTTGGGAACCAGTTGGACCTGGTCTCATTGCAGGCCGGAGAATCACCGAACAAGCTCTGCTGTCCACTGTGCTCTCCCCTACTCCCCCTCCCCGCCACCAAGCAGTGTCCCTGTGGCTTGCTATAGCCGGACACAGACCTAGCAGCGTGGGTAAGTGCGGTCAAATTTCCTGCATTCTACCTCCCTCAATGGCTAGAGCCCCTTGGCGGAGCAGACTCAGGAATCACATCATTAACCCTACAACCAGCGCCAGTTTTTAACCCAACAGAAGGTCAGTATTTTAGCAGTAGGGCCCAGCTCTGGGTAAGATCATGTATCTTCCTCAGCAACCTGTATACTATCTTCTGGCACCATGAAAGCCAGCCAGCAGGTAGCTTCCAGATCATTTGGAAATTGATTTATCTGTGTCCTGTAACCAAAGTGTGAAATGTCTTCAAAAATAAGGTGCCAAGAACCAGCTTCAGCTTGGAAAGAAGTCCCAAAGAAGGGCGCGTATATGGGAGCAGTGAAAAAAACTGCCTCAAAGTCAGTCATGGGGTACAAGCTGACAGCTCTGTGTTCTGCTCCTGTTGGCTTTCAAGACAGCTCAGTTCTTGAAGACCAAAGCCCAGTCTTTTATTTACATATCAGTTCTGTTGTCCGTCCACCTCAGGTTCCCTTGGATCATCCCACAAATCACCATTTTATGGCTTTAGCTCCCGATTCTAAGAAAAGGCAGCAAGTACATTTTTTAGCATAGCAATTGAAATCACAGATCTGCTTGCTTTTGTAAGCACAGACAATAAGCTAGCTTAGTGGGATACTATCCTGAAATTACCATTCCCACCAAATTGAGCCTAAACTCACTCATCCCAGGCTGACCTGCCACTCAGGAATCTGCCTGTCTTTGTATCTTTCTGACAGGCTGGCTCTTAGTGTAGTTGGCTCTGTTCTGTTAGGTCAGTGAAGCCCCTCCTCTAATTCATATTGCATTTTAATATTTGCATAGTTGAGAAATCCTATTTATATATTTTGAACTCATGTTCTAAAAGATCTTTCCCACAGCCTTAAGGGCTGCCCTGAATGTCTCAGCATTTACCATTTTGCTAAGGACATTAGATACACCCTTGCCTCCTGGGCTTGTGTTGTCTCTGATTATTATGGAGTAATTAATTAACCTTGGCAGAGAGGACATTCCTTATAACTTCGGCAGGGAGGAACCTCATGCCCAGCAACCATCAACACTTGCGGAGACCCATGCTTGTTAGCTGTGCACCAACTGTGGGAACTGTGTCATGTCATCCCTTCCACAGTGGCCTGCAGGACTTGGCAATAAGGTTCTGCTATCTAGTCCTTACTATATAGTTCTGGTGGGCAACTAAAAGCAGTGGCAATAGCCAGCGCCATTTTGGTGGCTCTTATCGCTTCTCAAACCAGTAACTCACAGTGACTGATCCTGTGTGTGGTATGGAGATTTTCATTTGCTAACCCATGTATTCTGAAGGCAATGTTGCCTTCCAGCCAGGGATCCTCTGTTAAAACTCCTTAAAAAAAGGTTTGTTTAAACTTTTATTTGTGGTTGTGTATGTGTGTGTGTGTGTGTGTGAGTCTGTCTGTCTGTCTGTCTGTCTCTCTGTGTGTGTGTGTGTCTGTCTGTCTGTCTGTCTCTCTCTCTCTCTCTCTCTCTGTGTGTGTGTGTGTGTGTGTGTGTGTGTGTGTGTGTGAGAGAGAGAGAGAGAGAAAGAGAGAGAGAGAGAATATGAATATGAATATGTATTTGCCAGTTATATGTGGGTGCCTGTGAAGCCCAGAAGAGGGCATTAGATCTCTTGAGAACTTATAAGCCATCCTCCATGGGTACTGGAAATAAAAGTTGGGTTCTCTGGAAGAGCAGAAAGTGCCCTAAACTGCTGAATCATCTCTCCAGCACCCCCCACCCCCACCAAGTTGCTCCTTTAAAATGTATTAGCTTACAAGCTAGTGTGTTTCCATGGTGCTTCATACCTCCTTAGTTTTGGCTAGCCCACCTCCTATACACTCCCCTCTCCCATCCCTTTACTTTCATCTGCATAAATCTTAAACTCTAGCATCTATTCAGTGTTGCTTTATGTCACTTGTGTTCTACTAAATTCTCTATAGTTTTTGCTCAAGTAGCATAATTGCAGATTTCCATAGAGCGTTTACATACGCTCTTTACTTTGGCTAACCCTCCTTCTGTCCCCTTATTATCCTCCCCTCCCCAGCACCTGAACCTTTTTATAACTAGGATTTCACTTCATTTAGGCTTTACTTTTTCCAATCTCCAGAATTTACTTTTACTTTGCCAATATTTTACCATTTCTCATCTTTTAATGTGTCTCTTCTAAATGGTTCTTTTCTAGTTTGCTGGCTCCTGCATATCCTCACAGTTAAACACATAAAAGATTTGAAGCTAAGATACACATATGAGAGAGAATATATGACATTCATCTTCCTAGGCATGTATGACCTTATAGAACTGTATAATTGTTTTCCTTTCCAGCTGCCTGTGGATTTTATGAATTAATTTTCCTTTACAGCTTGGAATACTGGAATGCTATTCTAGTCACCTGTGGTTCACATACTTTCTCTTTGACTTTCTGCATTTAGTTTTACTGTTTCAGTCTGTGTTCTTTGTTTTCCCAGAAGTCTATAAACTCTGAAAGAGTAGCTACGATGTTTGTCAGAGTCTAGCCATTTAAGGCTGAATTGTCTTTTAGTATCTGTTGAATATGTGTTACCTAATATAGATAAAACACTTAATTTTTGCATGATTACTTTCTAAAACCTAGTGAAAATTGAAATAATTGTTGTCACAGTATGAATGTATTTCTTTTTCTAGGAACAGTTGAAAAAATATAAAGCGACCAAATAGAAAAAAATATTATCAGTTTTTGCTATGTGTATGTGGTGTGCATGTGTTCATACCTGTATGAAGAGGCCAGAGGTTAATGAAGGGGTCTTCTATTGCTCTCCACCTTTTATTTTAAGGCAGGATCTGCTGCTGAACTGAAGCTTACTGCTTGTCTATGCTGGCTGTCCCTGGGGTTGTGGATGTTTAGTGCTATGCAGTTTTACATGTGTGTGAGGAGTCTGAGCTCAGGTTCTGCTTATGTATCAAGCAGTTTACTTACTGGAACATCTCTCCAATCTGTAAAAACAATATATCTTTAATAAAGAAAATGATCTGCTCAACATTTTGCTCAACTTAATAATGTCCCTAATAAGTTCGAAATATAACTCCATGGAAGAACACTTGCCTGGTATACCCACATCTCTGGATTCAGGCCTTACCACCATAAACATATCAAACCAATACATAAGAAATAAAAGTCAGCCATGATCGGTATACCTGAAACTTGGGTGTTCTGGGGCTAACACAGGAAAATTGTGAATCTCATCCCTGGTTGGACAACTTTAGATAGTAAGACCCTATCTAAAGAAACCAGTGGTAACAGAAAACTGTTTGGGAAGAAGTTGGGGGCAGATAGGAGAGGGTAATAGAGAGAGCCGAGAATGACTATGATCATGGTCCATTTATACATAAATGAAAATTATATAAGGTATTCAATTAATTTATATAATTACTATATGCTAGTAAAAAGTGAATGCCCTAATTAAATATTGATACTAGTGAAATAACTTTTCACAATATTCTTTGGGTAGTTTGACAGTTTTGATTGTCAACTTGACTCAATCTGGGATCAAAGAGAGTCTTAATGCCCTTATTGTCTACATAGGCTGTACTTTGGCTATTTCTGCAGGGGATGATCTTGGTTGCAGTAATCAAGGTGAGAAGACACACTCTACTGTGGGTGGCACCATTCTTGGGCTTTGGATCCCAAACACATTGGAAAGGAGAAAGCTAGCTGAGCATTAAACATGTACGCATTCACTTTCTCTCTTCTCTGAGTGTAAATGTGATCAGGTGCGTCGAGTTACTGCACCCTCGTCTTCCTTAAAATTATGGTCTGTAACCTAATAAACCCTTTCACCCCTAAGTTGCTTTTATTAGTTACCCTCCCCCAGCATCTGGAGAGGAAGCTTAGGTAATATAATAAAACACCTGTCATTTTAAATAGACTGTAGAATATTAAATACTACTTCACAGGAAGGGGGTTTTGACTGTTTTGGTCCATGGTTGACTCTGTTGCCATGGGCCTCAAGTGAGGAGCATGTCATGACAGAAGCTTAGGCAACAAAAATATTCACCTCTTGTCAGAAAGCAGGAAAGAGTGGAAAGGTCTGAGACTCCACAGGTCTTTCACAGACCTGAAGACCTCCTTCTACACTGCACCTCTTAAAGGCTCTACCACCTTCCAGCAGTACTACGCATGGGAGTCAACCTTCAGCCACCAGGGGTTGGTCTGAACTATACCACCTAGCATAGATCACTAGGATCATAGATGCTTTCTCTTCGCACACGACTCCTCTTATGCTGTTGAAACCAGCAACTCATGTAACTCATATGTCCTGTCTTTAAAGCCCTTCTGTCTGTCTGGCATTTGTCATTGGTCTTCTGTAATTTCATTGAGATAGGTACAGGCAGAAATTTATTTTTTTCTTCTTAATCTTTGCTTTGGATTTTTTTGACCTTCTTGAATGTATATTAATTTGACTCTACTTCATCTTTTCTTTTAAAAAAGTATCAAATAGTAATCAGACAGACAATGGAACCCTATGATCCTAAGCTGTCTTGGATTGTCTTTTAAACTGACAATTATTTCATTTGACTCCTAAATTTCAAGCTTTATTTTCTTTAAAGTTTATTTTCTTTTCTTCAGTAGAGTCATATTTCCCTTAACAATGGGGATATGTTCTGAGAAGTGGGAGTGATTCTGTCCTTGTGTGAACATCCTATAGTGTACCTTCATGAAGGCAGGTAGCTAGCTAAGCTGTAACTAAGTTAGAGAATAGTATTTGGGATCACCATAATATATGTGGTCCATTATTGACCAGGATATAATTGCAGTGCACAATGTAGTTTTCTCTTCTAAGCATTGTTCTCAAGCTCAGTTTTTTATTTTTTAGACAGAAGTTGAGCAGTTTTTACTCTATTCCTGATGATTCTAATATTAAGTCTGAGCTTGCTACTTTCTGTTCTTTTCCTTTTTAAAAAGTACTTTGTTTCCATTAAGTATTTTTTTAAATCAGAAATAGACCCAGTCCAAAAAAAATCTGTTAGAACACTTGCATCTACTGTTTAAGTAGGAGGCTAGAATAACCATCAATTTGAAATCAAGCACTCTGTTTTCATGTTTGTCTCTGTTTCAGTGTCTTCCCCCCTTTCTCCACCCCACCCTAACCTATATTCATATTAACACTTAGGACTACCATTCTAAGGCAAATTGGCACTTTAGGTTTTCAGCGCTGGATGCTTCAAGGTGGAGAACTAGTGTTATTTATTTATTTATTTTATTTTTACCATTTTGCAAATTCACAACCATGATACACTGCTGCTAGAAAAAAAGATAAGGTTGACTTTCTCAAGGGTCAGTGATAGAAGAGAAAACCTTTAGAAGGATGTTAGAACACCTTTCTATTCAACTGGATTCCCTTTCTCTCCTTCAATTTATGAGTGTTTAGTTTTAGATAGATAATCACAATGTTGATTATACAAATTCATTTGAGCAATTGATCACTTATACCTGGTAATAACTTATAATCATCGTGTATATTGTTAAATGAGTGTCATGTTAACGTTGTAAATTTAGTATAATCATGGTTGTTTATCTTCCAGTTATGGATAAACCTTTGAAGAAGTTAGTGCTTAATAGTGTATCAACTATTGATTTTAACACATCTAGCCATTACTAACTGAAGGACGTATGGCAGTACATCTGTCTTCATTGACAGCTGACAAACTCTTAGGATTGTGAGTGGAAAACAAGAGTGAGAACAATTCTTTGCCACCTTAGAAGACCTAAAAGAGAAGAGGAAGCATCTGTGAAGAGGACACCGACAGTTTCTTATTTTTCTCTGGTTGTTTTGACATTCTAGATTTTAAAATGTGACCATTGGGCCAAGGAGGATAGCCCAGTGTATAAAATGCTTGCTGTGTAACATGAAGTCCTGAAATCAGTCCCTGGAACCCAAGGGAAAAGGCCAGGTGTAGTAGCTCCCACTTGGAATCTTAGCGCTTAGGGGACAGAGACAGGTAGATACCTGGAACTTACTTTATTGGCCTGTCAGAATACAGGGAACTATGGATCCCAGTGAGCAATCCTGTCTTTACAAGGAGCACAGGTCCTTAGGAATAGCATCCAAGGTAGGCCTCTGGCTTTTGGACATACACCTACACACACAAATGAGCCTGCATACACATATACAGCAAATTTGTCCCTTTGAAGTAATATGTAATCAGTTTAGGCATATTGGAAATATGTACTTCAGCATAGATCTAGAAATTTAAATATTAAAACAATTAAGCCTTAATTAATCTCAGACAATTAATTTTTTATAAGCAAAACAAAGGTAGCAAGTTGAACTTTGACTGGTTAATATATTGTGGTGGTATCAGGGTAATCAAGAGGTTTTAATAGAGAAGCTTGTATTTAGTTTGTATGATTATTGCTTTGGAAACACTAGGTGGTGCAATTGTGCAAGAACTGTATAATGATTTTGTTTTTGTTTGTGGTGTGTGTGTGTGTGTGTGTGTATGCCAGGATTATAGTTTGAAGAAATTTTGGAAATAAGAATTCTCACAATACCCAAGTAGACTTAGAGAATATATCTCTTCTATTGATTGTTCACGGATTCAGGTAGGGACTGCTCTTATGATTTAGATAACATGTCTTAGGGTATCTATATATTGTTTATCATGCTTGAAGATCTAACTGCATCCTTTAAACAACTGGCCCCATTTGATTCTCCATGAATAACTATTTTGTACTCTTTGTCTACAATTCTATAAACTTACTCTGCTACTCCAAATAATTCTGAGATATCCTATGATTTAATTAATTGTTATATTATGATTGCTTAATATATAATTATATTATTAGGTATCATTGTGTCAAGCAGGTCACCATCAAATCAGATTTACAACCTAGCTTTCCACTTGGAAGATTTTGTTGTCTTTTATACATTAAGAAAAGTCTTACTGGACAGGCATGGTGGCATATGCTTTTAACCTAGTAATCAGGAGGCAGAGGCAGATGGATCTCTGTGAGTTTGAGGCCAGCGTGGTCTCATAGTGAGTTTCAGGACAGCCAAAAGCTACATAATAGAGAGACCCCATCTCAACAATAAACAAACAAATGAAACAAACAAACAAACAAATGAAGCAATTACAAAAAGCTTGCATTCCTATTTTAGTTCAGGACATTAAGTTATTGAATTGAAGAGGCACTTTCTAAAACTTGCTGGTTTATTTATGTGTGGAACTAAGGAGAAATGAAGATGTTGCTGCCTAGATAATAAAAAGCCTTTAATCGTAATTCTGGTTTTCTTTTAAGTTCCTTTCCATCTTCAAACGTAGTCCTATTTGTAAATTTAAACATTGTGTATGTCTTCCATTGATTTCATGAATGATGTTGTATTGGTTATGTTTAGATGTTTTTAATACTTTGGAAGCACAAAATGAGGCCACCTTGCCTCTTGTTGTTTCTGCTGTTGAGTTGTTATATTTGTCCTTTTTTTTTGGACATTTTCTTACCATGCTGGCTGCTGGCTTGGAGCCTAAAATAGTTTGTCAGTCTCTTTAATGCTGGAACTAGAGGCATGCTCCAACTTGACTGACTGCCTTGCTATTTTAAGGCACTCATTGATGATCACAATCAGTGTTTCAGTTAGCTGTCACAGCTGACAGGAACACACAGTGATGTCTATTATAATTTTCTGTGAATTAGATGCAGAGTCAACACTGACTTGACTTATTTTTCACTGATGAATTGAGGTGCTGGGCATCAGAGTCTCGGTTAGGCTATGCTAGGCGTGTATCCTACTTCCAGACCTCACTAATTTAGTCAGATTCCCAGAAGCCTCATGGAAGGAGGAGACAAACGATTCCTGCATGTTATTCTCTGACCTTCACATGTGTGCTATGGCACGCAGAGATACATACAAATATAATGAATATTTTAAAAATATGAACTCAAACTTATTGCAGACAATATTTTGGCTTCTTTTCATTACCTCCTTAGTATATTATTCCCAGTAATTATTGGAGGAGGTTGAAAGGAAAAAGTTATTCTCCTTCATTCTGTGAAACAAATGTGTTCATACAGATTGAGACACATTCATCAGAGACTGTTTAGGAGTACTTTTTAGTCCACACAATTGGGACATGACTTATTTGGTGGTATTTTAAATATTATATGATTTATATAAAATTATTACATAATTATTATAAAATTAATATATTTTAATTTTATATTGGTATCAATTTTTGTTAAAACTTTTGTGATATAATGTGCTTATAATTTCATATAATTAATATTTTATTAATTGATATTGGTTTGGTATTTGAGTCATGCAAGCCACTTTAGATAAAATGTCTCAGAAACAATTGTGGAATTGAAAAACCACTCCTTTTATAGTATTTGGCAGCTTTTATAAAATGACTGGATGTTTCTGCAGATATAGTCATCATCAAAATTACCACTCTTTAATAGCACCCATGTTAGCTACATTAGCCAGAGACTGAATAGTCATGAAAATGTGAGTAACCTCTGACCTCAGAAATCCTCCTTTTAAAAGAGGATTGGAACACGGTGATAGGAAATTTGAATTGCCCTTTCAGCTGCAGTTTGTCCCCTGGACGCTTAATTTAGTTTAGAGTTAAACTTTTGCCTCCAGAGCTGTCAGTCTTGTAGAGCATCACTTTCACTTGAGAAAGTGGAGGCAAAGCTTCCTTTTCAGGCCTGTATCATTGGTGCAGTATTCAGGCTTCAAACAGTTTCATTTAGGTAGGACATAGAGTCTCAGAATGGGAATCTTCACATTTGACACGCTCTGTTAAATACACCGCTCATTCCATTCTATCCCTGATACTGCTGTGCAGGCACTTGTTTTGGATAATCCTTTTAATGACTATAACCAGCATCTTAGCCATGTAGAGGTCTGGTGGAGTGTGTGTGTGTGTGTGTGTGTGTGTGTGTGTGTGTGTGTGTGTGTACCTACATGTGTACATGTTTGATGTAGGGGTATGTGTAGATGTATATATACATTATTCAGGTTTGGGCTTTGTAAAGAATTTGGGTTTGTATTCTATATATATGAGTTTCTTTAGCTATTTAGAAGATAATCTTTGCAAGCTGTATGTAGTAACTCATGTTTGTGTGTAGGGAGTTGCACATAGAATACTTGTTAAGATGATAGTTGATTATTGCTGATCTCACATGCTGACTGAAAAGTTAAACCAAAAGTTATCAGTAAATTTTTAAACATTATATAATTAAGAATGTAGAATGAAAATATGTGATCATAGTTTTATTATATGCTGTATTGCATTATACATACTTATTTTATGTAGTTTTGAAAATCACATAACTATATACCATGTTGTGTTGTCTTAAAAGTCTTGTTAATAGGAACTGCTTGTTTGTATGGCATTAAGGAAAAAAATCACAAAATATAACTGAATCCTCATTGAATTAAGATGCTTAAGTCTTAGTAGACCCAATTAAAAACAAATACAGATTTTAATCATGTGTACTTAAGAAAGCAAATAATATATGTTCTAGATTGACTCCCTTTTGTATTTTGTATGAAACAGATACATGATTATTAGCACCTAGAATATAAAATATCCAGTTTTTTATGGTCAGCCTTTAGCATTTCTCTGTGTGTGAAGGTTTGAACTGTGTCTGTTTCCTCAGCCATAGAAGGGCTTCTCCTCAGCTAGCCACTGTTTTTGAACAGTATATATAACCATTATTTCCAAAGGGGAACATTTTGTACAAAGAATTTTCTGATTCCATTCTTTTTTTTAACTTTATTTTAAACACAAAGATAAATGTCCAGATTTTAAGCATTTTTGCATAAAAGTATACAAATACATTTTTATAAGGTTGTAATTAAGTATTTGTGGGTACATATACATACACATATGTATATATGTAACAATAATATAGGAAAAGAGGTTATTAATTTGAGGAGATAGGAGAGAAACTGGGAGGGGTTGTAGGAAGGAAAGGGGGATTTGATACAGTTCTATTTTAATTAAAATTTATTCTTTTTTTCTCTTTTTTTCTTGATCTTCACACAGTCTGTGGGTTGTTTCAGGGGTGTTCAGAGCTTTCTGGGGTTAGTATCCCATTATTGGTGACTGCATATTATGTCTGTTCTTTTGTGACTGGGTTATCTCACTCAGGATGATATTCTCTAGATGCATCCATTTTCTTGAGTATATCGTTAGGCCATTGTTTCTGATAGCTGAGTAGTATTCCATTGTGTAAATGTACCACAATTTTTGTATTCATTCATCTACTGAAGGACATCTGGGTTCTTTCCAGCTTCTGGCTATTATAAATAGAGCTGCAATGAACACTTCGGTGCATGTATCTTTGTTGTATGTTGGAGCATCTCTGGGGTAAATGCCCAGAAGTGGAATAACTGGGTCTTCAGGTATTACTATGTCCATTTTTCTAAGGAACCGCCAGACTGATTTCCAGAGTGGTTGTATCAGTTTACAACCCCACCAACAGTGGAGAAGTGTTCCTCTTTCTCCACATCCTCACCAGCATCTATTGTCATCTGAGTCTTGGATCTTGGCCAATCTGACTGGTGTGAGGTGGAATCTCAGGGTTGTTTTGATTTGCATTTCCCAGATGGTTAAGGATGTTGAGCACTTCCTTAGATGTTTCTCAGCCATTCGATATTCCTCTATTGAGAAAAAAATTTTTTAAGTCCATACCCAATTTTAATATAGGGTTATTTGATTCTCTGGTATCTCACTTTTTGAGTTCTTTGTATACCTTGGATATTAGGCCTCTATCTGATGTGGGGTTGGTAAATATCTTTTTCCACTCTGTTGGCTGCCGTTTTGTTTTCATGATAGTGTCTTTAGCCTTACAGA
This sequence comes from Micromys minutus, assembly GCF_963924665.1. Classification (NCBI taxonomy): domain Eukaryota; kingdom Metazoa; phylum Chordata; class Mammalia; order Rodentia; family Muridae; genus Micromys; species Micromys minutus. Next base: position 44,484,363 of record NC_137969.1, read on the forward strand.
AACTTTGCAATCTCATTAAGTCCCATTTGTCAATTTTTGACCTTAGAGCTCGAGCTATTGGTGTTCTGTTTAGGAAATTTTCTCCTGTGCCTATGAGTTCTAAGGGTTTTCCTACTTTCTCATCTAATAGTTTCAGTGTACCTGGTTTAATGTGGAGATCTTTGATCCACTTGCACTTGAGTTTTGTACAAGGAGATAAGAAAGGGTCTATTTTCATTCTTCTGCATGCTGAGTGCCAGTTGGACCAACACCATTTGTTGAATAGGCTGTCCTTTTTCCATTGAATGTTTACAGCTCGTGAGGGTTTATTTCTGGATCTTCTATTCTATTCCATTGATCCACGTGCCTATTTCTGTACCAGTACCATGCAGTTTTCAGCACAATTGCCTTGTAATATAGCTTGAGGTTAGGGATAGTGATTCCCACAAATGTTTTCTTGTTGTTGAGGATAAATTTCACTATTCTAGGTCTTTTGTTATTCCAAATGAAATTGCACATTGCTCTTTCCAACTCAGTGAAGAATTGGGTTGGAATTTTGATGGGGATTGCATTGAATCTATAGATTGCTTTTGGTAAGATGGCCATTTTTAAAATGTTGATCCTTCCAATCCATGAGCATGGGAGATCTTTCCATTTTCTGAGATCTTCCTCGATTTCCTTCTTTAAAGGTTTGAAGTTCTTGTCATACAGGTCCTTCACTTGCTTAGTTAGAGTCACACCAAGGTATTTCATAGTTTTTCTGACTATTGTGAAGGGTATCTTTTCCCTAATTTCTTTCTCCACATGTTTGTCCTTTGAATATAGGAAGGCTACTGATTTGTTTGAGTTAATTTTATATCCGGCCACTTTGCTGAACTTATTTATCAGCTGTAGGAGTTCTCTGGTGGAAGTTGTGAGATCGCTTAAGTACACTATAATGTCATCTGCAAATAGTGATGTTTTTACTTCTTCCTTTCCAATTTGTATCCCATTGATTTTCTTTAGCTGTCTAATTGCTCCAGCCAGGACTTCCAGTACTATGTTGAATAGATAGGGGGAGAGTGGGCAGCCTTGTTGAGTCCCTGATTTTAGTGGGATTGCTTCAAGTTTCCCACCATTAAGTTTGATGTTGGCTGTTGGTTTGCTGTATATTGCTTTTATAATGTTTAGGTATGGGCCTTGGATTCCTGTTCTTTCCAAAACTTTTAACATGAAGGGGTGTTGAATTTTGTCAAATGCTTTCTCAGCATCTAGTGAGATGACAATATAGTTTTTTTCTTTGAGTTTGTTTATATGGTGGATTACATTGATGGATTTTCGTATGTTAAACCATCCCTGCATGCCAGGGATGAAGCCTCCTTGATCATGGTGAATGATCGCTTTGATATGTTCTTGGATTCGGGTTGCAAGGATTTTGTTGAGTATTTTTGCATCAATGTTCATAAGTGAGATTGGTCTGAGGTTCTCTTTCCTTGTAGGGTCTCTGTGTGGCTTAGGAATGAGGGTAATTGTAGCCTCAAAAAAATGAGTTAGGTAGTTTTCCATCTGATTCTATTTTGTGGAATAGTTTGGAGAGTATTGGTATTATGTCGTCAATAAATGTCTGATAAAATTCTGCACTAAACCTATCTGGACCTGGGCTTATTTTGGTTGGGAGGCTTTTGATGACTGCCTCTATTTCTTTAGATGTTATGGGATTATTTAGATGGTTTACCTGGTCCAGATTTAACTTTAGTTTCTTGTATCTGTCTAGGAATTCATCCATTTCCTCCAGATTTTCCAGCTTTGTTGAGTATAGTCTTTTGTAGTATGATCTGATGATTTCTTGAATTTCCTCAGTTTCAGTTGTTATTTCTCCACTTTCCTTTCTGATTTTGTTAATTTGGATACTCTCTCTTTGCCCTCTAGTTAGTCTGGCTAAGGGTTTATCAATCTTGTTGATTTTCTCAAAGAACCAGCTCTTGCTTTTGTTGATTCTTTCAATGGTTCTTTTTGTTTTTATTTGGTCGATTTCTGCCCTAAGTTTGATTATCTTGCCGTCTACTCCTCTTGGGTGTATCTGCTTCCTTTTGTTCTAGAGCTTTTAGCTGTGCTGTCAAGTTGCTGATGTATGCTCTCTCCAGTTTCTTTTTGGAAGCACTCAGAGCTATGAGTTTTCCTCTCAGTACTGCTTTCATTGCATCCCATAGGTTTGGGTATGTTGTCTTTTTGTTTTCATTGAATTCTAGAAAATCCTTGATTTCTTTCTTTATTTCTTCTTTGACCCTGCTATTGTTTAACAGGGCGTTGTTTAGTTTCCGTGTGTAAGTGGGATTTTTGTTGTCTTTGTTGTTTTAAAGACCACCCTTAGATCATGGTGATCTGAGAGGATGCATGGGAGTATTTCAATCTTTTTATATCTATTGAGGCTCGTTTTGTGACCAATTATGTGGTCAATTTTTGAGAAGGTGCCATGAGGTGCTGAGAAGAAGGTGTATTCTCTTTTTTTAGGATGATATGTTCTGTAGATATATATTAATTCCAACTGGTTTATAACCTCTGCTAGTTTTAGAGTATCCTTGTTCAGTGTTTTTTTCCCTGATCTGTCCATTGGTGAGAGTGGGGTATTGATATCTTCCACTATTATTGTGTGGGCACAATGTATTTTTTGAACTTTAGTAGGGTTTTTTTATTTGGGGCATATATGTTAAGGATTGAGAGTTCATCCTGACAATTTCCCCTGTAATGAGTAAAAAGTGTCCTTCCTTATCTTTTTTGATAACTTTTGGTTGAAAATCTACTTTATTCCATATTAGAATGGCCACTTCACCTTGCTTCTTGGGGCTATTTGCTTGGAAGGTTTTTTCCCACCCTTTTACTCTGAGATAGTGTCTGTCTTTGTCTCTGAGATGAGTTTCTTATATGCAACAAATTGCTGGGTTTTGTTTATGTATCCAGTCTGATAGCCTATGTCTTTTTATTGGGGAATTGAGTCCATTTATGTTACAGATATCAAGGAATAGTGGTTGCTTTTTCCTGCTATTTTTGCTTTTGAAGGTTGAGTTGTGCCTGTATGTTTTTCTTCTTTTGGTTTTCTTGCTTAGGAGTTTTCTTGTTTTTATTAGGATGTAGTTCCCCTCGTTGTAATCGGTTTTCCCCGTATAATTCGTTGTAGTGTTGGGTTTGTTGTCAGATATTGTGTAAATTTAGTTTTGTCTTGGAATATCTTAGTCTCTCCATCTATGGTGATTGAGAGTTTTGGTGGGTATAGCAGCTTTGGCTAACACCTGTGCTCTCTTAGGGTCTGCATGATGTCTGTCCAGGCTCTTCTAGGTTTCTCTCTGTTGAGAAATTGAGTGTGATTCTGATTGGTCTGCCTTTATATGTTACATGGCCTTTTGCCCTTACTGCTTTTAATATTTTTTCTTTAATTTGGGCACTTGGCGTTTTCACTGTTATGTGTCAGGAGGAGTTTCTTTTCTGATCCAATCTATTTGGAGTTTGGTAGGCTTGTTTTATGCTCATGGTCATCTTATTCTTAAGTGTAGGGAAGTTTTCTTCTATGATTTTGTTGAAGATATTTACTGTGCCTCTTAGTTGATATTTTTCGCCCTCTTCTGTTCCTGTTATCCTTAGGTTTGGTCTTCTCATTGTGTCCTGTGGACATTTTGGGTTAGTAGCTTTTTGGTTTTTGCATCTTCTCTGACTGTTTTGTCTATGTTTTCAATTTTGTCTTCGGCCCCCAAGATTTTCTCTTCCATCTCTTGTAGTCTATTGGAAGTGCTTGCATTTGTGACTCCTGATTTCTTCTTTAGCTGTTCTACCTCTAGGGTTATCTCTTTTAATGTTTTCTTTATTGTGTCAATTTCCGTTTTAAATTCCTTCTTCCATTCCTTCATCTCTTTGGTTCTGTTTTCCTCTAGTTCTTTGAGTTCTTTGAGTGTTTTTCTTGTTTCCTCTTTAAAAGCTTCTAATTCTTTATGCTTTTTCTCCCGTTTTTGTTTAAGGATCTCTGTCATCGTCTTGAGGTATGATTTTAGTCTGTGTCTTCTTTTTCTGGTGTGTTTGGCATTCCGCTCTTTGCTGTGATGGGAGAGCTGGGTACTGGTGTTGCCAGGTTTTCTTGGTTTCTCTGGTGTACGTTCTTTCCCTTTCCTCTTGCCATCTTGTTGTCAGTCGTGTGTCCCTGGATCACCACTGGCTCACTGCTGGCTCACTGCTGGCTCACAGCTGGTTCACTGCTGTTCTAGACCTGTGTCCCTGGATCACTGCTGGCTCACTGCTGTTCTGGTGGTGGGTGGTCTGAGTGTGGTTCCTCACTCCTTGTAGTCCGGCTAGGAATAGCTTGATTCAGGGTTACTGGTTCCCTGGTGCAATTGGGGCGGGGAGGGGGAAGCGGGGGACAGCATGCTGGCTCACTGCTGTTCTTGGTGGCAGGTGGTCTGAGTGCTGTTCCTCACTCTGTGTTGTCTGGCTGGGAATAGCCAGATGCAGGGTTACTGGTTCCCTGGAGCAACCTGAGGCGGGGAGGGGGAACCTGTGGACTGCAGGCTGGCTCACCCCTGCCTCACTGCTGATCCTGGTGGTGGGGGGTCGATTCCATTCTTTTTAAATTCATTTGAGTAATTTTATTTGTACTTGTGATTAATACTCTGACCTCATAGGAGTTTAAACAATTTAGTTACTAAAAAACCAAATATTTTAAAGATTAAGAGAACAGATATTTGTGTCTATTCATTATGTCTAAGTGTAATTAGTAAACTAAATGCTATTTAATAAACTAAAGGATGTTTCTCTTTTCTTTCTGTTGTCTTAAATACCCTTCTGCAGACTCTTCTTCAGTTACTCAATGCTACAGAAAGTGGTTGCTATGTGTACTATAAAATTTAACTATTGGGGCTGTAGTGATGGCTCAGCCTTTTAGAGTACATACTACTCTTGCAGATGATGGGAGCTTGCTTCCCAGAACCCATGCTGTGTGGCTCACAACCGCCTGTAGCTCCAGCTCCAGGGGAGCCATTACCCTCTCTGACTGCTCCAGGTAGTGCACTCAGATGTGCAACCACATACATACATACAGAGATACATTTGTACATAATTTATGATAAAGTGACAATGAAAGGCTATTGATTGTTTTTAAACTTAATTCTCAAAATTCATGATGTAGTTCTTAGGATATAACCTTGCAATAGGATATTTGTATTTTTAATGCCAATAAAAATGGAGACTGTATTTTACTAATAAAACAGAGATCTGGATAGCCCAAGCAGGGATTTAACCATTCATTCATGTATCTGTAAATAAAAGATAATGCTTACTGAAATGACTCATGTTCTTAGCTTGGCTGTAGGCAATAGGTAGTTTAACTACTAAGAAGTAGTACACTACTAGATAATAGAATTGATATAGTGCAACTTAGGAATAATTAAGATTTTTGTCTGATTTCTCATTTGCTTTTTTAGCTCTCACTGTGAGACAGACTTTACTTAGTACACGGATTTTATAGGTGCTTTAGCAATGCTAAGGAGTTCACTCTTCTACTACCTTTTAATAATTTCACAGTTTTTTTTTTCTTTTTTAAAAAAGATGATCTTGCTAGGTAGCCCATGTTAGCCTAAGCTCTTGGTTTTCCTGCCTCCCAAGTGCTGAGATTAAAAGAGTGAACTTAGTGTTATATACATAATTTACTTCATATTATAGGAGAGGTTTGAGATCAGAGGCAGAGAATATAGTGATAGCATTACAGTTATTTCTAGATTAGTGAAAGTTGTAGGTTATCTTAGCAGAAAATACACATTGATTTAAAAAACAAATTATTTAATTGTTAAATAAATAATTATAAATTATACAACATTAGGGAATTGACTTTTCATCAAGATATAATTTTAATAAAATATTTCCTATAAGTATTTTAGCAATAGACATTTAATTAGTAGTCTTTAATAATGTCTTAAGTTATGTGAGATTTGGCTTCAAGAACTACAAAAAAGAGAACTGAGTAAATATGAGAAATGACATAAATTCTGGTGACTGGAATTGTAATGTTTTGAGAACAGTTTTGCTCACCATAGAATTATATAAAACTTAGACTACGTGATTTTAATAGTAAGAGATATTGACTTCCCAGAATAACTGTTATTATTATTATTATATTTACTATCTAGCCATTGCCTCTTTTCTGGTCCCTCATCCCACAGTTCCTCATCCCATTCCCCCCCCCCCCCCCCCCCCCCCCCCCCGTCTCTGAGAGGATGTTCCCCCCTGGGGGGGACCTCAAGTCTCTGGAGGATTAGGTGTGTCTTCTACTGAGAGCAGATCAGGTGGTCCTCTGTTATATATGTGCCAAGGGCTTCAGATGAGCTCGTGTATGCTGTCTGGTTGGTGGCTCGGTCTCTGGGAGCTCCCTGGGGTCAGGTTTAGTTGAGACTGCTGGTCTCCCTTAGGGTCACCCTCCCCTTCTGCTTCTTCAGCCCTTCCCCTAATTCAACCTTAGAGGTTCCTGACTTCAGTCCAGTGGTTGTGTATAAGTATCTGTGTCTGTCTCAGTCAGTTGCCTGTTGGGTCTCTCAGAGGACAGACATGCTAGGCTCCTGTCTATAAGCACACCATAGAATCAGTGTCAGGCAGAAATAACTTTTTAAAGGCCACTTCATAACAGTTAGGATCCTGGCTGCCATAGCTACTGGACAGTGAAACTGTATCAGATTAGTTTCATCTCTTTGGATACTGTATTACTTTAGGACATGTAAACTCATGACTGGTGAGTTCTTGTCAGTTTGAAAATACATGTCAACATAATAAATGCTTTAAAATGTTTTTCTTCAATGATATATGAATTTTTAAATGAGGTGTTGACATTTGATGGTCATATTAAGCTATAAAGAAAATATACAGTGAGGTAGACTTAAAGCATATTTATGTTGGTAATATATGTAAAAGGTGTTGAGTATAGAAGTGGTCTTCATAGTTGTGTAATTTTATATGTATGAATTTCTCTTCCTTAAGGTGTCCTAAGCATTTTGTTAAGTACAATTTAAAAAATATGGTACAGTTAAAATATTTAGAACTCTAAAAGCTCTACAGGGCATCACATTTTCAGTGCTTTTTAAAAATACATAAGTATATTAACTGATTCCTATCTAAATGCCTTTTTAACATCTTGTATGTGGTGTACATGAACATCTGTATATAGGTGCACTTGACTGCTCACTTGTGCAGATGTGTATGGAGCCAAAAGGTTGACTTTGGGATTGTTCCTAGGTTGCCTCTCCACCTTGTCTTGTTGGAAAAGCTGCCCTAACTGAACCTGATGCTTGCTGGTTTTGCTAGATTGGAAGACCAGAAAGTTCTGGAGAACACCTGTCCTTGTGTCCCAGCACTGAGATTACAGCATGCACATTCATGCCTGGCTTTTGAGTGTGTTCTGGGTAGACAAACTCAGGCCATGAGCACTTTATTCAGTGAGCCGTGTGTGTGTGTGTGTGTGTGTGTGTGTGTGTGTGTGTGTGTGTGTGTATGTGTGTGTGTGTGTGTGTGTGTGTGTTTTAAATTTACTTTACATCCTGACTGCAGTTTTCTTTCTCTCCTCCCCTCCTACTTCCCTCCCCTCCATCGCTGCTCTCCCTTCCCCTATCCACTTCTCCTTGGTTTCTCTTCAGAAAAAGGATACTTTTCTGTGGATATCAAGTTGCACTAAGACCAGACCCCCTCCTCTATTACAGTTAGACAAGGCAACCCAGTAGAGGGAAAGGGTCCCAAAGGCCAGCAACAAAGCCAGAGACAGCTCTTGGTTCCTTTGTCCTAGGAGAAGACCATGCTATACAACTGTAATATATGTGTGGAGGGCCTAGGTCAGTCCTCTGAAGGCTTCCTGGTTGTAGTTCAGTCTCTATGAGTATCTGTGGATTCAGGTTGGTTGATTCTGTGGGTTTTCTTTTGGTATCCTTGACTCCTCTGGTGCCCACAATTCTTTCTTCCTGTATTCTATGGGATTTCCCAAGCTCGGCCTAATGTTTGGCTGTGGGTGTTTGTATCAGCTTCTAGTAGTTGCTGGGTGAAGCCTCTCTGATGACAGCTGTGCTAGATGGCAGTCTATCAGTAAAGCAGAATACCATTAGAAATCATTCCATTGACTTTGTTTTTCCATCTGTGTTTGGTTCTATCCTAGGCCTCTGGGCTATCCAGCCTCTGGCTTCTTCAGGCCCTATAGTTTATTCGTTTAATGCTAAGGCCTGCACTACATGGTTCTTGAGTTACTTTCCAAGTTTATGAGGAACACTTTTATTCTGATCATCTTTGGAAAAATTAAGCCTTATTTTGACCTATATATAATGGGAAACAAAATACAAAGTCTTGTTTTTGTTCTGAGTACAGCATATGATCATTGCAAATTTATCAAGTTCATATGTAGCCATTGGGGATTGTTTTTGTTGGCAGAGATAAGACCTTCTTTATTCATTCATTCATTTAATTGACAACTAATTCTATAGAACATCTATTATGTTAAAAAAAACACAGCTAAGTTACTGATTTCATGTGGAGGTTTCTAGAAAAGCTAGTACTGAAAGCAACACCAGCCCTTTGGTTCAGACAGCTAAGCACTGGCTCTTGTATTCATTGTGCTTGTCTCTCTTCTCGGACTCAACTCTTCATCAGTGGAAAGCAAGGTATAAGCATTCTCTCATTTTCTTCTCTATTTCACATTAAAAATGTGAGGTGTTTCAGGTTTTAAACCTGCTTTCTAACTAACAGGTTCTCTTGCTTATTTCATGGATCCTGGTAGGAAACATGAGATCGGAGATCAGAGATGAAGGGTACATCGTCACATCAATGGAGAAGCTGAAGTATTAGCATGTTTGCACACATTCTCTGGATTTTAGTTGCTAGGTGACAGGGATGACAACTAGATGACAAATGTACATGCAATGGCTGGCATTATGACAGAAGAAGCTTGAATGAACAAATGACATTGGACAAAATGTGTGCTGGCTTTTTGTCCAGTAAAATGGACTATCTGGCTTATATGACTAATTGAAAAGAGATAAAAGCAGTGCCTTGCTTGTGGAAAAGTAGGAGACTGTTAGGGATCCATCTCCCAATACCTCAAAGCATTGCCTTCATCTTTTTGTTGCCACCATCAGTCTCAAATCAAAGTTTTGCTTTTAGTAGCTGATGCCCCAAATTTCTGCGTGTTATCTGTTCTTGCAATCTTGGGTCATTGGTTGCATCTTTAATACCCAAAATCTCCAGTCATGAAATGCCTACTGAATTCTGGATGATATTACATAGTGGGTTTATTTGATATCCATGCTAAAATTCAAATACTAAGACACACTAAGAAAGAAAGAATGAAGAGATGATTTTAGAATAAAAATCTTGGGCCCGGTTCAGTGGCTCATGCTGTTAATTCCACCAGTCAAGAATTAGGCCACTACCATAATTTTTGGGCCAAATTTGAAGCAGGCTTTATTAAATATTGGCTGGGATGATAGACACTGGCCAGGTGCACTCCCAGCATTCACAGAGTAGGGAGCCAAATTACATCAGTCAGCATTTCCAGGAAGTTATCTGTCCTTGGGCAAGTGCAGCTTACAAATTAGAGGTATTTTTGTTTTATAGATCTCTAAAGCACAGCAATTTAAACTTAAAACATAACTTTATCCCCCACATTTATTCCCTGAGTTGTATCCTGAGTCAAATCCTTGACTCTGTCGTAGGTAACTGTTTATATTGGGATAGCATTACCAGTGCAAGGGCCAATAGTGATTAGCAGAAACAGAAAGGTCAGAGTCCTGTGATCGCTGACTACCTATGAGGAGACCAAAAGCGAGAATGGGGACTAGTCATTAATTTCATCTCAGGTTTCTGTTTTTGCATTGTTTTTGAGTACAGCCAGATTATCTCTAATGATTCCTGAGTAGTTTGTATAGAAACAATACTTTCCTCTTAAAGCCATGCAATAACCTTGATCTCCACAGAACAGGTCAAGTGCCTATCATACTGCAGAACTACTTCAGCTAATGAGTTTATCTTCATAGATCTTAGGCTATGTGGTTTTAGTAGGTACCTTTCCTGATAGGCCAATGGATACTGTAGATAGCCATTTTGTCCCCTCTGCCACAGAGTTTCCTTTCAACCTAACATCCCAGCCTTCTGTAGAGGATAAGGAGTGACATGAGCTCTTCTGTAACTACTTCCTGATGAAATTAGGATATAGTTATCAGGGCCAGGAAGGCTGGAATGCTAGCCAAAAGGCCAGGAGGGATTTTAGGCTTTGGGACATTCATCAAATGCATCTGGTTTGCTGACCCAGCTTAAGAGACATTCAGCTTTCAGCAAACCCAGGGCTCACAGCCATTTGACAATTTGTACTGCACAGATATCTCTGGATGGATCTGTGAACTCAGTGGGAATCTCCTGGGACAGATATAGACTAGGGACAGAAGGTAAAGGTCAGGAACTTAAAGGAAATTTAACAGTTGGAACTTAAATGGAGGAAGAGAGAAGACCAAAGACTAGGGTTGGAGAGAAATTGTACCCTCAGGAAATGGCAGTAGGGAAACTTAGGCAGTTCTTACCAGCAGTCCTTTGGACCTTTGAGAGGTGGATCCCAGTCTTAGGACCCCCTATACTCCTGGAAGGTTTCATGTGTTCTTAGTTTACAAAAAGAGAAAAGTTTTAGATGTATCACCATTACAGTGGTTAACAGGTGTCTGTAAGACAGCTGGAGGAGACCCACTCCTTTGAGTCATAGCAAGAGCTGTGGCTTGGGTTAAAACCAGGAGTACGCTTTTCTCTGTCCAGGGGCTGCAGATATAGATTGGACAGAGATGTTCTTAGCCTGATGAGACATACCTTTAAGTTTATACTTAGATGACAACCAAAGGAAATTTGAAATCTTGAGCTTGTGGCTGATAATAGTAGTCAGTGTTTTACCAGTTTATCAGAACTCCATGGATCAGTGTTAAATCTCTGACCTTTTGAAATCTTAGGATAAAAATAGCATAGAAAGGGAGAGAAATCTGAAATATTTTTATTACCTTAAATCATTTTTTATACCCTTACAACTTTCATTTATATATTTTAAAACTTTCTTAGACTCATAGAACTTACTTTAAGCTTTCTCATCCTTAGACCTTTTCACATCTTAGAAAACTTATTAGTCCCCAGAATTTACATAAACTGTAGTTGATTACTGAGACCAGTTATTGTTAAGCAAATTATTTTTTAAAAATTGGATATTCTCTGTATTAACATTTCAAATGTTATCCACTACCCACCTCCCACTCCCTTCCCTTCCCCTCCTCAGCTTGCTTCCATGAAGGTGCTCCCTCTCCCAATCACCCTCTCCACTTCGGTGCCTTGACTGGTTGATGATGTTGTTCTTCCCATGAGGTTGAAACCATTCAGCACCTTCAGTCCCTTCTCTAGCTCTTTCATTGGGGTCCCCGTGTTCAGTCAGATGGTTAGCTGCAAGCATCCTCATCTGTATCTATATGACTCTGACAGAGCCTCTGAGGAGACATCCATGTCTGGTTCCTGCCATTAAACAGTTCTTGGCATCTGCAATAGTGCTTTGGTTTGGTGACCGCATATGGAGAGGTTCTCTAGGTGAGGCAGTCTCTGTAGATCTTTTTTTTCAATTCAATCCCAGCTCCTCTATTTGACCATGTATTTCTTCCCCTGAGTGTTTAGATCTCCCTTCTAAGAAGGACTGAGACATTCACATTCTGGTCATTCTTCTTTTTAAGCTTCATAAGTTCAGTGGATGGTTTCTTAGGTATTCTGAACTTTTTGGGCTAGTATCCACTTATTTTTTTTTTTTTATTTTAAGAACAAGCACTTTATTAGAAATATATTCCATAAAGAGCACAAATTTAGTTAGAACTATAAAATGCCACTTCATGGGATGTCAGCATTGTCATATTCTATTGCTGGTGTCTGTCATGCTAACCATGAAGTATCTTCGTATTACTCATGCACAAAGTGAGGCTAGGGAGGTTAGTTAGCCTGCTCTAGAACCCAACCAATTACTGGCAGAACCATGGCTCATAGTCTTGAGTTTCTGCATTTCACTCAGTACCAACATGACCTCAAAACCCTGACACGGCCACTTTATCTTTCCTCTTAATGAAATGTTGACTGTTCTACCAACCTGAATCTTATTGTGAGCATCTGTATGCTGGATGACATTCCTCAGGAGGACTTTCCCCAATGGAACCTGTGACATTTTTTAATCCCTCGATCCTGAGAAAATCAGGCATCTTGTTAGTGTGAGATGAAGAACCACTCCATTACAAGATCTCCTCCGACCCAGGAAGCCAGGGAGTCAGGGCATGCGCCGCAGCCTCACGTGGCGGGGTGGGATAAAAGGCAGCGGCTTCCTTCCTTCTGGACCGGAAGTCGTGATGTAGTATCCACATATCATGAGTGCTCCTTTGTGATTGGGTTACATCACTCAGGATGACAGCTACAAGTTCCATCCGTTTGCTTAGGAATTTTGTGAACTCATTTTTAATAGCTGAGTAGTACTCCATTGTGTAAATATACCACAATTTCTGTATCCATTCCTATGTTGAAGGACATCTGGGTTGTTTCCCGCTTCTGGCTATTATAAATAAGGCTCTATGAACATGGATGAGCATGTGTCCTTGTTAGATGTTGGAACTTCTTTTGGGTATATGCCCAGGACTGGTATATATGGGTCCTTAGGTAGTACTATGTCCAATTTTCTGAGGAACTGCCAGACTGATTTCCAGAGTGGTTGTACCAGTTTACAACCCCGCCAACAGTTGAGGAGTGTTCCTCTTTCTCCACATCCTTGCCAGCATCTGTTGTCACCTGAGTTTTTGATCTTAGCCATTCTGACTGGTGTGAGGTAGAATCTTAGGTTGTTTTGATTTGCATTTCACTGATGACTAGGGATGTTGACCATTCTTTAGGCTTCTCAGCCATTCCATATTCCTCAGGTGAGAAGTCTTTGTTTAGCTCTGTACTCCATTTTTAATAGGATTATTTGATTCTCTGGAGTCTAACTTGAGTTCTTTGTATATATTGGATACAAGCCCTCTATCAGATGTAGGATTGGTAAAGATCCTTTCTCAATCTGTTGGTTGCCAGTTTGTCCTTTTGACAGTGTCCTTGGCCTTACAGAAACTTTGCAATTTCATGAGTTCCCATTTGTTGATTCTTGATCTTATAACATAAGCCGCTGGTGTTCTGTTCAGGAAAATTTCCCTTGTGCCTATGTGTTCTAAGCTCTTCCCCACTTTCTGTTCTATTAGTTTCAGTGTACCTGGTTTTATGTGGAGGTCTTTGATCCACTTGGACTTGGCTTTGTACATGGAGATAAGAAGGAATCGACTTGCATTCTTCTGCATGCTGACTGCCAGTTGAACCAGCACCATTTGTTGAAGATGTTGGCTTTTATCTGTTGAATGTTTTTAGCTCCTTTGTCAAAAATCAAGTGACCATTGGTGTGTGGGTTCATTTCTGTGTCTTTGATTCTAGTCTAGAAAGTTTTTTTTTTAATCACACTTGATCTGAAATACAGCTTGAGGTCAGGGATGGTGATTCCCTGGGAAGTTATTTTATTGTTGAAAATGTATTTTTTTTTTTTTTTGCTATCCTGGGTTTTTATTATTCCAAATGAATTTGCAAATAACTTTTTTCTAACTCTATGAAGAATTGAGTTTGACTTTTGATGGAGATTGCATTGAATTTGTAGATTGCCTTAGGCAAGATGGCCATTTTTACTATGTTGATCCTTCCAATCCATGAGAATGGGAGATCTTTCCATCTTCTGAGGTCTTCTTCAATTTTCTTCTTCAGAGACTTGAAGTTCTTGTCATACAGATCTTTCACTTGTTTGTTAGGGTCACCCCAAGGTACTTTATATTCTTTGTGACTATTGTGAAGGGTGTCGATTCTCTAATTTCTTTCTCAGCCTGTTTATCCTTTGAGTAGAGGAAGGCTACTGATTTGTTTGAGTTAATTTTATATCCAGCCACTTTGCTGAAGGTGTTTATTAGCTGTAAAAGTTTATTAGCTGTAAAAGTTCCCTGGTGGAATTTTTGTGGTCACTTATCATCTGCAAATAGTGATTTTTTTGACTTCTTCCTTTCTGATTTGTACCCCCCCCCCTTTTGTTGTCTTAGTGCTCTGGCTAGTACTTTAAGTACCACATTGAATAGGCAGGGAGAAACTGGGTACCCTTTCCTAGTCCCTGATTTTAGTAGGATTGCTTCAAATTTCTGTTTACTTTGATGGCGGCTACTGCTTTGCTGTGTATTGATTTTACTATGTTTAAGTATGTGCCTTGCCTGACCTTTCCAAGGCTTTTAACATGAAGGGATGTTGAATTTTGTCAAATGCTTTCTCACCATCTAATGAGATAATCATATGATTTTTTTTCTTTGAGTTTGTTTATATAGTGAATGACATTGGTGGATTTTCGTATCTTGAACCATTCTTGCATCTCTGTGACGAAGCCTACTTGATCATGGTGAATGTTTGTTTGATGTGTTCTTGGATTTGGTTTGCAAGAATTTTACTGAGTATTTTTGCATCAATGTTCATGAGGGAAATTGGTCTAAAGTTCTCTTTCTTTGTAGGGTCTTTTTATGCTTTAGGAATAAGAGTAATTGTGGCTTTGGAGAATGAGTTGGGTAGTATTTTCTCTGTTTCTATTTTGTGAAGCAAGTTCTTTTAAATAAAGGTGTAGTAAAAACTTACATCTGAAACCTGTTTATCTTTTAAGAAACTCTGCCTGTTAACAAGGAAAACATGTTTGTCTTTCTCAGCAGGAGATCTGGTAACTCTAGAAAAAGAAAGACCTGGTTATTATGGATAAAATGAACTAACCAGGTAGCTGTAGCCTTTGGGAAGAAGCTGTTACCTGTAGATTTTAAGCTGATAAAGTTGCATTGCCCAGTCATCAGTGCCCTTAGAGATCAGAAGGGTAAACATGGCAGTGCGTATGAGCTGAACGGCCTGTTTTACTGACAGAGACTTAGACCCTATGTGCATGCTTACCCCAGGTCTCTGGTGTTGATAGCTTAGCCAGGGGCAGACTTCTCAGGGCAAGGAGTCTTCTGCTGCTAGACCCCAAAAGATTTGAGAATGAGGAACTTGGAGGGCTGGACTATATGTCTAGGCAATACGCAGCAATCAGTTCTCTAGTGTCCTGCTTGTCTGCAGTTTGCACAGGGCCTGGTGGTGGTCAAGGCATCAGTGCAGTTTTCCCCAGTGGTAGTGTCACCACAATCCAGGTCTGTGCCCCATTTGTGGAAACCTTAGGGTTGCTTCTAGGAGTTGTTGTTTCTGTCCATCACAGGGAGCTTTACCCATTAAACATTTCATATGTTACAGAGCATATCCAATTAAAAATGATAAAAAAAGATTAAGAAGATAAACATTTTATGTGCTATGTTCAGTTTTCTGAAGAGTTTGAGAACCATATTAAATATACCTGATTTTAGACTTAACCTTGAAAACATGTAGAGAGTAAACAAAACTTGTTATTGTGAATGAATCACATTCTAATTTAGCATGGCCACAGGCATAGTTCTGAGAACATTACATAATTTTATCCTTTATGAGGTGACCATTAACTTACATGTCTTAATCATTCTTAACAGTTTATAATAAATTAAGAACATTTATACAATTAGGATTTACATTTTTATCCCTGATAGGTTTAGCCTTAAAAAAATAAACAAACAACAAATTTTCTAATTGAAGCTCTCTCAGTATAAGAATAAAATTCTTAAGTCATAACTACAGTCCATAGGGAGACTGCCATCTTTACTTTCCTGGCCCTTTCATAGTTTACCATTGCAGAATATCACAGTTTCTTATATGACTTAGTTTATTAAATAGTTAAAGTTTAACAAAGTTAGCAAAGTGAAGGTGGCTAAACATACATGCTTAAGTCAGTCTCTGTTAGCCTGAATAGACCTTTGGTAATGGGAGATTCTATAGGCTCGTTGCTGGAATACTTGTCTTGCTGCATTATAAGAAAGGACTATCCCAGTTTCTGGTGTTTAGTATTTGGTGCTTATAACTGTGGCACTAATTTGTTAGCTCTTTATTTTCTAGATAATAAATTAATAAAGACCTTATAATATAAAACATTTTAATAAACTTAAAATGTCCCATTGCCTTATAAATTTAAATATTTTTAAAGCTGTTTCTTTAAAAAATTTAGTTTAAATTATCCATAAAAATAAAAAATTTCCTCTTAAAAAAGTTAAAAAAAATGTCTCAATAATGGGTTGGCATCAAAAATCTTAAAAAAAAAGTTGAGTACCCTTTCTTTCTCTTTCTTACTAGACAAGGCAGATCCAAACAGTACAAACTCTAGTGCTTAATATCTGAGAATCACTCACAAAGAAGCTACAGCTACCTTCCGGCCTTCCCATGGCAGCACAGACCTCCTGTCTTCTAGGCTACAGCTGGTTCCATTTTATTGCGGCTGTTGTTTCTGTTGGCCATTACATGGCACCAGCATCTCTCCTGGCTTACCCTGGCACATAGTGCCAAGCCTGATTTGCTCCCCGTGGCCCCTTCATGTCTTTCAAACCTGGGTGACTCTTACGTTACAAAGCTTGACTGCCAGCATGTGGTACATCTTGTATATAAACACATGGAGGTAATAAAACATTAATACCTAATTAAACAAGCATTTTTTAATTTTTCATATAAACCTGTTTTTATGATTTTATATCCAGGACAGGAATTATCCATTCTAATCAAAAGTAACCTAGGACCTGTTGTTGCTTCCTTGGTTGGTTTATGCCATGTGATCATCTTTAATCAAGCTGGTGGTGAAGTCACATGGCATCCATTCTCACTAACCTTACCAAAGGCAGCTACATGGATGCCTCCATACTCATGAGGGACAGAAGCTAAGATGGCAGCAAGCTACATGTTGTTTATATCCCAAGATGCCACATGGTTTCTTTAAGATTATCTATGTATAAAATTTTAATAATAAATCCCCAGTGATAAGAGTTTTAAGTTAACATTTTTTTGTTATGGATTTTTTTAAACCATACCCAATAACTTTAAAAATCTTGAGATATAGGATGTTTACATTATAGTCTTACAAATCTTGAGATAAAGTTTATGTCTTAGCAAAAACTTTAGACAGTTAAGTGGAACCAGTAGTCTATATCTTGGGGGGATGTTTTGCTTTGCTCTCTTTTCCCTGTCACAAAATCAGGTGGCTTTCTAAACACAGGGCAGTTGGAAGTGAAACAAGCATGCTCAGGTATAGAGGAGGGACAGCCATAACCCAGCTCCGGAGCCAGTTTTTCAGTAAAGTAGAAAAGCACAAACCAACTTTAATATTATCCAGACCCAAAAGTCATCTGAATCCCTGTTAGACTGAATCCAGTGACCAGAAAATTCAGAGATAAATTCTGAGCCCTAACTGTAAGGCAACCATGGCTAGCAGTGTCAGCTGTGGTGGTTGGCAGCAGGCAGGGGCTGAGATAGTCAAAAGAAAAACAATAAACACAAAACACAAGAGACCACTAAAGGAGACCAGTCAGAAACCAAACATGGCTGCCATCATTCACACATTTAATCACTGAGCCTGACCTGTTTCTGTCTCAGCTCCCATGTTTGCAATAAAACTTATGAATACACCAGGAAACACAGACCTGTCCACACCCAAAATAGACAGACAAACTTTCCAAACAACCAGAGCTAGGTGGGCAGCTGATGACTTGCTTTTTGCCCTGTACTGGAGAGTTTTGGGTCCCCTATGGCACTGATTTCGATGCCAAAGAACAGAAACAGATATCACAGAAAATCACTGTAACTTACCAGGGGAGAACTCTGTAGATCAGTAGTTCTCAGTGATCCTAATCCTGTGGCCCTTTAATGCAGTTCCTCATCTGTTGTGGTAAATATAAAAAAGATTTCTTGTTACCACTCCCCCAACCGTCTTCCCCCACCCCT
Source organism: Micromys minutus (assembly GCF_963924665.1). Classification (NCBI taxonomy): domain Eukaryota; kingdom Metazoa; phylum Chordata; class Mammalia; order Rodentia; family Muridae; genus Micromys; species Micromys minutus. The sequence continues at coordinate 44,502,288 of NC_137969.1, forward strand.
ATCTCACTCAATGGGAGCAACGTCACTAAAGCTGCTGCAGTGCAGAGCTGGAGCACAATCCCCTAAGTGGTTAGTTCCCAAGCCTGGTACCCACATATCTCTTTACATGGCCTGGTAAAAACATGACTCCACATCATTAACTTATCAAACAGGTTTATAGGTTTTCTCAAACCACAATCCCTCTACACAATAAACTTACAACCAATTGACAACTTTATAAACTACCCACCTAGATAAGATAAATTGACCCACAGAAACTCTTAGAAATAATCATAACAACCTCATTTATATAGAGATGTGCCGAGAGAAACATCTACATCTGCTTCCATGTTGTCTCCTCCTTTCTCTTCTTTCTCCTCCTCTTTTGCTTTACCAACTTTGTCCCCGCCATACTCTCTACTGTCCAATCATGTATCACCTTGAAATCAACCTACACCATCTTGTGGTAACCCCTAACCATATAACTATTTTCATTGCTACTTCATAACTGTAATTTTGCTATTGCTATGAGTTGTGGTGTAAATATCTGGTATGGAGGATGTATTTTCATTGTTACAAATTGAACATAATTAAAGTAAAATAATTAATCATAAAACAATGAAATGCTATATTGTGAAATATTTATTTCTAATTAGAAATAAATCAGATTTTATCCTGAAGCATGGTGTAGCATGGGTGACAGTTTTAATATAACAGCAGAAATCTCCATTTGCTGCATTTTGCAACAGAATGCATAAAAGCCATGTCAATAGAAAGGTTGAAGATTGCTTCTCCCACACCAGACCAGAAGCACAAAGAAGATCATCATCCACACCAAGTTTATTTCTGTATTTAGACTTACAACCACAAAGTGGAAACCCCAGAGGTATGTTGTTGAAATGGAGAAGGTGGTGCAGCACAGTCTCTGACAGAACAAGGCATGACTGCAAACTTTTGATTCAGAGCTGTGTGAATGGCATTGTGGGAAATCAGCTTCACTGAACTCCTCTTGTGCTGTCTCAGGAACATCTTCACTCTAACTGTGAATGGGCTCTGGCAACTGCAAATGGAGTGTTAGGGAGAACTGGAAAATATGATGCAGTGTTTCTGTAATCATGTGCAAGCGTTCTTCCCCAGAAGTCATAATCATCCTTTTGTCTGCTTCAGTGTCATATTCCTCAAAGAAAGCAGATGAGGCAGGCAGCATGTAAATTTCATTTTCATCCAGTTTTTTTCAAAACTGAAGTTTCATTTGGAAAGACGATCTTTTCAGACAAATTGAGGCATGTTGTGCTTGGTCCTTGCGGTGATAAAACTAACTCATTCAAGATGGTAAAAATGTCAACCAAGTTAGCTATTTTCTGCAATTCACTTTTATTGCTGAAAAGTGCTTTGAACTGTGGTCAGATTAAAAATGTTTTGAGTTCATCATGAAGCTCAAAAAGACATTTTAAAAACTTTCTTTCAGCAACCATCTCATTTCAATGTGAAACAGCAGAGTTTTGTTTGCGGTATCCAGATCATTGCACGGTTGTGAAAGTAGTTGACTGCTTAAAGTGCTTTACAAAATTGACAGAACTTGTGACACTTCTCATTAACTCTTGTAACTCTTGTGGCAGCATCTTCACTGCAAATATCTTTCAATGAATCATAAATGATTCCCAATGACTTTTGGTGACCCATTCTGCACCAGGCATCTAAATGCAGATTGACATCCTGGCACACCTGGAGCACTATGCGAACAGCACAGACCTTTCCCCAAGAGATCTAATGTTCCTTCAGAAATGAGCCAGCTGTGTCAAGGCCACCACGTGCTGTTTTTGTTGTCTCAAGAGGTTTGTAAAAAAGAAACTCATCTTTAAAGTCCCCATCTTAATACACTGCATGTAAACCAGTAACTGTGAACAGTTTGCAACATCTGTAGATTCATCAAGCTGGGTACTAAATGTAGCTTGTCTTTTGTTATCTTGTGGTTTCTTCTTTCTTCCACTGTTCTCCACCGTTTTCTTCCACCCTTTCAGAACCCTAGCACTAGATAAGAGAGGAAAAGGGTAGAGAGGAAAGGAAAGTGATCCCCAAATAAAGTCAGGGTCTGGGAAGGGGGCAATGTTATCAATATTGTTAGACTACTTTCTGCTGATTAGGAACATCTAATTCTTGGCACAAGTTTGATTTTTGCTGTTAGCATGAGAATTCCAGAATTCTCACTATAGCTGAATATTAGAAGTGGAACAGATTTAATTTTCTGGATTGCCCAATCAGAAATATCAATGGTCATGTCATCTAGTCTGTTGTTGACAGTATTGTTAGATAAGGAAAGTGCATTCAATTGTGTAACAAATTTGTCTTTGATAACTTGAACACTGTCTGACTGCTGGCAACAGCAAATGCTTAGCCATGGTGTGAGGATTCAGAGCTCCAATGATTCTGAGTGTCACCAAATATGACACTTCTATGGCTGCAACATTTTGTTTGCGGTACGTGCCAACAGTGTCAAGTCTAGCATTCTTTAGCCTATTAGCTTTGATTATAAAATAGTTGGTATCCTTGCCCAAAATGCTTGGATGCTTGCTATCAAAAATGGAGCTTTTGTTTGTTCAGCTTCATAGACTGCTGATGGAACTTCAGAACAAATAACATATTGTAGTTTCTCCATTCTTTATGTAATTATTGAGGTAAAACCATCTTTACTGTATTTTCTTTACTTAACCTTCTCAACATGATTCATTGGGATGAGGTTTTTCTAATGAAAGTAATATATAACAATAGCTTTAATAATATAAAAGAAGGCATAGTTCATTCAATACAATTCATTAACATTTCCTGTGGTTTACCATTCTCTGTGTTGTCTTTACATTTTGTTACTATACAGCGGGGACAATATTCACATCAGTCACAGCTAAATATAGAAAGACTGATCAGCATCCAAATTAAGTTCCCATGGCACAGATCTATAAATAATCTATATAAATAACAAATACTTTAAATATTTTATAGTAGTTGATTTTACAGTACATGATTTTATATTTACCCTGTGATTATAATTCATTATGTATCATTTTCCCTCCAATACCGATGCTTTCAGTACTACACTGCTCTCTGTGCACTATTATGGCACCAACCCTCTCATTTCCACCTGTATGTGTTTGGTGTGTATGTGATGGGGTTGGTGCGATGATGTCATCATCCCAGGCACTTACTTGTACGTCAGTGGACCTGCCTGGAGACAGATAGAGGAGTGCTGTCTCAGTCCCTAAGGCCATCAGAAATGTGTATTTTTCTGATGGTTTTAGATGACCTCAGTGAAAGGGTTGGTCAGTCGACATATGGACCTACAAGCTGAGAAAGGCTGCTGTAGATGCTTGCTGCTTTTCTCATCATGGCAGTTTGCTTAGATAGTCTGAGAAACTGAAAGCACACCTCAGTGCCTAGGAGCATCTCAAGGTACACACGTCCTGAGGCAGCCCTTCAGCCTTGGAGTCTGGAAGTGATGGTCCAGCTTTAGAATTTGGGTGGGTGGTCTGATCTCTCTGGGGTCTTCAGAAAATGTCAATCCTACATGGCAAGAATGAGACACTGAATACATTGGGGGGGGGCAAATTTGAAGTAAGCTTTATTAAATACTGGCCAGTACAATGGACAGTGGCCAGGCTCATACCTAGAATTCCCAGAATATGCTACCAAATTACATTAGTCAGAGGCTTATAAAGGCAAACCCCATAAGGTTATAAACTTCCTGTTTTTGTCCAATCACGGGCAAGCATGCACATACTTTCTGCCTATGTACCTCCTGCCTTATGTGCCCAAGCACACCCTGTGCTTTACGAAAGTGAAGGCACATGGCTTACGTATGTCTTTCATGAACAACAGCCCCCAGCAATCCAGGAAGTTATCTGATCGTGAGCAAATGGGGCTTATAGATTGGATGCATTTTCATTTTATAGATCTCTTCAGCACAGTAATTTAAACATAAAACATGACTCTATGCCTTACAGAACCCAGTGATCATAACACCCAGGAGGTAAATACAGGAAAATATTAGAGTTCAAGGCTGTTCTTTGCTATGTAGTATGTTTGAGGACAGCGTGAGCTATATGATACTCATAAACAAATGAACAAACATTAGAATAAAAAATTTTGAATATATTTAAGGAGGTAGAAAGATCACTACCCCAATCTGAACATTATATATTAATATATGTGCTGAATTATTATATTTTTCCCATGAATTTTTATAAGAAAATAATAAAACGGAATACTGGATAAGCATCACAGAATGATGTAGCAAAGAGTGGTATAAAGCTCATTTATATGAGGTCGCCAGGGAAGCCTTAGGAAGAGTCTTTGTTAGAGAATGACTCCTGAGAAGCAGATAGCCACAAAAGACCCAGAGGAGAGGTTTCTACATAAACAACAGGAATCACGAAGACTGTGAGCCACACGTGCTGGGTGTTTGGGGGAATGGACAAAGGAGCTATGTTTCTGAAGGATCTGGGGTGGGGGAAATGACCTACCTAGGTATTGATGACCATGTAATTCTCTGTACTGAGTGTATGCTTAAGTGGCTTCTTCTTCTTTTTCTCCTTCTCCTTCTCCTTCTCCTTCTCCTTCTTCTTCCTCTTCCTCTTCCTCTTCCTCTTCCTCTTCCTCCTCCTCCTCCTCTTCCTCCTCCTCCTCCTTCTTCTTAAGATTTATTTTATTTATATGAGTACACTGTAGCTGTCTTCAGACATACCAGAAGAGGGACTCAGATCCCATTACAGATGGTTGTGAGCCACCATGTGGTTGCTGGGAATTGAACTCAGGACCTCTGGAAGAGCAGTCAGTGCTCTTAACCACTGAGCCATCTCTCCAGCCCCAAGTGGCTTCTTTGAACCTGAAGACACACACTTCAGTTCTGTAGCATGACTTAATAATTTTGTTGTTTCTATATTCTTCATTCTTTTTTAGAATCAGTCTGATTTCTAAATATTTTCTCTCTTACCTGCATGGACAGGTGATATTTCTTCATTTTGTGCAAAGCTTTTTCTAAACAGTATCTTCTGAGATTCAGACACACACAGACAGACACCAATACACATAAACACACACACACACACACAAATGAATACTTGTACATGACTGGCAAGAATTCACCACTTAAATCCTCATTTTGTTTCTCGTTGATGTTGATTTGTTTGCTTTTGTCATAGTTTCTTTAAACATTATAGTTGAAAATGTATTTTTTCTTATATAATATATTCTGATCACACTTTCTCCTTCCTTTTCTTCCAGTGCCCCTATTCCTTACCTCCCCTCCAACCTGGTCTCCTTCCTTTCTGTCTCTCATTAGAATACAAACAGGCTTCTATAGGATGAGATAAACCAAAAGCACATTATAATTGGATAAAATAAAGAGGAGGAAAAGAGACCAAGAAGAGGCTTAAGAATCAGAGACTTACTCTTCTGTACACTTAGGAATCCCATAAAAACATTAAACTGGAAGCCATAAAATATACTCAGAGGACCCAGTGCAGAGCCATGCAGGCCCTGTGCATGCTGAGCCAGTCTCTAAGTTGATATGAGTTCCAGTCATGTTGATTCAAAGGGCCTTTTTTTCTTGGTGTCCTCCATCCCATCTGGTGTTCTTTCTGCCTTCCTGTCTGCAGTGTTATCTGAGCCCCGAGGAGGATTTGATGGAGACATCTCGTTTATGGCTGAGTGTTCCAAGGCCTCTCACTCTCTGCCTAATGCCTCTGTATTTGTTCTCATCAGTTCTAGGAGGGAGCTTCTTCGATGATGGCTAAGCAGGGCACTTATCTATAAGTATAGAAGAGTTATTAGTAATTAGGAGTAATTTTATTGATACATAAAGCTTCTCTTTAAAATAATAGTATTTGGCTTTATCCTAGGTCCCTTTGCAATCTAGTCTCAGGTTCTGGGTCACCCGAGCAGTGTCAGGTATGGGTGCCATCTCATGGAGTGGCCTTAAGTCCCATTAGGTATTGGTTGGTTGCTCCCACAAGCATTGTGCCACAATTGCCCTAGCATATCTTTCAGGTACATCATTGTTGATCAAAGAGTTTGTGGGTGGGTTGGTGTTTCTGTTTTGGTAGTGTACCTTTTGTGGAATACCTCCCCGTTCAAAGATTCTAGAATGTAGTGATGAAGGTTCTATGTTGATATCAGCTGGACTTCTCCATGTTCTCTGAATAGTGTAAGTGTTGCCTTCAGCAGTGGGGTTCCTTTCAGTCTTGTAGTCTTCACAACAGCATGAGTTGTTTCGGATTCCTATGGGACCCCTTTGGCTAACAACTCAATTAGATATAACATATTCCCAGGACTGAAAGCTTCATTTGGTGACAAGAGGTGGCCAGTTGGCACTCTATCTCCCCCATTATTTAATTGCCTTCATCTCTCTCCCTCCCTCCTTTCCTCCCTCCCTCCCTCCCTCTCCTCTCTAAGCTTCTACTGTATTTTCCATATTATTCCTCAAATGTCTCTTAACTTTAGCTGTCTATCTCTGTATTTTCTCCCCCTACCCTACCATTTGATCCCTTCTTGAGCCCCCCCTTAAAAACTATTCTGTTTTCCTTTCATAATGGCATTTGTCTCAGTTTGTGTTTTATTACATTTCCACTTTCAGTTCTTTCACTGTTTTATTTCTATAGAGGGTCCCTCTTAATTGATTGTTTATTGTCATTTTCACATGATTTTGGATGTGTATCAAAGTATCTACATGTTCTCTCTCCATCTTTATTCGGATATGTTGCCAAGTCACTTGGAGCTCGTTTCTCTACCAAAGGAAACCAAGAATTGACATATGACATTTCATTCATTCTGATTTACCATTGGCAGAAAGGTATTGTTGAGTCAATAGCAAGTTCTGATGAAAACCTACGGTATAATAAACATACACATTATTGTAAGATAGGTACATTTGAAATATCAAATGTAAACAGTAGTCACAGGAACTTGGGAGACATAATGAATTTATATACATTATGTGTCTACTTTTAAGAAATAGGTTCTGAAGAATGGGTATATGATTTCTGTTTTTATGGTGACTAAGATCATGTTACCATCTAGGAGTAACTTTCTGGCTATGGCTTTGTTTTTTTTTGCTATACTGTGATGGAATTGCACATTGTTCTCCAATACCCTCCCTCACTAAGGTAGGTTTTCTTCAAGGACAGGTCACTGAGGGGTTTCATATCCTGAGTTAGGTTCCTATCAAGGTGGCTTAGATGTTGGCATTTAGTAGACTATACAACTATGTGCTGTATTAAACTGAAAATAATTAAAACATGAAATGATACTCAGGAAACTGATAACCTTTTGTTTTTCCTTGCCTGGTACCGCAATCACACTCATAACTTCATCTATTGGTTACTGACAGAGGGAGACTGACATGCATTGAGTGGCTGTCACCTGCCACAGAGTTCCAAAGATGTTTGCTGTTTACACTTTGGAAATGCTATCCTAAAGCATAGGATGTTTTTATTGATCATTGCTGAGGCTTTAGGTCAAAACATGGTCATAATAATTTCCTAACTTCATTAGGGAATTCTTAGCATTTGTAAGCCCTGATGATGTATGCCTGTGTTAAATCTGTTAAGGTGAAATTGATCTCTTCTAGGGAACATTGTGGTTATTCATAGCCATTCATTCTAGTAAGAAAAGACTCTTCTTTTCTAAGTTATCTAATTTAGTTCCCTATTCAACTCATGAAACAAAATACTAAAAGTTTTATTTAAGTAAGAATACTGTGACAAACCATTAGTAAAAACAAAAATCAGCCAATCAGGGAAAAAAACAGAAGAAATATCCAATCATAGTATTGAAAGATTCACCTTCATGGGAAAGAATTTCCTTAAGAAATTGTCATAGAGCCTGATGGGCAGCAAGTTAATGAGAGCTGCTATCAAACAAGGGGAGTTAAAATAAGAAAACATCTTGGATGTAATAATTTAATTTACCAGTTAGCTATGAAATAATTATAATTTGCATTGGAGCTTTTCAGAAACATTTTGACTCTGAGAATTTTGTACCATATATTTTGATTATATTCACCTTCTCTCAATTTTCCCAGATTCACCTCCAGCTTCTGCCTCAACTAATAGAGTACAACTTGTGTTGTGCAAATATTCCTGCCCTAGAGAGTGTCATGCTCTTAAGGAGAACTGACCCATCTTTCTCTCTTAGCTACTGCCATGTGCCAATTGTAGCTCTTTTTTAGTTCATCTATAATATTTGCTGTGGAAATAATAGTGAAGATTCTTAGTGCCTAAAAAATACCAGTTCTAATCACATAATTCAATTACACTAGTTTATTTATAAGCAAACTAATTAAAATAGTCTGTAAATAGACATATACATTACTTTCTCTAAGAGCTTTCTAAGTAAAATAAAAATTGGTAGAAAATCCTTTTTTTCATTTTTTATATATTTAAAATTTTATTCTTTGATAATTTCATACATGTATATACAGTGTATTTTAGTTTTATCCACCCCTGTATATACCACCTTTAACTGCTCTCCGATCACCCTCACACCCCCTCCCAACTCCATGTTTCTTCTTATTAGTGCTATGCAAAGTTCAGAGCGAGCTGTGGAGTTGGAAGTCCCATCTAACGGCCCCTCACAAGCTGATGGGTCTTTGCTCCGGCCTCCCCTGCTTTAGTTTGCACGTTAAGGGGCTTAGGGTATAACTGCATAAAGAAGAGGTCTCTTCGGAAAAAGTACCATTCCAGGAAAGATGTTTTCATACATGCATGTGCATGCGAATGTACACACACACATACACTCACACACAGAGCAAGTAATTTCAGAGGGCCACTCAGCATATCTGCAAATGCTATTCACCCTTTGCTCCACCATGTTAGCAGAAGTCTTTGTCTTCCAAGTTTGACAGAAGCCACAGGAAAAAAGTTTTAAAGTTTGTGTGTGTGTGTGTGTGTGTGTGTGTGTGTGTGTGTGTATGTGTGTGTGTAGCAAATATACAAGTATCAAGTTGCATGAGCTGCTCCCTTTTTTATAAGATGCGCATCTCTCAACAGCTACTAGGGTTTGTTTTTTAGAGGAGGGGGTGGCAATCTGTCATCGAAGTGTTGACAAGTGAAACCGACAAGGTTGAGTTGGTTTAGCTGCAGGGCACTTCAGTACTTTCCAGTGGCTCTCCTAATTGTAGAGAAAGGCTTTCTGTATTTCTTTCATTTTTTTTCTCACTTTGATTTATATGCTTTTTAAAACAGTAATTCTGAATTGACAAATTACTTCAGTATTTAAGCATTGGTTTAGATAAGAGCTTTCAGTGTACTCTTTAACTGAGCCGTAAGAACTATTTCTGAAATTTAATTTATTTTCTCTTCAAAGCCACATTCTATGTATTCAAGAATAGCAAAATTATACTTATAGTTATAATTTAGAATTAATTACCATTATCATGTAGCGAACATTTCTATTCTGCCTTTCTATTGTTGTGATTATGGTACAATCTTGAAAAGCACTAGTACGTCCATATTTGAAGTGAAAGCTGGGTACCTGAGTCAGGCTGCTGGAGATTATTCCCTCATGCTGCCATTTGCTTTTGCAAGCATCCTTTTTGTCTTCCTAAGATGCCTAAAGTAAGCTCTGCCAATAATTTTGCAAGGTCATGGAAAAAAAAGCACTTGAGCTAGAATAATGGAAAACTGTGTGTAGCAAAATATTTAAAATGAGCACCAGCAAACAAGATGTTTGTATTAATAGGAGCCTAGAAAATGGCTGTGCAAAGGTCAGCACTGATCTTTAAATATTAGTGAAATTAAATTTATTGCATGTAATGAGTAGAAAAAAGAGGAGGCAGGCTTCAGCGAAGAAGCCATTGATAAATTGTCTAAATGTCAAAACTGCTTACCATGTGGAAAATGTTAAATTGACAAGATCTATTTAACTAAGTGAATTAAACAGTTTAAAGAATGCTCTAGAGAAATATTTTCCAAATTTAAGTACAACAGGAGACTTAGAAAGTTTTTTTTTTTCTTTTTAATTTGGCCACAGTTTATTTCATAGAAGTAATGGATTCTTTCTTTTTCTTCAAGGAATAGAATTTCCTTTGTTCTCTTTTAGTAAGACCGATGTACACGTTTTTGAGAACTTAGAATGGATCACTGCTTGCTTTATCCAGAAATAGCAAATGGCCTGTGGTTGCAGCCGTACGGAACTGTCCCTGGCGATGGGCCCGAGCTCTTTGGCTCTTTGCAGACCTTTAGCAGAATGGAGATCAGAGAGCTGGGTCATGACCAGTTCTTTATTTAAAAGAGAAACTGTACTTTCTCACTGTCTTCATATATAAGGCTTATAAAATTTAAGTAAGAAGTATCTCCAATGTATGTAATACCATTAGTACAGGATGAGGAAAACGAAAGGTGGGCAAAATGTAATTCTTGGAGGAAACAATTTCTTGAAATACATTAAAAGACACTTAATCATATTAACAAATAATAAAATAAAACCTACAAGTAGAAGAATATATTTTTTTCACTTATCAGATTGAAAGAGTGTAAAACTTTGACAGTGCTTCCAAGTGTTAAGGATGGGGAGGGGAAAGGATGTCCTGTGTTGAGTGGCAGTTTTACATGATACAATCATGAAAGATGCCACCTCAGTAGAAAGGGTTAGTATGTCTTTTCGTGGCACATGTTAGACATGTTGCTGTTTAGTAAGGGATTAGTTAAGTCGGTTATGATCACATTCAATGGAACATGAGTATCCTTTCTGGGCTGTTCAGTGAAAAGCAGCAAAATATATGCTTTATATATATAAAGGAAAATCTTGCTTTACAAAGATATAAAATAAGATAGGTATGAGTGTGTACATGTGAATACACCAAGGGATTCTGAAAGGACCCATGGCACGCTATGCTCAGGCTAATGTCATCCTCATTGGGTCCTGGGAACCTTCCACATCCCTGGTGTCCAGGACTTTCTAGTGTTTTCCCCCTGCCCCACCCACACTGCTGCATATTTCTATTCATTCTCCTGGTTCTCTGGGTTCTCGCCTGTCGCTTCCTATATCTGATCCTGTCCCCTCTTTTCCTTCCCTCTCCCCCTCCCATCCTGATCTGCTTCCTGTGATTATTCTGTTCCCCCTTCTAAGTGGGACTGAAGCATCCACACATGGACCTTCCTTCTTGCTAAGCTTCATATGGCCTGTGAGTTATGTCATTGGTAGTCTGAACTTTTGGCAGATATCCACCTGTCAGTGAGTTCACACCATGCATGTCCTTTTGGGTCTGGGTTACCTCACTCAGGGTGATATTTTCTAGTTCCATTCATTAGCCTGCAAAATTTGTGATGTTCTCACATTCAATAGCTGAGTAGTACTCCATTGTGTAAGTGTACCATATTTTCTGTATCCATTCTTTGGTTGAGGGACATCTGGGTTGTTTTCAGCTTCTGTATATTGTAAATAAGGCTGCTATGAACATAGTGGAGCATGTTCCTTTGTTTTATATTGGAGCATCTTTTGGGTATATGCCTAGGAGTGGTATAGTTGGGTCCCCAGGTAGTACTATGTCCAATTTTCTAAGGAAATGACAGACTCATTTCCACAGTGGTTGTACCAGCTTGCCGTCCCACCAGCATTGGAGTAGTGTTCCTCTTTCTCCACCTTATCATCAGCATGTGTTGTTGTTTGAGTTTGATCTTAACCATTTTGATTGGTGTTAGGTAGAATCTCAGAATTGTTCCTGTCTAAAGGAAATGCAGGGACAAAAAAAAATGCAGCAGAGACTGAAGGAAAGGCCATCCAGATGTACCGACACTAAACCCCGATACACATGCCAAGATGTGCTTGCAGACAGGAGACTGGCATGGCTGTTCTCTGAAAGGCTCTACCAGCACCTGACTGAGACAGATGCAGATACTTACAGTCAACCACTGGAATGAGCTAGGGGACCCCAGGGAAGAGCTAGGAGAAGGACTGAAGGAGCTGAAGGGGATTACAACCCCACAGGAAGAATAACAGTATCAATTAACTGGATCCCTCAGAGCTTCTAGGGACTAAGCCACCAACCAAAGAGCATACATGGCTGGTCCATAGTCTTCTGCTTCATATGTTGGGGAGGACTCTCTTGTCTGGCCTCAGTGGGAGGGGATGCACTTGGTCCTGTGGAGGCTTGATGCCCCAGAGAAGGGGGATGCTAGAGGGTGAGGTGGGAGTGGGTGAGTGGGTGAGTACACTCTTAGAGGCAAAGGGGAGAGATATGGGGTTGGAGGCACATCAAGGGGAGGCCTGGAAGCGGGACAACATTAGAAATGTAAAGAAATAAAATAATTAATTTAAAAAAAAGAAAGAAGAAAGAAAATTATTTTCCTTTCAACATTTTATGAGCCAGAGAAAAGAATTTTAAGGGTGCTTAAACTCAGAAAATACTACATTGTCCTTTTGGGTAACTTGTACATCTATTTTAGACTTGCTTTAAGACAATTTATTATGTAACATTATGTGCATTTGTTGGATAAAAGTTCCAGGAAAATTGCTTAACGATAGCATATAAAGAGCCATTATTCAGAGTTGTTTCGAGCTATGATACCCGACAGTGTAAGAAAGAGTTCACTGTGTAACATGTATCATATAATTGGTACTGTTTACTTTACTGATCTGTGAACTTACATGTTTATGTCAACACAATACAGGAGTTAAGATGATGACTTTGTTGCCAGAACCTGACCATGAGGAATCAAAGTAAGAGAATGGTACTCAGTTTCTAGTTTCTTATCACACACACACACACACACACACACACACAATTGTGAGCTTCCTTGTGGGTTCTGGGTCCTTTGGAAGAGTTGCTACTTGATCATTGTGCCAGCTGTCCAGTCTGTCCCCAAATAGGACTTACTCAGATAGTGTTGGTTGTTGTCAGTTAATAGTGGAAATAATTAGGTAAGGACCGTGTCTAACACTGTGCCATCTACTTTTGTATTGGTTCTACCATTCAGCTGCTTGGTAGTGTGCACTAAATTTAAAGTTTCAGAGCTAAAAGCATTGGGAATTTTGCACCCGTGTGCATCCATGTGGAGTCCAGAAGCCAACCTTAAGAACTGTCCATTTTGTTTTATAAGACAGTGTCTCCCTGGGACCTGGGGCACAGCAATTATAATACACTGATTGGTCAGAAAGCCTCAGAGGTCTGCCTGTCTTACCCTACCCAGCCCTGGGATTATAATCATGTGTCAGCATGCCAGAATTTTTACATGGGTTCTTGGGATTTGACCCAGATTCTCATGCTTGTAGGGTAAACATTTCACTAACTGAGCTATCATCTCCTTAGCCCCAAGTATTTATTTCCTTTTGACCCTCATGGGATCCTTGGAGGAGGAGCTCATTATTAAGCAAATATGCCTTTACTATTTAAGTCTAAAGTTAGTTTTGCAAAATGATCTGGAACTTTATCTGCTATACTAATTTTATGTAACTTTGACAGAGCACTGATAGAAATAGCTTGAAGGAGGAAGGGTTTATTTGGCTTACAACTTCAGGAGATATAAGTGCATTGTGCCGGGAAAAGCGTGGAAGTCAGCCAGCTCCATCCATGGCTCTGGGAACCTGGGGGCAGGTTGTTCACATTTTGGTAGATTGGGAAGTGAAGAGCTCTTGACAAGAATTGGAGGCAGGGACAACTTTAAAGTTCTACTAATGTGGCCTGTACACCAGCTAGGCCTGGAGCTTTATAACTTCCTTTAAAAAGGCCGAGCTGTTGAGGAACATGTTTTACAGCACACGAGTCTGTGAGAGACATTCTGCTTTCAGTGTATGCTATAGGACACTTTTAACACAGGAAGTCTCTAGATACACCTTAAATAATAATTTGAAACATTAGAAGGAGAATATCACTAAGGCAGCTAGTTCATTATTTGATAACTGCTTCTTGAATAAAATTAAAGGATAAAATTCTCACATTATAGGTAGTTAGTTATGTAATGCTCATTTATAATGCTCAGTCCTTTTTATCTTCAAAGCATTATACAACATTAATTAATGCTTACAACATCCTTGCAAATGTAGGTCAATATCATTATCCCTGTTTGTGCATGTGGGGAAATTGAGGCAGAGAGGGTAAATGATTTGGGTGAATTTATCATAGCAGGATTAAAATAAAGGCATTTTTGGCTCAGAGCCCAGAAGTCAGAACAGTGGAGCCACACCCTTTGGTAGCAGGCTTCATTTCTGTGCCCCTGATAAAACACGAATCCTTATTAAATCATATTGAGATCATCTCTGCATTCAGATTCAGAGCTAACAAGTTTCTTCACAATATAACCCCCACATGCCTTACAACCATAGCATTCCTGAGTCACTATTAATTAAACTAGTTTTTTCCATGATCATCATCATGTAACGTAATTGTTCAAATATTTATCTCCATTCATCTGGAATTTCACTCAGTGACTTCCACTTTGCAGTTTTTAAATTTTAGGTAGTGTTTATAATTCTCTCTTATTTTAAAAAGCTGGTCAGACATGCATACCTAGATGGTTCTTTCTCAATCTCCCATTGTGTCTAAAGTCCCGCTTTTTTTTTTTTTAACATAGGCAAATCTCACTGCTCTTAAACTCCCCTTTGCTGTGGTGTTTTAGTTCAGCCCCTGTTTGTGGGATAAGGTAAACCCATAGGAACTTGTTTGGGAAAGGGGTTTCTGGGAACCTCTTGTAGCCAAGAATAGTATGCATGAGCCCTTTGCGATGGTAAAACATGTAGGTCACAACCTAAGTCACATGCTGATGGGAGAGCTAAAGGGTAAAGATACCAAGCAACAAGGTCAGTGGTTAGGAAAACTCCCATGTTTGGACTGAGTGGTAGAACCAGTCACCACAGTGGTCCTTGGTTCTGGGCTCACTTGCTGAGCCTGAAATGAGGAGGCACACCTGCTCCCCGGGGCTTTGTGGAAGCACAGTCATCTTGGCAATCTACTTTTTGCCACTTCCATAATTATGAGTGCTCAGGGCCTATTGTCTTTCTACAAGATCACTTGAGTCCTTTTCTCCCTCTATCCCTCTTTCTCTCTGTCCCTCTCCCCGCTCTCTTGCTCTTTCTTACATTCTAACAATTCAAGCGCATGCTGTCTGCTACTTCAGTTGTCTTTCTAACAGGTCCCCTATATATATCACACTTTCCTTTTTCTTTTTGTTTGCTATCTCTTCAGGTAATCTTGCAATAATCATAACTTGAAACATTTCATTATTCTACTGTTTAGCAACTTTTTAGTAAGCGTAAGTCCAAATTCTGAAATTTGACAGTCAGAGACATCCTCTGTTTGGCCTGGTTTCTCTGTGCTACTTGCTCACTAAATCAAGCGTGTAAGAATAAATATAATTAAGCTTGTGTTTTTCTAATTCTTTAAGTGTTTTGTTCCTTCATTTTATCAACCTGTATTTCTTTCATGCATAATTTCCCAGTTCTTGAGTACTTTATATGATCATTTCTTTAGCTGGGCCTGGTGGTGTATACCTTTGATCCCAGCACCCAGGAGGCAGAAGCAGGTAGACTATTGTGAGTTCAAGCTTGGTCTGTCCTCATAGAGAGTTCAAGGACCAGGGCTGCATGGCTGGATAGTGAGACCTCGTTTCTAAAATAATTAATAATAACAACAACAATAACAATTTCTTTGCCAAACTGTACCATGTACTTAGCATCTGGATGGTTTTGTCTATTTTTGCTAGAGAGGTGTGCATTGCGGACTTCATATTCCAGGGTTGTTGTCTGCTGTGCCAGATTAGATACTGTTTGACAGTTGAGACAAGTGCCTTTGATGGCCAGTTATTTAGATGCAATAAGCCTCTGTGATCACAGATGAGCTGTGGTCCCTAGAAGTCCACTGGAGTAAATTTACCCCAAGGTTGATGACTTGTTATTTTGAGACTCCCCTGCCCTTTTGCATACACTTTGCTTGTTTTCTTCAGTGTTGAAAGTTTTGGGGAAAAAATTTGTGGCAATATGTCTATGATCAAATGTGTTCATGAATACACCTAACAGGTGTTTAATGATACTCCATGCTAATGATGTTAGAGAAGTAATTGTAACACACTGAATTTTATGTAATTGAAAAATAATTATGATTGTAACAATGCAGTGAACCAGTGGTTTATGTAAATGTATGCTATTTAGTTATCTTTTTAAACTTTTTCAATTAGACTCCTGAGGGAAACATATGATAAGTAGCAAGTGTATGTCCTACATTTACCCAAGAAAGATCCCCTCAGGCTCCTGCAGCGTTCAGCTGCTATACATCCATTTTAAACGTCTCCTTGGCGCCATGGTGTCCTAGCACTCTTTTTTCTTGCTTCATTATTCTTCTGCTATCATGTTTTACATTAGAGTTTTATTTGCCCTGAAGCTTTCTTTCCTCCCATAGCAGTCAAAATAGTTGGCTTCAGAAGACAGGTAACTGCAGAACTATCTACTTTGGCAGAAGACAAGCCTTTTGCAATTTAGTAAGTGTAAGCAATCTCTACTTCTCAAAAATATATTTATTTTCCAAAAGAACATTATCAGGGGCACGCTGCAGGAATGGTGTCTGAACGTTACTGTGGGCAGTAATAATTCAGATGTTCCAGCGTGGGAGGAAGTGATGGACGCCACCTTCAAACAGGGAGCATCCGCGGACTGACTGGGAAGTCAGAGGATTTTCTCACCTGCCTGTCCTCATGGATGCAGTATCTGTGCTTGCTCTCCTCAACTCTTTCTCATGTGGAGCCACCTTACAGCTAAACCATACTGCTTATCTAATCATGAAGACTGGATGTTTGGGTTACAAAATGGTATTGTGTGTGACAACAGAAGGTGACTGCATTGTTTAATTGAAATAAACAGAGCATGATACTGAAGATATTTAAAAATGAGTGAAAATTTAAATTATGGTTGTCATCTATCCTGTTATTTTTCAGTCATTATTTTCAAGATCCTGTATTTTTGTTCAGCACAGCTACTTTTGTTCTGGTCCGGGGTCTCCCTGAGAAATGCACAAGGGCAGTAAGTGCACTGATGTTTCTCAGCTCAGGGACCCCCACTGTTTGAGTGTTCTTTCATTCCCTCCAAAATACAGAGTGCTTCTGAAATTCTTTCCTTTCCTACTTCAAATATAATATTTGGAACGAACAAGCTCAGTCTTGGTTACTTCCTCCAGGCAGGTTTTCATATCAGGAAATTAACAGCATTCTCTTTTCACTGGTGGCATTCCTGAGTAAGATGCAAGATGTTTTAAGTGTTTAAAAACCTGTGTGGGTGTAAAGGTGCCAAGGCTCTTGGAGGTTAAAGGGTGGTATTAATCTGGTCTCTTTCTTTCCTTCTCATCTAGTTACATTGTAGTCTTTATCGAAGTCATTTTATTTATTCTGTTTATCCACTCTTCAAGTTTTTACAGTTTTCCTGGCAGATCACTGAATTTCAAGAAAAAAGGGTGAATATGCTACACTTAGCTATTTTTTCTCCTTACTCCATTGATGCAAAGCCCTGCTGAGGTTGAGGATTCACAGGATTGTGCCCTGTGTCTATGAGGGAGGCTACCGTGGCCTCCCTGGTCATTTTCCCCTGATCTGCTTCACTTGTATATACTCCAGCTCCTTGCTGTGTCCTTTCCCAAATGTTGGGGATCCCTCCTTGACCCCCATATCTGCCTTTTGGGCCCAGACCCTCTTCTGTGCTGGATGGCAGACTTTCTCTGAGTCCTGTGGCTCCCTGCTGCTTGCTTAGCCAGGCACCACATCAGCAGCAGCACGTGCCCAGCCCCTTAACCCTCACTACAGCCTGATACGATCCTGGGGTGCTGAACGTGAAGACAAGGTTGTGCCCAGAGGCTGTACTGACCCTGTGAGTTCCCCCTTGGGAGACATCTTTGCTCTCTACAAAGCTCATGTTGCCTTTTCTCCCTATACCATAATATTATTATATGTCTTCCAAATTAAAAAAATGTAACATATAATAAATATATAATGTTTATGTATATACATAAACACATATATATGTACTGCTCCAATGTGCACTGTTGCTAAGAATGTGTTCCACCCTCCATTTTATTATCAGGAGAAAGCTGTGGCATGTTTATTTCTACTTATCTATCAGTTTTTACCTTTCTACCTATATCTACCACTGACTTTTGGAACCTGGCATCCCTTTCATCAGGCTACCATCTACACTCCTGTGCTTCTACACACACCAGTACTGCAGCAGGGCACGGCTGCATCCCACAGAGCCTCGGCAGCGAGCCTGGGTGCATTCCCTTTGCCTTCACCAGCAGACGGCTGTGTGACCTTAGTTCCACAGGGTAGTCCCAGTGTTGCCACAAATACCTGGGAGGATAAAGTGAGATATGTGTGTTTAGAGCAAAGATTCAGTGTTACCCACCACCACCACCATCTCTTCCTCCTCCTCTTCCTCTTCTCTTCCTTTTCCTCACCCATCATCATGACGAAACTATTGAGATCCTGTGCTTCTCTTGAAGACTCATGGGAGCATTTTAGAATTTCTGTGAGGTTTCTCATAGCTCTGTTGTTCAGGTAGAATTGGATCCTGCTTTTAAGTTACCACAGTTTTTATTTTTCCTCTTCAGTCCGTGGAACTTCACGTCTCTTTAGCAGAACACTTGTTTCTTGATGGTTGTAATTATATCCTGGTAATGGGAAGGTGAAGTGAGGGCAAGGGAAGTCTCTATTAAGTCTAAAATTACTTGGGATTATTACCCATATGAATAACGTGGGAAATATTTTAGCCACTCCTAATGTTGGAGGAGCTGAAGAAACCTTTCATCTGTTAAAAGTTGTCCTAAACTTTTTCATGCTTGTTTTGTTTTCCAGAAGTTTCGTGAACATTTCTTTTGTGGTTTCCATAATGTTCTTAGTTTAAATCATTATATATGTTTCTAATATATAACATGTCTAATATGCTATATGAATTTTTAAGCAAATATGGAAAGTTATAAAAATTTATTTTAATACTTGTAAAATGTAAACTTTTTCCAGAGTCTCGTAGCTTTCTCCTAATGAGTCCAAATTGATGAGGTCCTATAAGGTTTTCTTTAAAGCATCAGTAGTGTATGTTACTGATCCCTGCTACTAAACTAGGAAGAAATCCAGGATGTGTATTTTAACTATCCTGATTTTTAAAATGTGCTTGGATTGTCTGTCATGATATGCAGATTAACATACTATATGAATAGTAATATAGTTTTATACAGTTCATTTTTAAGTAACTGTACCTCATATAATGGTGACTATATGGCATTTACCTGGCGCATTCCACTGTAGTCTGTTTATGTCTAGGGTATGTAAGATATTTACTTCATATATTAAAATGTATGTGCTTGTACTCAATAACCACGTAGCATACTGACTTCTCCTAAGACTTATGACTTAGAAGATGTTCATATACTAAATAATTCTAAATATGCTTAGAGCTGTAACCAAACGTATGTTATTGAAAACCCAAATATAGATAGTCTCCTTACCACATTTCTCAATGTGATGACATAGTAAATTCAGGAAAAGAAGTATATTTTTTTTCTAGAGTTTATTTCTGTACAGCTAACCAAATACACGAAAATGTGTTTAATCTAATGGACCATTTCTCAAATATTATTTTTAAAAGGGGCTTAGATTATAATTGACAACAGAGAATAGTTAATTGGTATCCCTCTTTCCCCTGATTACTTTGAACAGGACAGAGATTTCCTCTGCTGTCAGATGTCTTTCTGCTTGACTGAACTACACCTGTGGTCTCTGAAAAGCACCTTACACATTGCGGGTAAGTGAGCTCCTACTCTGGCGGGGCTCTTTAGTCTGTTAGGCGCTGTCACAAGAACTGGCAACGCTAGGGCCTGAATTGCCATATAGATTTGCAGTCTCTTTTTTCATCCTCAGTGAAAACCTGGGTAGATGAAAAAAACTTCCTTTAAGTATTCGTATTAACTTATCTTTTGGTGTGAGTGATGAAATAAATTTTACTAGTCTAATAGCATATCCTAAAGATACATACCTTCAATTTTTAAAAATTGAGCCTGTTCAACTGGTCATATAATTTTTTAGGCTAGCTCATAAAGAGACATTTCTGTTTGATATTAAAAACATTTCAAACATATACCTGAGATGTATATTTATGTTCTTAGTATTTTGTATGCATTTCTTAAGTAGAAATATATAATTTTGTTTTAACAATGTTTATTAATATTATAGGTTAAGATATGTTTATGTAAAAAATAACTTATAAAAATAATCTTTTACTTTAATTATCCAGATTAATTTTTAAGAAATATATTTTTACTTACATTACTTTTATATCTTATAAAGTACTGTTTTTTAATATTGAATGTACAATAACAGATGAATATCATGTTTCAGTTTTTCCTTAATGTATATAAAGATGGAATTTCTAGTTTAAATATGATACATATTTGCTTCTTCCCAAAACTCTTTTAAAATAAGATTAACTGAATTAAAATAAAGATGCATAAATGCACAAGATCTGAGATTAGGAAAAGGATACCTGCAATCGGCCACCTTTTGGAAAACTGAAGCCATGAAGGAATTAGCAGAGCTAAACATCTGAGGCTCATTTTCCTGGAGAGGAGAATTTCAGTGTCAGCCATTGCAGATGAAACTTTGGAAGGGTGCAGAAACTTGAGGAGCATGTCGTGCAGAGATGAGGACAGGTAACCAGGCTGACGGCCAAGGGGATGCACGCCTGCAGAAAGTAATGAGACACCTTCATGATGTGGAAATACTTAATTAAGGATGCTCCAACTCTAGGACACGAACGCCACTGGAGGAAGGCCCGCTGAATTGAACTCAGAAGAATTGAAGCTGATGTTACACATGGGTGAGGTCCTTTTCATCACCCTCGATCTGAGGGTGTTTCCTCACCACTGTGTATCTGCTGAGAAAGAAGGAGCTTGGGAATAGAATCCTTTTCTGGGGTAACTCCACAACCCCAAAGAGAAGACATCTACACTGATGTTCTAGTGGTCTTGGGCAAATCACTCTGGCCCCTGCTGGTCAGTGAAGACTACTCAGTGAAACCTGGTCAGGTCTGTAAGGTATCAGTAGACGTCCAGAGTGTCACATCATCAGACACCTGAATGTTTCTACAGGAAAGAAGATGAGTAATAAAAAGAAGACAGGCAAGAGGATTTCTGGAGAAACAAAGATGAAGTAGGAAAGGGAAAGAAAATACACAAACCTAAGGAAAGGGCTGAATTCATGAAGTAAAAATCAAATATAGATGCTAAACTGTTCTCCTGAAAATTGAACATATAATTCACAAGAAACAAGCTTTAACATTAAAAGTGAAAAACTGTTTCAGAAAATTTTCTTCCTTTTCATATGTGCATGCTTCTTCTCAGACAGAAGGACTCTCATTGCTTCCATGACTGTAGTTCACCAGTCAATTCCTCTTAGATATTACTCTTGCATTCCTGTGTCCACTTTCCCTGTGTGCACACCTTCACTCATGTCCACACCAGGCTGTCATTCCCCAGTGTATGTACTATGTGTCTACAGAGGCTCTAACTCTGCATCATCTGATTACTGCATAGACATCTTCCTCACCAGCCCTGGTCCTTCTTGGACAGGTTTCCTGTGTGGATCCCCTTGTCCTATTTCAGTCCCACTTCACCAGGTACAGTAAGGCCAGATTGTACATGGAACTCAAGGTCTCTTAGGATCTTCCTAGTTCTATGTTAAAGTTGTAAATATATTGGTGTAGAAAATGATATTATAATTATAAGCTGTGGTGTCTTAATAGGAAATATTGCTTGCATATATAATGTCTGCAGTTCTTAGCTCATAGCTTTAAATAACAAACTTTTAAAATTGAAGTGTAACATATGTACTGAAAAGTGTACAGATTGTAAGAATATGTTGTGAACTATCAAAAAGTGAACACACTCGTGAAATCACTACTCATCCTAACAAATTATTATAAAGGGTCACAGTCTCCTAGTCGGTCTTTGATAGATGCTTTCTACCTAACTGATACCCAATTGAATTCTTTAAAAATCATTTCTTATTTAAAAATCAATAACAACACAGCGTTAGTATATGAGTATTGAGCATGTCAAAAATACAGGACTGTTACTTATTTGCAAACTGAATTATAGCAGTTTTACTTGACGGTTTTCTTTTGGTTTTGTCCTTCAGTTTGATGAAGTTTGGAGGCAGTCAGTCACTAGGGGGCAGCCTGTACTGCTCCACTTCCTGAGAGACAGTTGTAGTCTCCTTATGTTAGTAAGTGAGAATTATTTTTGCATGGAAGAAAACAAGTGTTATTTCAATAAAAGAGATATTTTATTATTCATAGACATGGGAAAAATTATTCTGCTCTCTTGTTTAAATTGCAAGAACAGAATCCCTTGGTTAAACCAATCTCAACATCTGCGGAGTCTCACTTGTCTCTTACCTAGCCCAGCAGAGCGTCTGAATTTGAATAGGTTTGGAAGCCTTTTGACTCTAAACAAGTTTTGGATAATAATTTATCCACAGCTCTCGGTAATCCCCCCTTTCTTCTTGCATATTTCCTCCCAAATGCTATAGGATAGGAACTAGATTTCTGAGCTAAATTGGAGAAAAGCAAGCCACAGCTCAGAATCCAACAGCTAGGGCATTTTCTTCCATCCACTGACTTCATTTGGCATTGCTTAGTGGCAGTTCCTTTTGGTAGCGCCCTGTGAAAAATATCAGAGGAAGTGTGAAAGAGAAAACTTGGTCTTCCTTGATCTCAGTTCTTTACTAATCTTCCCCATGCCATTCTAGTTCTGTGTGGTTCCTTATGCCATTCTGATTTTCTCATTAGATCGATAAAGTTTCCAGTTTCTGCATATCCCTAGAATAGATGAACCCATGTCCAGATGCTTTTGAGCTATTTTATTTCTAGTAACATAAGGAGACTGTTTCTGCTCCTCTCCCCACAATCCCCTCTGATATAGTATGATTTGGCTTCATACTCTCCAGAACTTTTACCATAATTTAATGTTCTCTCTTTTTCTCTATAGATAGAGACATCGGCGTCTACCAGTACTATGACAAGAAAGAGCCACCAGGTAAAGTGCTTACCTATTCTACTTAATTGGTTTTATAAATGAAATATTCCAAGAAATGGAGAAGAACATTAAAAACTCTGTGTTTATGAGCTTTAGATAAATTCCAAACTTTTAAGAGCAGTCACTTCAGATTTTTTAAAGAGAAAAATGCTAAGGTTGATATCTGATCAATCAAAAATAAAGCAATACTGAGAAAATGCTGTAGAAGAACGTGAAATTTTTCATTTTGTTGCTGATCAGGCTGATAACAGGACAGTCTGTCTACTCGCATTTATTTATTGGTGCCCCAGCAGAGGGCATTGTTAATGCATTGGTCCCGAGATGCTGGCCTCCCGGATCCTCACCTGATATCTGAAATAGACATTTCTGAGTGAATGATCAATTTTCTTTATCTGATTAATCCTGTTAATCCCAGAAGTTTTATGATGGGCCAAAAGGTCTCCCTAGCTAGAGTTACTTCCTGTTCTCTTTTTGGTTGAAGTGGAGGCTGTGTGAGCACCCTGTGTGCTTAGCATGGCGGTTAATAGGCTAACTTCAGAGCTCTGATGACAGATGCATCAGCTTCTCTTCTGGGCTCGGTTGCAGTTCCCTTTCCTGTCTGATGAGATTGGAAGCTCAGAATATCGGCCCACCTGTTGTGCTGTATAAGCCTTTTCACTGCACAGTAAGGAAATGGCTTCCAGGACATGCAAGCGTACACTCTGACATTCTCTCTCAACTGCCTTTTTAAAGCTTAGCATCATGTATTAATCTCAGTGCCTGAAACAATCTATTGTCTGTGCACCCATTAAAATACAAGATACTTTAATAAAAACAAATCCCACCTCTTTTCATCTTTCCTTTGCTACAGTATCAGCAACAGAACATGGTAACTTAGAAGAAAAACAAAGGCTGGCAGAATGTAAGTTTACCTTATGTATATATTTAAGTTATTAGAAAAATAGAGCATTATGTTACCATTGAATTGTTTTCTGCACAAATTGTAA
Source organism: Micromys minutus (assembly GCF_963924665.1). Classification (NCBI taxonomy): domain Eukaryota; kingdom Metazoa; phylum Chordata; class Mammalia; order Rodentia; family Muridae; genus Micromys; species Micromys minutus. The sequence continues at coordinate 44,526,303 of NC_137969.1, forward strand.
ATGATACTCTGTCCACATTTCTTATAATTACTAATTTGTATTGTTTTTATATTAACCTCAATCATAATCATTGTATGTTAGGTTTTTCTAATTTAAATCATTAAAATATTTACTATGTAAAATTTTGGTAAGATATATACTTGTGTAAACACAAACTTAAAATTATATATATTTGCATTTAATATTTTTAAATAAGCTATTCTTATCTAAAATATTTAGTTGGCTAATAAAAATATAAATGTTCAAGGTGTACAACATAGTAACTTGATTTATCAATCATGCAAGTTTTGTAGTAAATACATGTATATGTTACCTCATTTTTGTGTGAGAAAATGATTATAAATCATGTTCAAATTTTGGTAACACTTAATTATTCATATTTTGCCTAAGGTGTTAACATTTTACTAATTTTTAACATTTTAATTTTATTATTGTGTATGTGTGTGTGTGTGTATGTGTGTGTGTGTGTGTGTGTGTGTGTGCATGACTGTGTGTTCTTGTGTGCACTATAATGTGTGTGTGAAAATCAGAGGAGAATTGGCCTTTCCCTGTCACCATGTTGGTTCTAAGAATTGAACTCAGGTTGTCAGTCTTTGCAGTGGGCACTTGCACCTTCTGGGCCATCTGGCCAATCCTGCTGTGCTTATTTTTAATAAAGTAAGGTTTGTTATATCAGCATTTTATTAAGTTGTTGTTATTCTCAAAGATAAAGTATGGTGTATGTATAACTATATCACTATATGGGTTTAATGATTTAAACCTAATGTAATTTAAAGTTTTATTTGGAATATGGTTAGATCTGAAAAGCCCTCCCTCTTTTCTTATTTTAAGTGATTAAACTGACATTTAATTTTTAGAATATTGCATTAGTATCTGCAACACATATCTTGAAATTTGTACATATGCTCTACACATCAAAATTATGTTTATAGAGCCAAATTAATTTGCTGAAATAACATATATAGCAATTTCTGCTTTCAAATTTAAATATCTATATATGCTATATATTATTTGTATATGCACACATGACATGTACATTTATATATACAGTTCCTTTTAGAATTATTAAATATGAGAATATAAAGATTAATTTATATTTTCAATGAGTTTAATATGCTACTAGTATTATTTGTGTACCATGTATTCATGTGTATGTGGTGGGTGCTAGAGATGGAATGCAGGGCTTCACATACATTAGGCAAGTGCCTTATCGCTGATTTAGATCCCTGCCCCAATTTTATTAATTTTTAAACTATATTTAGTTTTTGGTTAACTTTGTGCCTTTCCTAAATAACCTTTCAATTTAAATTATTTAAAACAAATTAAAGGTATATTGTTATTGAATAATGGCATAGATTTTAGAATTATTTTTCATTTCACTGAAAATAGATTTCTTTTCCACATTATATATCCTGATTACTGCTTCTTCTCTCTCTGCTCCTTGTAGCTCCTCCCCACCACTCCTCCCATATGGATCCATTCCCTTTCTGTCTCTCATTAGAAAGCAAGCAGGCTCCTAAGGGATAATAATAACATGAAACACAATAAAATAATATGTAAGATAAAACAAAAGCTAACAAATTGGAATTGAACAAACCAAACCAAGCAGAAGGAAAAGAGACCAAGAGAAGTCACAAGAATCAGAGACTCACTTAATCACACACCCAGGAATCCCATAAACACACTAAATTAGAAGCCATAAAATATGCTCAGAGGACCCAGTACAGACCTGTGCAGGCCCTTTGTATGCATGCTACCTTAATCTCTGTGTATTCATGTGAGCTTTGATTATGTTGATGTAGAGGTGTCCTGTATCATCTATGGCTCTTAGACTTTTCCTACCTCCTCTTCTGCTGGGTTTCTGAGCCCCAAGGAGGGATTTGATAGAGACATCCCCATTTAAGGCTGAGTGTTCCAAGGTCTCTCACTCTCGGCATCAGGTCTGGCTGTGGCTCTCTGTATCTGTTCCTGTCTGCTATAGAAGGAAGCTTCTTCGATGATAACTGAGCAAGGCACTGATTTCTGAGTTTAGCAGAATGTCATTAACAGTGCTTTGTTCGTTCATTTTTGTAAAAACAGTGGTATTTGTCTCCTTGTTCCTTGAGATATCTGATCTCAGGTTCTTGGTCATCCAGTCATTGGCAGGAATGGGTTCCATCTCATGATGTGGGCCCTAAGTCAGATCAGATACTGGCTGGTTCCTCCCACAAGCTTTGTGCCTGTCTTGTGCACTAGCAGACCTTTCAGGCAGGACATCCTTGTAGATTAAAGGGTTTATAGCTGAGTTGGTGTTTGTTTGAGAGAATTATTTCAAAGAGCATCTCTAACATCTATTTTTTGTTTGTTTGTTGTTATTGATTTTTCGAGACAGTGTTTCTCTGTGTAGCCTGTACACAGAGTCTAGGAGCTTGCTCTGTAGACCAGGTTGGTCTCAAACTCATAGACATCCACCTGCCTCTGCCTCCCAAGTGCCAGGATTAAAGACATGTACCACCACTGCCTGCATAATACCTGTTTCTTAAAAATTGGATCTCCCTTTAAAGAATTGACTTATTTAGTGCTTTAGTCATATTTAAATTAAATTTCTGCATATTGCTTTAATGTTCTGCTTCTTTCCTAACCACATTTAACATATTTATCAGGGGTTTTAGGTCTGAGCTGGCCACTTGCATGAGCTGGAATTTTTTTTGAGTCGAACCTTTACTATTTTCACAAAAAAAAATTACTTAAATTATAAAGATGAGGCCATTTGCTGCTATATAATGCTAGACCCTTGGCCTACAAAATTGTTTGAAGGGTCTCTGGGTCTTGTTGGTTGTCATCACAGTATTATAATTAGGAAGATTAGCTTGTGGTAAAAATCCTGTTTCTGTAACAAAGCCTTTTGGAGACTGTCATTTAGTGATAGAGCTGAAGTCCACACTGCTAAGCAGAGGTTCTTTCTTTAAATCATCCTTAACTAACTGTTGTGCATGTTTTATTTGCCAGCACGAGATTATCCTTGGACACTCAGAAATAGACGCCCAGAGAAACTTCGAGATTCACTGAAAGAGTTGGAGGTATCTTTCAAAAGCTTTCAAAAATGGGAACAAACAAATCTGTTTTAGAACATCTTTCAACAGACGTAATTTTCATAAAGGACCAGCTCTTGTGGTGATGATGGCTGTGCTTTTGTTTAGAGAGAGCTTCCCACACACTTGGGTCTTTGTGTGGCTTGCTGATTGCTTTCTTTTTTCCTTGCAAATCAGAAGCACTTTAACTGACAATGACAAGTGTCTAGCCAACTGCACTCTCTCTTTTTCTGTTGTCCTTCAGGAACTGATGCACAACAGTCAGTGTGTGCTGAGCAAATGGAAGAACGAATACATCTGTCAGGTAAAATGGTTTGACAAGCAATGGAGCCCAAAGAGAACTATGTAACAATTGGTAGTCCTCTGTTATGATAGGTAATGGGAAAAACTTTTCAAGAGTGAGTATTTTATAGTTGTAATTTTAGACATTCTAAAGGGAACATTAGACAGATTGACACAGGCCCCAAGTCCTCATTAGCTACTGTGGTAGTATTTAGAAACACTAATATGAATCTTTGCAGGCAGTGTTTCTCACTTGGGGTTATCTGGGTATAATATTAGATATTCACCGGCATGTTCTTTTAAGTGACAATGACACCATAGGACAAAAAATTTCAGTATAGTATTTTTATAAACATTTATAAATAGCATGTTATAGAAATGGATAGGCAAATAGTGAAACCTAATTTAACAGAGTTAGTCTCTCATTTTGACCCTCTAAGTTGTATGTTTTAATGTGGTAGACACTAGTCATATGTGGCTATTTTAAAATAACATTAAAATTTCAATTCTCCAGTTAAATCTTTCTCCAGTTTAAGCTCCTGGCAGTCCAGGATGCAGATATAGACCATTTCCACGGCAACAAGTTCTATTGGACAGCCTTGTGCTCAGTAGGCCTAGATTTAGAACATTATCAGGACATCATAATTAACACACATTGACTATAAAATAAGGGACAAATTTCTTTTTAGCCTTGCTGATGTATATAAAACAATACCATTTGCTTGGGAAAATTTACTGGCTTTTGAATAAAAGGATAATTTAAGTCATCTGTATGTTTATATTGTATCACCACTACTAATAATTATAATTTATTTTTAGAATCAAATATACTGTTTCATTTTTAATTTTTGTGCTTTCCATTACAATTTTTTAAATGTGTGAACATTCTTGTTTATAGGTTAGGCCCATCGTTTTATCCATAAACCTCCTAATATCAAATTCATTGTAATTATAAATATTACTTAATAGTCTTTTACATAGACTATTATTTTAGTTGATTCTAATTTTCCTCTTAGAACATTTTATTGTTTGTCTAAACTGTTCTCCCTTTAGTAATGGAGGTTAACTGTTACCTTGTCATTTGGCATGAATTCCTACTTTCTAGACTCTTTACAAGGCTGAGTGAATATTTTCAGAACCATAACACTTGTAAAATTATCCTTAGACTACTTTTCAAAAGAATACCACTGTCTGAAGTCATAACTTATTTGCATAGAGATGTGTGATGAGATCTTCAAGCTTGAATATCAGATGTACTGCAGTAAGTTTCAGACTTAGTTCGGCTTAAACTTGGCGTTTCTAATGCCATTGCTCACTGCAAAAACAGGCTCAAAATTATTTGACTGGAGGGCAAGCCTCCCACCTACATTAAGTTGTGTGCCTCACGGCCTCCACCCTTACCATCACTTGGGGTAAGTTGGAACATGTCAGGTCTTTAAAAAAATGCAGTGGAGCATCCTAGTTAGATGACTACTTTTAGATAGATTTCATTGCCTTTTAATTTAATGACAAAGTTTGTGTGTGTGTGGTTCGCATGTTCCAGAAAGGATATCTTTTTATTATTGAATTCATTCAACTCGGAACATTCTTTTTAAATGACAGAATGCATACAGAGATTGCTTTTGTAGTTTACAATAGACAGCTTTTGTGGCTCTGGCTGGTATACCAGAGTCTACTTTTGGCAGTTCTATTGGGATTTACCTAATTTTATGTTCTGTTTTATTTTTATTTCTATGATGGATAAAGTTTTTCTATAATAGACCTTTACTCTCAGCACATTCTTGATATATTTTGGAGAGATAATTTCCTCTGTGCTCACAGGTCCTAGTCAATCCTTGCAGCTTTAGGACCAACCTTTGGGACACTTCCTAGCTATCTGTCAGGCAAGAGTTTCCTATCTCTAAAAAATGTGTATGAGTTTCATTTTCTCAAGATTTCTGGTATTATAGCAAGTTAAAAATAATTTGGTGTTGAAACTAGAATTTCGGTTTAAGGAAAGGGTCTGTTAGCCCTTTCTGTTATATTTTTATAAGGGTTTGTTAAATTGTATTTGATCATAATGTTATTTAAACTCTTTCATCAGTCTCTGCATTCCAAAACAGTTCCCAAAACGTCACATGCTTAAGTTCTATTAGTGCTTTTCCTGTACGTTCAGTCCTAACTTGGCAGCAGTTGACCATGTAGATTGTATTACTCTTAGAAAACATGTTTCTGGATTGTGTGCCTGTGCGTGTGTGTATGTGTGGTGTGTCGTGAGAGCTGTAGACATACTCTTGCATGTGCACAGCGTGTGGATGCCAGGAAGACTTTGGATGCCTTCCTGTTCCACCTTCCTCATTTTGAGGCAGTGTCTCTCCTTGAATTGTAATCTCACTGTGTGGCTTTGTTGCCTTTCCCGTGAGCCTCAGGGATCTGCCTGCCACTCTTCTCCCTAACCCCCTTTCCATACACACTCATGTTGAGCTTCCAAGCATACATGGCCATGATTGGCTTTAAAGTATTAAAAGCTATAGCTACAATTTAGAATTTTTAGTTTGGAAACTAGCAAATTCACTCTTGTTTTCGTCTTAAACAATCAACAGAATAAATTAGTAACCTCATGTTTGACCTTCTTAAACCACTCAGATAAACTTTTTTAAAAGGAGAGAAATAGTTTTAAGAGGCTAGGGCTGTGTGCTGGTCCTCTTGCTTTCACAGCAAGCAGTCCTAACTGATGAGCCATATCCCCAGTCCCATCCTGGACACCCTTGATGCTAAAACATTTGGATTCTCAGTCTTTGAATGAGGCCATTTCTCTACTGTGAATGTTTTTTAAGGAAGTGATAAAATTGGATTTATGGAATTCAATTTAGTTGAAATCTCTTTAAAAAAATCTTTAAAAGATCCACTTGTTTAGAAATCTTTGAAGAGGCTACTGCAGTATGAAGGATTAACAAGGATGTAATCTGAGCTCAGATCTTATGTCAAATAAGGAGGATTTACAGGTTGTCATTACCAAGGCTTAGTTTATATTATTGATCCAATGACTTATAGATTGTAACATACAAAATAATTTTCTCTACTTACAAATTCAGAACACTGTACATGTCGAAAGTCACTTAGTATATATGTTTGGGGACTTAAACATTGTCTTTGGAGCATTTGTGTTCAACTTTCCCATCCTTAGTATGAGATTATTGAAATCTATAAGATACTAGTTAGAAGTTTGATTTCAGCAACCAGTCAGCATACTCAGTTTTTTCTTAATCAACAAAACATATTTAGTAGTTTCCTGTTTTGACTTTCTTAAACCTTTTATATAAATTTTTTAATGAAAAAATAGTTTTTGTTAAATACTGTTAGATAGTTCATCTCTCTGGTTGAATATTAAATCCATAAAGTATTGTGCTATGGTCATGGTCATGTCAATAGGTTACTTTGTAACTAGTTAAAAATATATTCATTAAGCATAGATATAACCTTACACACTGATTTTTAGATTAAAATGTTTGACACACACATATACATACGCATACAATCTGTATACACAAATATATAAATACGACTTGCTGAGTTTGTTGTTGTTGTTAATGTGTATGTGGTTTAAGGGCTGACCACTGTGTATTGGACAACCAATATGGGGGCTCATCTGTATGAAGGGCTAATTTTCCTTTTTCCAGCAGTCATTCCTTGCCTAAGGGGAGGGATCCTGTGAAATTATTCCTTTTCTTTTTATATTAACATGTCCATTTATATAACATGTCCTTTAGTCTTACTTTTATGCAGTCATTTCTGAAAGTATTTACAAGCAGATTGCTAGTATTCTATGTTTTAGAATCTTTTCATCTCCTTTTCTGCAATGTCCCTGAGTCACAGGTATATACGCTGTGATGCAGTTCTACCTATCTATCTATCTATATCTATCTATCTATCTATCTATCTATCTATCTATCTGTCTGTCTGTCTGTCTGTCTGTCTGTCTGTCAGGGCTGGGCTGCTGTGATCTGTGGATCTCTGCATTGTGTTCACTTGTGGTTTTCTGGGATAGTCTCCATTTACTTTGAAGAGAGGCTCTTTGGATGGGGGGGCGGCTGCATTTTACATTTGGTAAGCTTAATCTTTCTTTTTATTATTTGTAAACTCAACTTGATTTCTTCATAAAATAGTAAAATATAATCCGTGATGTTATCAGTTTCAACAGCATCATTTTATGTCCAACCCCTCATACCGTAATCATTGCCTGCCACCTTGGTAGGAGATACTGTAGAATGAAGAAGTCAAGTTAATCTGTGAGAATAATGAGTGCTACATTGTAAACATCAGGAGAAGCCAGAGAAGCTAGAATATCTCTAAATGTTAACAGTTTACAGAGAAGATATAATTTTACCAGACCTAAACAGGAGTATATAATTTGGGGAGCCTGAAAAGACAAAGGGGGGTAAGTGGAAGTATCTAAACAGTAATGAGGAAGTGGGTCCATTTGGGAAAAAGCAGCACCTAAAGAAATTTTCAGCACCCCTAGTCATCAGGGAAATGCAAATCAAAACAGCCCTGAGATTCCACCTCACACCAGTCAGAATGACTAAGATCAAAAACTCAGATGACAGCAGATGCTGGCAAAGTTGTGGAGAAAGACGAACACTTCTCCACTGTTGGTGGGGTCGTAAGCTGGTACAACCGCTCTGGAAATCAGTCTGGCAGTTCCTCAGAAAATTGGACATAGTACTACCTGTGGACCCGGCTATACCACTCCTGGGCATATACCCCAAAGATGCTCCAACATCTAACAAGGACACATGTTCAACCATGTTCATAGAACCTTATTTATAATAGCCAGAAGCTGGAAAGAACCCAGAGTGGATACAGAAATTGTGGTACATTTACACAATGGAGTACTACTCAGCTATTAAAAGCAATGACTTCATGAAATTCCTAGGCAAATGGATAGAACTTGATGCTATCATTCTGAGGGAAGTAACCCAGTAACAAAAGAATACTCGTGGTATGTACTCACTGATAATTGGAACCAGCCCAAAGTATTCAGAATACTCAAGAAACAATTCACAGAAATTATGAAGCTCAAGAAGGAAGGCAGAAGGTGGATACCTCAGTCCTTCTTAGAAGAGAGAACCAAGCACTCATGGGAAGAAATAATGGGAAAAATAGAGGAGCAGGTATTGAGGAAAAGACCATCCAGAGACTGCCTCACCTAGGGATCCATTCTATATGCAGTCACTAAACCCAAGCACTATTGCTGATTCCAAGTAGTGCTTACTGGCAGGAACCTGATATGGCTACCTCCTCAGAGGCTCTTCCAGAGCCATACTGATACAGAGGAGGATGCTTGTAGTTAACTATCAAACTGAACACGGGACCCCAATGAAGGAGCTAGAGAAAGGACTGAAAGAGCTGAAAGGGTTGGTAACCCCATGGGAAGAACAAAATTATTAACTAACCAAACCCACCTCAGCTCTCAGGGACTAAAACACCAACCAATGATTTCTCATGGAGAGACCCGTGGCTCCAGGTGCCTATGCAGCAGAGGATAGCATTCTCTGGCATTGATGGGAGGAGAGACCTTTGATCCATAGAAGGCTAGTTTTCCCAGTGTAGGGGAGCACCAACCAAGGCAATGAGTAGGGAGTGGGTGGTTGGGAGAGGGAGCACCTTCATGGAGGCAATGGGAAGAGGAGGGGAATGGTATTGGGAGAAATGGGTTAACATCTGAAATGTAAATACAGAGAATATCCAATTTAAAAAAAGAAAAAAACTGAAGGAAAAAAAAAAGAATAGAGTAATTGCTTTGAAAGGCAGCTTGGTGTTTCCTTAGAGACTTTGAGTATTACAATGAGATGTTGACATTTGTCCTAAATGTCCTAAAACACTGTGCATGCTTTTCTATCAGAGGAGTGCCACGTTAAATTTAGTCTTACAGAAGGGTTAGCCTGGCAGTGGGATTTAGTGTGAATTGGGAGGCATGGCATGATCTCAAAGGGTGTGTACAACAATGTGTAAGGACAGCCGAGAGCCAGTGTGGACATTTCAAATGACATGCAACTGTTTAGTTTGCTTCTGTTTTATTTGAAATGAGCAGAAGTTATCTAATTATGCCATCATTTGGCAGTGGGGAACTGGAGTAGATGGTTGGATTTGAGGTTTTTGGAGCAAACAGCAGAAGGCCGGAGTTAAAACCATTCAGTTGTATTTACATAAGGAATAGAGGAAATCTTGGGAGAAAATCTGAGAACCAAGGAGCATTTATTTAGTGAATAGGAAAAAAAAAAAAAAAAAAAAAAAAAAAAAAAAAACAGCAGCAAAATACAAAGAAACAGCAGTCAGGATAATGAGAAACTGTGGAAAGTGTGTTTTTGTAGAAATCAAAGGGGCAGAAATGAGAGGGTCTGAAAGACAGATGAAGGGACTGTTTCTTGTTTGGTTGTTGCTGATCTAAAGCTCAGGGTTGTGATTAAGTGTCTAGTGGGTGTTTGTGAGTAGTCAACAGTGAACTTGTCTGTTTCACTATTAGTGGCAACTTGAAAAGACTACATGATTTTTTTCATTTCTTTTAGAATTTCATACTTGCAAAAATAATGTTTCAGGCAAATCTATTAGTTTATCTCCTGTCTCCTTTACCACTTTCCCTTCCAAATTCATGTGCCCTATGTTTTTAAATCCCAGTGTGTTTACTTAGTGCTACCAATATGTGCATGAGTTTAGGGTTGTCCACTGAGGCATGGTGTCCCCTTAGGGATGACACACCAGAAGAAACTGACTCTTCCTTCATCAACCTTTCATTGCCAAAAGCTCTTCAACTGGGCTGAGGCTTTGTGGCCTCTTTCTCATTCAGGCTGAGGCTTTGTCTGGCTTGATCTTTCACAGATCTTCTGCTTGAAGTTGTAGGCACTGTACGTTTATGTGTGTGGAGCCTCTGCAATGTCCAGAAAACACTGTTTCATGACAGTCATCTCTGGCCTCTGGCTCTTCCTCAGAGACCCATGAACCATTAGAAGAGGAGTGTCAATAGTTGTCCATTTAGAGCTGAGCATATATAGTTGCTTAGTCTCTGAACCTAGACTCACTATGGGTCATAAGAATTCCATATGTATTTGAGAAATAAAACAAATGATTAAAGCCTCAAAAATTAAGGAATAATGTGAGATTTTATATTTTTGTAAATGTGAGGGTGTTACTTTTTTTTTTAAATATAACATCTAAAACTCAGGGCTGGCTGCTGATGAAAACTGTTGGCTAAGACTTTATAAAGGATTCTTAGTTCACCTGGGCTTTGCAGGAAGGCCAGGACGTAGGCATGGGAAAGGCAGACCTCTGCCAAGGGAAGCATTCAGCAGAGATTTGCTGTCTTTAGATATTTCAGATGGTTAGAAAGCCTTTCTGAAAAGATTTCTCCAGAGATGTTTCTTTTTTTCTTTTCTGTTATTGGATATTTTCCTTTTCTATATTTCCAATGTTATCATCCCCTTTCCTAGTTTCCTCTCCAGGAACCTCTTATCCTATTCCCGTCTACCGCTTCTGTGAGGGTGCTCCCCTACTCCCCCATTCACTCCTCCCACCTCCCTGCCCTGGAATTCCCCTACACTGGGGGGATAGAGCCTTCACAGGACCAAGGGCTTTTCCTCCCATTGGTGCCTGACAAGACCACCTCGGCTACATATGCAGCTGGAGTAATGGGTCCCTCCATGTGTAGTACTCTTTGGTTGGTGGGATCTCTGGGGGCTGTGGTTGGTTGATATTGTTATTTTTCCTATGGGGTTACAAACCCTGAGTGCTTCTTTAAAAAATTCCATGTGGTATATGTGTGATTATATATTTGTATAATTATTTATTTTTTATACTACACTATGATTGTTTGTTGTAGGGTTGGTCTCATTTCCTATTATGATAAACAAGAAGATATTACAATCTAGGACCCCTTTGGGGCCAGTGAGACTTAGCCAGTATACAGAAGCTTGGTACTATTATCATTCTCTCACTTACAAAGTAATATGTAGCATCTTTTAATTAGAAAAAACACCCAGACATTTTAAAGTTGGATTATTTGTAAGACATAGAAAATCAAGTGGACATGAACCATCTGATCCAATGAATTGGTATTGCCAAATGTTTGTCATTTGATGTTTTTCCTTTGGTTAAATGTATATAAATATTTAATTCATCTAATATTATACACAGCAATATCATAAATATTTAAGATTATAATAATAGATTCTATATATACCTATACTTTCCCTTTTATAACATAAAGTAAGTATATGAACCCCATAATAAACCAGTGAGTTAGTTATTACCAGGATTGTGTCTGCCTCTGCAGTCTTTTCCCATTCAGCTTTCCTAGTTTCTTCCCAGATAAACATATTTCTTTAGTTTTGTAATGGAGTCTTACTATGTAGTCCAGGCTGGTCTTGAGTGTGTGTGGGAAGGTGGGAATCTTGCCTCCACCTCCTCATTGGCTGGACTGCAGGCATGTGCCACTGTTTTCACTTACTAGTGAGGAAACAGATACACAGTAACTTTAAACTCAGCATTGTAGCTTTACGCTTGTGCCTGTAGTTGCATATGCACCACAGTCCTTTTCAGCAGAGCAGACACATCCATGCAAGCATACCCTCAGTCACTGTGAGAAATGGGATAGTCACTCATCTCCCAACTAGTCAGCTACAATTGTGTCACTATTCTCACTCTTTCTTAGACTTTCACTAAATTATAGTAGGATACGTTTCTTTTTAAAGCTGTAACTTATGAGGACAAAGAAACAAACATGGCCATGATATTGAGAGATGGCCATTAGCTTTAAAAACTAGGTGGCTAAGTGAGACAGGACTTTGTAAGTTGGAGGCTTTGCTGAAATCAGTGACTGTACCAGAATATGTCATTAGGAGATAAACATTTCCTGTTATAGAAATTAAAAGGTATAGATTTCTGAAACATCGAAGATACAATAGTGTAAAACAGAAAAGAAGAGACTGTGTTGAATGCTGCGTAAAGAGCAGATGAGATAGATGGATTTTTTGTGTAGACAGGAAACCAAAAGCTCTTTGAATGTCAAGGCTTTGAGCATAATAAAGAAAAGTGAGAGGGTATCTTAGTTACTTACTGATTGCTGGGACAAACCTCCCTGACCAAGACAACTTACAGAAGAAAGCATGTAATGTGTGGGGATCATGGTTCTAGAGGGTAATTGAATCCTTGACCATCATGGAAGGGAACATGGCAGCAGGCCTGGCACTGGAGCATAGCTGAGAACTTACAAGTTAAGACAACAATGCCAAGGCAGGGAGACAGGAAGCTAACTGACAATGGCATGGGCATTTGGAACCTCAGTGACGACCACCTCCTCCAACAAGGTCACACGTCTTCCCAAAAAGTTCTGTCACCTGTGGACAAAGCACTCACATCTGTGATACCATGGGGAGCATTTCCTTCAGGCCACCACAGAGGGCTTGACTAAAAAGAAGAGACTTGAGAAAGGATGGAGATTGGTGAGACTTGATTACCTCCCTCCCCATGCCTCGCAGCTGAGGTTCATTTGCATCTTATTTGTTTATAGACCCTTTGTTTTGTGTGTGTGTGTGTGTGTGTGTGTGTGTGTGTGTGTGTAATGGATTGCATTTCCCAAGCCAAACATATCAATACTAATTCTTGTAGTTTTCTGACAAGGAGATTATTAAGTTATATTTTTTACAGTAAAGTTCAATTGAGTAAATAGCTGTGCAAACCATGCTCTCATCACTTGTAAGTATAACCAGAGGGGGAGCACCATACAACTGAAAAATATCTGACTGTAAATGAGGACTACAAATCTGAGACTAAACCACAGCTAACAGAAAGAATTGGAGGCATGCAATTAATAGAACCAAATTTACAAAATTAGAATCAATAGCCATAGAAATAAGAGAAGTGATTCTATTCTTGAAATAATGATACAATTCTGCTTTAAAAAACAAAAACAAAACCAAAAAAGGATAATTAGCGGCTAGGAGATGGCTCAGTGGCTAAGAACACTTGCTGCTCTTGCAGAGGTCCTGAGTTTGGTTCCTGGATTTCACATCAGGTGGCTCAGAACTGCCTGTATCTCCAGCTCCAAATGATTCATGCCTTCTTCTGGCCCCATGGGTGCTTGCACACATTTGACAGATGCTCACATAGACACACACAATTACACATCGATAAAAGTAAAAATAAATCTAAATAAGGATAAGCGGGAGAAAAAGCATTTCATTACAATGCAGACTATGAAAGCAGGGGGCCAGGAGCATAGCTTGGTGGGAACGCTTGCCTAGCACTTATAAGACCTTAGGTTTAATCCCCAACAAAACACACAGTATCAACCACTTAAAAAAAAAGAGTATGATAGCATAGAGAAATTAATATATGTATAAAAAGGCAAAATTAAAATTGTATTATGCTGTAGGACAGAGGAAAAAAGAAGGTTTTAATTATGAACCACAGCTGACAGAAGGTATAAAAATAAAACAAAAAGGCCTACTACCTAACTCACGTAGTCAGAACTGGAAAATGCACATTTCTAACCTTTTAATGGAAATTTACATTTTATGCACTGAGAGTAAGCTGCAGGGGCTAAGACAGAATCACCCCCATCCACCCCGCTGTACCCTCTTCTACTCAACACATGTGAAGATTAAGGAGCCATCAGCCGCAGACGAGTTATGTGGCCCTGAGGTATTGGTGCCTGTGTGAGCTTGTTCTTTATATTTTTAGTTTTTAAATGACGTATAAGAAAGCAGGTTTCCTCATGGTGTCGTCAAGCATAGTCTTACGTGCCCCTCTTCCGCACAACTGCTCCATCACTGGGCTCACTTGCTGGGCATCCCCTTCCACTTGGTACCACAGGGGCTCCGTTACTTTCTGTACTTCTTCCTTAGGGACTTAAAAAAAAAAACAAAAAACAAAAACAAAGTCTCATGGACTGCTTTCTAGGTTTCTGTCCTCTGCCCACACTTTAACATGAGCAGTACTGTGTGTCAGGATAATGGATTGAATCCCATCACGTGATCCTATGATCCGCTTAGCTCCTCCCGCCAGCCAAGGCCTGCGTGATGTACTGAGAATCTCTCAGCATACCGTGCTTTCTCTAGGGACTTTGATACAAAGCAGGAGTAGGGATTTGATCCTACATCCTGCAGCTCCAAGGTATCTCAGGGTGTGGGTGGGCTGTAAGAATTGGAAATCTTTCGGGTTCAGACTTCCCACCCTTTTCCAGCTGTCTGCTGTCTGTGGTGGCTGTTGAGTTCAGCTGCTGATTTAGGTTCCCAGTAACAGTGTGAATTCTCTCCTAGGGTCTCTTAAATGTGCTTGGTGCTTAGAGCAAGTCAGAGCTGTCCCCTCCCCTGGTAGCTGCATCTGTGTGCTCACCCCTTGTGTCTTTGTACAAACTTGGCTTCTTTGTGGGAAAAGTCCCACTGGGACTTGCGTCTTCTCTCTGTAGTTCTTTTCCTTATTTCTCTTTCTCTGCTGGTCATTTTCTCCTTACTTTCTTTTACACAAAGTCTTGGTTTCACAGATGCTGTTTCTGATCTGCCATCTCAGAATCTCCAGCTTGAAAGTACCCAGTGCTTAAATAACTGAATTTCATCTTTCAAGTAGGTAGCTTGTTCCAACTCTTTATTGTGATCAGTTTTCTTGAAGTCCAGAAACCCTCTTCTATTCCATAAATAGAATTGTAAATTGTCATTTAAACAAGCAGTTTGAAATTTATTCCCTCCCACAGTGATTTGCCACCATGCAGTTTACAAAAGAAGGAACTGGAAGGCAGGCTGCCCTGAGTGAGTGACATAGCGTACCTTCATGAGGTCTGAGAGATAGGGGCCTCCTCATAGACGGCAGGAGTGCAGCAGGGCCTTTGCAGAGTGCCCTTGATGAAAGCTGGCTCAGCACAAGCCTGGGCACCTGAGCTCAGTCCCCAGTGCTCAGTGAGAAGCCAAGTGTGGGTGTGCATTCTTGTAACCCCAACACTGGGGACAGCCAGGGAGAACAATTCCATGGAGCTCCTGACTGGTCAGCTTGGTTGAAATTCAAGTTTCTAGTTCAGCAAGACACCCTCTCTCAAGACAATAAGAAATAAAGGAAGGTAACCAGAGAACCTATTGAAACCCTCCGCTTTTCTCTTTCTGCACTTAGAGATGGATAGATGTATGAGACACTTCTGGCTTTGGAAAGCTGAGGCTACTGCTGTGTTTTCCAAAAAAAAAAAAAAAAAAATATGTATTAAAGGGATGGATTCGACTGGGACATACCATTTCACCTTCTGCTCTTTGCTTCTTCTAGACTGGGTCTGAATAAAACGCCAGACTTAGCAGCAGCTACTCTGTGAGCTGCTGAGGACAGCAGTGAGCGACATGGACAAGGGCAATCAACGTGTCTGGTTCTTGGTAGCTCTTACAGGACAGGGCAGGCATTTGAGAAAAAATATTTATGTCAGGAGATACAAGTGTTGGGGAAAAATGAAGCAATAAAGAAGATGTGGCTGGGAGAATCAGTGTCCTGATATTTGATGGCCAGAAAAGAAATTAGGATGTCCAGGAGTGTGCTGTGAACAGAGACAGGAGCAAGCTGTAGAGAAGGAAGATGGTTCTAAGCACAAACCTTGAGGTGGGATTACACTTGGCATGTTCAGGAAGTGCCAGAGGAATGGGTGTGGTGGTGTGTGCCTTTAATTCCAACACTCAGAAGACAGAGGGGGATGTTTGTAGGTTCTTACCCAGCCTGATCTATGTATCGAGTTCCAGGGCAGCCAGGAAATGTCACTGTGCCAGAGAATGCTAACAACATGTTTAAGAGTAACCGAAAGATGACATAATTTCTGTGATAAGTCCCACATAATAGGAGAAAAGAAATGAATCCCACACCTAGCCTACACATGTGTGCCATGACACAAATATGCTCATATTTCCTCCCTCTTCTCTGTAAATAAATAAGTATTTAAAAATGTAAAATAAGATGGAGCATCATTGAGGAGGACACCATCATTAGCTTCTGGCCTCCATGTACACGTGCACATACAGGTATACACACACACACACACACACACACACACACACACACACACACACACACAAATTTGTAAACACATAAACAAAAGAATTGGTACATGTTCCCCCCCCCCCCCACATAATAGCATTTTGTCTTAGGAGTGTTTAGCTAGGCTGGCTTTTATGTAGTTAACTAGTATTCCTGAGGAAATCATCATTCCTTTTCACAAAGAAATAGAAAAAAATATACAATTGACAATTTCAGTCCAAATTTTGATGAACTCTAATAATGAACGGATACATTTATTACTTAAATTTCTGAACACTGTAAAATACAGCTTCATTTCTGGAATGTGATTATGATAAAAAATTTTGTTCTTTATAATAATGTATCTTTATGTTATCAAGTGACATTTCCTTCTTTCTCTCTTCATAAACAGTTCTCTCTTTTCTTGTATAATTATTCTCAGTTTTCCAAAGAAGCTTACAATTTCTAGCCACTCCTTGCTATTAATATTTGACAATAGTTTGGAAGCATTGGGAATTCCTACACAATAAACTGGCTCAAGACTATGCAAGTATGTATAAGGCAAAGTTCAAAAATCTGAATAATTTATGAGCTGTTGATTAACATGTTTTGGAAAGTAGAAAACAAAAAAATTGCTTTTTAGGGAGGTAGAATAAAGTTGTATTTTTCTGATTACATATCAGAAGACTTTACGTCTTCTATATTTGGATAATTGCACTTGTTGGTTATTGGCATTTTGGCCTTATTTATTCTCGTGTGTATGCCCATGTAGAGGCTAGAGATCACAGTGACCCTACACAGTCAAGAAGTAGATGACACCTAGAGTCTCTTACTCTTAGAAGAATCCTAGGTTGAACAGTAAAACTACTGTTTACAATGTGTGTCAGATATATACATATTTTTTTTCTCTTAGTAATCCATTGTTTGGTTATAGTTTTGTTAGTAGTGGTCTTTTTAGTAAATAAGTCAGTTAGACATAAATGACCCTGTGGAAATAGATTGTGTTAATAGCTACTAAAATAGACCGAAGAAAACAACTCATACTTTGTTCTATTTGATCCTTTTAGGGAAGAATGGGTCTGAGCATTTTTAATATTTTCATTCTCCAGAAACATATTTCTGCTGTTTCTTTATAACCACAACACAGGAAACATATTTCTGAGTATATATTTATTTTAGGAGCTTCTTGTTTATTTTAGGACATTTTATAGAAAAATATTAACACTCCAAAGTATTTTAAAAATCATTTTAAAGATCTCTGAAGCAAGACTTAATTTATTTCCTGCCATCTAGCACCCAGCCTAATCTCTGACAGCTCTTCCCAGTGGTTTTGTGTGTTCTTTCTGTTATGCTCTCACGTTTATTCTACATAGGTGTACTATATGAATACCTACCCCACTTGGTTTTCTTCATTTTAAAGTGGAATGGTGCTGCTTGTATAGATCTACAATTTTGGGAATTTTATCCCTCCTTCTATGGTGTATCCTGGACGTGGGTAGAAATTTTCTGATTAATTAAACTTATCTATCTCTTATGTTATCTCTATTTATTTTCTTGTACTAACAACATTCACAATAGCCAAACTCAGAAGCAAGTGATTTATTATTAATTTGCAATGGCAGTTTATCAGTTTGTAGCTGGAGAAGTATCTGGCATCATAGACATTGCTTATTTGCTTGAGGCATTCCCACCTGATGAATTACTCAAGAGGCTAAATTATAGATAAGAAGGTTGATTGTTGTGCAGCGTTAGAGTGAAGCACAGAGGTGTCCTGACAGGATATTTCTATCACATGCCACAGTAACTCTATGATTTACCCTGGGGTTTTTTCTGTCTTAAGAACTGGCATTAGTCATCATAGCCCTGAGCCTGGTGAGGGACACTTGAAGCAGGCTTCCTACAGACTCTAGGTCTGCATTGTACACTACTCACAACTCCACTGGACACATCTGGTCAGGTCCTGTTCATGACAGAGGGCAGCTTGTTATCTTTATGTGAGAAAAATGTTGATTAGTATTTAAAGAGCTGCCAAACCTGCTTGACGGTGAAACAGAGAAACCTTGGATTCCACAGCACCTCATCTTACAGTACTCTCTGCATGTTGGAATCTGTGACTAGTATATAGAGAGGTAATGCACTGGCTGGTTTTATGTCAACTTGACACAAGCTGGTCATCAGCGAGGAGGAAGCTTATTGAGAAAGTATCTGTATAGGATCGGACTGTAGACACGCCCGTAGGACTTTTTGTTTTTTAACATTATTGATTGATGGGGGAGGGCCAAGCCCATTGTGGGTGGTGCCATCCCTGGGCTGGTGGTCCTGGTTCTACAAGAAAGCAGGCTGAGCAAGCCATGAGGAGCAAGCCAGTAAGCACCACTTCTGCATGACCTCTACATCAGCCCTTGCCTCCAGGCCACTTCCTTACTTGAGTACCTGTCCTGACTTCATTTGATTTGAATTATGATGTGAAATCATAAGCTGGATAAACCCTTTCTTCTCCAAATTCCTTTAGTTGTGATGTTTTATCACAATAGTAACTCTAAATAAGACAGGTGATCACCTGACATTGCTGGTTCATGGCCCAAATCACTCCTAGTTGAAAACCATTGATAGAGAGCAAAGAAAACCAGACCACATGAGGTATGGCACAGAGGCTAACTGAACAGTAGGGATTGAAGGTGGTGCTGAGTGTGCTTCTCTGGTAGTAGAGGGTTCGTAGAACTGTTGGCCATGGTGCTGTCTCGTATCTGCTTTCCCACTAATTATAAGATCTTTAGTTAGTGGATTTACTTATGTGGCTGGGAATTAGTGGATTAACCATATTGTATTTTTCTTAAGTTTCATGCTTGTTCGGAGCAGGAAATACACTAGCATTTATTAATCTTCGTAATACGTATAAAGGTTCTATAAATGATAAAATACTATGCCGAAGTGCTGTATTATCTGTATGTCCTACTATTCCTTTTCAATCATGGATTTTACCCCTTTAGGTTTTTAAAACAACAAGCAATATAAAAACTACCTTATTTTATTCTTTTTAAGAACTTGACTAGTGTTGAAATATGTCCTAGGAATGACCAATTTTTTTTTTCCTTGTAAATACCCTTTAACATAGGGTTAAAGTGTACTATCTTTTGTTTTATAGTAAGACTAGATAAGGTGATATTTCTTAAATTTAAGTAGGCAAAATAAAATTCATGTCATCTCTAGACATGAATTTGTTCCATATGTTGAGCAATATTCACAGGAAACTTTGTGACACCTCTTTATGCAGAACAAGACTTACTTTCTATTGTTTGTCCTGAAGTAATTCTGTATGGCTCAACTCTTCTGTTCCCTTAACCCAGCAGTTCTCAATCTGGGCATCATGACTCCTTTGGGGGCCAAATATCAGATACCCTGCATATCCGATATTTTCATTAAAATTCCTGACAGTAACAAAATTATGGTTCTGAAGTAGCAATGGAGTAATTTTATGGTTGGGGTTGCAGCATTAGGAGACTGAGAACCTCTGTCTTAGGCAATCTACTGTTGCCATTGTACTGCAGTGGGTTAGTCAGACATGGCTTCCCTCTCTATTTAATGTTTGCTGAATAAAAGAATGGATTTCAGAAAACACTTTCCACAGGGTGTCTGATAAATCATCAGTAACCATAGTGTTCATTGTAGGCTTCGTTGATGCAAAAATTGTCATTCTCTAAGTGGGCTGCGTTAGGTACTATATGATGATCTTTTCCCTAGAGTTTACACTGAGTGTTGCCCTGTGGGTTGTGGTAGTCCACACAGTTGTCTCTGCAGGGCTCTTATGCTCATAGGGTCTGTTTTGGATGCCTGACTATCATGGAAGACCCTTTAAGAATTGTTGGTTTTTTTTTTTTTTTATATTGATCCTACCCACCTTCTATTTTCATACTTACTCAGATGTGATAGAAACCACATACTTACCCAGTGAAAATACTGAATTAGCGGAACTGTTTGGGGTTGATCGTATAAGGTAGCCCACACAAGATACTTGAACCATTTACTTAATACCTGACTCCAGGTGCGCTGACACGCCTGATTTCCATTTGGGTGCTGGGAATCTGACTCAGACCTTCATGCTCAAATATCTAGAACATTTACCTCAGCCATTTCCCCAGCCATGTGACCCACCCTTTTAGTCAGTTATCTATCCCAACTAAAGCCTCCATTTTCTTCTACAGTAGGACATATATTCTATCTATATCTCATCAATTTATGCTACGTCGCCTACTGTCCTGCCTTCATCTGCATGCCTCTGTGTGTATATATATATATATACACATTTGCATACAGGAGGCACTCATATGGGGTTTGACCTGTCGAATAAATTAAATTCACTGTTTTATTATTTTTATTTTGTTTTGATTAATGCTACCATCAGATATACTATTCCCTCCTTAAGTGCTATTTTAATTTCAGTTAAATATTCAGTCTAGATGCCCAGGTTAAATGAAACTAATTTGAAGAATAGCCTGAACAACTTTAGAATCCTTTCTGAGTTTCTTTTTTTGTTCTTCTGTGAACAAAGTTTTATTAATTTATTTTTAATTAATTAATTAATTAATTATTTTTTACTTTCCAGATTTTATTTCCTTCCCAGTCCACCCTCTGACTATTCCACACCCCATACCTCCTCCCCGTGCCCCTGAATCCATTATGATGTCCCCACCCCACCCATCCCACCAGACCTCTAAACTTCCTGGGGCCTCCAGTCTTTTGAGTGTTAGGTGCGTCTTCTCTGACTGAACCCAGACCTCTGCTGTATATGTGTTGGGGGCCTCATATCAGCTGGTTTATGCTGCTTGGTTGATCCAGTGTCTGAGAGATCTTGGAGGTTCAGGTTGAGACTATTGGTCCTTCTATAAGGTCGCCCTCCTCCTCAGCTTCTTCTAGCTTTTCCCTAATTTAACCAAAGGGTAAGCAGCTTCTATTTATTGGTTGGGTACAAACATCTGCATCTTATTCTTTCAGCTGCTTGTTGGGTGTTTTGGAGGGCAGTTATGATAGGTCCCTTTTTGTGAGCACTCCTTAGCCTCAACAATAGTGTCAGGCCTTGGGGCCTCTCCTTAAGCTGAATCTCACTTTGGGCCTGTCCTTGGACCTTCTTTTCCTCAGGCTCCTCTCCATTTCCATCCCTGCATTTCTTTCAGACAGAACAATTATGGGTCAGACTTTGACTGTGGGCTAGAAACCTCATCCCTCACTTGATGCTCTATATTTCTGCTGGAGGTGGGCTCTACAAGTTTCTTCTCCCCACTGTAGGGCATTTTATGTAGGGTTTCTTCCTTTGAATCCTAAGAGTCTCTAACCTCCCAGGTCTCTGGTACATTCTAGAGGGTATCCCCAACCTCCTCCCTCCCATGGTTGCCTGTTTCCATCCTTTCTGCTGGCCTTCAGGGCCTCAGTCCTTTGACCCCCACTCAATACTATTCCCCCCTCTCTTGACTCCAGTTCCTTTTCCCTACCCCCTTATGGTTGCTTTCTTCTCCCTCCCAAGTGAGACTGAGGCATCCTTACTTGGGTCCTTCAGCTTGTTGACCTTTTTGAGTTCTATGGTCTGTATCTTGGGTCTTCTGTACTTGGGGAAGGGATAATATCCACTTATTAGTGAGTACATACCATGTATGTCCTTTAGGGTCTGAGTTACCTCACTGAGGATGATATTTTCTTAAGCACTCTTGATCTTTGACAAAGAAGCCAATAATATACAATGGAAAAAAGAAAGTATCTTCAATAAATGATCTAACTGGAGGTCTGTATGTAGGAAAATAAAATAGACTCATATTTGTCACCTTGCACAAAGCTCAAGTCCAAGTTGATCAAGGACCTTAACTTAAAACTAGATACACTCAATATACTCAAAAAAGATATATTCAAAAAAGAAGTAGTGTAGCTTCTCTCAGGAGAGGAGGACTCTTTCATGATAACAATGGTGATAACAGAAAATACAGAGAAAGAAATGAGAAAGTTGGACAAATTTAGTTCCGGTTCTGAAGGAAGCTGTAGTTAGCTGGAAGGTAAATGCCCTTCTGAAACCATTGGAAATGGAAGAATGACAAAAGCCTGTCCCTTTCTGGTGAGAGCACTGGGTGCTGATGATGCCTTAGCAAGTCAGAGCTCTTGTTTTGCAACTTGGCTTCTGCTTGATTCTTGGAGCCCAGGGAAGAATAAGAGGAGCCTCTCTCAAGAGTTGTCCTCTGAAATGGGGTACAGAGCTAAACAAAAAGTTCTCAATTGAGGAATATCGAATGGCTGAGAAGCATCTAAGGAGGTGCTAAACATCATTAGCCATCAGGGAAATACAAATCAAAACAACCCTGAGATTCCACCTCACACCAGACAGATTGGCCAAGATCAAAAACTCATTTGACAGCAGATGCTGGCGAGGATGTCGAGAAAGAGGAACACTTCTCCACTGTTGGTGGGGTTGTAAACTGGTACAACCACTCTGGAAATCAGTCTGTCGATTCCTCAGAAAATTTTCCATAGTACTACCTGAAGACCCAGTTATTCCACTTCTGGGCATATACCCCAGAGACGCTCCAACATACAACAAAGCCACATGCACCACAATGTTCATTGCAGCCCTATTTATAATAGCCAGAAGCTGGAAAGAACCCAGATGTCCTTCAGTAGGTGGATGGATACAAAAATTGTGGTACCTTTACACAATGGCGTACTCAGCTATCAGAAACAATGACTTTATGAAATTCTTAAGGAAATGGATGCATCTAGAGAATATCATCCTGAGTGAGATAACCCAATCACAAAAGAATAGACATAATATGCAGTCACTGATAATTGGATACTAACCCCAGAAAGCTCTGAACACTCCAGAAACAACTCACAGACTGTGTGAAGTTCAAGAGGAGAAAAAGAAAAGAAAAGAAAAGAAAAAAACCATTATGCTTAATCCTTATACACCAAGAAAACTTTCACTAATTCCGGGTTACACCCTGTTTTACATGTACTTTATGCTCATTATAACTAGTAAGTTCTTAATGCACACTATCAAACCTTTAAAAAAAAAGCCAAGCACTGACAAAAATGTATCTGTATACTTTTATGCAAATATGCTTAAAATTTGTACATTTATCTTTGTTTTTTGTTTTTTAAAATAAAGTTGTTCAATTAAAAAAAAAGAGTTGTCCTCTGATGTCCATGCCTGTGCTATGGGATTTGCTCCATGGGATATGAACACACACACACACACATGGTATACACACAACATTAGTAAATTACAGTTACAGCTTAATCACCTAGAGTCCAAGATTTCAAATCTAATTTTGAGGCTGGATTTTTATTGAAGACAAAAAATGGCTTCAGAGATGGCAAGCAGTGCGGTGAGAACTCCTCACAGGAATGACGGGATAGCGGTGGGTACAGTCATCACTGCCCACCATTATAACCAATTCTGTTGGCGGAGTTTCTTAACACTAACCCTGTGAAGATTAGGAGATGAACGAAGGTGCAGAGATGTTAAGTGACTTGGTGTTGCACACACAGCCCTACCCATTGTGCTTTGTCTTTGGATTTATGCAGAGGAGCAACTGAAGAAAAACTGAGGTTTTAATCAAATTCTAGATTCACCCTTTAGTCAGTTGCCCACAGGGTAATGGATTTGCTAACACTACTTCATTACACTTACTCATGTTTCTTCTCTCTATTAGCCTGTATAATGACCTTTAAGGATTATATTTAATTCATTTTTGAGCTCTTAAATTTATTTGCATGCATGTCATATAATCAACATTTAGCTTTTGTTTAGAAGAGAATGCCCTTCCCCATGTTTTTTTCCATCAGTTGGAGCTGTCCCGGGTAAGGTAGCTAGCAGAAGTAGTAAGCCTCTGGTCACTGCAGTGTTCAGCAATATGGTGCATGCATTTTGTTTCCTTTTAGTTTTTAAGAGTCATGGTCAGGTAGCAGGTAGTCCAAGCTGGCCTTCAACCAACTGCATAGCCAAGGATGTTCTTGAACTTCTGATTCTCTTGTTTCTACCTCCCGCAGGCTGCAACTGCAAGCGCATGCCACCATGCCCAGGTTTATTCAGTGTTGGATACAGAACTCAGGACTTGGGGTGTGAGATGGCTTAGCTAGTGAGGTATCTCCTAAAATCTGCAACCTGGCTTTGGTGTCTGTGACACACATGGTGAGGGAGCACAGAACTCAGTCTTACAAGTTACTCTCTGATCTCCACATGTGTGCTGTGCCACATGCACACAACTAGCACACGAATACAAATATGCATACCAAAACTAATCAATTAAAAAAAACTTCAAGTACTCAGATCTTCCTGTATGCTAGGCAAGTACACTACCAACTGAGTTTCCTCCCCAGCCAAAGTTCACAACTGACAGATTGCTGCAAAGGAACATCCACATCACTCGGAAATGGAAGCTTACGTTGACTTTTCCTCTAATATGTCATTGAGTTAGTTATGATTCTTTCTCCACATATGTCTTGAATACCTCCTATGTGCCTAATACCAAGGGTGCAAAGAAAAATGTGGTCAGACTAATATCATAAGAAACCAGCCATCACTGACAAGTTAAGGGAAGGCATACATAAGAGAGTATTACTCATTTTTGTTAAGAAAAATAAGTAGAAAAGGACAGGTTTTAGTGACATGTTAAGCAAACTTGAAAGAAAAGAACCAGATAGGAAGGTTGAGCCTAATGTCTTTCTGAATGTCTGAGAAGGGAGAATTTGGGGGATTGAAGACCGAATGTTATAAAAGTCCCATAAGAATAGTGAATCATTTGCTATTAGTATATGTAGCAAGGCTAACTTAATTCAATAGAGAGTAGTTATTTTCCGAAGTATTTTGCAACTCTTGGAACAACTGTTCCTTCCTTTATTTCCAAAAACTCGTAAAGATGGTTAACCTTCCCATCCCCCACTGCGCCTCTACAGAGTTGAGGGCATGAGATAGAGCAGTCTGTAAGTAGATACACGAGAGGTCTCTGCTGCCTGGACAGTGGTTCTAACAGCAGGGCAACTATGACCTTTATCCTCCCTGGGTGCCTTGTGTTGCTCATCTCTCACACATGTCTCAATTCGTCTTAACAGAGTCATAGTCACTAGCTGGGACATGATGCCTAGGTGGGCGGGGGATTCCCCGTGGTGTTTAAGTCTTAGTTGTCTCTGAGTTTGGCTGGCATGCTCCTGATTAGTTTACTAACAATTGGGTTTTTTTCTTCTTATGCCATATGCTATTCCATGATTCATCAGCTTTGAGTCTGCTGCCTTGAAGGTGAAACAATTTCTTCCAATGTTGATATTTCAAAATCTCATAGATAACAAGCACACACATATGCAGAGTCCTTTCAGAAGTTTTAAACATTTGGAGATGAATGAATTAAGCTGCTACAAATGGAAAGGAGTGTTGTAAAATTCTAACGGTTCTATCCAGCCGTCTTTTGTGAACAGCTGCTGGACACTGAAAGGCCACCATTTTTCTACTATTTTTGTTTTTCCTTGTGAAATTATCAATGGTGTGCATTACATGTGGTTTTAAATTTCTTAACATTTTCCTAAGTGACTTGCTTTATAGTATTTTAATGTTTTGGGTTATAAAATCTTTACCTGGGAAAGTGAATAAGGTTTGATGTTCAAATTAGCTGTTTATATTGTAATCGTGGCTTCTTCATGTATTCAGTGAGCAGCAATGACTATCCAAACCTTAAGAAATAGCCTGTAAGTTCCTGATATAAACAATAACCTTTCCAGTGTTTGAGTACAAAATGAAGCAGTTCTTTCTTCTTGAACGCTTTTTAAACATTTAGATGATTAGCCACCTGATGGGTGTGAACCACATTAACTTTCTGTGGACAATTTTCATTGGTGTTCTGAGTGCGTTGAAATGTTACTTTGCCTGTTTCATACTCAGAAAGCTGGTGACTGATTTTAGGGAAGAAAAATAGTAATGTCATGGTTTGAGTGCATGTGAAAAGATCCATGTGAGTTGTATGGTTGGTAAGAAATTTTTTAATGACCCTAATTTTCAGCATATCTTTTTTTCTTCTCCCCTTACCTGGTTTCAGCTCCTCTTTGGTTCAGGTGTGCTGGTGTCCCTAAGCCTTTCTGGGCCTCAGCTGGGGAAAGTGGTGATTGACAGAAGCCTGGTGGGGAAGCTCATCTCAGACACCATCAGTGATGGTAATTATACCCGTGTGCAAATCAATTGCCCACATTAACAGTGGGGTAGGAGAAATACTTTGTCAACAGGTAGACTAATTATTACCACTGGGGACTTGCAAACACAACAAGTAATTGCTTGTAATAGCAGACTTACCACCCCTGGGACCGACACAGGCTTCAACTACTTACTATTTGATGTCTGTGCACTTTACTTCTCGTTAAGTGTTAGGCTCAGAATCTAAGCACTTTCTGATCTTTCCTTTACATTTTGGGACATAATTCTACCATAAAATTTTTTCATTCATTAAAAATGATTTCTCTGTTCTTGACAATTAACATTTTCCCAAATGAATTATGTTTAAGTAGAACAAAGTATGCTGAGGCAGGCAGCCGTGGAATACTCTGAGAAGTCAGTGCCACGTACACTAGGGAAGTCCGGATCTGTTAGGTGACAACACCATGCATGGCTGGTATAAAGCACATTAATAAGATTCTCAAACCATTTATTGAGTAGGAAGTTTACTGATATTTTTTGAGCCATAAAGGTTGCGTGCTGGGTGCCATTCTATTTAACTCAAGAAAGGGACTGTATAAGATATCATCATTTTCATTCTAGTAGGTAAGGAAAGCAATACTTAGCCACTCAGGGTAGTGGCCAGGCTTGTGCAGTTAGTGACGGAGCCGAGATCTGAACACAAGTTCTGACCTCCTTCTTTTCTGCTATACTATGCTGACTATTGATTTTAAGATTCTGTTTCTTTTCTGGGGGCAAAACTAGTCTCAAAATAGGCTATATTATCATGAAAGATTAAAAACTGTCTTAGCGTGAGTAAGAAAGGAAGCTGTGGTGTTGCAGAAAGGACAGAGGTGAGAATGGAAACCCCTCTTCCCGCTCTACACCACTACTTACTTCTGAGTCTGGTCTAGCGTAATCACACAGCCTCATGGAAGAAGTCTGCAGGATGGCTATCCTTAGCAACAGCACTGATAGTAACAGGTGGGGGGGGGGGGAGACTGTGGGCATGGTATTTCCTTCACTCATAGGAGTGTGGTGCCAAGAGAAGTCTGTGAGTGAGTTCTGGTTTCATAGCTCATCACTGAACCCGTCATTGACTTTGCACATAGTGGTGGCTATGATGGTTTCTCATGTTGATGTTGTTCTGTTAGATTGAACGGAGAGCACTCAACACCCTTCTGTCTGAGTTGTCTATCTTCACGTACCCAGAAAGCACTCTAATGGGACATGGTAGTGATGGGGTTCTTGGTGGTCCCCAGCTCCTCCACTGTTGGGCACTATATGTGCATCCAGAGGCAGAGTGAAAAACAGTGCACAAGATGTTCAGTAATTTTCTTTTCCATTTTCTCCCAGAAACAATTCACATAACAATGGCTCTTATATAACCCATGATATTATCTACCTACATAAATTCTTTAGTAAAAGACTGCAGAAATTTTTTTTGTTGATATTCATTATTAAATTTTAATTTATATAATATGCACATTGGGTATAGTGTGTTTTATTTCATTTAGTTTGTAAGTCTTCAAAAGAGGGATGAAAAATTTTTAAATAAAAATTTAATTTGATATAGAACACTGATTACTATCAATCCAGTTTATTCCCAAATGAATATAGGAGCAATACATAAACACAAAAGTATCTTTTTATGCTCTTTTTATTGAGACAGATTCATATTATGTATCCCTAGCTAGTCTCAAACTTTGCCTGCCTCTGCCTTCTACTTGCTGGGATTAAATATGTGCCACAATGCCCAGCCTCTCTTATGTGTTTTGAGCTCTGGTTCCCAAATATTTCCTTTGGTGGTGTCCTCAGGCATTAGTTTATATGGAAATAGTCACTAAAAAAAAGGGGAAATACCAAGCCTACATTGTTGTGTTGATGGTTATGTTATTTCCAGTATCTTTAATGTCATTCAGATATACTTGGGAGATGTTAGTAACTTCGATTAATATTTATTTTCTGACAGCATCTTTTAATAATAATTCAGAGTAAGTGTATTAACTTGTTATAACCTTGTGCTAACTTGGAGTCATTAAATCATTGTTTTAGCTCTCCTCACGGACAGTTTCATTATCTTATCATTTCTGGCACAAAACAAACTGTGTTTTATTCAGTTTACAAAGAAGATGGATTCTCTTGATGTAAACAAGAAGTTGGAAAAACTCTCAGCCTTGGATTATAAGGTAGAAATTTCAATGTATATAGTCATATTTCTACTTATTATGTATAGGTACTCCTGAGACTGCAGAAGTTCATGTCACTGTTTTTATTCTTGAGAGTGTGTGTGTTTGGGGAAGCCTGAGTGTGCTGTTATACCTCACCTGTGGTGAAGGCCTAACAATGGCATACTTAAGCTCCGATCAGAGTTGGCTTGTTTCCTAATGTTCCTATATACTGCACTTCTCCTTCCCCAAGTTTCTCTATAGCTGTTCTGGATTCCACGATGAGAAACGAAAGAAGGGTCATTCAAAGATTAATAGAAATATGATAAGAATGGTAAACCCTCGCATCCCACCCCCAGCTATGACCGAAGAAAACACAAAAGGACATTTCTGTGAGGTGTGTCAGTTTTTCCCTCTGCTAACGCCAGGTCGTTTGTTCTCTGCACCATGGACTTCAGATCTGCTAAGGCAGGGATTTTATTTTAAATGATATGCTTAAATTTCCCACATAACATTCTGACTGGTGGCAGGGCCCCCTTTCTGCAAGGGTGAGCATCTAATGTATTTTCCAGGCTGTTTCAGTTCAAGGCATCTTTTCAGCACTGACCTGTGTTTGCAAGATTGATCCAGCCTCTGTGACGTGGATTTGAGACAGTTCACTGTTCAGTGGGAATGGAGCTGATATACAGCTTTCTTAGAAGCTGTGCACATAGATGCCATCCTCAGGTGTCTACAGCAAAGGCAAAGCAAGCCCTGTGCCTTGTAATTGGCGTGTGTGCTTGGATGCTGATTTTTGTACCTAACTTTTTGTATGTTGGAATTGCTGCTTATTATGATTGGGCTGATTGTGGCATAGGAAAGATTTAATTTGTTTGATAGAAATATGTATTCTCATAAGAGTTTACCATGAAAAACGTTATCTGTAATAAGTTTTTCACTATGATAATAAAATACAATCTCGCTTATATGCCAGATTTGTAGAGTTTCTATAAAATTTGCATGATAATAATTCTTTTTAGGTGGCAGTTTATGATATTCATGTGTATATTTACTAAAAAAAATTAAAGATCCCTTTAACATTCTTATAGGTTTTTCCCCCAAGTAGTTAGGTTGATTTTTAAATGTTGTTTTTTTCCCCCTAATATTGATCTTTAAAATGTATCACTATTCGCTAGCTGGAACCATTTAAATGTTATTTACCTTTTTATTTAAAACTCTATAGGATAGTTCCTTTGTTAGAGGTGGTGTCTTCCTGACTGTGGAGTGGTGGCAATGTGAGCCAAGGAAAACAGCAAGGGTGTTAGCTTGTCTTAAAAAGTATGAGGAACAGGCCTAGTCTTTGGACCTAAGCTGCTCAAACAGAGGAATGAATACTTTCTTTCTGCCTTTGGACTTGGCTAGTTATTGGCACTGTGCGTCATTACTACACAGTATATGACCATGTTTCCTCAAGGAAACACCATGAATTTCATTTCTTGCCTCAGTGTTTGAAACATAATAATTAGTGAACACTGAATAGCAACTGCTCTGTATTGTACAAAAACTAAATATGCCAATCACTCATTTTTAATTTGGCTTTTTCATCTAGAAATTTGTAACATGCCTTCGTGGCAAGCTGGACACCAAATATAATGTGCACTTCTCTTTAAGTATTTAACAATTAAGTTTTTCTCTCAAAGAAAAGAAAAAAATAACAATAATCACATCGAAAACCTAACTATAAGTTTTTAAGCTTAAAAGCATACAGTGCATCTGTGTTTTATCATTGCCTGTTTGGATTTTAAAGCAAGGACGTGTATTGAGTTTTTATAATTCTGATTTTTCTTTCCAGCTCTACCATAATTTAATTATTTCACATTGAGATAATTTTGACAAGAAGAATTTCAGGGTAAATATCCTGAAAGTGTTGACCTTTAACAAGCTTTTCTGTCCACATTTTAAAAATCTAATTCAGTTTAACAGTTGAGAGACAGCGCAAGGAGTTAAATGTTTACTATGGGAGAACAACACTGGTAATTACTTTGATTTTAGTTCTTTTTGATGTGCATTCAGAGGATGAAGAGGTCAACAATATTATGGCCATGCAAATAGAAAAGAGTTTCTTTTGACCATGTTGGGAAAAAAAAACAGCAGAGGATTATTAAAGCATTAACCTTGATTTTAATGGCCTTGGTTGAGTGGTGAGATCACAATTTGGATGAGCCTGATTATTTACTAAATACAATACATAAATGCAGCGGGTTCTTAACACCCATTGCACTCTGGCATTATCGCATTACTACCGTCCTTTGTTGCCTTGCAGACAGGAATATGAAAGCAATCTGTCATGTAGTGAGACTGGCTCCAGAAGCATTTTTCTGATAAGAAGACCCCCTGCCCTTTGCTAGTGTCTGGTCCAGTAGGCTTAGCCATGCGCTTAATCCCCAGAAAGTGGTTCGATTATTGCTGACCAGCAATGGCAAGATAGTTTTTTTTTTCCCTTCCAAGCTATCAACCTTCCATTAATTCCTTAAGCAGAAATACGGTGCAATCTATATTTCCTTGGCATGTGTCACCCAGATGGTGCCGTGCTTATGTTTTCAAATAACCATGTTCCAAAATAACATAGTTTGAATAATAAATTCGACAAATCCTTCCTAAGAAAGAGAAGTGTAATTCTCAGAAGCTGCATAAACTTTCATGCACAACGCCATGGCTTATCCCTTTTATGCAGAATATGTGTATATACGTCTCATATTCTTTTAAGAGATATTTGCCTCAAGTTGCTTTTCCTTTTATTGTTGCCAGTCATTGTTATGTCTTATGTCTTAAACAGTCGTCAGACAGTTTTGGTCAGTAGTACTGATCGTGTGTCATTAATACAGCTGATCCTAAACCCTGTTTGTAAGTCGATGCTGTCAAGCAACCATGACTGTACATTTTGGTATTGATTGGAATTGCTACATCTAGTTCCTCTCTAACTCACATTTCTCTTTTCTTTTCCTCTGCTGAAAATTGGGAGAATTTGAACATATGTCTTTTTTATATATGTGTCAAAAGAATTTGGTAAATTTTGACACCTTCGTAAGCACACATTGAAGATGCATATTTACCTGAGTGTGTGACATTTACAGATGCTTTGATTTTTATTTGAAATAGATGATTTTGCATCCTTTTAAAGAAACATTTTCATATGTTTTGTTTGTCTGTTTACCATTAGATTTCCTATTATGACATACCTGGCCCAGCCAACCGGACAATAGATCGTCACTTAGCTATCAACTCCACTCAGGATCTAATTATTTGCTGGTGGCCACTGCTCAGCGATGATGCTTGGCCTTGGACTCCAATTTCTTCTGAGAAGGACAGAGCCAATGTGCTGCTGCTGGGTTTCATTCAAGGAGGACTGGAGGTACATGTAAAACAAATGTATACATTTATAAAGGGAAAATAAAATAGTATTACTGGTTTATCTATTCTGAAATATATGTGAATTCATTTAAACCTATAATTTATGTCTTAAAATATTCAAAAAGGAAATTGAATATAAAACAAGATTCTAAATGTCCGATAGCTAGAGCAGAAGCAGACAGAGCTAGGGCTGAGGTGATGCAGTGACTGAGAGCACAGGCTTGCAGGTTCAAGCTCTGGCCCTGGCGCCACCTTTACTCAACTTACATTCTGTTTTGTAACATAGAGTTAAATTGATGAAAAAGTCTGAACATTACAGCAACACGTACAGACAACAAACTTCTACTGACACTGTTTGTTGAGGATTTCATGCCTGGAAAAGCTATGTTAACGTTCACCCTTGACAACCATGAGTCACATGCCTATTGTGTGAACACCCCTGTGAAGCCGTACTATCAGGAGGCAAGAATCTGCAAGGAAGGCTGGCTACAGCACAGCCTCGTCTGTCCCTCACAGTGCTGTGGTCTTTTAAATATCACACAGATGAACCTGTGTGTGGTTTTATTTGTACCTATATAGACACAAACTTCTGGGGTTTTTATAATTAAAGAAGAGTTCTCTCCCTTTAAAATATGTAGTTTTAGCTGAGTAAAACAATTCTATTCTAATATTTTCCTCTATAACTTTCAGACTTTAAGAAGTATTTCTCAACATCAATGTTCTAGGACAAAATGAGTGGGTCTGTGCTTTCTCTTTTTCCCACTCATATAAACTTTCAGTCTTTGAGTTTCATTTATTTTGGAGACAGGTTGTTTTGTCTGTCTGTTTGGTTGGTTGGTTTTAAATGTAGCCTACAGATAGTAAGAAGACAGCAACAAGCTCCTGATCCTTTTGCCTCGGCTTCTTGAGTGTTGAGTTTGAAGGCGTGTGTTACCATATCCAGCTTTAGGCTGTCTTTTGATATTGAAGGGTGCTAGTACATGCATACACATGAAATGTATGTTAAGAACTGACCTCTCCCAGTTCTTCTGCAGGAAGCTTTCCCAGTTCTGTGTTCTGGCTTTGGTTAGGTCACTCAGTCTAACTGGCTTTAGTTTTCTTATTTTTAAGTTAGCAAATTTGAACCAAATTAAGTTCACCCCAGGCTGCTGTGGCTCGATGTGCACAGGGATGGGCACTAAAGCGCAGATCTATTTTGGCCATTTTTACTCAGTTCTTTAGCATATGTTGAACCCAAACTCACCTTGATCCAAACTTGTCTTGACCAGCCTTTCCACCGTTGTTTCCTCCTGTAGATGTCTGCTCTGGCCAGATGAATTTACTCACTGATTTGGTTTTCCCATCTCCAGTGTCTGTGTTTTTTCTGCCAGAAGCAGGCAGCAGCTCTAAGCATGATCTGGCATAAGCACTGTGTTTCATCCCAGGTGATGATTACAAGGCACTATCTTGCCTCAAGGACCTCGGTTTAGACCAAGGAGAGACAAATGTGGAAATAAGTACAGGGGGTGTCAGTTTGCTACAGGTGACTGTGTGTAAGATATTGTGGGAGCCATAGGGAGTAATTGATTCTATTTACAGATGGTAAGATTAAAGTACCCACCTTATAGAAGCATCTGTGTTGGTTTTTATAAATTTGTATATGATATGTGAATATCCCTTTTGGTGTTACTGGGAATAATCTAGTCTTGAGCCTCTTTCATGCTGGGTGCAAACATTCTACCACTGAGACATGTCCTAAGTCCACACATGATTTTGAATGACTTATTGCTTAATATACTTTCTGTCGCTTCTGATAGTTCATTATGTGCAATTTATTTTCCTGGCAAGGGCTTTTGTTTTAGGATTTGGTCTTTTAAATTGTCTATCAAAATTCATCTGTTCAAAAAATTTTTTTCCAGAAACACTTGTGAATTTTACTACGCAAAAGCTAAATGTTTTTAAAGGGGGGAAATAATTGTTTTCCTTCATACCAAGACTTAATCTTTAACTGAAACATTTTTAGCATGTCATGAACTAAAGCCACCAGTTGCTAAAGTCATAGTAGTCAGGACTGTTCCTTCAGTGGTTTTTCATTGGCAGCAACAGACTTTTTAAATTAATCACCAGAATAATAAGACAATATGCCTTTAAGTCCTAATGTTATAACCCAAAAGAGAAAAGAATCTTCATGGAGAATAATTGAATAGTTTTCTAAATGTATTTTTCCCATAGGCTTCATCAGAAAAGATAATAAGCTCTTATTTTGACAGTGGCAGAATCCTAGAACAGTTGTTCATCTCCTGGTAATACATTACAGTTGCCTGCAGAGCTTTTGAGACTGGGCCACCAGAAGCCTTCCATCAGACTCCTGTCAGGAGGGGCCTTGGTAATCTGGTTTGGGTTCCCTAGGTGATCTTGTGTACATCCACGTTGAGACCCGCTGCTTTACAGCAAACTTAGAAAATGAAAACGGAAGAATCCTTTTTGCATAACAGACCATGGAAAGGATAAAGCCCACATAGGGCAGCAAATGAGAGTCGTAACAGAGAGTCGAAGTAGAAAATTGGCTTACCAAGCTGCTAAAAAATAAGAAAACAAAGGTAGCAGAAATCAACTCTCTGTGACCAAATTATCTGTCTTCTGAGGGAAAACATTTCAAAATTTATTTTATGGATATTAGAAAACGCCTGGTCCAATTTCACACTACAAAGTTCTAAACAAATATTGTTTATCTTAATTAGAAGCACAGAGCGAGGGGATCTAAGAAAATGATTCTTTTGAAAAAATATGTGATAAGTAATGTAGAAAAAGATATTTTTATTAACACATTCATAAAGAGCCCATTTTATGGGCTAGGAGATAATTCAGTTGTAGTTCAGCCCAAGGACCTTCATTTGATTTGCAAGGCCAAGTAAAAAGCCAAGTGTGAGCCTCACACTGGGAAGCTGGAGACACCGGGTCCCCAAGGCTCTCTGAGCAGCCAGCCTAACCTAAATTGTCAAACACCAGGCCCTTATTAGAGACCCTGCCTCAAAAGAGCAAGGTGGCTGTCCTGAGGAGTAACACTCAGCAGCAGATCTAACACCTCCCTGGACACACCACATGTATGTGCTAAACACATTCATGAGCCTATACATATATATATACGTTTTTGCAGTTTATGTATGAATTGTCATGTGTTATATGGGAACATCTTCATTTACATTTTTTACCCTTTACTTTGTTTTGAGAAGTTTGTATTGTTTTCTTCTTTCTGTCTTGCCATTCACTTTGACAAGAACATCACGATAGCTCATTCTTCCCTTTTATATTTATGAAGCTGCTGTGTCTTTTGTGATGTGTAAACCTGATACTTCTTTCTTCATTGGTGCTCACATCTATCTATTGAGAGACCGCATGTCCTTGCTCATCAAACTATCCATGGACAGGTACGCAGAGCTATGCAATCTAGGACTTGTTAGATCTAGATAAATAGAACCCCCCCCCCCAAACATGCTTTTCTTCTTATAAGATGTTTCGTTGTTTGTGCTCATTTGTTATCTGTTTGGTTGAAACTATTCATGTAGTCCAGGCTGTCCCTGAGCTCCCAGTTGTCTTGCCTCTGCCTTCACTGTGCTAGGATTCAGGCAGCACTACCATATCCACTGTGTCGTATGAATGAACCATTGTTTCGAGACTCTTTTGTAAAGAGCAGTAACTGATGAAAAAGGATTTATGTGTCCAACTTTTGGTACAGTACAGTTTGGCAAGGAATCCAAAAAGTATTAGAGATATTTTCAATGGAAAAGCCAGAATATTTATGAACACCATTGACAACGAGGTGTATCTATGTTAGCTCTTAGATAGGTATATTCTGATTTAGGAAATGTGAGCTTTGTATGTATTTATTTTTAAATACTGGCTTAATTTTTATTTATTACCAAATATAATGCATATAAAGCAAACCACAAAATTAGTACATTAACTTAATGAGCTCTTACAAGCAAAACACCATTGAAATCAGCAGCCATGTGAAGAACCTTCCTGTGCGGTGTCAATTTTACCTGCAACTCTGTTCCCCAAGGGAATAGCTTTCCATCAGCTTCAACCACTTTCTTACTTACTTATATGGTCTTACCACCTGTGTGGACATTCCCAGAAGATGGAGTATGGTATCCATTTAGAGCATCCCAGGGTGTATCTTAGTCTACAAATTCCCAGTAGTCTGTTTCTTTCCTTAAAAGGTTTCTGTTGCAACTCTAGTGTCCATGGACCGGATCTCACATGCTTCTACAGGTTTATAGCTTTGGTGGGAATCTCTGGAGTACTTGTTCTTTTAGCAGCAGGCACATCACTTCAGCTTCATTGGATTTCTTACTTGTTTCTGGTTTTTGATGTTAGCTATTGATGTTCAGTTCCAAGGTTCGTGGATTCATTTACAAAACGGAAATATTATAATTAGATAATCTAATTTTCATTTATTATATGGACTCTTTTGTAAAGTAACACCTCTATTAGCCATATTTAATAAATGTATATTTTCTTACTGTTTGTTGAGATAATAAACTGATCAATAATGAAGGTGTTTGATTTTAATTTTTAAAATAGCATTATTCATAGATTCAAACATTCTATTTTATGTTTATAAGTTATAACTGTGTCTTTCAGAAGATTAGACTACTCCATTTTCTTTCTAGCAAAAGCATATTCAAATTGCTCTCTCTTGTTATGATCTCAGCAATCTTGGTGGCTTCTCTGCTGTCTGGTGTTAGGGCGGGTCACACTTATCTGCTGTCCTCAGCTGACAAGTCTCCAAGACACTACTTGTTTTTAAAGTAAAATGATATTTTTGAGTCAAAGTCAGGATATTAGGGACACTAGCTTATTGCTTCTGGGTTTGTTATTGTCTAAATTTCTTCAGTAGCAATACTTGTATTTAGATACATAGTCATAGTATCTTGATACTGCTAGCTTAATATTAGAGTTCTTACATTTAATTCTTCTATATTACTGCTACACTTCATATTTTCTATTTCAAAACTCTTAGTTTACAGAAATGTGGGGAATGAGCTAGATCACATAATTTCTTATTTTTTTATGTCCTATCTCACACACACGCCTTGTCAGGATAATCATCCTAATGTTACCACTATGATTTTAATTGTTGAGGGTGTTCACTTTTCCCCCGTGTCTTGCTAATTTCTCTCTCTCATTTTAAAATAGTCTAAATTATTATGATATATTTATTTCATATAACTATCTCTTTTAAAATCCTAATCTACTTGTTCGTGGGTATTTTGCTTTGCTATCTAAAAGAATTGTCTGTGGTATATGAAGCTTTAAAGAGATTAAAAAACTTAACGTTACCATAGCTGCTTCAAAATTAGGGACATATGATAAAACTTCTGATTAGAACCTGAACTCTGTGTTAAATTTCTGTGTTTGGGTTCATGTGTTTTTGTTTGTATGTATCACAGTTGGGAACTGTTTGTTGAAAAGTCTGCTTTCTTCATTGGCTTGCCTTTGCTCTTTGTTGAAAATCATTGGGTTTCTATTCTGTTCCATTAAGTATTTGCCGATTCTTTGATAAAGTAAGTCTTTGATACATTGACTACTATAAAAAGTAGTTTTATAGATTGGAAGACTATATGAATACAGACATGTAAGGTTGTAGCTTACCCAGACCATGAGGTATGGATGCAAGAATGTTCATGCTACCTGGGAGACGTGTTTATCTTTGTAAATCTTTTTAATGCTTATTAGCATTTATGCATTCATCTATATACAAATGTCAGAATTAGAAAAAGTTAAAAATAGGGAATACATCTACTTAAAACCAAATGCTACTATTTCTTTCAAAAGCTTAGTTGTTTTGGGGTGTGTGTGTGCAATAAACTTTATTGATGGTATTTAAGAGAGTAGGGAGGGCTCCCTAGGCCCCTTCTGTTATTATGGGGGTCTGGGATGGAAATTTTGAGGGAGATGCTCAGTGTTGGGGGCCAAGTTGGGATGGGGACTCCTCAGCAACTGAGGGCCTCTCTCTTGCTCTCAGTGTCCTTGCTGGGGTGGGTGGTCCAGGGATTCTTACTCCTTAGAAGCCATGTAGGCCATAAGGTCCACCACCCTGTTGCTGTAGCCGTATTCATTGTCATACCAGGAAATGAGCTTCACAGAGTTGTCATTGAGACAATGCCAGCCCCAGCATCAAAAGTGGAAGAGTAGGAGTTGCTATTGAAGTCGCAGGAGACACCCTGGTCCTCAGTGTAGCCCAAAATGCCCTTTAGTGGGCCCTCAGCTGCCTGCTTCACCACCTTCTTGATGTCATTATACTTGGCAGGCTTCTCCAGGTGGCATGTCAGATCCACAACAGATACATTGTGTGCAGGAACACAGAAGGCCATGCCAGTGAACTTCCCATTCAGCTCTGGGATGACTTTGCCCACAGCCTTGGCAGCACCAGTGGATGCAGGGATGATGTTCTGGGCTGCCCCACGGCCATCATACCACAGCTTTCCAGACAGGACATCCATGATCTTCTGAGTGGTAGTGATGGCATGAACTGTGGTCATGAGCCCTTCCAGGATTCCAACGTTGTCATGGATAACTTTAGCCAGGGGGGCTAAGCAGTTGGTGGTGCAGGATGCATTGTTGACAATCTTGAGTGAGTTGTCATATTTCTCATGGTTCACACACATCACAAACATGGGGACATCGGCTGAAGGCATGGAAATGATGATCCTTTTGGCCCCACCCTTCAAGGGGACCCCGGCCATCTCCATGGTTGTGAAGATACCAGTAGATTCCACGGAATACTCAGCACCAGCATCACCAGCAGGATCTCACTCCTGGAAGATGGTGATAGGTGTCCCATTGATG
Organism: Micromys minutus; assembly: GCF_963924665.1. Lineage (NCBI taxonomy): Eukaryota > Metazoa > Chordata > Mammalia > Rodentia > Muridae > Micromys > Micromys minutus. Next base: position 44,565,236 of record NC_137969.1, read on the forward strand.
ACAAGCTTCCCATTCTCAGCCTTAACTGTGCCATTGAGTTTGCCATGGGTAGAGTCATACTGGAACATGTAGACCAAGTAGCTGAGGTCAGTGAAAGGGTGGCAGCAATCTCCACTTTTTCAGATGCAGAGCAGAAGGAAGCTTGGTAACCAGGCTCCCAATATGGCCAAATTTATTCACACCAACTTTCACCATCCTCCCTTCAGGACAAGGATGGCACTGCGGGAGAAGATGTGGCTGTCTCTAGAACAGGGAGGAGCAGAGAGCTCAAAAGTTTTTATTTTTATTTGTTTATGTATGGTGTGTGTGTGTGTGTGTGTGTGTGTGTGTGTGTGTGTGTGTGTGTGTGCATAAGAGCACACATGTGGAGTTCAGAGGAAAACTTTTGAGGGTCAGTTCTCCCTTTCACCATATGACTTCAGGGGATCAAACTGAGGACATCAGGCTTGTTGGCAAGTGCCTTTACCCACTGAAATGTGTTGCTGGCCTGAATCTCACTTTTTTTTTAAGATGCTGTGTTTGATTGAATATGTGGAACCATTTGCTACTTCTTATAGAAGTTAGTATACTGTGTTACAGAACAACATAGAAATAACTAAAACAACTGAAGGGGAGTCTCTGACCCTTTTATACGCAGAAAACGACTCCATGTTTATAAGGAACCACACAGATGTGGTATGTATAATAGCTTCATTTTTCAGTAGTAAGCCATATGGTGAAGGGAAGAACTGACCCTCAAAAGTCTTCCTCTGAACTCCACATGTGTACTCTTGCACACACACACACACACACACACACACACACACACACACAGAACTAGAAACAACATAAGTATCTGTTGCTCTTTCAAGTTTTGCAATAAGGATGCACAGGAGAAATAGTAATAGAATTCAACATATATTGAACAGACTATATAGGAAAGCAAATACTATATTTTGTTTTAATATATAGTTGCTGAATTAAATGTTTTTTATCATGTTTGAGGTATCTCATCATGTACCTCAGTATTATAGCCAATAGCTTATAAAAAAGAGAGATGTTTCTTCCTAAGCCTGTGTGCTGCTTCTTGTCAATTTGATACAAAGCTACTTATATCTTAGAAGAAAGAATCTTATTTGAGAAAATGTCTTTATAAGATTAACCTGCAAACAAGTTTATAGGATATTTTCTTAGTTATGTTAGTTAGTTAGTTAGTTAGTTAGTTAGTTAGTTAGTTAGTTAGTTGGTTGGTTAGTTAGTTAGTTAGTTAGTTTTGGAAGAGTCCAGCTAATTGTGGGTAATATGGACCTGGGGTAAATTAGAAAGCAGGCCGAGCAAGCCAGTGAGCAACACTCCTTCATAGCCCTGCATCAGTTTCTCCTTCATGTATCTGCCTTGGTTTTCTGTCCTGACTCATAAGCTTTTAGATGAAATAAACCATTTCCTCCCCAAGATGCTTTTGCTCATGGTATTTATCACAGCTATAGAAAATCCAACTAAAATAGTCTATATTATATTTTGTTATATAGTAAGATTGTTGTAAACATGCTTGCTTCCTGTGGAAATATATTTTGTGTTCCCTTCTAAAAGAGGGTGGGAGGGGAGAGGGAGAGAATATGATAATATGAAGGAGATGAATACAGACCCAGTGCTGCCAGTAATTCACTTAGTCTAGTGACTGAGGAAGGAGAACCACAGGTTCAGTATGTGCTGAACAACTGAATGAGACCCCATGTATAAACTTAACTAACAGGCTGTAAATATAACCCAGTGGTAGAATGCTTGCTAAACAAATGTGTGTTCTCTCCTGATCTCTCTCTCTCTCTCTCACACACACACACACACACACACACACACACACGCCAGCTTAAATCAGGCAAATAAATACATATTTTATGGTACATGTGGAGGGTGGAGTGCTATATAGAAGACTAAACTCTACTTGTGTGATTTTCTTAAATCTCAGAGGGATAAATTGGGCAAAATGAATTACACTATGAGATAGTTTAATAACATTTACGCAAACCTATAAAACAATGGCTCAATGTTCTTTGTGATTATTCTAGACTGATGAATAATAATGTACGTAAGGACAAATACCAAATGCATAACAATGTTGCCTCTGGGGCGGGATAGAAGGAAATGGAGCCTGGCAGGCTTCAACTTATATGTGATATTTTATTTTTAAAATGAGGCAAAAAGATAGTATTTCCTAAAGCTGTTTTTCACATATTTTTCTCTCCACTTTTATGTGTATATTGAATGTTTCATAAAAAGAAGTAAAAATAAAATGTACTTTTTATCTTCTGTTCCTAAAAATTCTGCAAAGTGATGGAGAGAATGTAGATTTCAGAGTAAATCCTAGTGATAAGCTAAGAACTTCTGGCTGCTGCATAATCTTTTAAGTAACCTGTTTACCTACTGGTGAAGTCAGTGCCAGAAGAGGCCTCTCTTTAAATAATTTCCCTGATTTGCATATTGGGTGACTTTTAAAAGATTCATGAAAGATACCCTCTCTAGCTGAACATGAAACTTGAAGATCTGAGCCAGCCTCTAACTCACTATGATTTCGTTTCTGCTTTCTCTTTCTTTCTGAGTTTGAAGCTTTCTTTCCTGAATGGTCATCAGTCATACTGACTGATATGGCTTTCTTTTCCTGCACTGATCCTGGGTGAATTTTATCTAATTATTTTCAGATTGTGTGTGTGTGTGTGTGTGTGTGTGTGTGTGTGTGTGTGTGAAGTGCCTTCAGAATTCCGTAGGAACTTGCTGTGTAGCTTCAACTCCTGACCATGTTGCATCTCCCTACAAAACTGGGATTATATGTGTGTGCCACCATTCCTGACAAAGTTGGCTTTCTTTAAAGAATGAAAATGAAGATTCATCATAATGAACCTTCAGTTGGTTTAACTAAAAGCAGACTGGTTTAAACTTGGCTAAAACCATTTTTTAGGACATTTTAGAAACACCCGATTGTTTCTTCTGCCTGAGTTTTTACATTTTTAACATTTTCCACCACACGGTTTTAATGTACACACATGCACATACATACTGGGTCACGACCTTTCAGAATGAAGGTCTCCCCTACTTGGCTACCTCTGATGTCAGATACCCCTGGTTGGCATTGACCATTTAAAATAAATCAAATAAAACTACCCTCTCAAAGAAAAATTACAGATTTTTTTTCTCCTGCTTTCTTTATGTTCCTTCCTTATTGAGTTTTTTTCTTCATATGAAAGCAGAAAGCATTGCCTTGGATTTTCAGACGTTCTTCTGACTTATTGCATTTTGAGTCTTTTTTTATTCCTCAATAATTTTATCTTACTTAAAATGTATTCAGTGCCTTATTGAGCCATTGTCATATACCAAGTACAGTGATAAGTCTCATAAATAGATGCAATGCACTGAATACCAGCTTCCAGTCTGTTTTCTCTATGTAAATGTTCTCCCACGTGTATCTAAGCATCAACCCTAAGTCCTAAGTGAGAAATACAGATCTTATTCAGTGATCAGTGCCTTTTGTTCTTTGTGTTGTCTGTAGAACTGGCCAAGGAACCAGTCTTGCTTTTCAGGACCAGGGATAAAGGTGACTGTTGAAGGTGCTTCTGTCCCCTGTGTATCTGTTGTCATTTTAATTCTGTAGCAGTCTTACACCACATGTGAATCTAACCTTCTCAGAGGAGAAAGCTAGAGATGTCAGGGGATGGGGGGGGGGGGGAGCTTGCCCAGGACCCCAGGATGGAACTGAGGCCATTCTCATCTGTTGACCTTGGAGGGACAGTTGGGTTCAATCAGGATCAAATGCTACAACCAAGTAGATAAAATACTTTTAACATACTTGTATTTTGGCTATTCATGTTAACAGATCATTCTGAGAGTTAAAAACCCAACTCCATTTGTTCTTTACATAATTTTGTCAATAGAGTCCAAAGCACTATAGTAGTGAATAATGGTAGATGAGCAGTATTAGCTTATATTTAGGTAATTTTTATTTTGAGGAGGCAGTTTTATTTGGTTCATTTTAAAGATAATTTACCAATTACATTCCGATCAGGAGTATACCATTTTCAGAACAATTTATCTGACCTAAGAATGAAGCATTCTTAAGGACAATCATCTACCACGAGGACTTCCTCCAAATTTCTGTAGTCATACTATACAGGATGGCTCTTAGAATCAGGGCAGCCAGAACAACTCAGCACATGCATTCTCTTTCACCTCTTTCTTCTTCCCTGTCTGGGGACTCCTCCCCCATGCATAAGGTTACTGATGTCCTCTGATCTCAGAGGGTCCTGCCTAGGCTGTAGGTCATCAGTATCCCATCTCTCTGACTGTCATAGTTCTTATCCCCAGAGTCTAGGCCTATGGTACCCATTTTGTAGCTCTGAAACGACTGAGATGTGTGACGAGGGGTGTGGTCCAGTTTTCCTGTTAGCTCAGTCATTGAAAGCTGGCCCTGCTCCCACAGAGGGCTGCAGGCCAGTCTCAGGCCTGTGCTGGAAGGCTCACAGGTTGCCTGGGACTTGATCTCCACACCTGTACATAGCCCTCCTAACATGCAACACACAATAGTTAGAAAGAAAATAAATCTTAAATGTAGCACAATACCTTGAAACCAAAACTTATGTATCTAAAGTGTTATTTTTGTTTGTTTGTGTTTTTGTTTTGTGGGGATTAAACTTTAGTGGGGCTTTGTTTCTGTTTTGTTTGGTAGTGTGGGGATTAAACCTGGGCTCTCACTGATTCCAGGTAAGCCCTTCACTGTCAAGCTACACCCAAGTCCGTGGCACTCTTAGTGATACCACGAAAACCTTCTTTTCCCTTGAGTGGATATCAACAATAGTAGCAAAGCATGGCCTGAGTCCTGTCAGAGAGGGTCTCTGGAATCCCACCACCTAAAAACAAACAAAACAAAGATTTGGAAACCCGAGTCCTGGACTCTGATTCCTGAACCCTGACCTTGTAACTTGGAGACTGCTGCCATCTTACTGAGCCCTTTTATTGAAGCTGTCTTGGTATGAGTTCCTATTTTCCTCAATATCTTATAGTCATTAGCATCTCCAGTTTCCTTCCATTTTAAATATTCAGTATGACCAAAGGGTTTTATTAGAAAACCTTGAATGTTCTAGAGGTTTACTTCAACCAGCTGTGCAGGGTTTTAGTTGCATTATATTTATAGCTTTAAAAAAGTTATGGTGAGTTTACCATTAGCACAGTGTTTGCTCCTTCACAGGTATAGAACAGTGTGACAACATAGTTGTGTTTCAAGCTTATAGTGAAAATGAGTACATAGGACTAAACAGCTAAAACAGAAGACTACATATCATAACATACGCACTGGCTGAGGATGGAAAACACTTCGGGAGGTAGGGTTGGATTATAATCTGGCAGAGACAGATGCAGATACTTACAGCCAACAGTTTGACTGAGCCTCAGGACCCACGTGGAAGAGTTAGGGAAAGGACTGAAGGAGCTAAAGAGGATTGCAACGCCATAAGGAACGGCAGTTTCAACTAATTTGATCCCCCAGAGCTCCCAGACACTAAGCCACCAACCAAAGAGCATACACAGGCTGGTCCTGTGGCCCCCACTACATATGTAGCAGAGGACTGCCTTGTCTGGCCTCAGTGGGAGGGGATGCACTTAGTCCTGTGGAGGCTGATTGCCCCATCAGGGATTCTAGAGGGGTGAAGTGGGAGTGGGTGGGTGGGGGAGCATCCTCTTAGAGGCAAAGGGGAGGGGTCTTGTGGAGGGGGACAACATTCGACATGTAAATAAATAGTAAAAAGAATATAACCTGTCTGGAAGGGACTTAGAAAACTAGGATAATTTTGGTCTACTTCTGTATCCATTACTTTCCTCTTGATGTAATACAATATCTGACAAAAACAGCTTAAGGGAGGAGAGTTGATTTCAGCTCACAGTCATGGAGACATCCCTCATGGGGAAGGCCTGGCAGTAGGAGCTTGAGGAGGGAGCTGCTCATGTTGCATTTGCAATCAGACAGCAGAGGACAATGGACTCTTCCAGGTGGCCTCTCCTTTTCCTCAGCTCAGGACTCCAGCCCGTGGAATAAGCACCTGCAGTTAAGACAGGTCTTCCCTCTTCGATGAATCCAGTCAGTCTCTCGCAGCTTGGTTCCCTTTCTTCTTGTGATTCAAACATCCTGACCAAAGCAGCTTAAAGGAGGAAGTGTTTATTCTAGCTCACCGTTCAAGGCATAGTCTGCATGGTGGGCAGTTGAGGTGTTCACAGTCAGAAGAGAACAGTGGGTACACTTGTGCTCAGCTCACCCTCTCCCTTCGTATAGAATGCTGGAGCCCTTGTCCAGGGAAATGGTGCCACCGGCAGTGGGCAAGTCCTCCCACATCGATCAGTGCAGTTGAGACCATGGCTCACAGACACTCTTACTGACATTTGCCACAGGTGAATCCCAAGTTCTGTTAGGCTGACTGTACTGTCACACGTGCTGCCTCCTACACAAGTTTTTAATGCTGTCTCGAAGTTTTCTCTGCCAACAAAATAGGCCATTGTGTTTTAATCTGCCTCATTCAGGTTTTCAGGACATGACAAATTGTTTTTTTGAAATAGCCTCTAGTCTGATTGTTGATGAAGCCCTTGTTCCTGTCTGAAAAGCCTCACAAGGGAGGCTAGTCTGTAGTGACTTCCCGATCTCCTGATCTGCTCTGGCAGCATTCTCAAACTGAGCTCCTTCCACGAGTGATTTAAAAACCTTAAAGAGCACACGATCAGCAGCTCTGCTTGTCTTGGAACCAACTTTCTGCATGACTTTTCTTACTGCTGTGACAGAACTGGGCAGAACTTTAGAGCATTCAGCCTACCCTAGAGGGTGTGGTACGGTAGTGGGGCAGCCCTGTCTATGGGGCCAGTAGTATGATACAACTGTCCACTTTTGGCAGGCAGGAAATAGAAAAGCCACATAAAATCTTCAAAGGACTACTGCCCTTAGTGACTTACTTCTGCTACTGAGCCTCCCCCCCAACCTCCAAAGTATCTACTGCCTACAAAATAGCTACCCAAGGAAAACATGTGCTTCTGGGAGAGGATTGTTTTTAATGCTGTGTTTCTAGGACCAGTGTCTAGTACATAGCTTGTATTAAAATATTTACTAAACATAGAAAGAAATGGAAGCACAAATGGTACAAGGGAAGAAAGGAATTTGGCGTGACCTATTATGGTATATTGTGTTCTAGGCACAGAATAAAATAAGATTTGAAGAGGAAAGTGAAAGAAAATCATGCAGTTTAGAGATTGAATTGGTACTGATGTGTTAGGCTAATTCTTAAAACATCAAGAGGTGAAAAGAGCTCATTTGGGAAGAAGCTGGCACCTAGGCATGGAGGCCTAAGATCAGATCTCCAGCACCTCATCACTTGGAATCACTTGTAGTCCCAGTGCTAGGGAAGCAGAGACAGGAGGATTCCTTGGGTTTCTGGCCAGCCATGCTGGTGAATTGGACAGTACCGGGTTCAGAGACACTGTTTCCAAGGATACCCAGCATCTACCACAGACTTTTGTGTGTGTGAGACAGAAGCACAAACTTGGGTCAGTGCTCATTCCTGTCCCTGGCCCAAATTCAGTAACATCCCCACAAAAAGAAACAGTTTGGCTCACAAAGAGCTGTTAAGATAGCTAAATGAGTTGCAACAATAATCCCTCCAGATGCAGACCCACACTTGGTAGGTCTAGGGCAGAGCTGGGGAACCGGGAGGAAGAGGGAGAGGAAGGTTTGTGGAAACTGGGTGTTTAGGTCACCAGGAGAATAAGGCTCACAGAATCAACTAACCAGGGCTCATAGGGGCTCACGTCTCTGAGATGGCAATCATGGAGCCCGTGTGGTCCTCTGCATATATTATACAGTTGCGTAGCTTGGTGCTCTTGTGGGACCCTAACAGTGACAAAACACTGACTGTTTTGTCTGCTCTTGGAACCTTACTCCTCATACCGTGTTGCCTCATTCAGCCTTGATGTGAGAGTATGTGCCTAGTCTTAATGTATTTTGTCAGGTCATATTCAGTGGATGTCCCTGGAGGCCTGTTCTTTTCTGAAAGGAAACGGAGGAGGCGTGGATCTGGGAGAGAAGGGAGCTGGGTGAGACCTGGGAGGGATGGAAGGAGAGAACTGGAGTGGGGAGGTAATATATGAGAGAAGAGTATGAATAAATAAATAATTTGGTACAGTTTCACATATAGGAAAACAACTTCAGTGGGTTGTATTGCCAACCCAGAGACAGATCTCAGTCAAATATAGTCAGGTTCTGCATAGGTGCATGTCCTATTTTCTTTCTTTCCTTTTTTTTTTTTTTTTTCCTTTTCTTTTTTTTGATAGTGGTATCTGGAAACTAATGTGTGCTGATAGTAGGTCTAGTTCTGAATGAGTTAATTCACTAAGTATGTGAGCAGTTAGAATAAGTAAATAGCAAAAAGGAGAAACACACACACACACACACACACACACACACACACACACACACACACAGAGAGAGAGAGAGAGAGAGAGAGAGAGAGAGAGAGAGAGAGAGAGAGAGAGAGAGAGAGAGAGAGTCATCAAATCAGCAGTGCTCAGAATACCCACTGGAAAAAGCTGGGCTTTGTCTCCAGGCTGAACAGGATGTGGTGGAGTCTCCAGCTCCTCTATCCACTGCAGGCCTGTGAGACTGAACAACGGTGGCTCAACTTCTAGCTGTTCTCAGGTGCAGCCAGTGGCCTCTCCAAGACAAGGGACAAGTGTACAACCACCCCACTGCTAAGCCTAACTTCTCAGTGATTCAAATTTTTATCAAAATTGTTACTCAATGTTTCTCCATCATTTTGTGGTTTACTTCTTGAGCAATTTATTTAATGGCACTTTTTCCTGCCTACTGTTTACATTTGAATAAGCAGGTAGCTTGTTTTCATTTGTCTCCTGCATTGGTGTTTCTGTGGGCAAATAAATTTTTTTCTTTTCTTCACTAACAATGCTTTTTCATTGTTTTTCACAAGCTTTAAAATATTTCATTTAGTACTTTTTAGTTTCTTATCTCATTTTAAAGCTAACATACTACATTATTTCTATTGACAATTTGTTTATACAATAAACATCAATCTGTCATATTTTGTCTTTATGATAGCAAAATAATTTTGTAAGACTTAATAGAGTGTTAATGCTTTTTCCCTTTGTCTACTCAGGCAATAATTTATTATTAACAATTTCAAAATGGTAAGGGTAGTGAGTGGAAAAGAGATTATTATTAATCCTTTAAAGTTTTTCTAACTTCTAAACATATTCTGTTGGTCTTATTTTAGTAAAATTTCATTTTACTAGTTTTTATATATCATTATACATATACAACTTTAAATGATTTTTCAGACTTATTTAAAACTAAGTGTTAGGTTTAAAATCATGTAGTTGAATTCCCATAGCTGTGCTGAAACCTGTGCGCTCTCTGTGTACTATTGTCTCTAGCTGTTGCTGGTATCTAAGGTGCAGTTTCATGTCTTATGTGGATTCTGAATTAAAAAACTGTCCAATGCTTGGCAGCTGAAGCAAAACTAAGGTCTGTCCTAAAGTATTTGGCACAATTCTTACAGGTTCTGAGTTCTGTTCGCACAGAATGGAATCCTCTGGACGTTCACTTTGGCACCAAGCAACCTTATCAGGTGTTCACAGTGGAGTGCTCTGTCAGTGTAGACAAGAAGCCCATGGCTGACAGCTGTATCTATGAATCTGTCCGGAACAAACTCCATTGCGTGTCGGTTACCAGAATACCACTAAAGTCGAAGGCCATCAGCTGTTGCAAGAATTCTACAGAAGACAAACTGATTGTGGGCTGTGAAGACTCTTCAGTGGTTCTCTATGAAGCGCACCGTGGATTGACTGTCTTGGCCCAGGCTGAACTTATGCCTTCGTTAATAAGCTGCCACCCAAGTGGGGCCATTCTACTGGTTGGCAGCAACCAAGGGGAGCTACAAATATTTGACATTGCTCTGTCCCCTATCAAGATCCAGCTCTTGGCAGAAGATTGCTTACCAAAGGAGACTCTACAATTCAATAAATTCTTTGATGTTTCAAGCAGTCTTGTTCAAATGCAGTGGATAGCTCCTCCCATTTTCCAGAAGCCTAAAAGAGGAGAAATCTGTGACCTCCTCTTCCTCAGGTTCAACAGAGGACCTTTGGGTGTTCTGTTGTTTAAATTTGGTAAGTCAAGTAGCCTGGTAGGCACCTTGTTTATGTTGTGATATATCTGAGGCATCAAATTTTTCTTCAAATGTCAGCTTTCTGCTTGTCATCTCATAAGAATGTCTGCCTTTCAACAATTGCCTGTAGGTTCCTTGAAAACACTTGGGGCAGTTTATAACTAGCAAAGAAATATTGAATACTGAAGACTCCTGAAACTGTCTAAGTTGTCCATAATGATGAGTAAAAAGTATGAACTTTCAGAGCTGAAGCGATGACTCAGAGGTTAAGAATGTTTACTGTTCTTTCAGAGGACCCAGGCTCAGTTCCCAGCATCAACATGGTACTTCACATCTATCTGTAACACCAGTTTCAGGGGATCTAATGCCCTCTTCTGGATTCTCCAAGCACTGTACACATTTGGTATACATAAACTCACACATACACACACAGTATTTTTAAAAATTTGAACATTTACTTCTAGTGTTTTTGAAATAAATTGTCTAAAATATTCCATAAGAAACAGGTAGATCAGGATTTAAAAATTAACTTTTTTGTTCATCATGAAAGCCTGTGTTATAGAATATAGCCCTTTTATATAAAAATTATTTTAGATTACCTATGTTGCTGTGCAGGTTGGAATTGGGTAGAACAAATGTTTAAAAAAACAAGTCAGATGCTTAGTTAAAATTTACTAAAGGCCTTTGTGTAACTTTACGGTCCTGGTTTTTGTTTATTTGTTGTTTGTTTTACTTTTAGATAGAAGTGTCTAAAGAGTTTTCTTGATGTTTATAATGTTCATAAATTATAAAGTAATAAAGCTCATTTCTAGTAGGGCTTCTTAGAGTGAAATATTCTGATAACCGCTATCCTTTTGTAGCTCTGGAAGCCAGAAAGAACAAGAACTACTTTAGGTAGTCTTGTATACTTTGACATTCTTTGAGGGACTTAGGTTGACAACCCCCCTTCTTTTTTAAATTAAAACACATATGTATTTGAAAACCTTGCAGGATTTGCGGTGGGTGCAGAGCAAGATCTTAAAGACATTGAGGTGTTTGTCAAGCAATGATCACTTCTCTGTTTTCACATTGGTCTACTTGCCCCAAATTGAACGAAAAAAGAAAATCTAGTGGAAGTTGTGGGCTTGCATTTGGAAGCCTCACATGGAGATCTCTGGTCTGGCTAGGTGCATGGGTTCCGGAGAAGGAAAGAGCTTGGAGAGTGGCTTCTGCTGCCTAACCTGCTGGTGTTGCCATGCCTCTGTCTCCACCCCAGGACTTTGGGCTGGGCTGAGCCAGGGGAGGCCTTCGGCAGGGTGTGCAGGAGAACTTCTGGTAGCAATTTTGGGAGAGCAGATCTCTTCCCACGTGGTGTTACAGCTACTATCACAGAAGCTCTCAGATGATGGAGTAATTCCTGTACACCTTTAATGTGTCTGGATAGGCTTCTTTTATACAGTTTGGGGATGGTTCAGGGTTTGGCAGCCAGTACTTCCTATTGGCTTGGCCTGAGAGCTTGGGGATACCTCATCTACATATTTGGGGGTGTGGTCCTGCTTCTGTGTGACTAGACTGTCTTTTTTTTTTCTCTGAAAACAATTTACTAATCATCAATCAATAAATAGAGATCAGAAGTCTTCATCAGAAACCAGAGAGCTGACAGAGGTTGAGGTTTAAGTTCAGGCGAAAAGAATCTCAGGCTGATGGCAGCTATGACGGTGACAACCGCAGGTGCATAGAGGAAAGCTGTTATCGGGGGGTCTTGGAGGTGGGGGCTAGGGAACGGGAGCCTCCTCCTCCCCTGAGGCTTGCCTCTCCTTTTCAGCATCAATCCACTTCTGTGGTGCAATCATTTTCTTTGGCCCATGGGGCGGCGGGCCAATGAGTGCCTCAATGTCCTCATAGTTTATCACTTCCTTTTCCTCACCTGGAGGAGTGACTTGGGGCATGTCCTATGTGACTCAAACTCTCTACAGAGGCTGTAGGGGCCTTAGCTACGTGAGAGGGGCCTGATTTCCCAGAAGACTAAAAAGCCACCTACTGTCCCTCAGGGTTCCCAGGGCTTCATCTTATCCCAACAAGGAATCAGGGTACCTCTCACAGGCCATGGCCCCACAGGAAGTGACCTGACTGATCCAAGGGACAGCTGTGCTTCTTGTCATAGGAGAAATGCTGCAGACTCTGCTCATAACCTTAAAATTGTCCAAAAATGTTTGGAGTCTCTGTTATTGTGAGATAATCCAGTTATATTTTACCCAACTACATTTTAACAGTTGTGTGTCTCCATACACAACACTAATTAAAGTAGATGCTTGATGTCTATTAAAACATACACAATCTACACAGTCTCTCCCCCTTTCTCTCTCTCTCTCTCTCTCTCTCTCTCTCTCTCTCTCTCTCTGTGTGTGTGTGTGTCTGTCTGTCTGTTTCTTATCTACCTTTTCTTTTCTTCATTCTCCCCATACCCCTTTAAATGACATAGTCACTTGTCAAACAGAATGCTGTCTGTCCACGCATACCCAGCATCCCTTCCACCCTCCCTTGTCCGCCTCCTCACAACAGCTTTGCAAAAAGCACAGTTTTGTCTTCCTATCTCTAGCACATTTGCCTTCTTACTAAAGTAAACAGGCTCTCAGTGTAGGGATTTAGAGGGCTTCCTGCTAATTGCCAGCTTGTAAACTTAATTGGACTGTTTCCCTGGGCACTGTTCCTAAATCAATTAGGCAATGAGTTGGCTGTCACCTCTTTTTCCCAAGAAGGTCTCTTGGAATAAAATTATCCAATAGAAGTCAAGCACTCAGATAGAAAGGTGATAACTTCTGCAACTGACATTTATCATTTAAATTGTATTTTCATTTAAGTTTACAGGACAGGGAAACTGCACAGTCTTCTAATTTAGCTCTTTGGAAGATCTAAATGTGGAATATCTAAGGATTTTTAAAAAGCTTTGTGTCCCATTTTAATGTATTATGAAATTAATATTTATATAAAAATTTCTTTCCTGGGAGTAGTAGATTACTTGAAATAGTAGATTCTAACCAGTAATTAAAAAAAAAAAAAGAAAACCTAGTTTTAAAGAACAGATTTTTCTTATGATCTGCTACTAAATACATCCAAAAATTAATATACTTCTTGAATTAACACAGAGCTGATTCTGGGCATCCATGTGGCATTTTCATGTATAATTCAAGTTACTGCATATGTAAACAGGTAGTTGCATGTGCAGCTCTCCCAAGAGAGAGCTTTTATGAGACTCTTTTTTTTTTCAGATGCTTGTTATGCAAGTCTTTGGAAAATTTGACATGAAAGGTGTAGCTTACAATTTAAAATTGTAGAGACAAATCATAGATCATAGTCTAAAATAGGATGGTGTCAACGTAAACATGCAGTGGCAGATGCCAGGTCAGTGAGCACAATGCTGTGGGAAACTCTGAAGGTTGGGTGCTCCGTCTTAGTCCTTTTCAATGGTTACACAAATATGGTGTGTATGAAAAGGACATCTTCTCTATTACAAGAAGACTTTAGATGCATACTTTCCTTGGGAAGCAACTAGAAATGTCATGTTCCTAATGGGAATTCCAGTAAGTATTGATGGATGTTGGTGATAGGTGCCGGAAGCTCACCCAGATGCTAAGCCTCCATTTTCTGAAGGAGCAGAGGGTTCAACCTTCTTGGAAAAGACTTGACGCCTAGCTCGCTCACTCCAGGTATTTTATTCAAACATTATACAAGGTTAATTGGGGCTGGGAAAGGTTCCAGCTACCAAAGTTATCTTGCCCTTGCTGCCCATGAGAGCAGACAGCCCACAGAAATCTCAGTCCCTTTCGGCCATGGCTAACCCTAATCAAAAGCAGAGCTCGAGGTTTATGCTGAGTGTCTTAGAACGAAGGTTGTTGCAGCTACAAGTTCTCAATGTGTCTACCAAGTGTAGACTTTCCAGGGAGACATTTCTTGGTCTTGTCACTGCTATTGCTTTGAGACCGTTACATCGTTAACTTTCCCACCCACCAGGAATCTTGGTGACCAGTGGATAAACAGGCCCAGGCTGCCTCATAAGAAACAAATCTTCGGCAGTCTTTTCCTGTTGCTTCTGATGGACTGTCACCGATATGGCAGGGAACACTGGGTTTCTGGTTTCTTCTCTTCTCATTACCACAGCAGCACCATAACTGCAGGCATAAGTCTGCAGCACATTTTGAAACTACTCATGGAAAGGTCTCTGGTGATTTCCTATGTGATAACCGTTGATCCTTGATGACTTTTCAGTATTTGATGTTAGCTGACATCCTCCATGATTAAAGAACTTTTTTTTTTCTGTCTCTGAACACAGCTTTTTAACACTTGCCTTCTACTCATGAAATGGAGTTCTTTTGGTGCATACTTTTAATTCTTACTGTACTTTATTCAGGTTGAAAGTTTCTTTGTAATTCAGCTTTGCACTGTGGTTTGAATCTTATCTGCAAAAGCTACAGTGAAGCTGAGTTGCCACTGTAACAGTGTAAAGAGGCAAGGGTCATTAAGAGCCAATTGGGTCACAAGGTCATAAATGGATTAATGTACTTACTGGGGAGGGGGTAGTTGCTGTATGTCCAATTTCCACTTGTCCAGCCATGTTATATGCTAAATAAACTTGCACATTTATAATCTATTCACCTAGTTATAATAGCAGAACATGGACTTAGCCACTATCCCATCTCTGACTCTCTCCAAGACTGCTCCCAATTCCACATCTATCTATTTCCTTGATTTGCTGAATACTACCTCATATGCAACCGTCATTTCAACCAAACCCACTTTTATTCTTATAGTCTCCATTTTATCAGATGTTATAATTATTTAGTGGAACCTCCAAATCAAAAACATTTTATCTTTGAGAGTCCTCTTTCACCCGTGTTAGCAAGCATTCCAATCATTTCTGTAAGTTCTGTCGGAACCATAGTATTCCATTGAGCCTCACTGTTCTTACAGGAATCTAGCCCTCCTCTATTTTAACCTCTAAAGCTGGAAGTAAGATAAATTAGAGCTAATATCTTTTCTCTTACTGAGATGTTAAATCCCTAGGTGCTCTCTTTCTGTCTTTTTGTCTCTGTCTCTCTCTCTGTCTCTCTCTCTCTCTGTCTCTCTCTCTTTGCGTGTGTCTATGTCTATGTGTATGTGTGTATATATCTATTTGTCTATCTGTTTCTATCTATCTGCCTGTCTATGTGTCTATTTCCCTGAAAAGCAAGTATATTGGGTTTTTTTTTTGAGAAACTTTGTAAATTTTTTTTGTAAATAATTTTTACTAATTGGGTTTAGTAATATTTTAAAAGCTGAGTAACATTGAGTTATGTTTGTATTGTAACTTACTCAACACATGTCAAATGTCAAATACATATATTTTCTATACCTTATATTGAATATTCAGAGAAGAGGAAAGGCTTGAAAATAGGGAGACAAGTGGAAAGGAAGGCAGAAGAGAGGACAGTGAGGCAAAGACAGACTGTGGCATATATTCTCTCATATGTCCGACATGAAAACACAAGGGGCCATTTAGGAGAAAGGGGGTCCCAGGGCTGGATGAAGAAAAAATACATTTTAAAAGTCCTGGCATGGGGTTTCTTCCTACCTTAAACCATTTATGTTCCAGGATGAAAGACACACACACAGCCTTAATATTTAATATTCCTTAAGCAGCTCAATAGCTGGACAACCACCTGCCCTCCATGCCGTTAGAATCCACTTTCTGTCATTAACCCCAGTTATTGCTTACTGTTTCACCTGGGCTGCTCTTAGCTCCAATTGCCCAGCCTACATGGCCACATTTTTATGGCTCCGCTAACCCATGGCTGCTCTTCTTTGTCCTCTCCTGCACATTCTTCTTCTATTTCATGGAATTTTCTTCTCTTTTCCCTGCTCCTTCCTCTAAGCTCACCAAAACTCAACCCTACTCATTTCTCTTCTTCCCAGGCATTAGTTGTTGGCATCTTTATGTCAATCACAATCAGCTGGTGGCAGAGTCATTCAGTATCTTACCTGAGGACTCCTTTGGGGCAAACAGCCTTTGGGGGGGTGGGGTTGGGGGGTGGGGGCAAATTAGCATTAGAACACAAGAAGCATTAGCCCAACACACTGCAGCTGGAGGTATGGGAGGGCTATGGGTTACAAAGATAACCAAAGTACTGTGTAAGGAAGTGTAATAGTGAAGTCCCTTAATTTGGAAAGGAAAGAAATGCAGAGATTCTATTGGATGCCCCATCAGCTTGCATGGCTCTTGTCATCTCCCAGTTCACTTGGAATGAACTTTTATTCTACACAGCATCTGCTTCCCTCACTTTAGTAAGGTAATGGTTTCAGTAGCAGGTTTATTGATGTATAACCTACATAAATAAACTATGCACACTTACAATGCTCATCAGTGAGTTTAATGTATACGTTCCCAGGATTGCCACCACAGGGAAGAGGTGGAACATTTTCATCTCTCTAAAGCATTCTCCTAAAGCCCTTCCTTGCAGCTGATAATCACTGCTTTGATTTCTCTTGTTACAAATTAAGATTTTCTTTTTATAGAGTTCTGTAGAAATGCAGCCATAAAGTGAATTCTCTGTGCACAGGTGTTCTCACACTGCATTAGCCTGTAAGAATTCTTCCTATCGTCTGTAAGTCAGTCTTCAGTCCTGTTACGTCAGTCAGCCATTCTGTACACCACAGTGCCGTGTTATTCCTTTACATGCTAGTGGACATTTGGATTATTTCAAGGTTTAAGTTAAAGCATTAAAAAATGCTCTTTTATGGCCAAATCTTTATATGGACATTTATTTTCATTTTTATTAAAAAAAAAAAAAAAACAACAACTAGAGACGGACATGTCAGGGCCGTGTGCTACTTTATTTTTATTTTATTTTATTTTATTTTTAAACTTTATTTTAAAAAACAAAGATAAAAGAAAAAAAATTAAACATTTTTTTGCATAAATGTATACAAATAAATTTTTGTCAGTGCTTGGCTTTTTTTTTTCTTTTTTTTTAAAGGTTTGATACTCTGCGTTAAGGTCTTACTAGTTACAATGAGCAAAAAGTACATGTAAAACAGGATGTAACCCGGAATTAGTCAATATTTTCTTGGTGTGTAAGGATTAAGCATAATGTTCGTGTGCTACTTTAAAAGAAAGTGGTTATAAAAAATTAGTGTTGATGAACGAGAGAAGTGGTTGTTCCATGTCTTCACTAAGACTCGACATTGATGTTCTTAATTTTAGCTTATATGATACACATATAATACATGTGCTGTTAATTTTATTTTCCTAGTGACTTTTGGAGTTGAACACTTTATGTTTAGTGTCATGTATTTTCTTTTCTTTTATGTTTTTTTTCTTTTCATTTAGTCATGTTTATTTTTTAAAATTTAACAACCACTTCTATCGGATTTTGTATTGTTTTTAAGTGTGTCTGTGTGTTGGGGTGGCGTGTAGATGTGTAAATGTAGGTACTCAGAGTCCAGAAGAGGGCATTTGATCCCTTGGAGCTGGCGTTCAGAGGTGGTTGTAAATTGCATGTCATAGTACTGGAAACTGAACTTGGTTCCTCTCCAAGAGCAATATGCTCTCCCACTGAGCCATCACCCCAGTCCCTCAATGCTAACTCTCACGTGATGGTCTCGCTTGGTGACAGTTCTTCAATATTTGGAGGTTTCTGTCCACTTTTTATATCTAATTCCCTTGATGTTAGAGAGTCTAATCTAGTCATATGATTTAAAACCTTTTGAAATGTACTATAGTATGTTTAATTACTCTGAGAAGCTTTAGCTTGGCTCCTGTTCCATATATAATCAAAGAGAATATATGATCTGCTGTTGTTGGGAGAAATGCTTTAAAAATTTTGTGTTAGGAATGAAGCTTATCTGGGATGAGTATGGTTGTGCATATCTGTAACCCCAGCACAGAAAACATAGAAGCCAGAGAGGATCAGAGGGTCAAGATCATCCTCTTCTACATGAAGAACCTGAAGCTAGCTTGGACTCTATATGACCTGTCATAGAAAGAGGAAGACAGACAGACAAACAGTAAAAAAAGAAACAAAGAAGGGGAAGAATGTATATCTAGATGTTAAGTTTTCACTGATAGTATTTTTCAAATATTTTTCCAGAATTTCTGTTTCTATAGCTTCTTGGTTCATGAGTGATCCCTGAAATCTCAGCTGTGATTGTCTACTTAGATCTTCCCACCCTGTTTAGTTCTGTCCATTCTTGTTGCATTATTCAGAACTCTATTATTAGATGTATTTAAACGCTTTTTTTATTTCTTCATGAATTTTGAATCCGCTATTATAAGAGTTTAAAATTTTAGGTTATTTTTATTTTTATCTTAAGCCCTTTAAAAATGTCATCCTGTTTTCTGGTTTGCATAATTTCAGATGCAAAGCCTATTATCATCCATTCCTTGTTTTTCTGTGTGTCCTGTGTCTTCTCCCTCCACCACCATTACAAATAATTTAGTTTTGAACTATTTGACTATGATCACACACGGCCTTTGTTCAGAACAGCTTATCTTTCTCTCTTGCTGCTACAAGAATCACTGCTTCTGATAGACTTGAGTAGAGAGACTCCAGCTCTTTTCTGTCTCTGCAGCTTTGCTGCACATTGACATCTCCTGTCAGGAGCTGCCTGATTTATGACTAGGACTTGCAGTGTTTGACACAGGCTCATGAGGACTTTGGGTAGTTACATCTGTTAATTCTACCAACTCAAAAGCACTAGTAAAGTTTTACTGCTTAATACATTAGGGCGTGTCCCCAGATTCCCTATCAAGTGGAGTCTTGTTAGATACAGCACAAGTAGGCTGTTTTTTTTTTTCTTTTTCAAATGTAACTTGGAATTAGTATGAAAATTTTCAGCATTTTTCTCATGAACCAGTATATTTTAAAAACCATGAAACCTATAAATATCCCAGTTAAATTCTGATGACAGTAATAAAAAGAAATTACAGTAATATTTTGTAATATCTTATGGTTTATAAAATAATTTCACAGGCATTTCTCACCTAGCTTTATGATTATTTGTACTGAGTTTTTATAGACTTACCAGAATCAATAAAATACTTACTGAGGGAAAAGTTGAGCATTTAAACTTTTTTTCCTTTAGTGTATATGTATATTTACATATTCATGTATATGATTAGATGTTTGTGGGGGCCAGAGGCCAATTCTGGGGTCGTTTTCAGTTGCCTCTCATCTTTCTGGTCTCTCTCTGAACTTGAATCCCTCCCTTTGTACTAGACAGGCTGGGTAGCAATCCCTCACCATTCTCCTGGCCTCATTTCCTCTGCCCTGGGATCCTAGGAGTGCACTGCTGTGCCAAACTTTTTATATGGCTTCTGGGGGCTTGAACTTGGGTCTTCATGCTTACTTACCAAGCTTGTCACCAGCAGGCCCATCTTCCTAGCCCCATTAAAAATAATGGAAACAAAATAGAAAGATGCTTGAAAGCCCATGTTTGCCATTTAATGTGTAAAAATTGTTAGTATCAAATGCCATCAGCCTTTTATTAAAAAAAAAAAAACCTAAATGACTGAAATGTTTTTTATGTTTCTGATCTGTCAAGATTGGAAGTGGATTTATTTTCTATTGAAAGGTAAACCAATGTGCCCCTGAGGTCTCAGTATATTTTTCCTTTGTGTACAGAGTACCTTTGTTTTTGTTACCTGACTTTGCGTTTCACTTATTTTGTGACAGGCATCCTCACGAGAGGACAGCTGGGGCTGGTGGACCTCATCTTCCAGTACATTCACTGCGGCGAGGTACAGGAGGCAATCAGCATCCTGAGCGGTATGAACTGGGACACCCTGGGCCAGCAGTGCTTCATCAGCATGAGCACCATCGTGAACTATCTTCTCAGACAGAGGCTCACTCCAGAGAGAGAAGGTAGACCTGAAATACATCTGGAGTCAGCTTTAGGATGTTTTGAAGTTATGTCATTGGAGACTGAGGAACAAAAGTATGAATGCTGTATTAAGCCAAAATAATATCAAAGAATCATCCCCAAATGGTACTACTTCCTGCGTGGTATTTGTCAACACAGAGGACACCTTTTATGCCTGGGCTTGTGTTGAAACTCACAGTGTCACTGTTCCGTAATTCAGCCAAGCTCATGTGTGGACTATGCTCAGATTTCAAGCTTTGATCAGAAATTTTATTTATTCTCTGTCTTCAGACAAAGGGCACCAAGCCAAGGTTGGATTCCTCTCTCACAGTAAACAGTAGTATTTTTCTCACACGTACGTCCTCTGTTCAGACAGCAGGTCCTTACAGTCCCTTCTGTGTGCATCAGAATGCTCTGTAGCCCAGGCTTCCCTTCTTGTCTCCATGCCTTAGAATTGTTCTTTTGATGTGCTTCTCCCTTCTTGGGTTGTCTGCTTGGACTGCTTCACCTGGTCTCAGTTTTGCCATAGAAAGCTAAGATGTTTATTATTGAAGTGGTGACCACTGAGAAAAAGTAACATGAGATATAAACAAATTTCTGTATTTCCCAGTTCTCTAGCATGTATTTATGAGTTGTTATTCTTTTATATGGTGTGAAATACACCAAAACAACTAGGGTTTATAAATTTATTTCATATTTTTGTTATTAATGTTGGGAAATTATGACTAGAAGATATTGCTAAATAATACAGGGAAAGAAAATTACGACAGTATTGCTGGAGAACATTTTCTGTCTTAGTATTTTCACTGGGACTATCTTCATCTTTATTATATTTCTAAAAGAAATAATAAGTTTTTGGATAAGATTTTGTAGTTGAGCAGTAACCTCATGAATCTCTAGGAGGTTTATATTATGGACCTTGGCCTAACTCCCAGAATTCCCTTCTAATATATGGTTAAGAATTAAGTGAACTTTCTGGAAGTAGTCCAAACTCATCTATGGAAATGTCAGTGTTTGTCCATCAAGAGAGTGTCTACGACATGGCCCTGTGCAGTGCTTTTCAGAATAGAAAGTATAACTCCAAGATTTTAGATGACAGAAAAAATTACTGTAATTTTACCTACAGAGTTATCTCATGTACTTATTTCTTAATATTGATAAACTTCTCAAGATGAAGCTTGTGCTTAAAGGTAGCAACAAAAGCTAAAGGCCAGAGAGCCTTCAGCAGTGGTCTAGTGATATGTGCTCTACAGAATGAGCCCCACGGCTACAGTCAAAGAAGAAATGTGGAAAGATAAAGTAGTGAGTTTTACTCAGGACACTGAGAAACTGTTAGCTCCTTAGTGAATTTATGATATTAAGTTGCTAGCTTGTAAGAAAGGGTATAAAGAAATGCACGAATGGACATTATCAGATTCCTGCCCTGTAAAGGATTGTTCTTCCCAAAGAATCAGATTGGGAGATAGGGAGTTGAAGGCTCTTATGATATTTGGCTATTAAAACAAAATCTATATATATATCCTGGGTTATCCAAATGTGTCCATGCTAAGCAGATATGTGCATTTCCCTCAAGTAACTACAAAATACATTTCTAAAGCACTCAGAATTCCCTGTTGAGATTTATTTTATCTGAATCTAACAAATTTGACATGGTAATTCGCTGTCCTCTTATTAGTGAAACCTAGTGTGCTGTTATTTCTAGCCATGTTGTGTCTGTCTTTGAGATCTTCATTTCTGCCTTCAACATCAAGCTGGGCGTTCTAATGAATCCGGAGCTGTGCTGCGAGGTCTGAGTGCTCCGTGTAGGCTTGAATATTTCAGATGTACAAAACATGCTGTCAGGAAAACAAGCAATGGTGAGCGAATTGGGCTTGTTTTCACAATAACAGTGCTATATTCAATTTTAATCTAAATTGACTGCTGCTTTGAAAGAAAATGCCTCCAAAATGCATCCTATTTTACTGTCTAGATTTGATATTGAAAACTAAAAAAGAAACTACTAAAGCTTAGTCAAGCCTGCAGCAATTATTCTGACAAGGTGTTTAATACTTGCAAATCTAAATAGGCCTACAACTAAAGGAGTTCCACTAAATAATGAATTGTTTATTCAGCCCAGTGTTGGAAGCTCTCAGAGGACTCTGGCTGCGAGCGGCAGTACGTTCATACACACACTCTCACCGGACGGCAGAGCGCTGCCAGCTGTTTCTGGGCGGAAGCAGCCCCACTGGCATATCTTGGTAAAACTCTGAAGGAGACAGAACTCACCTTGTCTCCTAATCTCTTATCTCCTGGCCTCCCCCCCTTTATCAAAAGCCACTTTCCAATCTTCTCCTCTCCCAGGGTGTTTGCTTTCATGAAAGGACAAAGCACAGAACCTTGTTTATGGCAGGACTTAAGTCCAACCTAGAGGTTTGCATTGTTCTCAAGTTGCATCACAGGCATGCCTTATGCCAAAGTGCAAATTTTATTTGTGTTATTCAATTTTTAAAATGGCATGTTTGTGTGTGTGTGTGTGTGTGTGTGTGTGTGTGTGTGTGAGTGTATGAGTGTGAGAGTATGTCTGTGTGAGTGTGTGTGTGTGTGTGTCTGTGAGTGTGTGTGTGATAGGACGTAGTGGATGTGTGGGTGTCAGTTCTGTCTTCTGCTGTATGGGTCCTGGGAATGGCACTTAGTCCTCAGACACTCCAGTCAAGGATTGGCAGCCCGTGTCTTTACCTGCTGGCCCTTTCTGATATTTTAAGAAAACATTTCTACTGTGCTGGTTTTATCTTCCAATTCTGACAGTTTTCCCTTTCTGCTAAGAGAACATTTAATGCTAAACATACTGCAAATTGATTTTACTGGAAATACTAGTTCAAACCGTGCTACTTTGCTGAGTCACCATTTTAATTACCCATTTGTGGTGAGAGGTTGGTTCATTATGGATTTCTCCGGTTTTGACAGCTTTATGTTGCTCAGAGTCATTGTTCGCTTTGTCTCAAGTGAAAGTTTATACACAGGTTTGTTTTTGTACCAGCTGTCATATTTTAATTTCGTTTTTCCTGCAACATGCTTACGTTTCATCCAAGTTTGCAGAACCTGACTGACTGCACACACGTGTATCCTGTTATAATTGAAGGAGTTCCTCCTCTCAGTGCTGCTCTGTTTGAATTCCACAGCACAGCTTGAGGCAAGCCTTGGAACCTTCTATGCTCCTACGAGACCACTTCTGGATACAACTGTTCTGGAATATAGAGACCAGGTCGGCAAGTACGCCAGGAGGCTCTTCCACCACCTGCTCAGGTGAACGATGCCTCTGAATTCCCTGCCGTCAGAGCACACATGTAAAAAGCCATCTTTCATGACACTCCTCCATAATATGGCTGTTTTCTGGGTGTTTTTCTCTTTAAAAGAAAAATAGATTTTTTAAGTCTTTATTTAATTTGTTGTTTTCCTTGTAAGGAAATATTGGATATTACCTAGGGTCATTTCATCAGCAACAGTACACTCTACCCTTTCATATGGTAGTAAAGACTATCTTTGTAACAAATGAACATGAAAATGTTAACTGAATTTTGGTCCTTGTTTAAACTAAGTGTAGAACTAACTATATGCATGTGCTATGAGGCTTTGAGGCAGTTGCTGACTTGCTTTCCTTCTACAGTTACTACAGAAGACTTCCCCATTGCCTTGCACATGATATGGTAGGTGCTAACTTCCCTGTAGCTTGTTTTTTTATTTACAAAAAGGAAGGATTAGATGAAGGAATTTGGTTTTAGTTTTACTAAGAATGTACTTGGAATAGTACTGTGCAATATGTTCAAAGACTTTACTATATATTCTCTTACTTTTTTTTTTTAATCAGAACAACTTTGTAAAGGGAGTATTATATCATCAGACTTAGATGATCAGCAGCTTACTTAGATGAATAACAAGTGATCTTGGGCTGGTTTCTAGAGCTCTTTCCTCTTTCCTAAAGACCACTTACTGACACTGGTTGTATAGTTTTCAGATACTAGCTTCCAAAATAACTGAATTGTCCTTAATATAAGAATAGACTGATGGTAGATTTTTCAACTGTCCCAAAAGAGGGAAGTGCTAAGATTGGTTAAGACTTGAGGGAGGTATACTCTTATACAGACATTTGTGCTCCATAATTACTTTTATCTCTATATAAGGTGCTACTTTGAACTCTACACAGCAGTGAGGCCTTTAGAAAAATCCTATTTTTGGAAACCAGGAAATGTTAATATATTGCAAGAGTTATTATCTGTAATTGAATCTTGCCGTTTTATCTGAATGTTGTTAGCATATTTCAAGAGAGTCTTTCCTCATCTTAAATGTAGCAGTCTTCATGCACGAGCTTATCCTCAAAATATTGAGGTTAGAGTTACATGTGCTTGAACGTAGGGCTTTGCTCTTTGTTTTAATCCCTATTTTGTTGTTCTTGTTTCTATGGAAAATTGATGAGTTAATCTCTTGCCTAAAGAGCTCAAAGCGATCAACATGAATACGAACTTTGAAAGTGTTCTATGTTGTAGCCTCACTATGGTTTGGCCTCTGACTTTAATGCAGTCATTTGTGTTTTCGTAACCTCTGGCCTAGGAAGCTCTTCTAGGAATGTGAATTTTTCCTCTGTGTTGTTTTAAATTGGGTGTTCTGTGATGGGTGACTCTTGTTGCTGTCTTCAGTATTTAGACTTTTCTGTTTGGTCATGTGAGATGTTTCCCTTGGAGAATGGTGACTGGTGTTAGGTCATGTGACATGTTCCTTGGGAAGAGCTGACAGATGTTTGGTCATGTGACATGTCCCTTGGGGGATGCTGCCTGAGATTTCTGTTTTGAATGCTTTGAGTTACATGCCTTTAGTAGTTTCTCTTTCAGTAGTAGCTGCACAGGGCATTGTGAAAGAGAAACTTTGTATGTTAGAAACCAAATGAGATAGTCTAAATTGGAAGCATCCTTTTGTTAATCTGCTACTGAGAAATTTTATCTAGTCACTGGTCAAATGTCTTAAAAAAGAAAGACAAAAGAACAAAAGAAAGAAAGACAGAGATAGGGAAAGAAAGAGAGAAAGAGAGAGGTGCTAGGGTTGCATCAAGTCTTCTGTGTTAGCTATTCCTCATTTCCATACTCTCTGAAAACATATTACAAATCTTGGGCATTTTTAAACTGAGGAAGAAGAAAGAAGTCTTCTGGCAATTAGAGTTCACTGAAGTCACTTGGTGGGACTTGGGAGTGTGAGGAGAAAGGAATGCTGTGCTTGCTCTGCTTTGATCCAGTACAAGGGGTCTGAGGTCATGCTGACAGGGAGTGGCTGTGCTAATACAAATGTTTGTATACAGTTCTGCTTTTGTTCTTGGTGGAGAGCAGTCCTCCCGTCACCTAGCTGTCTCTGTCTGTCTCCAAGTTTACACGTAGCTAACTGTAAGGCTTATTCCTCATATCTTTCAGAAGAACTCTTTGTGTGAATTCACCATTGCTGAGTTTTAAGAAGTGTTTGTTGATAGTATAAATCATTCAATAAAGTGTTTTAATAAAATTAAAGACATAATAGTCCGATTTATAAAGACTGTTAAGACAGCAGGATTCCTAAAAACAGCAAATGCAGCTTTGCCTGAAATATGCTTAGAAAGTAGTTACTCACCTTTCACCCCTGTGAGATTTAACAGTCTCTAGAGCACTTAGCAGGGAGCCATTTCCAAACAAGAGCTTTTCATCATAAACAAATAGAAGCTGGGGTAGGAATAAGTGAGCTCTGACGAAATGAATGCAAACATCTCACTTGAGCATGCACCACGTGGAGCTAGTTTATTAATGTGGAAGTAGGGTGATTTATAGAGTTAATGATTTTTTTCTAATTAATTTTCTCTTCAAATATCAGGCTACCGTGTTCTGATGTGGCGGTATTAACGTGTGGTGACATAACGCAGGTGCTTCTGAAATGCTTGTAAAGCGGTAAGCTAAGTGTTGAGGAAGAGGACTTCATTGCCTAGAAATAGAGATAGAACATTTGTTACATTTTGTAGAGGAGTGTAAGAATATGTTTATTTGTTTGGTTTTTTTTTTTTTTTACAATTCCACATAAAAAATTAAAGTGAATTGATGGAAATAGGAAGAGATGTAGGTTAGCAATTAAAATGCGCTGTTCGAGCTGGATGGCCCATCTACGTCGATGTTTAAATTTGTAACAGAATGTGGGGTGTGTTTGTGGGGCGGGGTCAGCAGCCAAGCTAGTAGTTAAGGAAGAAGAAAGAGCCAACTGAGCATTTTGAATTAAAATAAATCTTACTTCCTTTTGTATCTCTTTTGGTATTTTTCAAAGCAGCAACAACAGCAAACAAAAACAACTCATGGGGCAGGAAAGACAACATAGTGAAAAACTTACAGCTCTCGGCACCCATGTCAGGTGGCTCATGGCCACCCTTAACCTGTGGGATCTGACATCTTCTTTTGATCTCCATGGGCTCAAGTGTGCATGCAGACAGAAACACATGCACAGAAATTATGAATTCTTCTTATAAAACCTTAGCACACGCTACTAAAGAGAAGCCTGAGATTCCTGTCCACCAGTGCTGATCATTTGCTTGGGATGTTTGAAAACCACAGTGTTTAGATGAAAGCAGACACAGCTAAACAGACAAACACAAACAGTTGAGGGCCAGAGCCATGGCTTGCTGCTTAAGAGTGCTTGGATTTTTTTTTTTTTTTTTTTTTTTTTTTACAGAGGAACCAGGTGACATTCCCAACACCTACTGATAACTTCAGTTCCAGAGGGTTCAGTGTCTTCTGACCTATGCAGGAATCAAGTGTGTGTGTGTGTGTGTGTGTGTGTGTGTGTGTGTGTGTGTGTATGTGTGTGTGTGTGTGTGTGTGTATGTGTGTATGTGTGTGTGTGTGTGTGTATGTGTGTGTGTGTGTTCGCGTGTATGTGTGTGTGTGTGTGTGTGTGTGTGTGGTGTATAGGCATACATGTAGGCAAAACACTTACACAGAAAATGAATAAATCTAACTAAAATTTAAGTTTTTAGGCTACTCAACTATTAACAGGAAAACAACTGGGGAGTTGAAATTTCTTTTTATTTTGAGGCTTCTCTGATCTCCAAGACTTCACAATCTTTTTGCTCATTTGAATATGTAATACCGAACATAAATAAGTTCTCAAAGATAAGCTTTTCCTACTTGGTAAGGTCTAGGTTTTCCAAGTCGGAGTGGACAGTTATAGGGATGCCAGTAATGAGTGGGAAGAGTGTACGCAAACAGTGCGCCTCCAGACCCAGTCAGAGCAGTGCTAGCTGTGACATTCCGAACCACAGCCACCCTGCACACTAAGTATAAACTTGTCATGATGAAACTTACTTATGGCAGTGTTAGGCAATTGAGGATCTTAGGTCATTCAAGGGTGCACCTCAGAATTAGGCCATTGCTGAGCAAATGTCGCCTAATGTCTGCCTGAGGCCATTTTCTCTTAGCAGACCTGTAGTCAGAACTTCTTAAAGACATAAAGATGTCGATCTGTGTTTACTCTTTCCTTTAGGAAGAAATAATTGTTACCCAAAGGAAGGAAATCCTAAGAGGTGACAGGATAATGATTTAAGGCCCTTGTGTACTCTTAATGTGCTATAGGAGTTTTGTTTCGTTTTTTTAAACTTTGGACATTTATCTTAATTCTCTTCTGTATATTTAGAAAGAACAGTGTGGATTAAATAGGTTAATTAATTAACATTTGTCATCTCATCAGTCTATTATTTTCTATAGAGCACATTTACATTTTAGCAAATTGGAAAGCTGTATATTTGTCAACTGTGCTTGCCACGTGGAACAACAGATCATGACAATTCATGAGCAACATCTTCCCTTCCCATTTCCTCTCCTGAGACTCCACTTGGCTCTGAGTAGACTGTCCATGCCACAGAGACCCCAGTATGTCCACACATTCCCCCAGAACATCATTCCCCACAGTACCCATGAGGTACCAAATTCAAATTTGTGTTAGCTGGCTGTTTGCTAATGCTTTCAACAGCCCAGTTTAAATAGGTATTTCCCCATTTCAAGTCACTGCATGTCCTTGACTAGAGATGCCAAGACTGATTATATAAAGCAGGAGTCAGCTAACTATAACTTGCCTCCTGGTTTTGTAAATGTAATTCCACTGGAATGCAGCCAAGCCCCCTTGTTTCCATAACATCTGTGCCTACTTTCAAGCTGTAGCTGTGACAGGGTTGTGTACCTTTCAACGTGTATCTACTATCTGACGCTTTACAGAGAAAGTTTGCAAACCCTGTAATGAACACACAAACAGAAGCACAGACCTACAGTTGTTGGGAACAAGTCTTCTGAGTGCCCTGGGAAGACAAGACAAATGTTGTTTTAATAAGCAGTTAATCACTTCAGAACTAAGTCAGTGAAATTGATCATAAGTCTAAGAAGTTGGGGGTACATATAGGAATGGGAAGATAATTAGTTTATAAAGATTTATTTCTATTTAATACATATGAACCTTTTCCCTGCATGTATATCTGTGTAGTATTTGTGTGCTTCATACCTATAGAGGTCAGAAGAGGGTATCAGATTTCCTGAAACTGGGGTTTCAGATAGTTGTGAGCCACCTTGTGGGTGCTGGGAATTGAACCTAGATCCTTTGGAAAAGCAGAAGGTGGTCCTAGTCACTGAACCAGCTCTCCAGCCCCCAGGAGGTGATTTGGACCCACCAAACAGCAGAGATGAGCCCAGCCTCAGTGTGCTATCACTGCAGTGCGTTTGAGCCCACTTACGGTCATGCTGAACTTATGTGGCAGGAGGGGAGGAAACAGACAGGCATTGAATAAAAAGCCTCCAGTACTGTAAGGAAATCCCCAATGTCTCTTACTGTACCTGGCTAGAAATTAAATCTTGAATAGTGGCAACCCTCAAAATTACAACAGAACCAATGTTTATAAATTCGACTTTAAATTTTAAGGAAATTATTGACCCAAATATAAATATAAGAAAAAATACAGAGAGAGATTAATTGTGCTCCTAGCCCTATTCACCCCAGTGGTCTTCCAAAAATATACCCCTATCTGACACATGCCATTCTAATGTGAATGCAGTGTGCGTGCACGAGCGCTGGAGTCAGTTCTCTCCCTGTACCTGTGGGTCTTCGGGATTGATCCCATCAAACCTGACCAGTGCCTTCATCTACTGGTCCTTCCCGCGTCCTTTTATGGACTCAGTGCTTGCTGACAGAGTGCCATACAAATGGAACTGTGTAGTACATAGCCAGTGCAGATCTCTTTTACTCAACATCAATCCTCCCAAGGGTCTTCCAGGTTCTGTTCCTTTCATCTCCAATGTCTTCAGACTTTGGTGACAGATGCTATTGCAGTTCTTAAATCTTTAACCAGTTATTTTTTCAGAAAGTGCCTTCTTTTTTACTATCTGGTATTTGTTTAAAACATATATTACCACAAACCAGTGTATAAAATTTATGTTTTCATTTAGCAGAGAGGTCTTTCATAAGCAACACTGCAATCATCAAGTGACAAATGCTACATCTAGCAGGAAGGTTAGCCTTCATTTATACCCATGGTTGTTCTAGATTCCATGAAACAGCACATAGATCTGTAGTATCTGTGAGCGAACTGGCTGATAGGCTAAATGTTTAGAAACTTATATTTTTATGCTTAATTATTTAAAGCAATTCTAGTTTTAAGTATTTTTTTGATCTTGTTCTTCCCCTTCCCCTAACTACACACTCTAAGTTCTTTCTCAGCAAACAAACAAATGACCAACTATGACAAATGTCCCCCAACCCCCCCCCCAAAAAAAACAAAACAAAACCAAACGCACCAAACTGTAACCAAATAAAAATGCACAAAAAATTGTGGAGGCAGTATGTTATCCAACTATTCCTGAGCATAAGGCCTGCCCTGGAGTGGTTGATATACCCGGTATTACTCGGTGGGAGAAAACAGATCTTCCCTCTCCAAGCAGATATAAACAACAGTTCAAATTTTAACTCTTTAACATGGTGGCTAGTCATCATTCATTCATACACATTCATTCATTTTTAAAGCTGGAGAAGAGAATAGAGAATTTGTAGCAACAGTATCATGGTTATAAGGAGAATGAGTAGCCACAGGAGGACAGACTGTGAGCTAGACATAAGAAGGGCTGGGATCCTAGGACAGACTCCGAAATGTGTAACAGATCTGTGCCATTGAGGGGTCATGGAAGACGACAGATGATCTACTGAGTGGCACCACCTCTATGTAGATCCCTTCTGCCCTAGGTAAAGGAAATGGCTCCTTTTGGTAGAGAGGAACCAGCTTCACAAGTCCCTGAGGAATGTTAGCTTTGGTTTAGCTACCTGACATTCTACTGTAGTTCGGGCTGAGCTCATTTATGGATCTTTGGACAAGGAAATACAGGAACATGGCATTCCCTTTCTCATCTCTCACATCTTTTTGTTTTGGGTTATTACTTATGATATTATTATGAGCATTCTATTCTTGTTCATGTTTTTAGTGAAAATGTATATGAACTCATTGATCCATTCTTGCTTAATTTGTGAATTCTCTGTTTACTGGAAATTTTATCTCTTTTGTTTGTTTTTACATTTTTATTCTTATATTTTATAAAAGGAAAATAATCAAATCTTTTATTAATTTCCTCTCCTCCTTGTCCCCATTCCTGCTGTAGAATATTTTTCTTAGTTTTGATATCTTTCATACATTACAAATATTTTTAAAACCTTGGTACTTATTTATTTCAGTTCAGTGTATTTTGCGGTTGCTCCTTCAACAGACATTTTAAATGACAAATGTTTTGCTGTCTGATTGCTTTGGCTAGTACTTCCAGTACTATGTTGAATAGGTAGGGAGAGAGTGGGCAGCCTTGTCTCGTCCCTAATTTTAGTGGGATTGCTTCACGTTTCTCACCACTTAGTTTGATGTTGCCTACTGGCTTGCTGTACATTGTTTTTACTATGTTTTGGTGTGGGCCTTGAATTCCTGATCTTTCCAAAACTTTTAACAAGAATGGGTATTGAAATTTCACAAAAGCCTTTTCAGCATCTAAAGATATGATCATATTTTTTTTTTCATTGAGTTTGTTTATATAGTGGATTACATTGGTGGATTCCATATATTGAACCATTCCTTGGGATGAAGCCTACTTGGCCATGGTAAATGATTGTTTTGATGTGTTCTTGGATTTGGTTTGCAAGAATTTTATTGAGTATTTTTGCATCAATGTTCATGAGGGAAATTGGTCTTAAGTTCTCTATCTTTGTAGGGTCTTTGTGTAGTCTAGGAATGAGTGTACTTGTGGCTTTAAAGAATGAGTTAGGTGGTTTTCTCTCTGTTTCTATTTTGTGGAATAGTTTGGAGAGTGTTGGTATTAGTTCTTCCATGAAGGTCTAATAGAATTCTACAGTAAACCCATCTGGCCCTGGGCTGTTTTTGGTTGGGAGGATTTTGATGACTGCTTCTATTTCTTTACGTGTTATGAGACTGTTTAGATGGTTTATTTAATCCTGATTTTATTTGGTACCTGGTGTTTGTCTAGAAAATTGCCCATTTCCTCTTCATTTTTTCAGTCATGTTAAGTATAGGCTTTTGTAGTAAGTAGGATCTGATGATTTCTTGAATTTTCTCAGTTTCTGTTGATGTCTCTCTTTTCATTTTTCATTTTATTAATTTAGATATTTTCTCTGAGCCCTCCTGTTAGTCAGGCTAAGGGTTTATCAATCTTGTTGATGTTTTAAAAGAACCAGCTTCTGGTTTTGTTGATTCTTTGTATAGTTCTTTTTTTTTTTTTCTACTTGGTTAATTTCAGCTCTGAGTTTTATTATTTCTTGCAATATGTCATTCTTCTGTTAAGAAAAACAAGTTGTCTTCATTTATTCAAATTCTACTATATAGTTCTTTTGAAGATATATGTCATGTTTAGTTTCCTTCTAAGCATATTTATTTTTTTTATTTCTTTCCATTACTGCTGTTTTTTTTCTTCTAATTAAACTTCATAATGGTGATTCTTGGAATGCAAGAAACTATTGATATGTTACTTTTATAGTGTAGGATTCTTTTGGAAAATTAAAATTTATTTCTAATAATTTTGCAGTTGATTTTGTCTTCCAAGGTGGGCATTGAATTGTCTGTAGATAATCATCCTGTTCCTCACATCATGCTTTCAAACTGTGATTCTTGTGTAGTGAATAAGTATATTAAGGTGCCTCCGTCATATTTGTCAGTTCAGAGAGAAAATGCTCCTCTTCTGTAGTTCTGTGTGCTGCCGCTGTTGTCCAGCACACTGCTGTCTTCTTTGCATTTCTGCCTCCCTGGAATGCTGATTGTAATGCCCCTCTCCTGGCTGCTTTCTAAGTCTTTAAATCTTCCCGTTCCCCTGTTCTGTATGGACAGTTCGTTTTATCGACAGGTTTTCTAATAATAAGCCTTCTTTACATTCTTGGAAGGGACTGCTGTGCTGGTTAATCTTCATTGTTGAGTTGACTGGATTTAGAGTCACCTAGGAAACATGTTCTGGGCATGCTGTGCTGGCCTTTTTCAGAGAGGTTTAACTGAGGAGGAAAGACCTATCCTGAACGTGGGCAGCACCATTCCATGCTGGCTGCTTGCATACCTCTCACTGCTTCCAGAGTGTGGATCCAGGGCGGCCATTGCTCACCTCCCTTCTCAACTGTAATGGTCTGGATCCCTTTAAAACTGAGCCTGAATAAACTCTCTGTCCTCAGGTATTGCCAGGTACTTTGTCACAGCGTTAAGAAAAGTAACTAAGAAAGATATTCTATTAGAAATGGAAGATTTGGATTAAAAAATTACAGAAACATAATGAACAATTTATTTTTGAGTTACCATGAGAACCAAAGTTTTGCTTTTATAAATTAAACTACTTTTGTTAAAAAGCTGTATTCCAGTGACTCAAAAACTAGGCTTCTTCTAGGTATATTTTCCAATTTGATTTCCTAATTACATGAAAACTGCTAAGATTATGGTTAGCTTGCAATTTCAGTTTTGTTTTTTCATTTTTAAAACTTTAAAATTAAAATTATAAGTGAAAATAATTACTATCAACATCTGGATGTGAATGTGTCTAGTTATTTAGATAGCTTTTGATATGGACAAAGTAATCAACTCTTTGTGAATGTGATTTGTATTCATAAAACAGAGATCAGAAGTCAAACAATTCAGAACCAAATAATTACTCACAAGTAATGGAAGTAATCTAGTACCCCCTCCCCAAAGAAATACTCAAAAATAAAACATAGAGAGAAAGGGTGTTAACTCTAGAAGTTAGGATTAAAAAAGAAATTATCTTGTCAATGTAAAAATACAATATGTGATTAAAATTGAAATGTATAGGAAAGAGAAATTGAGAACATGAAGTCAGCTTGAGAACAGGACTCAGAGGATGCTGCTCAGGAGTGATGTCATTAGAAACCGTTCATGCTGCTGCTCAGGAGTGATGTCATTAGAAACCGTTCATGCTGCTGCTCAGGAGTGATGTCATTAGAAACTGTTGATGCTGCCTTTGTGGCTGTGATGCAGGGCTTGGGAGGCTGAAACAGGCTTTGCTGGAACTTCAGTGCTAGCTCCTGCAAGTCCCTGTCTTTTAGAAAGTAATATAATCAATTAAAAACTGAATATTTTTTATAATGTTTTCAGAAGGATCTTGTAGAAAACAATGTAATCAAGTAGGTATTTGGAAAAAAACATGTACTAAATATCATTCCTATAAAATATTTTAAAGTGAAATTATGTGTTCCTTGACTTTCCTTTTTTGTAAATATATTTATGGCCAATGGTAGTGCATACCTTTAATCTCAGCACTAGTCAGACAGAAGCAGGCAGATCTCTGTAAGTTTGATGCTGGCCGGGTCTCCACAGAGACCAGCTGCTCCATATCATGGATACTCAAGATTATGCACGAGGTATTCAGTAGCGATTTTGACCACAGTGTTACTGTTTCTTAGTCCACTGTATACAAATGTTTCTGACTTGTTCTCATCTATTTTTGCCTATCTATTGATTTTATGCATTTTATTTTATTTTCTGTAACTCATGTATAGTTACCCTTGAAAAACTGTAATATTTTATGGCTACATGTCTAGATGATTAAAGCTACTTTGAATTTTAAACTAGATTATTCTTTTCCTTCCCTCTGTCTTGTCCTGTCATGAAAACACTTTACTAAGACTTACAGAATGGATCTATATTTAATTGATTTACTATGCTCCGTGACATCCGATAATTGATGTTTATCATTTGAATGTAGTTCAGATGTTTTTAGTAAGAACCGTGTCTGAGCTGACTGCACTGATTAGTCAGTCTAGTTGGTTCTGCTCAGTAGAACGGGCTTTCATAGTAACTTAAGTGGTCACCTTAGTGAAAGACCTACCACTGGCATGGAAGGAGCGCTGCAGAGAACTGTTGAAAAGGAATGGGATGTAGCACGCTGAGGCTGGAGCAAAGGAAGTGAGAGACAAGAGCCACGGCTGCTGTCAGCCGTTTAAAGGAAGCATCTGCTTTAGCCCAGAGCACTGTGCTGAGCACAGGCCATCTGTGTGTGCAGAGATAAACACTGTCTTTGTGGGTGTCTGAGGGACTCTGCTGTAAGAACTGTTTGGAATAGGTATGGTGGCAATTTAAGTAGTTTTCTGTTGGAAAAATTGAGAGAGTTCTGAGAATTAAAAAGAAAAAGTCAACAGTTTGTGGAAGGGATTAAAAAGTAATTTTCTTGATTATCTTTTGTTGAACATGAAAACACTGGCTGGTGTCCCCCAACAGTCTAGACCGATCATGCCTCTATTCCGTGACTGGACAGTGAGTAATGTCACACTGGGTTCTTCCTCGATTGTCTTGTAGTCTCATTGTGAACTCAGGTTTATTTTCATTTGCTTTGTTTGGGGAAAGACTTGATTTCTAAGTGTTTTAATGAATATTGTTTGCCCCATGCACAAAGCCTCCCAGTCTTCCTCTGAAAGAAATGCTTTTAAATGTGTAATTTTTCCCAGTCAGGGAATTCTCTATCAAGGAACATACTGTTTGTTTCCAGCTTGAGGCTCTTCAAAGGCCGAGTCTCCAGGTCTGGTGGAGAGTCACTGGTGCAGGTTGGCCCTCTTCATGCCATTTTCCACAGTGACACCAGCTGTGTTGCTTTGCACTTCCACCAGAAGAGCTTGAGAGATCAGCTTTCCCACAATTCTTTTCTGTTTTAGCTGTAGTAATACTTATGGGCTTATTGAGGCCTTTGTTTGCATGTTCCTTATGGTTAAATGATATTGATGGAGCCTGTTTGTTTCATGTGTTTGTTTTCCGTCTGTATACTCTGAATTGACATGTCTTCTGAATTTTTTTACCTATCTTCTAATTGAATTGTTTGAACATTACTTTTTAAATATTTGTGAAGTTTCCTTGGAAATGCAAGTAAGACAAAGAAACTACTTCATAAGCAAGAGAAATATGGAAGGTCATTTATTGACATTGTAAGTGTTGAAATGTAGATGTAAGAGCCAAATTGATGTGTTTGGGTTTTTCTAAGAGTCAGACACATGGAAGAAGTGCTGAGATGTTGAACGTAGGGAGGAAGGGAAGCGAAGGAAAGGAGTGGTTCTAGCAAGGAGGAGCCATTAGAGGAGTAGGCAGAGTGAAGAGGAGGAGGTCCTGAGGAACTCCGGGTGTCAGCCTGACACAGCCTCAAGTCCTGAGAGGAGAAGCCCTCATCCAGGAGCTGTGAGGCAGCTTGGACCATGGGTCTGTCTGTGTGGAATTCTCTTACTGGTCGATGCCATCATTCCCCAGGAAGGTGCTTCTCAGATAGATTTTCAAAAAAATCTAACTAAACAGGCCAGTAAACAACATTTCTCCATGTTTTCTACCTTCATGCTTCTCCTTTGTGTTTCTCTCCTAACTGTTGTCCGTGATGGTGGATGACCCGGGGGAATAAGCCAGTTAAACTCTTTCATCCTCACACTGCTTCTGGTTAGAACTGTTTCATCACAGCAACAGAATGAAGCTAGAACAGGAGAATAAGAGATGCATGGGCTTAGCGAGGAGGATGCAGTACCTCAGGTCTGAGGTTACCCTGGAAGCACAGTTGTTTTGTTGGGTTCTGTAACACAGCTCCAGAGCTAGTAAGTGGTGGTTCTGGGTGTTGGTGTGAAAGTTTAGACTGTTTTATATGAGTTGTAACTTGCTGACTGAAGAATCTGACCTCACTTAAATTACATTTAAGCCATCAGTAATTGAGTTAAAGAGCATTGGAACTGGTGGTGGTAGTGTAGCCCACAATCTAAAGACAAGTAACTGGACAAGTAGAAGAACAATGGAGCCTGGAGCTGTAAATTTTGAATCATTGATATGATTATTGAGACTGGAGTAAGGATAGAAATAAAGACTATACAATACCAACTTCTAAGGGAGACAGAAATAAAGAACCAGGCTACAGAAATGTACAACAGAGTCAAGGAGAGAGAAGAAGCAAGGCCAGTGATTTCAGTGGGTGCTGTTTATACAATTAGATTGGCTCACAGTCAGACTTTGAGTCTGATCATTTGAAATTTATTGCTGCTCCTGCTGGGATGTTACAGGGAAATCAGCCCTGCAGCAGTGGGCAGTAAAATGCAGGACGAGAGTGTGGACAAGCTCTTGCTGCTTGCTGGTTTATGACCCAGCCTAGCCAAGCAATGCCCTCTAGTCTCCTTTTCTTCTTAATGAGACAGTATGCTTCCTGTTATGATAAATTCCCTTTCCGCCAAACAAAGTTGCCCCAGGACCTATTGCTGGGAGAATTTGGGAAATACTTGACTCACTGGTAAAAGCAGGTAAGGGGATGGGAGAAATGTCCCTCAGAGGCATTTAACCTAATATGGAAACTGTACATGTTCCAGAACCTAACAGCTTATATCTAATATAACAGTTACCTTGCAGATGAATTGTAGACTATCAATCTTTGTACTTATATTTTAAACTTAGAATGTCATGATGGCTTCTCCCACTACTTTTTGCGATATAAAATTTAGATTTGAAGATCAGGAAAACTGATGAGTTCTGTCAATATAGTCTGCATTCAGACAAAATAAAGACAAGTTTTAGTGTCCAAAACCTGTTTGAACTGTGTTTACAATGAAGTTTTCTTCTGACTTTTACATTTTTATAGTTTTGTAACAAACTTAAACTCAAATTTGTTCTCTTATGTCTTAGCCTCCAATAAAACTTTAGTATAGAATATTCTAGATAGGTGATGGTGGTGTATACCTCTAATCCAGCTCTTGGGAGGCAGAGGCAGGCAGATCTTTGAGTTCCAGGCCAGTCTGATCTACAGAAAGAATTCCAGGACAGCCAGGGATACACAGAGAAAAACAGAAAGAGAGAGAGAGAAAGAGATTGAAAAGAAATATGGACTTGGAAAAGAGTACAAAGTAATGTCTTTTTAAAAATTAAAAAAATTGTATTGTTCTTTTAAGTTAGCTGAGAATATTTAAAACTTACAAATGTGAGATTTTATAATAATGTGAGATTTGATTTCTTAACTTTTATCTAATCAGCACAGAGGTGTAGTTATATAATGTGTCAATTATTCTTATCCTGCTACATCCTTTATATCTCTAAAAACTTCTCTTTAAAAACTCCAGTAAAATGAAAATTATGAGGATTTCACTTCTAAGTTTGCATCTTCCCATTGAGTTCCTCCTTTAAGTCTGGAAGTCACACTCACAATCTCCACAGTAGATGGTCATGCCAAGTTTTTCGGGATTGCAGTGGGCCAGACCCTTTCTTTGGAAAGTATTTTCCATATCAGAAGAATGTAAACAACAGCATATAAATATGCAAAACCAATCACTTTTTTCTTTTGTATAGCTTTGTTCACAACTAATACTCTTTTCCTTTATCGCAGGTACAAGAGATTTGAAAAGGCCTTTCTTCTAGCAGTTGACATCGGAGCTCGTGACCTGTTCATGGTAAGTCATTCTCAGGGATAATTTCTGTGAATTCCCAGGCTGAATAAGTTGTCAGCTTTGGTGACCATTGAAAAGGATTAGTATCATTTGCAGTCTTAGACACATGGAGGGAGAGGGCATTATTACACCCTGGCCTGCAGCATTGCCTTCAGGAAGCTGGTCAATAGCTATCTAGTATCTTTTGATATTTTCTTTGCCAGGGCCAAAGAATCTTTTATGTTTTCAAAGCATTTATGATTCTTGAACTTTTCTTCCACAAACCTTGATGTGCAATATTGACACCTTTCCATCCTATTCGGTGTAAATGTCTTTCTAATCCATGCTCTGAGCAAGCCTGCAGCTACAGAAGCCAGGAAATTGGGAAGTGTGTCCTCCAGATATCACTACATTGTTGGACTGTCGGGTTTCAGTGAGAAGTAAGATTATGAATGCTCTATAGCTGCTTTGGCATAATTAGAGAGCACAATGAGTGTACAGGTGTGAGCAAGTCCACCACACACTTGCCCAATGGTGAGATTACCCAGCTTCTTATGGACCCTGTCTGTGCTCACTGTCAGGTTCCGGGCTGTTTTTGAGACTGTAATTTAATCACAGTGCATCTCTCTTCCCTTTCCTGTCTAACCCTCCCATCTGCTCCTCTCCACTCTGGGCTCTTTTCTTATGAGAACTTTTACCCCAGTAAGATCTGATGAACAAAGCAGCAATTCCGTTGGTTGTATGCACTGTACATGAAGATACATGAGATGTTGCTCTTCCTGTACATAGGGTTCATCAACTTGGTCATTTGTGTTTCCATTAAGTTTGACGCTGAAAATCTAAATTACAGATCACAGAATTTAAATTGAACATTCTAAAATCATTTGTACACACATTAATCATGAAACAGTAGTTTTCAAGATTTGCCATCTTCATTTTGCTCTCTACTTAGACTGGCAGTTAGTATAATGAGAAAGGCTTGCCATTTTCATCAGAATGTGTCCTGCAGACACCAGAGTGCCAGACCTTTAACTATGATTTACTGACCTTTCTTTTCCCCCTTGTTATCCCAGTAGAGGTATATGGCCCTCCACTCTCTCCTTCCTCTCCCATTGCCCCACTATTTCCCACTCCTCTCTCTCTTATTTCTCCAGCAGGGTCTCAGTATGGAGCCCCAACTGAGCCAAAAGTCCCTCTCTGGAGACCCACCCAAGTGCTGGGATTAAAGGCATCAATCCATATTTCTTAATTCATGCCTATAGTCTATCCTTTCTTTTTTTTTGTTCTTTAGCCGTGTAAGAAGTGTGGTTAGAATTGTAATGTTTTTTGCTAGGTAAAATTCCTCTCTAAGAATATTATATTCTGTAATATGCTGCTTTATTAATTAGTAAATATAATAATCAAAACAAATATAATAATCAAAAATTCTAAAGTATTTTTATATTTGTTTCAGCATTTTAATCTGTTTAACCCAGTACCACTTTAGAGAAAGTTTTGTGTTCATTCAAATCTCCTTAATCCACAAAGATTTTCTACTGATGAGTTAAAATAAGAGAAGGGGATGACTAGGCTTTCCGATTTGGAAAAGTACAGACATTATTCAGAGTGCCGAACCTTCGCTCCTCCTCTAAGACATTGCCTTTAGCCAAGGTCTATTTTAAGAGATCTCAAAATAAAGAGTGTTGAGGCCTCAGAGCTCTGTTTAAGTTTATGAAAGTACTATGTACATTTGAGACTTAATGTTGAAACTATCTAAAAGAATTTATCATGTTTTCTTATAGATTGATTCTTACTGTTTAAATTTCATCTGGCCGGAGGTTCATAGACTATATTCTAAGAAATATTACCTCTTTTGAAAAATGAAAGTTTATAAAGTAAGTAGGATTATCTCTACTTGCAAAGGATTTATTATCTTTAAGCCACGTCTTCCTTAAAGATTAAAAATAATACCAAAAAGACCACAAAAAAAGAAGAAGAAGAAGAAGAAGAATCGCTGGGGAGGGATGTAGCTCAGTTGGTAGTGTTTGTCAAGCATGCACAAGACCCTGAGTTTGATGTCCAGCTGTGAGCTGAGGCAGGAGGACCGGAAGTCAAATTCATCCTTGGTTTGCATAGCAATTTGGTGGCCAATCCGGGCTGAATGAGACTGTCTCAAAAACAAAACAAAACAAAACAAAAACAAACAAACAAAAGCAAAAAGGATCAAGTAGCACAAAGATGATACTTTTCTACAATCTGTTGGAGGTAAGCAGACAATGACACAGTGGTGGTGATAGAAAACAGCTGATGAACTGGAGGTCTGCTGGTGTTCACAGCCAGGCAGGCCTTTTCTGGAGAGCATTTAGGTAGTGAGTACTTCCCTTTGCACGAGCCTATGCACAAGTGAAGGCAGCCACATCAGTGCAGAGTGAGTGTGACAGTGTTCCTGTAAAGGTTCATTTATGGCAATTTAAAAAGATGAACTTTTTTTCAAGCATTGGATTAAAAACCCCTGTGATTTCCTCCATACTGCTTTCAACAAACAAACAAACAAACGAACGAACGAACAAACAAGTGAACAAAACGCATCCTCTCTTCAGTGATATGTGGCTGCCTGCCACCTTTTGCCTACACCTCACCTAGAGGAAGACCTGAGGCTGCCTTGTGCAAAATAGGGTATAAGCCAGCTTTCAGGGTAAAGAATTAAAGTGGCAGAGATGGGTTCGGGCCCATCTCCTCACACCAGTGCCATCAAATTGACTTTTAAAAAAAATATTCAGACTCATTGGCTTAATTCCAAGCTCAGCTGAGGGCAGTGTGGGTTTGTATAGTTTACCCAGCTCTATTTGCCTCCACTCTATTGTCTGCAACATGGCAACAATGCAGGAATTGCCTCAGCATGAAATAGGTAACATATTTGAAGTGTTTGGCATCCTGTACTGACTTGGAAACTGGAGTTTCTTGTCGGTTTTTATTACTGACATCTCAAACCTTTGTATAGTATTTAATTATAAGGGGTTTGTGTGTGTGTGGTATGTGCTTAAGATTATTAATGCTGGGCTTCAGTCAACCACTGAAATTTACGTTTGTAACTTTTTTCTTACTGCTTTATATGAAAAAAAGAAAGATACGTTTACAGATTTTTAAAGACATTTTGACATAACATTATATGAATATTTTTGTCAGTACTTAATTCTTTTATAGGTTTGATAGCATGCATTGAAGTCCCACTAGTTACCATAAGCATGAAGTACATGTAGGACAGAACATAACATGGAAACAGATTTTTTGTTGGGTCTAGATTACGCATAATGATCTGCAAATACCAAAAATTGCCACAAGGCTATTTATTATCTTAGCTCTTCGATTATTAAATATTTGAGTTCCAGGTGTTCCACACTCAGAGAGGATGCTATACATTTTTTCCCCGAAGAAGGACTGAGACTTTCTTTCTTTTTTTCTTCCTTCCTTCCTTTCTTTCTTTCTTTCTTTCTTTTTCTTTTCTTTCTTTTTTTTTTGGGGGGGGGGCTTTATTTTTCTTGAGCTTCATATAGTCTGAGTTGTTTCTGGGGTGTTCAGAGCTTTCTGGGGTTAGTATCCAATTATCAGTGACTGCATATTATGTCTGTTCTTTTGTGACTGGGTTATCTCACTCAGGATGATATTCTTTAGATTCATCTGTTTTTTTTTTGTTTTTTGTTTTTTGTTTTTTTTTTTTTTTTTTTTTTTTTTTTTTTTTTTTTAGGAATCTCATAAAGTTGTTGTTTCTGATAGCTGAGTT
The DNA here is from genome assembly GCF_963924665.1 of Micromys minutus. Classification (NCBI taxonomy): domain Eukaryota; kingdom Metazoa; phylum Chordata; class Mammalia; order Rodentia; family Muridae; genus Micromys; species Micromys minutus. Next base: position 44,606,960 of record NC_137969.1, read on the forward strand.
TACTCCATTGTATAAATGTACCACAATTTTTGTATCCATTCATCTACTACTGAAGGACATCTGGGTTCTTTCCAGCTTCTGGCTATTATAAATAGGGCTCCTATGAATATTGTGGTACATGTATCTTTGTTGTATGTTGGAGCTTCTCTGGGGTATATGCTCAGAAGTGGAAGAACTGGGTCCTTAGGTAGTACTATGTCCAATTTTCTGAGGAACCTCCAGACTGATTTCTAGAGTGGCTGTACCAGTTTACAATCCCACCAACAGAGGAGAAGTGTTCCTCTTTCTCTGCATCCTCGCCAGCATCTGCTTGTCATCTGAATTTTTGATCTTAGCCATTCTGGTTGGTGTGAGGTGGAATCTCAGGGTTGTTTTGATTTGCATTTCCCTGATGGCTAAGCATGTCCAGCACTTCCTTAGATGCTTTCCAGCCATTCGATATTCCTCAATTGAGGAATTTTTGTTTAGCTCTGTACCCCATTTTTGAATAGGATTGTTTGATTCTCTGGTGTCTAACTTCTTGATTTCTTTGTATATTTTGGATATTAGGCCTCTATCAGATGTGGGGTTGGTAAAGATCTTTTCCCACTCTGTTGGCTGCTGTTGTGTTTTCTGGAGAGTGTCCTTAGCCTAACAGAAACTTTGCAATCTCACTAACTCCCATTTGTTGATATTTGACTTTAGAGCACAAGCCATTGGTGTTCTGTTCAGGAAAATTTCCCTTGTGCCTATGTGTTCTAAGGTTTTCCCTACTTACTCTTCTAATAATTTCAGTGTACCTGATTTAATGTGGAGATCTTTGATCCATGTGCACTTGAGCTTTGTAAAAGGAGATAAGTAAGGGTCTATTTTCATTCTTCTGCATGCCGAGTGCCAGTTTAACCAACAGCATTTGTCGAAGAGGCTGTCCTTTTTCCATTGAACGTTTACAGCTCCTTTGTTAAAAATCAAGTGACCATATATGTCAGGGTACATTTCTGGATCTTCTATTCTATTCTATTGATCCACGTGCCTATCTCTGTACCAGTACCATGGGGTTTTTAACACAATTACTTTGTAATATAGCTTGAGGTCAGGGATGGTGATTCCTCCAGATATTTTCTTGTTGTTGAGGATGGATTTCGCTATTCTAGGCCTTTTCTTATTCCAGATGGAATTACACATTGCTCTTTCCAACTCTATGAAGAATTGGGTTGGAATTTTGATGGAGATTGCATTGAATCTGTAGATTGCTTTTGGTAAAATGGCCATTATTACAATGTTGATCCTTCCAATTCATGAGCATGGGAGATCTTTCCATTTTCTGAGATCTTTCTCAATTTCTTTCTTCAGATATTTGAAGTTTTTGTCATACAGGTCCTTCACTTGCTTAGTTAGAGGTACACCAAGGTATTTCTTATTGTTTGTGACTATTGTGAAGGGTATCTTTTCCCTAATTTCTTTCTCCGCATGTTTGTCTTTATCCTCATGTTTATTTTTTGAATAGAGGAAGGCTATTGATTTGTTTGAGTTAATTTTATATCCAGCCACTTTTCTGAACTTGTTTATCAGCTGTAGAAGTTCTCTGGTGGAATTTTGGGGTCAGTTACATACACTATCATATCATCTGCAAATAGTGATATTTTTACTTCTTTCTTTCCAATTTGTATCCTTTTGATTTCCTTTTGCTGTCTAATTGCTCTGGCTAGGACTTCCAGTACTATGTTGAATAGGTAGGGGGAGTGTGGGCAGCCTTGTTGAGTCCCTGATTTTAGTGGGATTGCTTCAATTTTCTCACCATTAAATTTGATATTGGCTATTGGTTTGCTGTATATTGCTTTTGTTATGTTTAGGTATGGGCCTTGGATTCCTATTCTTTCCAAGACTTTTAACATGATGGGGTGTTGAATTTTGTCAAGTGCTTTCTCAGCATCTAGTGATGGTGGTTTTATTCTTTGAGTTTGTTTATATGCTAGGTTATGTTGATGGATTTCCATATATTATACCATCTGTGCATCCCAGGGTTGAAGCCTACTTGGTCATGGTGAATGATCATTTTGATGTGTTCTTGGATTCGGTTTGCATGTATTTTGTTGAGTATTTTTGTGTCAATGTTCATATGGGAGATTGGTCTGAAGTTCTCTTTCCTTGTAAGGAACAAGGGTGATTGTGGCCTCGAAAAATGAATTAGGTAGTGTTCCATCTGACTCTATTTTGTGGAATAGTTTGGAGAATATTGGTATTAGGTCATCAATAAATGTTTCATAGAATTCTGCACTGAACCCATCTGGACCTGGGCTTTTTTTTTGTTTGTTTGTTTGTTTGTTTGTTTGGGAGGCTTTTGATGACTGCTTATATTTCTTTAGTTGTTTTGGGACTATTTAGATGGTTTACCTGGTCCCGTTTTAATTTTAGTATCTGGTATCTATTTAGGATTTCATCCATTTCCTCCAGACTTTTCCAGCTTTGTTGAGTATAGGCTTTTGTAGTAGGATGTAATGATTTCTTGAATTTTCTCAGTTTCAGTTGATATGTCTCCATTTTTCTTTCTGATTTTGTTAATTTGGATACTCTCTTTGCCCTGTAGTTAGTCTGGCTAAGGGTTTATCAATCTTGTTGATTTTCTCAAAGAACCAGCTCTTGGTTTAGTTGATTCTTTGAATGTTTTTTTTCTTTGTTTGTTTGTTTCTATTTGGTCAATTTCTGATGTGAGTTTGATTATTTCTTTCCATCTCCTCCTCTTGGGTATATCTGCTTCCATTTGTTCTAGAGCTTTCAACTGTGCTGTCAAATTGCTAGTGCATGCTCCCTCCCGTTTCCTTTTGGAAACGCTCAGCGCTATGAGTTTTCCTCTTAATACTGCTCTTTTTGTATCACATAGTTTTGGGTATGTTGTGTGTTCATTATCATTAAATTTTAGAAAAAATCCTTAATTTCTTTCTTTATTTCTTCTTTGACCATGCTATCCTTTAATAGAGCATTGTTCAGTTTCCATTTGCATATGGGCTTTTTGTAGTCTTAGTTGTTCACCTTCCATATGTATATGGGTTTTTTGTTGTCTTTGTTATTATTAAAGACCAGCGTTAGACCATGATTATCTGATAGGATGCATGGGAGTATTTCAGTTTTCTTATATCTATTGAGGCTTGTTTAGTGACCAATTATATGGTCATATGGTCAGTTTTGGAGAAGGTGCCATGAGGTGATGAGAAGAAGATGTATTCTTTTGTTTTAGGATGAAATGTTCTGTAGATGTCTATTAATTGGTTCATAACCTTTGCTAGTTTCACTGTGTCCTTGTTCAGTTTCTGCTTCCATGATCTGTCCATTGGTGAGAGTGGGGTGTTGATGTCTCCCACTATCATTGTGTGGGGTGCGATGTATTTTTTAGCTTTAGTAGGGTTTTTTTTTTTTTATGAATATGGGTTCTCTTGTATTTGAAGCATATATGTTAAGGACTGAGAGTTCCTCCTGATAAATTTTCCCTGTAATTAGTAAAAAAGTGTCCTTCCTTTTTTGATATCTTTTGGTTGAAAATCTACTTTATTCTATATTAGAATGGCTACTCCAGCTTGTTTCTTGGGGCCGTTTGCTTGGAAGGTTTTTTTCCCAACCTTTTACTCTGAGATAGTGTCTGTCTTTGTCTCTGAGATGAGTTTCCTGTATGCAGCAAAATGCTGGATTCTGTTCTTGTATCCAGTCTGATAGCCTATGTCTTTTTATTGAGGAATTGAGTCCATTTATCTTAACAGATATTAAGGAATAGTGGTGACTGTTTCCTGCTCTTTTTGCTTTTAGAGGTAGAATTGTGCCTGTGTGTCTTTCTTCTTTTGGTTTTCTTGCTTAGGTATTTTCTTGTTTTTACTAGGATATAGTTTCTCTCCTTGTATTGGGTTTTTCACTTATAATTTGTTGTAGTGCTGGGTTTGTGGTCAGATATTGTGTAAATTTAGTTTTGTCCTGGAATATCTTATTCTCTCCATCTATGGTGATTGAGAGTTTTGCTGGGTATACCAGCCTGGGCTAACACTTATATTCTCTTGGGGTCTGCATGATGTCTGAACAGGATCTTCTAGCTCCCATAGTCTCTGTTGAGAAGTCGGGTGTAATTCTGAGTGGTCTGCCTTTATTTGTTACATTACATTTTTCCCTTACTGCTTTTAGTATTTTTTCTTTGTTTTGAACACTTGGCATTTTGATTATTATGTGTTGGGAAGAATTTTTCTGGTCTACTCTATTTGGAGTTCTGTAGGCTTTTTTTATGCTCATGGTTATCCCATTCTTAAGGGTAGGGAAGTTTTCTATGATTTTGTTGAAGATATTTACTGTGCCTCTTAGTTGATATTCTTCGCCCTCTTCTATTCCTATTATCCTCAGGTTTGGTCTTCTCATTGTGTCCTGGATCTCCTGGACATTTTGGGTTAGGAGCTTTTTGGCTTTGCATCTTCTCTGACTGTTTTGTCTATGTTTTCAATGTTGTCTTCAGCCCCTGAGATTTTCTCTTCCATCTTTTGTATTCTGTTTGAGATGCTTGCATCTGTGACTCTTGATTTCCTGTTTTGGTTTTCCACCTCCAGGGTTGTCTGTTTTAGTGTTTTTTTTTTTTTTTATTGTTTCCATTTCCATTTTCAATTGCTTTAACTCTTTGGTTCTGTTTTTCTCTAGTTCTTTGATTTCTTTGAGTGCTTTTCTGTGTTTCCTATTTAAAAGCTTCTATTTGTTTATAATTTTCCTCCCGTTCTTGTTTAAGAGTTATTCACGCTCTTCTCAAAGATCACCATCATCATCTTGAGGTATGATTTCAAGTCTGACTCTTCTTTTTCTGGAGTATTTGGCATTCCACTGATTACTGTGATAGGAGAGCTGGGTTCTGATGTTGCCAGATTGTCTTGGTTTCCACTGCTTAAGTTCTGTAGCTTTTCTCCTACCATCTTATTGTTTGTTGTGATTATATGTGGTCTTGTTGTCCGTGATTGGTACCCGTCTCTCCTGTGTACCTGAGGGCCCGAGGTTTCAGGAAGAAAAGTTATTCTGAGTGTTTGTCTTTTGGTGGGCAAACAGTGAGTTCTGTTAGCAGTGACTCAGCTCTGTCTGTGGGCTCAGATTGGGAGCTCTTGTGAGGCAATTCTGGTAGCTCAGCCCTGTGCCCACAGGTCCTGAGTACTACTGGCAGGGACCTGGCTCTTTCTCCAGGCCACTACGGACCCTTTTCCCAATAGCACAGTTTTTTTCTGCTCTCTGAGTACTCCTGATTTGCTCTCCCTGGTCCTGTGTGTCAGACTCCTCTCTAGTCTAGGTGTAAGAGGGTCTGTAGAGTTGAACTTCAAGCACTGCCTTTCCCGGTCAAACCCAGGCTCCCACTGACAAGGGCTTGTGCCTTACTGTGAGCCTGTGTATCTAGACTTTGAGCCAGGGCTTTAAGGGTAGATCCTATGTCCCTCTGCCAGAGTTCCGGCTCCACTGAACTGGAGGGCTATGTTTTTTTGTATTCTCGGCCTTTGAACTCTCTGTGCTTTGGCTACTCATGGCACAGTCTCACCAGGCCTGCGTCCCTGGATCTCCGCTGTTACAGGTGGCAAATGGCTTGAGCATTTGGTCCGCGTGCAAGGGCCTTCCGGGTGGACACCGAGTCCCTGTGGCAGAGTTCCTGCTCCCCTAGCCAACCAGAGGGCCGCACCTATTGCGTGCTAGGCCTAGCACTCTCTGCACCCTGGCTGCTCGCAGTGCAGTCTTGCCAGGCCTGTGTCCCTGGATCTCTGCTGTTCCTGTTGGCAGATGGCCTGAGCTTTTGGTCCACATGTGATGGCTTTCTGGGAGGATACCAAGTCCCTATTTCAGGTTTCCTGCTCCCCTGAACCAGCTGAGGGGGCCACACTTTCTGTGTGCTTGGCCCAGACCTCTGCTGTTCCAGGTGGCAAATGGCTTGAGTGTTTGGTCCTTATGCAAGGGCTTCAGGGCGGACACAGAGTCCCTATGGCAGAGTTCCTGCTCCCCTGGACCAACTGGAGGCCTCCGCATGCTAGATGTGTGTAAATTATTTCTACTGGATAGCTTAGAATCATTCAAGACAGTGTTGTTTCATAATATGTTCTCTTAACATAGAAAGCAGATTTGTTGTACTTGAATTAATCTATAGTAATAGTGGCATTTGAAACAATGGCAGAAAGTTTCAGTTAGTCATGTTGATGGCCCAGCATTTTTCATAATAAAGAGTTAATATGCTGTTACATAAGTTAATAACCAGTGTATTGTAAAATACTAGAGTTAAAGACCAGCATAAATCAATACAAGGCATTTCAAAAATAAAAATTATAAATAACCCATAAACACAGAAAGTATTCAAGGTCATTAGTAGTGAAACTATGGACTCTCTAAAGTAAGCACCAGTAAGCTTTATTATTATTATTATTATTATTATTATTATTATTATTATTATTATTGAAATTTTCATTAGAAAAGTTTTGTCTATACATGAACAAATATTTTTGTGGACTTCCTTTTGTCTTCTTTTGTCCCATAGTCCTACCTTTATGCCAGGATCATGCAGCTTTCTTTGTGGAGTATATTTGTACTTAGTTTTGGAACTGGGCTATTTTAGGAATTTGGAATTCTTTGGGCTTGCACATGAACTTTAGAATGCGTTTTTCTGCTTTTACACAGACACATTATTGAAGCTTGGACAGAATTGTAATCAATCACTTTAGGTATAACTGATACCTCTCTGCAGTCATGTGTTCTTTTCTACGGACTCCCAAATGGGAATCTTACATAATGCACCTCAATAGTGCTCAACTCCTGGTCCTACCATGTCTGCCCCTCTCCCATGTAATCTCCATGACACCCCTACCCCAAGAAAAAAGAAAGGGAAAAAAAGTTCATTTTGTATTGTTCATACACTCGCTGGTCCATAGGCAAACTCCTAATGGCCAGACCCAGGGGAAAGGTGAGCCTTCTCTCTTGCCCATGTCACCCCTGCACTATGCACGGGCCAGTGAAGAGCGAGACCAGCTCTCCTGTGCCTGAGCCACTGCTGGAGCCACTGTGTTGTCAGTTTTGAGGGTCAGGGCCAGCTCTCCTGCATCTACACTATGCGGGCAAGAGGCAAGGCCAGCTCTCCAGTGCTCAAGGATGTCAACATGGCTTTAGTTAGCAGCCCCGAGCAGGTCTCCAGCATGTCCTGTGATAGTAACATGGGCCACAGACATCAATACAGCTCCTGCCATATCAGGACCACTGATCCACTCGTGGCCCTCGGCTGCTGCATAGACTGCAGGCTTCGATGTGGCTTTAGATGGCAACACATCACACTCGTATCCAGATGGCTCCCTCAGCAGCAAAGCCTGAGGACCATACCAGGGCAGCAGACCACAGGACAAACTGCATATGTTCACATGGATCTCAGACTACATCTTGGCCTGGGCTAGCAGCATGGACCACAGACACCAAAATGACCTCTGGTGACATCACTGATGAGGACCATAGTGGTCCTTGAGGATACCCAATCCAGAAAGTAAATCTTTCCTTATCTCGGGCCTCCATTGTTGCTCAGAGCCAGGGTGATTCTGTGGCTGGATGGCGTGTTCATGGGCTGAGTCTGTGTCTCATAAGCTCCAAGATGGTGCACACCAGCACCCTACACTCTGATTTTCTATTTATCTCATCTCTCCATCATGTATTTGTTCATCGGAGCAAAGGTGGGGCAGTTGGGCTAGCTTCTGCCACCGGTCTGCACCTGTAGTGGTTTTTAAGTTTCTCTACATGTATGTGCTGCATGTTGAGCCCTTTTCTTCCCCCATTTACTCCCCTTTTATCCCCTTTCCACTGCTTCTTAAATCTCCATAGTTTAGTTCTACTTTCATATCATATATGCAAGATGTTATGTATCTGTGTAAAATCTACAAACTGCAAATGAGAGAAAACATAATTTGTCTTTCTGTAGTTGGTATAATTCAATTGATGCAATTATCCTTACTTATCTCCACTTCCTATAAACAGCTTCTGCTTGGTCTTGATGCTTAATGATACTTTCTGCCGTGTATATTTTTGGTTTGCTTTGCTATTTTGTTTGTTTGTTTTAATTGGTTGATTCTTTCATTTCCAGTTCTTTTTCCAGTGTCTGAATGTTTACTGATTTTTTTTCCTTGGTATTTTAAATTTTTCTTCAAGTTACTAGTTATTTAATCTTGTTTAGTAATTTTCTTGTCTAGAGCCTCTATTAATTTCATTACTTTCTTCTTTAGACTTCAAATTAGTTCCCTACCTGTTCATTTTAGTTCTCTTTGTGTACATTGATCCCTTTTCACTGCACAGGACTCTGACATTTTTGTCTGGCAATTCACCTGTCTAACCACTGTTGTTCCTCATTATAGAGAAGTGGACAGCTTGGGGGGGGGGGTCTCAGTGGAAAGCTGCCTCATGGTTTTCTGGTTGTTGTTGGGTTCTGCATATCTGATGTAATATATGTCTCCTCCAATTTGTAGTCCACCTCTCACCACACACACACACACACACACACACACACACACACACTCCTTTTCTCACAAAACAAGTACTTTTTAAAATTCACATGAATCCTAATGGGTTGTTTTTACTTGTGTTTATATCCACAGGAAAGCCAATCACAGTAACACTGCAACAAACACTCACTCTAGTCTCACAGCAACCTCCAGATCCAAACAAAATGTTTGGGTGTTTCTTACTAAAAACAGGAGCTATCTTCAGAAGAGAAGACAGGAGTGGGGAGACAAGGGGGATGGAGGACACCAGGAGACCAATGCCTCCTACTTAGGGAAGCTCCTGGGAACTCACAGGGCTTATATAGGCCTCTGCATGTATACTAGTATTAAACTTGATACTTTTATGGAACCCCTGAGTGTGTGAGTGAGTGGGTCTTTGATGTTGGGCCTGAGTGTGTGAGTGAGTAAGTCTTTGATGCCTGGGCCTGTTTCTGAAGCTCTTTTATTTTTCTGTTGGTTTGGCTTCTCCAACTTTGATATGGTAGGTTTTGTTTTATCTTATTATATTTTATTTTGTTACATTTTGTTATTATATCTTAGTTATCTTTGTTATTATTCTGTTTGTTTCTCATGAAATAAAAGGATTGGATCTGATAGGAGTGGAAGTGTGGAGGAGCTGGGAGAAGTAGAGGGAGGAGAAACTGTACTCAGATTACATTATGTGGGAAAAGAATATATGTTTAATAAAAGGTGGGGAGAGATGGGCGCCATAGTAGAAAAACTCAGATTTGGAAAATTTAAAAAGTTTGAATTAAAAAATCAAGAATTACAAAAATTATAGAAAAAATTACCCATTAGGCTTAGGAGAAAATTGGACCAATTTAGAAAAAGTCAATTAAGTTAAAGACAGATAAATAGAAATTATCAAATCTCAAAACCAACAAAATGAACAATGTAAATGACTTACAGAACTGGAGTCATGTGTTTAGTAGGAGCTTCCTGAAAGTATGCCCTATAGATGCAGACCTCTTGTGTTTAGTAGGAGCCTCATGAAAGCATGACCTGCAGATGCAGACCTCGTGAGCTCAGATGCAGGGAGGCAGTCCCCAGATGTCCTATCAGCACAGCATAGCCAAACAGAATAGCCGTGACCCAGAAATTAAAAATAACTGCAGAAGATACCCGTAACCGATGTGAATTACAGTTGTCCTTAACTAGAAATACATATCAAGAGATAATAGGGGCATCTTTTAATGTGTTGAAAAGCATTAAACCTCTGAACACAAAAATGTATCCAGTGAGAGTGTCTATAAGTGAGAGTAAATTGAAGATAATGTTAAATAAACCAGAGACAACAGGTGCAGCAAAAATAAGTAAAAGTGTGGGTAAAATGTTTAAACCAGAGCATGGATAACACATATCTTTGGAAATAGGAAGCATGTGAATTAATAGTCTCTTCTCTTCATTTTACAAAACATACTGGACACATAATTAAAATTTAAATGTTTGAGTCATGTAAGTTTATCCTAATTTAAATATAAGAAAACTTATGCATATATTAGTATAACAGCATGGTACCCAGCAAATATGTATGGTTTTTATGTGTTGATTTGTGTGTAGCTAGCTTTTAAGGTATTTAGAGTAAAAGTTATGTCATTACCACTGTGTTACCGTATGTAAGAATGACAGGAATGGGACTGACATGGCAGATGTCACCCTGCTATCCAGTGGTGACTCTGCTGACATGCTGTGGTGTTCAGTATGTGCTGACAAGACAGAGCTGCATATTATAGAAGGCAGACTCAGGAGGTATGTAGTTCCAACACTCCATACAGAAAATTGAAAGATGTAAAAGCATTCTATCTAAAAACAGGAAAAGATAAATAAAACAAGCAGCAAGGTTTGAATTTTAAGCCCAAACATATACATTAACTTGATTTTTTAAAAATGTTTGTAGCTTCCAGTTAAAAAGTAAACATTGGCTTGTTTTGTTGTTTTATTATCCTTGTATGATTTGGTGTGTACAAAAGACCAACAAAGTTGATTCAGTGCAGAAGGCATGGGTATACAGAGCATAATTAAATGAGGAATAGTAACTGTAACAAAACAAACTATTCTATGTCCCAAGGGCCCAGTGACCCATAATAATAAGTCAGATACATCCAGGTTTATGGGGAGCTGTACAAGTCTCATGGGTGCCTGACTAACAAGTATCAACTTCGAATAAAGAGACTCAGTAAAGCATATTCATGTTCTAGAGAGATATTCTGTTGTTACTGTATTGATTTTAAAATATAGCCACCCAGGGAAGAAAAGTAAGCACTCTTCTCACCCCACTGTGACCCTGTTGGTTACAATAACAATCCACTCGGGGAGAGATTTTTGTTAGCGTAACGGGGATGCAAATATGATGACATAACCAAAAGCTTTTTACTGGATTTAAGGCCTCCTCTGTGAGACAGAACTCATATCTGCAACTGTTAGTGATGACACAAACCGTGGCTAGATAGGCCACAGGTCTGAGAGAAAGGATGTAAACCATTTAAAGAACTAATGACCTATTGCTATGTCTGCATGTCCATAGATCAGTGCCTTCCTCAGTACTCACAAGAGAACTGCCGTTTGCAAGGGGTGGCAGTAAGTGCAGAAGCCAACAGTTGCTCATATGAAGAGTGAGAGACTTTAGAATGACCATGGATGTCTCTACCATTGTCCTCCCTTCAAAGCTCACAGATCTTGGAGTTATTGGCATTTGTTGATTTCTGGGAAATTTAAAGTCAATTTTTCTGTGTATTCTGACATCTAATGTATCAACCATATATCTGAGTAATTCCCACACCTAAGCATGGTTGGCTAACACAAATTAATTTAATAAGGTTTAAAAAGGGAAAGAGAGAACATGAAATTGAGTAAGGAGGCATTTGGATTTCAGAAGTGTAGGAGAAAGTAGGAGGGAATGTATGTGAAATCCATTGTATGAAATTGTCAACAAAATACTAAAATATACTTTATACAGCTTGCCAGAAATCTAGAATTGTATCTATTGTTGCCAGTTACTAGTAGCCAGAAACATTTCTTTTTTTAAATTGGATATTATTAAAATTTACATCTCAAATGTTATCTCCTTTCCCAGTTTCTCCTCTGGAATCCCCCTATGCCATCCCCCCTCCACCTGCCTCTATGAGGGTGCTCCCCCACCTACCCACCCACTCCTGCCTCCCTGCTCTGGCATTCCCCTACACTGGGGAATCAGGCCTTCACAGGACTAAGGGCTTCTCCTCCCATTGATGCCAGATAAGGCCATCCTCTGCTACATATGTGGCAGGAGCCATGGGTCTCTCCATGTGTGCTCTTTCGGTGTGGTTTAGTCCCTGAGATCTCTGGAAGGCCTGGTTATTGATATTTTTGTTCTTCCTATGGGGTTGCAAACCCCTTCAGCTCTTTCAGTCCTTTCTCTAACTCCTCCATTGGGAACCCCATTCTCAGTCCAGTGGTTGGCTGCGAGCGTCTACCTCTGTGTTTGTCAGGCTCTGGCAGAGCCTCTCAGGAGACAGCTATATCAGGCTCCTGTCAGCAAGTACTTCTTGGCATCAGCAATAGTGTCTGGATTTGGTGTCTGTACATGGGATGGATCCCTAGGTAGGATGGTCTCTGGGTGACCTTTTCTTCAGTCTCTATGCTATACTTTGTCTTTATATTTCCTTGATACAGGAGCAATTCTGGGTTAAAAATTTGGAGATGAGTGGGTGGCCCCATACCCCAACTGGGGGGGCCTTGATTACCCTCTGGATATGGTTTCTACAAATTCTCCCTCCCCTATGTTGGGCATTTCAGCTAATCTTATCCCTGTTGGGTCCTGGGAACCTCATGTTTTCCTCACATCTGGGACTTACTGGTGGCTGCCCCCAGTTCCCCATCCCCCATTGTTACACACCTCTGTTCAATTTCCTGCTTCTTTGTATATCGTCCCTGTCTCCTCCCAGACCTGATCCTACCCCCTCTTTTCTCCCTCCCTATTCTCGTTTCTTCCCAAGTCTCTCCTACCTTCTACCTCTCATGATTAATTTGTTCCCCCTTCTAAGTAGGACTGAAGCACCCACTCATTGGTTTTCTTTTTTCTTGACCTTCATATGGTCTGTAAGTGCATCATGGGTATTTCGAGCTTTTTCCCTAATATCAGTGAGTACATACCATGAGTGCTCTTTTGTGATTGGGTTACCTCATTCAGGATGTTATTTTCTAGTTCCACCCATTTGCCTAAGAATTTCATAAAGTCATTGTTTTTAATAGCTGAGTAGTACTCCATTGTGTAAATGTACCACGTTTTGTGTATCTATTTGTCTGTTGAAGAACATCTGGGTTCTTTCCAGCTCCTTTTAAAGGCCAGAGCTTATCAGACTGTACTCAAGGCAAGTTAGAGTTATGCTCACTGTGTAATTCTTTACTTGTATTCAGGATATACTTTATTATTATGATGTAAATAAATTAAAAGTAAAGATGTACAAACATGTTAATAGGCAAAGGCTACTACAAAGTCATTCTGAGCACAGGTATTCTTACTAGAGATAAGAGTTTCATAGCAGCCACAAGTTTTAAAGAAAAGATTAAAAAATCTCCAAATGGGTGTTATCATTAGAAACACAAATACAAGTTTAGAATATCAACCATTTGGAAAAAGTTATAGAATTAAAATTCATAACTCTTTAAGCTCAAAAAATTACAGAAACACTTGCTCAATATATATTTATTAATGTTAAATGTTTATCTAAAAGATAGAACAATCAACAGTTGTGTAAAAGATAACTGAGCTTCAAATACTTGAAATAAGAACTGGAAAACTGAAAAAAGTAAATCTAATAATTCATAGAGAAAATAGGCAAAGATATATGAATATTTAAAAGATGTGAAACTATTCTTGAAGTTTAAGAAGCTACATAATACAACATTATTTTCAACATCTGCAGAATTCACATTGTTATCAACTGTATGTAATTTATACATCAAAGTAACTATATTAGGCTGTATGATAAGGCACCAAAGAACTTGAATTATAAATCAGTAACACTCTGTACCTTTAAACCTCATGAGTATTTGCAAATTAAATTACAGTTGTTAAGAAATAAACTACTAAATTTCGGAAGAAATCATAAAAGAAATTAGAAAAGGTAACTCAAATGAATTTTATGAGAACCACAATATATAAGAATGTGTGGGGTGACCATTATTTCATACAGGTACACGTGGAAGTAAGTAAATAAATCTAGTTGAAAATATAAATGTATCAGAAATGAAGGTGGAGACATAACAACTGAAACTGAGGAAATTCAAGAAATCATCAGATCCTCCTACAAAAGACTATACTCAACAAAGCTGGAAAATCTGGAGGAAATTGATGAATTCCTAGACAGATACCAGATTCTAAAGTTAAAAAAGGACCAGGTAAACCAAATAAATGATCCCATAACACCTAAAGAAATAGAAGCAGTCATCAAAAGCCTCCCAACCAAAAAAGCCCAGGTCCAGATGGTTTCAGTGTAGAATTCTATCAAACATTTATTGATAAACTAATGCCAATACTGTCCAAACTATTCCACAAAATAGAGTTAGATGGAGCACTACCTAACTAATTTTTTCGAGGCCACAATAACCCTTGTTCCTAAACCACACAAATGCATTACAAGGTAAGAGAACTTCAGACCAGTCTCACTTATGAACATTGGTGCAAAAATACTCAACAAAATCCTTGCAAACTGAATCCAAGAACACATCAAAGCAATCATTCATCATGATCAAGTAGACTTCATCCCTGGGATGCATGGATGGTTTAATATATAAAAATCCATCAACATAATCCACCATATAAAAAAACTCAAAGAAAAAACCACATGGTCATCTCATGAGATGCTGAGAAAGCATTTGACAAAATCCAACACCCCTCATGTTAAAAGTATTGGAAAGAACAGAAGTTCAAGGCCTATACCTAAACATAATAAAAGCAATATACAGCAACCAATAACCAACATCAAATTTAACTGTGAGAAGTTTGAAGCAATACCACTAAAATCGGGGACTAGACAGGGCTGCCCACTCTCCCTCTACCAATCAACATAGTACTGGAAGTCCTGGCCAGAGCAATTAGACAGCAAAAGGAGATCAAAAGGATACAAATTGGAAAGGAAGAAGTAAAAACATCACTCTTTGCAGATGACATGATAATGTCTATAAGTGACCCAAAAATTCCAGCATAGAATTTCTACAGATTATAAACAAGCTCAGCAAAGTGACTGGATATAAAATTAACTCAAACAAATCAGTAGCCTTCCTCTACTCAAAGGACAAACATGCGGAGAAATAAATAAGGGAAAAGATACCCTTCACAATAGTCACAAACAATATGAACTACCTTGGTGTGACTCTAACTACCCAAGTGAAGAACCTGTATGACAAGAACTTTAAATCTCTGAAGAAGGAAATCGAGGAAGATCTCAGAAAATGGAAAGATCTCCCATGCTCATGGTTTGGAAGGATCAACATTGTAAAAATGGCCATCTTACCAAAAGCAATCTACAGATTCAATGCATTCCCCATCAAAATTCCAACCCAATTCTTCGTAGATTTGGAAAGAGCAATGTGCAATTTCATCTGGAATAATAAATGACCTAGAATAGCGAAATCCATCTTCAACAACAAGAAAACATCTGGAGGAATCACCATCCCTGATCTCAAGCTATGTTACAAGGCAATTGTGCTAAAAAATGCATAGTACTGGTACAGGGGTAGGCACATGGATCAATGAAATAGAATAAAAGATCCAGAAATGAGCCCTCACATATATGGTCACTTGATTTTTGACAAAGGACCTGTAAACATTCAATGGAAAAAGGACAGCCTATTCAACAAATGGCGTTGGTTCAACTGGCATTCAGTATGCAGAAGAATGAAAATAGACCCTTTCTTATCTCCTTGTACAAAGCTCAAGTGCAAGTGGATCAAAGATCTTCACATTAAACCAGGTACACTGAAATTATTAGAAGAGAAAATAGGGAAAATCTTAGAACACATAGGTGCAGGAGAAAATTTCCTGAGCAGAACAATGGTTCTTGCTCTAAGGTCAAATATTGACAAATGGGACTTAATGAGATTGTAAAGTTTCTGTAAGGCTAAGGACACTGTCAAGAAAACAAAACGGCAGCCAACAGAGTGGGAAAAGATCTTTACCAACCCCACATCTGATAGAGGCCTAATATCCAAGGTATACAAAGAACTCAAGAAGTTAGACACCAGAGAATCAAACAACCCTATTAAAAATTGGGGTACAGAGCTAAACAAAAATTTCTCAATTGAGGAATATTGAATGGCTGAGAAGCATCTAAGGAAGTCGTGACATCATTTAATGCAAATCAAACCAACCCTGAGATTCCACCTCACATCAACCAGAATGGCTAAGATCAAAAATTCAGATGACAGCAGATGCTGGTCAGGATGTGGAGAAAAAGGAACACTTCTCCACTCTTGGGGTTGTAAACTGGTACAACTACTCTGGAAATCAATCTGGCTATTTCTCAGAAAATTGGCCATAGTACTACCTGAAGACCCAGTTATTCCACTTTTGGGTATATACCCCAGATAAGCAAAGACACATGCACCACAATGTTCGTAGCAGCTCTATTTATAATAGCCAGAAGCTGGAAAAACCCAGTTGTCCTTCAGTAGATGAATGGATACAAAAATTGTGATACATTTACACAATGGAGTACTACTCAGCTATCAGAAACAATGACTTTATGAGATTCCTTAGAAAATGGATGCATCTAGAGAATATCATCCTGAGTGAGATAACCCAGTCACAAAAGAACAGACATAATATGCAGTCACTGATAATTGGATACTAACCCAAGAAAGCTCTGAACACCCCAGAAACAACTCACAAACTGTGTGAAGTTCAAGAAAGGAAAAAGAAAAGAAAAGAAAAGAAAAAAACATTATGCTTAATCCTTACACACCAAGAAAACTTTGACTAATTCTGGGCTACATCCTGTTTTACATGTACTTTATGCTCATTGTAACTAGTAAGATCTTAATGCACACTATCAAACCTTAAAAAAAAAAATCATGTACTGACAAAAATGTATTCACATACTTTTATGCAAAAATGCTTAAAATCTGTACATTTACCTTTGTTTTTTTAAAACAAATTTGTTCAATTTATTAAAAAATAAAATGCTACTCTATACCATCAAAAATGCAAATGTAACACTTGAATTTAAAATTCACATCCTGTTTATAATTGAATAAGGCAAAGTTACTAATGAATTCTACAACTGGCGAGATATTCAGCAGTAACAAGTCATTTAAAGGTTCTCAAAATATTTCTTAAAATATTATAATAGGTGTATGTTACTTAAAATGGAATACAATAACTGCCATGGAGAAAATGGGCAAACTCTAAAACACTCCGTAAATCAAACTATCATAACTCATCAATAACAGACAGAGTGTTCTGTGTGCTGGTATTGCACTTTTTTGATCTTAGGCCTTGTGAAGTAGGGACAAGGGAAACAAGTTTGGGACCTTTCTGGATTACAAGTGCCAAAGTAGTAATATAATAATTGTAACAAGAAAACAAGAATGGAACAAATAAAAATAGTTTCCCACTACATGCATTAAGCAAGAACACACTGTCCTCCCAAGGTACAACTGAATCCCAGACTGAGTGTCATCCTCATAAGAAGCCTTTACTCTTTGAAAATGCAATGGTCACCTAAAGGAGACCAAAGGAGATTAGCAGTCATCTCTAAAAGCACCCAAAGTGTGTCCGTGGGGTATTAGGAACAGCCAAGAATGAAGCTTCACTGTTGTGCATGTTATCAGTGTCAGTTTCATTATTTTGATATTTATTTTTGTAGGAAATGTAAAGTAACCTCTAAGCTGTACTTGAAACGTTGTGGAAGCTAGATATTGTTTGCAAAATATGCATCTTCATTTACTGCAGCAGCTCTAGATTCTTACTGCCCATATTTTCTCTGGGTGCAATCTGTATAGCTTGTAAGTCTATTGCTTTGCTCACAAAAGGCTCTTCTAAGTTCTTGTCTTTGGATTACTATTCTGAGTTTGAAAATTCAGGTAGCCCCTCCAAAGCAATTATTATCATGACATAAGAGATAATCGTTTTGCTATGCTCATTGAGGCATAAACGCCACCCAAGTTTGCTTCTCTGGCCTCATCTTGGATGGCATGACGATGAGTATGCCTTCTGAGCATCCTCATGTTGGCATCTCTAACTACCTTGGCCACTGGCACAAGGCCAGTTGGAATGTCAAATGTACCATCTGATAATGCTATAAAAAGACCTATAACTGCTGCTCTCCAGCCATCTGTGCCTTCCCTTGGCATAATACTGTTGGGTAGTTTGTCTTCCATTGGCATGGTTTTGTAGGGCGGCTTACATCTGCTATTCCTGGGCACTTGCTTGGTGATCAAGTTGATATAGAATTGCTTCTTTGGCACTGTTTTCACACAGAGGAGGTTTATACCTGCTAACTTCTGAAATAAGGCTTGGCGTTTGTTTAATTTATTATAATTGCAATTTTCAATGTTATGACTGTATGTGCCTTTCTGGACTCTAGGGACTCACACTAAGCTTAAACTTTCAAATTGTACTTCTAATCAGAACAGTTAGCTAATACATGAAGTGCACTCTCTGTAAGATAGTCAATGGAGTTAACAGTAAATCTTTCTTCATGTGCCAAATCTTTGGAAATTAGAGAAACTCTGTGTGTGTGTGTGTGTGTGTGTGTGTGTTATAACTGGAATAAATACAAAAAATACTTGATTGACCAGAAGTTTTAAGAATTCACTGAGCATCATATGATGGACAAAGTAAGATTAAGAAAGATGGCAGCAAGTGTTAAGAGGAGAAGACTGCTGCCAATGTTAAAAGGACACCCAGAGCTTCATGCTCTGGGGAGAGGATACTATGAATAGAAAAGTACTTGTCAACAAGCAAGAATGGATCTTTGGGATGCTTCAATACGAACAGGAAGATAAGTAAGTAGAGAAAAATCACTTAGAGAAACTGGGTCAGCCCCAATTCTATTTGGGAAATTTATAGAATTAAAAATTTAAGGATATTCAGCAGAAGACTAAAACTTCATGATGTTGTAGACTAAATTGTGTCTTTTTCTTTCATAAAATTCACACGTGGAACTTCTAACCACAAATATGACTATATTTGGAGACATAACTCTTAAAGTAGGTAACTAAACCCTAGGTTTAGGGCCAGTTGGTATCATATAATATACTGGGGTTTTTTTTAAAGAAGAAATATCAGAGAAATAGGTGTAGATCGAAAAAATATCCATAACTTGCAGGTAGGTTCCTTTTTTAAGGTTTATTTATGTATGAGTATTCTGCCTGTGTATGTACACTTATGTACGTGCCTGGTACCCATCATGTCTTAAAGAGTTATGGATGGTTGGAGTTATGGATGGTTGTAAGCAACTATGTCACTATGCAGGTGCTGGGAACTGAACCCAGATTCTTTGCAAGAGTATCAAGTGCTAAGCCATCTCTCCAGATAATACCAGCAGATTCTTGATTTCCAACTTTCAGTTGACTTTAATAGTGGAAAATACTTTGAGCATAAGCTTTTTAGATTCTGAATCAAAATCACCAAGCTAAGGATTACTGACCTTTAGAAACTGTTGAATAATGTTTAGGTGGCTTTATTTTCAGCTACCCAATTTAGATAATCTGTTAGTTGTGGCACACAAAACTGAGATACTTCAGTATAGAATAGCTGGTAATAGAAGTAATTCAGCAAATATTTATAATACTCACTCTGTGTGGGTGTGTGGGTGTGTGTGTGTGTGTGTGTGTGTGTGTGTGTGTGTGTGAGAGAGAGAGAGAGAGAGAGAGAGAGAGAGAGAGAGAGAGAGAGGGATGGAGGGGGGAGAGAGTGTGTGAGAAAGAATGAGAGAGAGGGAGGGGGAGAGTGTATGTGAGAGAGGGAATGAGAGAGAGGGAGAATGAGAGAATGGAGAGTGTGTGTGTGTGTGAGAGGGAGGGTGGGGGAGGAAGATTCACTCTGTAACACTGGCTGCCCTAGAACTTGCTATGTAAAACAGGTTGGCCATGTTCAGAGTGCATGATATCTTCAGGAATAGGGACTTACTTTCAATCTTTAGGAGGTAACAGCAAGGCCAACAGCAATAGCTCATATTGTTTGGAGAATCTCTTAGACTGACTCAAAATGGTGGTTTTCATACCTGGTATTGGAATACTTACTAATATATGTCTCTTGGGGAAAGTGTTATTACCCCACATTGCAAGACTTCATTAAAATATATATGTCTATACGAATACTTATGTATGTCATTTTAGGTAAGCAAAAAATAATATGATTTTTATGGCTTTTCTAAACATTCTTGGAATTTTTTCTTCTTTCCCTCTGTTTCTTTATTGAATTCTCCCTGCTTCCTGTTTTCAGGCTTATATTATTTATACCCCCTTTAGTACATGTACTTAATGCTTTAACCTCCCTTCTAGGTTACCATCCACCAGACATAGTGGAAAGAAATAGTTAATAGAGAAAAGGAGGATGTGGACCTGTCTAGAAATAGTTCTTAGGAATAAGTTCAGTGTGCATTGTCAAGATATCAGCAGTTCAGTTCACATGAATCAGAAGCAGCTTAATCCACTCATAAACATAATTCACAAATCAGCAACTTCATCTCAGTCAGGAAGAAACCATGAGGCTCTGCCCATTGACCTCTATGAAGTCAAAGCAAACAATGACCAGCAAAAAGTGGCAAGGTGTACCAATACCACACAGCGTCATCCACTGTCTGTTGGCTTATATTTATATTTCCAAACATCATGTGTTCTCTCAAATATCACATGCCCTTTTCACAAGCTGCTTCCAGAAAAACACCATGTGTTTCTTCTTAGAAAAACCTCTTCCCATGTGTCTACTTCAGAAAAAACATCCTCTCTCCAGACAAACATTGCATGACACAACTGACTCTTCAATGAATCCAGAAATTTCCACTTTACCCTAAACCTGTTTCCCATTTCTTCTATACTATCACTTGTATCCTGATATTCTTCTAATGTTTCCCCCAATCACCTGCATGGTCAATTCTTATTACCCCTTGTTTCTTCCAATACTAAAGGTTACACACTCACATCTGAAGACTTGGAGTTAGGAACCATAGAAGAGAGAGAACACACAGTGTTTCTCCTTTTGAGTTACTTTAGTCAATATTTTCTTGTTTCGATCACTTATGTGCACATTTTATGATTTCATTCTTCTTTACAAATGAATACAGTTCCATGGTGTGTTTGTGCCACATTTTTGTGGTCTTGTGACACTTGGATAGTTGGTTTTTATTTTCTATCCATGTGGCTAGTAGTGTAGTAGAGTAGGATGTTGAGTTGTTTGCTCAGATGTAAAGGGGTTTATGTTTAAAATTTTTGAGAGTTCTCCATTTGGACTTTCATGATAGCTGCACAAATCAGCGGGCACTCCCATCAACAGTGAGTGGGGCTCTTCTTTATCTACACCCCCTCCAGCATTTGTTGCCACCTTTTCTCCTGATATTTTTTCATTCTTACTGGGATAAAATAAAATCTTAAATTTATTTTGTTTTACATCTTTTTATTGCTAAGGATGATAAACATATATGTGATATTTCTTAGCCAGTTTTTTTTTGAGAACTCTCTGCTCATTTTCTTTTTTAAGTGTTTTTAATTGAGAAGAGTTTTATTCATACAGTATATTCTGATCACAGTTTCTCCCCCAATACCTCTCATATCTTCCCTATTATGTTTCCATCCACACTCTTTTCTTCCCTCCCTACCTCCCTCCCTCCCTCCCTCTCTCTCTCTTCTCTCTCTCTCTCTCTCTCTCTCTCTCTCTCTCTCTCTCTCTCTCTCTCTCCTTATTATTAGAAAACAAAATAGCAACTAAAATAACCAACCCAGAATAAAATAAAATAAACAAACAAAATAAAATAAAATAAGGGGGGGCAGAGAAAAAACACAAAAAACATGAATGCAGACACACCCATTCACTTACCCAGAAATCTCATAAAAACACAAAATTGGGAACCATGATACATAATCAAAAGACTTTTAAGATAGAAAAATGCCCAGATATTAGGGGACAAAAATGCCTCCCAAAATACCATGATTTAGTTTTATGTTGTTCACCAACTGCTAAGCATGGGACCTGCCCTCAAGTATGATTTATATCTCCTGTATGACTCTGTTGGAGAGAACAGGGTTTTTTTTTTTTTTTTTTTTTTTTTTTTTTTTTTTTTGATTTGCAGGTGATTGTTAACTGGAGACAGCTTCTAGGTTAGAGATGTGACCTTGTGTGTACTTCTCTGAGCACCAGGATCCCATCTTGTTTAGGCATGTGCAGGCTTATGCATACTACTACAGTCTCTGTGAATTCATATGTGTGTCAAGCTTACTGTGCCTGGAAGCCTGATTTTCTTGGGCTTTTCATCCACACTGGCTTTTACAATCTTTTCTTCTCTTCTTCTGTAGAATTCCCTGAGCTGTGATGGGGGCATCTAACAAAGACATCTCTTTAATACTGAGCATTCACTCTCTGCACATTATACAGTTGTAAGTCTCTCTATTTTCTCCCATTTACCATAGGAGGAAGCATGTCTGATGGTGGCTGATTAAAACACTGATATATAATAGATATATATCAGTCTATCAACATGTATATAATGCATAGCAGAATATTATTAGAAGTAATACATTTGATATGTTCCGTCATAACAGTTCCTCATCTGTTTCACAAATGTCATTTAAGACCATCGGAAAATTTTACATTATGATTCATAACAGCAGCAAAATTACAGTGATGAAGTAGCAACAAATATCATTTATGGTTGGGGTCAGCACAGCATGGGAAACTCTTTAAAGAATCATAGCATTAGGAAGGTTGAGAACCACTGTTTTAGCATAACAGTAATACTTGATTTCCTCCTAGGCCTATGGCCTGTTTGGTCTCAGATTTTGGCCACCTGAGCAGTGTCAGGCATGAGCTCCATCTCATGGAGTAACCTTAAATCCAATCAGATAGTGATTTGTCACTCCCACGACATTTATGCCACTATTGTATCAGCGTATCCTGCAGACAGGTCACTATGGAGAGAAGTTTGGTGTTTACCTTCCTTCTCTGGCAGTATACAGAGTTTCTTCCAGCATGGTGAATTTCAGGGTGAAGTCTGGCTCATTTTCCTTAATAGGTCTTTTGTATTTTTTAAGTATTTGCTTTTGGACTCTTTATTCCGGATATCAAATAAATGGTCTAGAATAGATTGTGTCCCACTCCTTGGGCTTCTTTCTCACTTGTTTCATTGTTTACTTAGCTACACAGAAGCTTCTCAGTTTTATGTGGCCTCACTTGTCAGCTGTTAACCTTAATGAAGTCATATTCAGAAAGTTCTTTCCTACGCTACATGTTTTACTTTCAGGTGGAGTTAGTTTTGTGCAAGACCATAGCTGACAGCATTGTTATGCACATTGCCACCTGCTTCACCAGCACCATTGGTTGAAGATGCTGTCTTCTCTCACATGTGTGTATTTCTAGCATCCTTGTCAAATAGCAGATGGCTGTATTGATGTACTCTCATCTCTGGTTCATCTCTTCTGTTTTACCACTTTACCTGCCAGTTTATATGCCAATACTATTCTGTTTTTATTCTATGGCTCTGTAAAATTTCTTGAAATCTAGGATTGTAAAACTTCTAATATTGTTCTTTTGTCTGAGGATTATTTTGGCTTTCTGCAATTATTTGTGTTTCCAAATTGAATGTAGGGTTATTTTTTTCCTATTTCTGTGAGAATGATATGGGCGTTTGATGATGATTAGATTGAATCTGTAAGTAATTTTTGATAGACTTATTGTTTTTTACATTACTTCTAGCAATCTATGGCTATGGGAAGTCTTTCTGTCTTCTGGTGTCTTCCTCTGTTGATCTCTTTTCCTCTCTCCTCACCCTTTATTTAAAGTTTTTATTGTATAGATTGTTCGCCTTCTTGGTTTGGCTTATTCCTTGAAATTTTATTTTCCTTGTGGTACTATGAATAGAAATATGTCCATTGTTTCTTTCTTTGT
This sequence comes from Micromys minutus, assembly GCF_963924665.1. Lineage (NCBI taxonomy): Eukaryota > Metazoa > Chordata > Mammalia > Rodentia > Muridae > Micromys > Micromys minutus. Next base: position 44,630,537 of record NC_137969.1, read on the forward strand.
GTGTTTGTTGGTGGAATATAGAAAAGCTAGTGATATTTACAAGTTGACTCTGTATCCTGTCACTTTGCTAATTGTTAATTATTTGAAATTGTTAATCATTTCTAGAAGTTTTCTGGTATAATTTTTAGGATTTTTGTATAATATTATATCATCTGCAAGTAGCAATATTTTAAACTTATATTCATGTTATATTTGTTTAATTTTCTTTTCTCGCCTTATTGAGCCACCCAGCACTTTGAGCACAATGTTGAAAAGGAATAGGTTTAGTGGACAGTCATGTGTTTTTCCTAATTTCCATGAATTGCTTCAAGATTTTCTGGAGGTAATGATTCTGGGGTGTGTTTGCTATAGATAGCCCTCATTATGTTGAGGTCCCTCCCTCCAGTCCTGTTCTAATTGGTTTTTGTCAAAGGCTTCTTTTGTATCTATTGAGACAATTATATGATTTTATCTCTAAATTCACTTATGTCATTTATTATATTTATTGACTTGTATAGTGGAAAGTAGTCATATGCAAAGAAACTAAAAGAAATTGTATATCCTGACTGTGAAGATCAGCACCCCAATCAGCAGGAAGTAGTCTATCAATGATGTTGCCCCCTTTCTCCTCTATCCTTTTTTCTCACCTATCTAGTCTTAAGGGCATTGAGTGCAAGAAAGGGATGGGGAAATGTGGAAGAAAGAAGTAACCACAAAGTAGAAAAAGTCAAGCTACAGGTGGTACCCAGATGTGGGGCTAGACAGACTAGGAAATGTAATTACAAATGCCTCAGAGAAAATGGCAGGGGATGAAGGAATAGAAATCTCTTTTTAGAATGCCAGCAATAATTTATTATGGCCACTACTACTAGGATGTCCTCCATTTTGCTTCCAGAGGGTATTTCGTCCTCCTCCTCCTCTTCCTTCTCCTTCTCTTCCTCGTCCTCCTCTTTCTCCTCTTCTTCCTCCTCCTTTTCCTCTTTTTCTTCCTCTTATTTTTCTTCCTCTTCATATATTCGGTTTCAATAAATGTTGGGATAATGGCTAAATAGTTGGAAAAATTGCGGGTGGAAATGGAGAGACCCTAGAAACAAGAAATAGGTAAAATGAGAAAACACAGGTTCGCTCTTCTCTCTCATATCAGAAAGGGTCACAGAATTAGCTATGCAACTGAAACAATTAAGAATGGAATTGGAAGCCTTTGGGAGGTAAGGAGCACTGGAAATGGGAGAGGATTAGGACTCAGTTCAGGTGACTGAACAAGGAAATGGGTATTTTCCTGCTGGAGGAAAGAGAAAGAAACTGTGGCAGAGGGCAGTCAGGTCAGAGAAAACTGAAAAGGCCAAAGGACAGTCTGATGAAACAGCCCATTTCAAGAGAAGTTGTTAATCTCAAACCTACAACATGGCCAGAGTAGGAGGAGGGATGGCCCTAAGTTACAAAATCACCACCATTGGCTTTCACAGTATTCATAGGACACATGCCTGCTAACAGTGGGGAACAAAGTTATGAGGAGATAGGATGTTGTGCTATAAAAATGATAGATCTAAGACATTTAAAAGATGCTAATTTTATGTATGATGCACTTGCCTTATGTAAAACAAATTCTAAATAACTGGGGTACTCAATAAAATTATTCCTTAATACTGGAAGGGCTTAGTGACACCTGTACTAGAGGCTGACCCATGTTGCAATGCTTGACATGGTGGAGGGAAGAATCCATGCATATGGACCAGTAAAATAGAGGGAGGGGGATGAAAGTAGTCAAAGATCAGTTGCTGGGTGAAGGGCAGTACTCTTACATACAAGAACAGGTTCAATCTGAGGATGCTACTGTAGAACAATGTTGATTTGTAGCTTTAAGAGCTTGGGAAAATATGAGGAGCCCAGGAAAAGGTCCACTGTATTTGCACACATTATACAAGGCTCCAGAGAAACCACCACTGATTTTTTTTTTTAACAAAAATTAGTCTTAGCTGTGAACAAAGCCATAACTAACTATGATGCAAGGTATTGATAGAGACATTAAACCAAAATGGGCGAATGTTGGGATTCTGTAAACCCCACCCCTCAATTACCTGAAGGTAGCCAGTTATGCTCTGCCCTAGTGACCTGACACTATAAAGGGGGCTGTTTGCCCCCTCCTCTCTCTCTTGGCCCCTCTTGCCTCCTGGCTCTCTTGCTCTCCCACCCCTATCCCTCCTCTTCCCCTCCCCCTCCCCCTCTCCCTCCATGTGCTCATGGCCAGCCTCTACTCCTCTATTCCCCCCCCCTCTGCCTCTACCACCCTCTTAACTCTCCCATGACATGAATAAACTCTATTCTGTACTTAAAAAAAAAGAAAAAGAAAATGTGTATCTGGTAAAAAAAAGTTATTAAGCCATAAAATGTATGAAGTGCCTATAGAGGAATGGTTAAGGAATACAACTGATTTTGGTTCTAATGTGTACTATGCTAATATTATACAGTTCAAGTTATAGCTAGAGGTCTCTGATATCAAATACCCAGTGCTTCAATTGCAGGTAATGTGGTAATTTGCAAAGAAACTGTGACCAAACCACTAAAGGTATCAGATTTCAAAATGCTTGGTTTGTTAACTTTGAGAAATATGGTACTTACTACCGGAAAGGTAAACAACACATCTCTAGGGGTAATGTTTTTTAAAAAGTATAAACCAGAAAGAAAGCCTAGGCCTCCAGTTGTGTAGAGGTGATCTGGCAGGGTTGCTATTGGACCAGTGAGTGTAGGTCCAAGAGAGAGATATCAAAGGCAATTTCTTATGTTGAGAAACAGCCTTGGGGGCCTGGCTCAGGCCATAGCAGAAATTACAGTCCATTTCAGCTTAAGGAGCAACAGCAGCCAAGAGTCACTGGGCTATAGGAAAAACTGGAATTAAGTCAGCCTATATAATAAAAAATGGGTTAACATCAGAATGGTAGCCTGAAAAAGTCTTGTTTGGGGACATGAGTTTGTTTATATTTTCACAGGAAATGAAAAGCTCTGGATAAACATAAAATTTATAATAATTAGAATTGCACAAGAGAGATCTGAAAATATTGGCCACTAACCCGAAAAGTTTAGTTCATTGAAAATGTTTCTCTATAATTTTCTAGCTATACCACATAGCACAACTAATGGCTTAAAACAGAAAGGGGGAAATATAGTGATAATTTTGGCATTTTGTTTTTTAAAAAAAAACACAGAAATATTGTTTTCATTTTAATCCCAGGCATAAGAGTCTGCTTCAGATTGACCATGGAAGCTGACTATTACTTGCCCCATGCAGGGGTGTTCTGCACCCTTTGCTGCAGATGTTTCTGCAGTTGTGTGATATTTGAAATTCTGGGGACTTCTCAGAGGGTAGATAAACGCTAGGGCCCCAAGAGGTGGGGTAGGTTGCTATTTGTTGGCTGGTTGCTCTTGGTCATGGTTTGTTAACTTGTCATGCACAAAGAAGAAACAAGAAGACATTAGATATCCTGACTGTGAAGATCAAACTTGCCTCAAGGAACTTGACACCCCTAATCAACAAAAAACAGTCTAAGGATAATGTTGCTCCCTTTCCCCTCTTTCCTTCTTTCTCTTTTATCCCGTGTTAGGGGTTGAAATGGTGAAACGGAGTGAAGAAGGGTGGGAGAAGGAAGATCCTGCAAAGTAGCCAAAGTCCAGCTACAGACTTTTAATTTGTTGAATGTAGGTGCCTTAAATTCTTGTTTCTCTTAGGTCTGAATTTAATTTCCCAGAAGCTGTGCTGTATTTGTGTCTTCATTTTCATCTAGCTCCAGGATTTTGTTGTTGTTGTTTCTTTCTTACTTTCAACTTTGGCCCATTTAGGATTGAGCTATTTAATCTTTATTAGTTTGTATGGTTATTAGAGATTTGTTTGTGGTCAGTCTTGGGTTTTGTTTCATTGTGGTCAGATATGAAATTTTCAGGTCTGTCTCGTGTTCTGGTGTGTGTTCTGCTTTAGAGAAGCTTCAGTGAGCAGCTGAGTAGGTTCTTTCATGTTTGGGTGGACTGTTCTGTACTTATGTTAGGTCCGCTTAATGTGTCTCATTTCATTATGATTTTTCTCTGATTTTTAAGGTAACCCAACACTTGAGGAAAGTAGGGTATTCAAATCACATAATACTAATTGCTTGATGTTAAACATTTGTTTTTAATTCTACTTTTAAAGATATTGAGTAAAATAAAATTTACTTCCTGTGTGTTGGATAGTAATGTCTTTTAGTTTAATTGTTCCCTTGATTATAACGGTGTGTCTCTCATTAATTTGGTTAAAGTCTGTAGTGTTAACTCTCAGGATATCGATGCTGTCTTGATTCCCAGTCCTATTTGGTTGAAGTACTTTTTTCCATCCTTTCATTTTAAGGCAGTATATGGCTTTGAAGCTAAAATGAGGTTTTAATAGACAAAAAAAGATAGATTTTTCTTAATGCATTCATCTAGCCTGTTTTTGATTAGAAATTGAAGCAATTGATACTTAATGTTATTATTCTAAAATGTATGGTGCTGAAAGATGGGTTTCCCCCTCTTTTTGTATTTATATCTACTTTGTGTTTCCATAGTTACAGCTTCATTTGTTTGTTTGTTTGTGTGTGTGCTTGCTTGTGTCTTACAGCCCCCTGGATATGCTTATCTTCTCTTCAGTCTGAAGTATTGCTTCCAGTATTCTTTATATGTTATTCTCCTGGATATGAATTATTTTAGCCTGTCAGTATAATGGAGAGGCTTCCCTTCTTCAGGTGTTAACTAAGAGGCCATGAGGGGTTTTTACTGCTCTATTTGCTGCTTTCTATGCTTTTTTTTTTCTGAATGGGAAAGTTTTCTTCTGTGAACTTGAAGATCTAGTCTGTGTTGAGATGATTTGACATGGGATCATTTTTTTTTTTTTTTACATCTCTGCATAAAATTTGAATATTTGGTCTTCTCATAGTGTTCCACAATTTTGGCATATTCATTTCCTATGCTTTTTAGTTTTTTCATAATCATTGATTGCCTGGTCAAAATTTCCTACTTTACTTTTAAGTCCTCATAATCTGTCTTCTTTTTGAGCAATTTCTCTTGTAAAGCTTTTCATTAAGTATTCTTGTTGGGTTATTTAGTTTTTAATTCTGTCTCTCTCTCAGCTTGAACTATCTTAAGTATTTCTACTTCTTCCTTGAATTTGGTTGTCCAATCCTGGATTGTCTTCATCATTTCATACACCCATTTTTTTGGTTTTTACATTTTTTTATTGGATATTCTCTGTATTTACATTTCCAATGTTATCCCCTTTCCCCCAACTGTAATTCCCCTCCCGCTACCCCTGCTTCCATAAAGGTGCTCCTTCACCCAACAACCCTGTCTAACTCAGCACCTTGGCATCCCCCTACACTGGGAGAACAAACCTTCACTGGACCAAAAACCTCTTCATCCATTAGTGCTAGACACTGCTATCCTCTGCTACATATGCAACTGGAGCCATGGGTCTCTCCATGTGTACTCACTGGGTTAATATTTTAGTCTCTCGGTATTCTGGAGTATTTGGTTGGTTTATAATGTTGTTATTCCAATGAGGGTGCAGACCCTTTCAGCTCCTACAGTCCTTTCTTTATCTCTTTCATTGGGGTCCGCCGTGTTCAATCCAATGGTTAGCTGCAAGCATCCTCAACTGTATCTGTATGACTCTGGCAAAGCCTGTGAGAAGCCATCCATTTCTGGCTCCTGCCAGTAAGCACTTCTTGGAATCAGCAATAGTGCTTGGGTTTGGTGGCTGATTGTGGTGTGAATCCCCAGGTGAGGCAGTCTCTGACTGATCTTTTCTTGAATCCCTGCTCCTCTATTTGTCCCTGTATTTCCTCTTGTAAGTGCTTTATTCTCTCTTCTAAGAAGAACTGAGGCATCCACCTTCTGGCCTTTCTTCTTTTTGTGCTCCATAAGATTTGTGAATTCTTTCTTGGTTATTCAGAGCTTTTTCGATTAGTATCTGCTTATCAGTGAGTGCATACCATGTGTGACTGAGTTACCTCACCCAGGATGATTGCTTCTAGTTCTGTCCATTTGCCAAGGAATTTCATAAAGTCATTGTTTCTAATAGCTGAGTAGTACTCCATTATGTAAATGTACCACATTTTTTTAAATCCATTCCTTTATTAAAGGACATCTGTTTTTTTTTCCAACTTCTGGCTATTATAAATAAGACTGCTATGAACATGGTGGAACACGTGTCCTGGTTAAATGTTGGAGCATCTTTTGGGTATATGCCTAGGAGTGGTATAACTGAAATCTCAGGTCGCACTATGTCCAGTTTTCTGAGGAACCACCAGACTGATTTCCAGAGTGGTTGTACCAGCTTGCAGTGCCACCAGCAATGGAGGAGTTTTCACCTTTATCCACCTGGATTTTTGATCTTAGCCATTCTGACTGGTGTGAGGTGGAATCTCAGGATTGTTTTCATTTACATTTCCCTGATGACGAAGGATATTGAGTATTTCTTTAGGTGCTTCTCAGCCATTCAGTATTTTTCAGTTGAGAATTCTTTGTTTAGTTCTGTATCCCTTTTTTAATAGGGCTACTTGATTCTCTAGAGTCTAACTTCTTGTGTTCGTAGGGTTGGTAAAGATCCTTTCCTAATCTGTTGGTTGGCAGCATTTTGTTCTCTTGACAGTGTCCTTTGCCTTACAGAAACCTTGCAATTTTATGAGGTCCCACTGGTCAATTCTTCATCTTAGAGCATAAGCCATTGGTGTTCTGGTCAGGAAATTTTCCACTGTGCCTTTGTGTTCTAAGATCTTTCCCACTTTCTCCTCTATTAGTTTCAATGTACCTGGTTTTATGTGGAGGTCTTTGATCCACTTGGACTTGAGCTTTGTACAAGGAAATAAGAAAGGATCAATTGCCTTCTTCTGCATGCTGACTGCCAGTTGAACCAGCACCATTTGTTGAAGATGCTGTCCTTTTCCCATTGAATGTTTTTAGTTCCTTTGTCAAAGATCAAATAACCATAGATGTGTGGGCTCATTTCTGGGTCTTCAATTCTGTTCCATTGATCTACCTGCCTGTCTCTGTACCAATACCATACAGTTTTTATCAGGGTTAATCTATAATACAGTCTAATTTCTCTGGATAGGACTTCCAGTACTATATTGAATAGGTAGAGAGAAAATGAGCAGCCTTGTCTATTCCCTGATTTTAGTGGGATTGCTTCAAGTTTCTCACCATTTAGTTGGATGTTGGCTACTGGTTTGCTGTATATTGCTTTTATATATTTAGGTATGGGCCTTCAATACCTGATCTTTCCAAGACTTTTAACATGAAGGGTGTTGAATGTTGTCAAAGGCTTTTTCAACATCTAATGAAATGATCATGTGTTTTTTTGTTTGTTTGTTTTAGTTTGTTTATATGGTGGATTACATTGATGGATTTCTATATATTGAATCATCCCTGCATTTCTGGGATGAAGCCTACTTGATCATGATGAATGATCATTTTTATGTGTTTCTGAATTTGGTTTACAAGAAATATATTGAGTTTTTTTGGTGAGATGTTGTACAGTATGCAGTGGGACTTTATTGATGGTATTCAAAAGAGTAGAGAGGGGTCCCTCAGCCCCTCTTGTTATAATAGGGGTCTGGAATGAAAATTGTGAAGGAAATGCTCAGTGTTGGAGACCGAGTTGAGATGGGGACTCCTCAACAACTGAGGGCCTCTCTCTTACTTTCAGTGCCCTTGCTGGGGGGTGGGTAGTCCATGGTTTCTTACTTCTTGGAGGCCATTGTAGGCCATGAGGTCCACCATAATGTTGCTATAGTCATATTCATTCATTGTCATACTAGGAAATGAGCTTCACAAAGTTGTCATTGAGAGCAATGCCAACTCCGGCATCACAGGTGGAAAAGTGGGAGTTGCTGTTGATGTTGCAGGAGACAACCTGGTCCTCAGTGTAGCCCAAGATACCCCTTAGTGGGCCTTGGGATGCCTGCTTCACCACCTTCTTGATGTCATCATACTTGGTAGGCTTCTCCAGGCAGCATGTCAGGTCCACAACAGATATATTGAGGATAGGAACATGGAAGGTCATGCCTGTGAGCTTCCCATTCAGCTCTGGGATGATGTTGCCAAAAGCCTTGGTAGCAACAGTGGATGCAGGGATGATGTTCTGGGCTGCCCCATGGCCAGCACACCACAGCTTTTCTGAGGACCCATTCATGGTCTTCTGAGTGGCAGTGATAGCATGGACTGTGATCATGAGCCCTTCCACAATGCCAAAATTGGTGCAGGATGCATTGCTGACAACCTTGAGTGAGTTGTCATATTTCTTATGGTTCACACCCATTACAAACATGGGGCACAGCTGAAGGGGTGAAGATGACCTTTTTGTCCCACCCTTTATGTGGGCCCCCGCCTTCTCCATTGCTGTGAAGATGCTAGTAGACTCCACAACATACTCAGCTCCAGCATCACCCCATTTGATATTAGCAGGATCTAGCTCCTGGAATATGATGATGGGCTTCCCATTGCTGATAAGCTTCTCACTCTCAGCTTTGACTGTGACACTGATTTTTAATGGGTAGAGTCATACTGGAACATGTAGACCATGTAGTTGAGGTCAATGAACGGGTCGCTGATAGCAGCAATCTCCACTTTGCCAGATGTAGAACAGAAGGCAACCCTGGTAACCAGGCGCCCAATACACATATGAATTGGGTAGTGTTCATTCTGTTTCTGTTTTGTAGAATAATTTGAAGAGTATTGGTATTAGGTCTTTTTAAAAGTTCTGATAGAATTATGCAATAAATCTATCTGGTCCTGGACATTTGGTGCATAAATGTTCAGAATTGAGAAATCATCTTGGTAGGTTTTTTTTTTTTCTTTGATGAGTATGAAGTATACTTCCTTATTTTTTTTTGGTAACATTTTGTTTAAAGTCAATTTTATTTATTATTGGAATACTACTCCAATTTGTTTTTTGGGACCATTTGCTTGGACAACTTATTTCCAGCCTTTTAGTCTCAGGTAGTATCTGTTTGTCTTGGTCATTGAAGTGAGTTTCCTGTATACAGCAACATGCTAGATTATAGTTATATATCTAGTCAGTTAATCTATGTCTTTTTATTGGGAAATTAAGTCCATTGATGTTAAGAGATATTAAGGAAAAATGAGTGTTGCTTCCTGTTATTTTTGTTGTTAGAGGTGGAATTATGTTTGTGTGGCTATCTTCTTTTTGGATTGTTGAAAGAAGATTACTTTCTTCTAGAGTATAGTTTCCCTCTTTGTGTTGGAGTTTTCCATCTATTATCCTTTGTAGGGCTGGATTTGTGGAAAGATGTTGTGTAAATTCGGTTTTGTCAAGGAGTATATTGGTTTCTCCATCTGTGGTACTTGAGGTTTTTTTTGCTGGGTATAGTAGCCTTGGCTGCTATTTATAATCTCATGGGATCTGTATGCCATCTGCTCAGGATTTTCTGACTTTTAGAGTCTCCGGTGCCTCTATATGTTACTTGACCTTTCCCCCTTACTATGTTTAATATTTTCTTTATTTTGTGCATTTGATGTTTTGACTATTATGTGAAAAGAGGAATTTCTTTTCTGGTCCAGTCTATTTGGTGTTTTTTAGGCTTATTTTCATGACCATGTCTTTAAGTTAGGATAGTTTTCTTCTATAATTTTGTTGAAGTTATTTACTGGCCCTTTTAGTTGGAAATCTTTGCTCTTTTAAATTATTATCCATAGACTTGGCCTTCTCATTGTGTCCTGGATTTCCTAGTTATTTTGGGTTAGAAGTTTATTCTATTTTGCATTTTCTTTGACTGTTGTGCCAATGTTATCTATGATATCTTCTGCACCCGAGATTCTCTCTTCAATCTCTTGTATTCTGTTGGTGATGCTTGCATCTATGACTCCTAATCTGTTTCCTAGGTTTTCTATCTTCAGGGTTTTCTCCCTTTGTGATTTCTTTATTGATTCTATTTCCATTTTTATACCCTAAATTATTTTGTTCAATTTCTTCACCTGTTTATTTATATTCTCCTGTAATACTTTAAGGGATTTTTGTGTGTCCTCTTTAAGGGCTTCTCCCTGTTTACTTGTGCCCTCCTGTATTTGTTTTAGAAAGTTATTTATGCCTTTATTAAAATCTTCTATCATCATCATGTGATGTGATTTTGAATCAGAATCTTGCTTTTCTGGTGTGTTGGGTTATCCAGGACTTGCTGTGGTGGGACAACTGGGTTCTCATGATGCCAAGTAACCTTGGTTTCTGTTGCTTAGATTCTTGCACTTGCCTTTCACCATCTGGTTATCTCAGGTGTTAGCTGGTCTTGCTCTCTCTGACTATGGTTTGTCCCTTCTGTAAGCCTGTGTGTCAGCACTCCTGGGAGACTGGCTCTCTCTGGGCAGAATTTGGGTATTGAGAGCTGTGGCAAGGGCTCAGCTCCAGGGTACAGTTTCAGCTACAGGGTGCAGATGGAAACTGGAAGGATCTTAAGCCAGGATGTTCCTCAGTTCTGTGTTCTGAGGGCTCTGGGTGGTTCTCTCAGAGCAGAAGTGGTGGTCTCACCTGTGTTCTTAGGTGTATCAGAGCTTCTGGAAGACCAGCTCTTTTCGGGTGGAATTTGGGTACAGAGAACTGTGGCACAGGGACCGCTCTGGGTGCAGATGGAAACCAGAAACCAGTAATTACATTTAGTTACAATGTCAATACTACCTATCAAGATATATAGCTTGGCAACTCTTGAGGACTGATCTCTGGTTTGTTTTCCTTTGTTACTGAGCCCTCTTCCTTTCTTTTCTTTCTCATGTTTATGAATTCTTTTAAAGCAAGCACTCTTTCAATGGAGAAGTGTCCACAACTCTAGAGGGGTGTTTTTTTGTTTTTTTTTTTTGTTTTTTGTTTTTTGTTTTTTGGTTTGTTTTTTTTTTTGTTTGTTTTTGTTTTTGTTATTTTCTGTGATGGTTTTTATATTCTTGGTCCAGGGCCTGACACTATTATGGGGTGTGGGCTTGTTGAAATAGGTGTGTCATTGTGGGTGTGACTGTAAGACCCTCATCCTAGCTGCCTGGACATCAATATTCTGCTAGCAGTCTTTAGATGAAGAGGTAGAACTCTCAGCTCCTTCTACACCATGCCTGCCTGGATGTTGCCATGCTCCCATTTTGATGATAATGGACTGATCCTCTGAACTTGTAAGCCAACCCCTATTAAATGTTGTTCTTATAAGAGTTGTCTTGGTCATGGTGTCTGTTCATAACAGTAAAACCCAAAAACATTGCTGTTCTTTGTTTTTGCCACCCTTCATTATTTTTTAAAGAAAAAGATATGTAGAATAAACAAAATACAAGCACTTATCCTGATATTTTTTATCTTGACATTTTTAAAAGACTGAAAATAAGTTACTTGCAGCTAGAATTTTTTTCTTGATGTACACAGTGCTCAGCTTTGCTTTTGCTTGCTACTTCTCATGTGTCTCTCTTAAAAATCTTATTTTCACTTAACTATTTTCCCAGTCCTATCTTTTTGGTTTGTTTGTTTGTTTGTGTTTTATTTTGTTTTGAAGCAAGGCAGCATTAGACTTGTGATGGTTCCCCTGGACTCAACTTCTGAAGTGATGGTTTTACAGGTATGTTCTTCCAAACCCAGCTTATTGCCCATGTTGTATTTCTGGTATGTATTATTTTTCTCATTTTTATGAGTAAAAATAACTCATGATAGGAAGGGTTTGCTTTAATTCATGGTTTGGGAGGGTGATACATTGTGGTGAAAAAGTCATGGCAGTGGACTCATTCAAAACTGAGTCTTCAGTCAGGAAGCATAGAAAATGAATGCTGATGCTCAGCTCTCATTCTTCCCCCATCTTTACTTAGTCCATTTCTTATATTTAATGTAAGAATGTGACAACAGCCTGTATTCATTCTTCTATAATTTACATTTTGTTACTTAATTTTATTTTTACAAGTAATAATTATAGGAAGAAAGAAAAAAACTGAACATTTATCAAACCAGAAGGCAAACAACAGAATTAAAGGAAATAATGGTTCTTTTTTAGTAAATGTAAGTGACATCAACTTATCAATTAAAACATACAGATTAGATAAGTACATTTAAAAAGAAGATCCAATTATTTCTTATCTCAAGAAACTCATTTCACAGGTAAAGGCTATGATAGACTGAAAGTGAAAAGAGAAAAGTAAATTTATGAGGCAAACAGTAGCTGAAACAGCTGTGCACTTACTCTGCTCCTGGCTAGGTTTCAGTCCACATCAGAAGACAGAGAGAGATGTTCAGTAAGTATGCATAAAGTGAAAATCAGCAAGAAGATACAACAGCTCTAAATATGTCTGTCCCAGATGTTGGCACTCACCATTTCCTAAACAAACTAATGGATGCAAAGTGCCTATCAGTGTTGATATAAAATAGTTTATTTGATGCATATGTAAGCAATTCAAACTAAAAACAAACCATTTTACTTCAGTTACAGCTTTAGACGAACATAATATTTGCAGAGTATTTCATGTGGTATATAGAGAATATACATTCATTTCATGTAGCATATAGAATCTGCATCATCTCAGCAACCTAGGGGGCCTTCTCTAAAAGATGGCACTGTCTGGGCCAGGAGCAAATCTTAGAAAGTACACATCAAATAACCTCTTATGTTTCATCATATAATAGTGGAAGAAAACTAGCATTTAGTAGCAAGAAAAACTATAAAAACTGTCAAAATTGGGAGAGTCATAGTACATTATTTTAGAATAATTTAATTTTTTCTTCAAAGATTTATATTATATATATATATATATATATGAGTATTTGCCCTGCATGTATATGTGTGCATGGTGTGCATACAGTACTCATGGATAAGAGGTCACCTCAAACTGGAATTTACAGATGGTTTTGAGTAACTATGTGGGTGCTGGGAACCAAAGTCGTGTCTTCTATTAGAGCATAATGACAGCACATTACTGAATGATTCATGATTCACTGAAGAAATGAGGGAGGAAATTAAAATAATCCTCAAATCAAGTGAAAATTAAAGTATTATGTATCAAAGCTTTTGGCATACAGCAAAGTAGTTAGTTGTACCAAGAAAATTTTTAGTTAGCAGTTCTCTTACATTGGAAACTCAGAGAGAGATTTAAAATAACTTAATGATGTATCCTAAAATCTCATCGAAAACTAGTCAAACCCAAAGGCATTGTGCTGTAAGAAATAATAGCATGGCATAAACTAATGAAATGGAAAATGAAAGAAGAATACATAGACTTAATCAAAGAGTTATTTAAAAAATAATTTTATAGATTTTTATTTAAAGTGACCAAAACAAACTAATAAAATTAGAGATGAAAAATAGGCATTAAACAGATTCAATTGAAATCCAGGGGTTAATTAAAGAACCATATGGTAGGATTTTCCCATAATAAATAAACATTACAGGAAGCCAATCACTGGGCAAGTAGGCAGGACTTCTGGGTTGAGAATAGAAAAAGGAAAGGCTGGAGAAGGGAATGGCCCTTTGGATGGCAGGGGCAAGGGAGACAGTCAGAATGTATGTAGCCAGAGACTGTCAGTTTGAGTGGCTGACTGGAGGGTTTCTAACATAGAATAATTTGTAAAATTAGAATGCTAGGTTGTGTGCCCAATGATTGTATTACCTATTGATTCTAAACTAAGATTGTTTTGTGTTTTTCTTCATGTGGTAACTCAACTAAGTTCCAGAGAAAGATACAGTGGCAGAGCATGGTGTGCAAAAGTGTGTCCCACCCAGCCACGGGAATTTGGAGGCTCTAGCATCCATGGTCACAGCCAGCCATGGGAATGTAGTGAGCTGGTAGGAGAGAGCGATTTTGAAGCTCCAGAGAGGCAAAGCCAGCCTGGGTGAGGTAGGCCCGGGCTAAAAAGAAAGCCTATCCGCCAGGCTGAAGACAGACCAAGGCCACCAGCTGGTGCTTAACTGGGGTCAGCATGGATTGCTTTGTAAATATCTCACACAACAGAAAACTATGACAATTTCTATTTCAAAAAACAACCTGCGAGTTAGAGGAATGGCTGGCTCACTGGTAAAAAGCACTGGCTTCTCTTTCAGAGGACCCAGGTTCAATTCCCAACAGCCACACATTCCAATCTGTAACAACCATCTGTAAGTTGCTGGAGACCTGATGTTCTTATCTGGCCCCTGTGGCATCAGGCACATATAGTTTACACTTAAATATATGCAAGCAAAACACCAATACATATACAGAAAATAGTAATTGTTTTTAAGTTAAATAAAGATAAATGCCTGGGGATCTAGAAGTGGATAAATGTAGAAGACTTGCCAAAATAAATTTAAAAATACATAAACAGTTAAACTTCTACAATGAGCAATGAGATTGAAGTTTTAGTAATTTCCTAGAATAAGGCATGATGCCTCATACTTACAATCCTATACTTGGGAGGCTGAGACGGAAGAATTGCCATGAGTTAGTGGCCAGCTTGGGCTATAGTATTAGGTCCAGTCTACTGCTGTGATGAGAAACCATCACCAACATATAGAAGAAAATATTTAATTGGGGACTTGCTTATAGATTCAGAGAATTAGTCCATTATCATCATGGTGGTGAGCATGGCAGTAAACAGGTGTGATGCTGGGGAAGTAGCTAAGAGCTACATCCTGATCTCAAAGCAGCAGGCAGAGAGAGAGGGGGGGGAGGAAAAGGGATACAGGGAGAGACAGAGACACACACTGAGCTAGGTGTAGGAGTTTGAAACCTCAAAGTCCACTCCCAGTGACACACTTCCTCTAACAATGCCACAGCATCTAATCCTTCTCAAACTATTCCACTCCCTGTGACAAGCATTCAAATATATGAACCTGTGAGGGCCATTCTTAATACCACACTATTTCAAAAAACATTTCCCAGCAAAGAAAGTCCCATGACCTGTTACATTCACTTTAAGGTATTGTGTTCCTCAAATTGCTTAAGAAAATAACAGTGGATGGTACATCTATCAGATGTTGGATTGGTAAAGATCATTTCCCAGACTGTTGGTTGCCATTGTCCTGTTGACAATGTCCTTTGCCTTACAGAAGCTTTGCAATTTTATGAGGTCCTATTTGTTGATTCTAACTTAGTAACACATACCCAGTGTAAGTAGCACAACTTACATTGGGCTAGGTCCTCCCATATCAACCATGAATCAAAAATAAAACAATAACACCACACACACACAAACAAACAACCTACAGAGATGCTCATAGGCTACTTTGACAAAGGCAACTCCTCTCTTGCAGTTATATTTTTTGGGTATGACTAGCTTTGTGTCAACTTAACAAAACCAACCAGCACAAACAGATACAAAATTATTAATAAAATACTTCATGACTAAATTAAACACAGTAAGATTCATCGGGACTGGCAGCCTGCCCACATATTGCTGGGTACCCAGAGGAGCCTCAGAAGGGCTCTTACTCCTGAGCCCACGGATGATGTGTCCACACTCCATCTTCACTGAATATCAGGAGAGAGACCTCCAAGAATGGTCAGGGACAATGAAGAAATCACAAAAGGAGACAAGCCTGAAGTTGAAAACCTAGGAAACAGATCAGGAGACATAGATGCAAGCATCACCAACATAGTACAGGAGATGGAAGAGAGAATTTCAGAGGCAGAAGATACAATAGAAAACATTGATACAACAGTCAGAGAAAATGCAAAAATCAAAAAGCTTCTAAAAAAAAAAAAAAAAAAAAAAAAACGCCAAGGATATCCAGGACACAATTAGAAGACCAAACCTAAGGATAATAGGTGTAGAAGAGGGCGAAGACTCACAACTAAAGGGCCCAGTAAATATCTTCAACAAAATCATAGAAGAAAAATTCCTTAACCTTAAGAATGAAATGATGATGAACATACAAGAAGCCTACAGAACTCCAAATAGATTGAACCAGAAAAGAAATTCTTCCCGACACATAATAGTCAAAATGCCACATATTCAAAACAAAGAAAGAATACTAAAAGCAGTAAGGGGAAAAGGACAGGTAACATATGAAAGCAGACAGATCAGAATTACAGACTTTGCAACAGAGACTATGAAACCTAGAAGATCCTAAAATGATGTGATACAGACCCTAAGAGAACACAAATGCCAGCCCAGATTACTATATCCAGCAAAATTCTCAGTTAGTATAAATGGAAAAACAAAGATATTCCAGGAGAAAAGGAAATTTACACAATATCTGTCCATAAATCCAGTCCTACAAAGGATAATAGATAGAAAACTCTAATACTAGGAAGGAAACTACACCCTAGAAAAAGCAAGAAATTAATCTTCTTGCAACAAACTGCAAAAAAGAAAAGCACATAGCATAATTTTACATCTAACAACAAAAATAGCAGGAAACAACAGTGACTGTTCCATAATATCTCTTAACATCAATGGATTCAATTCTACAATAAAAAGACATAGACTATCACTGGATACTTAAACAGGACCCAATATTTTGCAGCATATAGGAAACTCATCTCAGCAACAAAGACAGACACTAACACATGGTCAAAGGTTGGAAAGAAAACTTCCCAAGTAAATGGTCCCAAGAAACAAGTAGGAATGACCATCCTAATATTGAATAAAATCGATTTTCAACCAAAAGTAATCAAAAAAGATAAGAAAAGGCACTTTTTACTCATCTAATAGGAAAAATCTATCAAGTTGAACTCTCAATCCTGAACATCTATGCTCCAAATACAAGGGTACCCACATTCATAAAAGAAACCCTACTAAAGCTTAAAGCATATATTGCACAATACAAAATAATAGTGGGAGACTGCAACACCCAACTCTCATCAATGGACAGATCATGGAAGCAGAAACTAAACAGAGACACAGTGAAATTAACAGAAGTTATGAACCAAATGGATTTAACAGATATCTATAGAATATTTCAATGAAAACCAAAACAATATACTTTCTTCTCAGCACCTAATGGTACCTCCTTCAAAACTGACCATATAGCTGATCACAAAACAGGTCTCAACAGATCTATGAACATTGAAATAATCCTATGTATCCTATCATATCACCATGGACTAAAGCTGGTCTTCAACAACAACAAAAACAACAAAAAGCCCACACTCACATGAAAGCTAAACAATGCCCTACTCAATGATAGCTTAGTCAAGGACGTAATAAAGAAATCAAAGATGTTTTAGAATTTAATGAAAATTAAGGCAAAACATTTCTAAACTTATGGGATGCAATGAAAGTAGTGGTAAGAGGAAAACTCATAGCACTGAGAGCCTCCAAGAAGAAAATGGCGAGAGCATACATTAGCTTGTCAGCAAACCTGAAAGCTCTAAAACAAAAAGAAGCAGATAAACCCAAGAAGAGTAGATAATAGGAAATAATCAAACTTAGAGCTGAAGTCATACAAATAGAAACAAAAAAAAAAAAAAAAAAACTATAGAAAGAATCAGCAAAACCAGAATCTGGTTCTTTGAGAAATCAACAAGATAGATAAACCCTTAGCCACACTAACTAGAGATTTCAGAGAGAGTGTCCAAATTAACAAAATCATAAATGAAAGGGGAGACATAACAACAGAAACTGTGGAAATTCAAGAAATCATCAGATCCTATTACAAGAGCCTACACTCAACAAAACTGGTAAGTCTAGAGGAAGTAGAAAATTTCATAGACAAATACCAGATACAGAATTTAAATCAGGATCAGATAAGCCATTTAAACAGTCCCAGAATGCCTAAAAACAAAATAGGAGTAATCAAAAGCCTTTGAACTAAAAAAAAGCCAAGGACCTGATAGGTTTAGGGAAGAATTCTATTAGACATTCATAGAAGACCTAATACCAATACTCTCTAAACAATTTCAAAAATAGAAACAGAGGAAACACTACCGAACTTGTTCATTGAAGCCACAATTATGCTCATTGTGGAACCACACAAAGACCCTACATAGATGTCTCCTTACCTATTCAATATAGTACTGGAAGTCCTGACCAGAGCAATTAGACAACAAAAAGAAATCAAAGGGATTCACATTGGAAAGGAAAAAGTCAAAATATCACTTTTTGCAGATGATGTGATAGTATACTTAAGTGGCCCCAAAAATTACACCAGAGAACTTTTACAACTAATAAACAACTTTAGCAAAGTGTCTGGCTATAAAATTAACTCAAACAAATAAACCACCTTCCTCTATGCAATGGATAAACAGGCTGAAAAAGAAATTAGGGAATTGACACCCTTCACAATCGTCACAAAGACTATAAAATGCTTTGGGGGTGACCCTAACCAAGCAAGTGAAGGGTCTATATGACAGGAACTTCAAGATTTTGAAGAAGGAAGTTAAAGAAGATCTCAGAAGATGGAAAGATCTCCCATGCTCATGGATTGGCAGGATCAACATTGTAAAAATGGCTATCTTGCCAAAAGCAATCTACAGATTCAATGCAATCCCCATAAAAATTCCAACTCAATTCTTCATAGAATTGGAAAGAGCAATTTGCAAATTCATCTGCAAAAAAAAAAAAAAAAAAAAAAAAAAAAACTTAGAATAGCAAAATCTATTCTCAAGAATAAAAACACTTCTGGTAGAATTACCATCCCTGATCTCAAGCTATATTACAAAACAACTGTGATAAAAACTGCATGGTATTGGTACAGAGATAGGCAGGTAGATCAATGGACCAGAATTTAGGACCCAGAAATGAACACACACACACACAAATATGGTCATCTGATCTTTGACAAAGGAGCTAAAAACATTCCATGGAAAAAGGACAGCCTCTTCAACAAATGGTGCTGGTTCAGCTGGCAGTCAGCATACAGAAGAATACAAATGATCCTTTCCTATCTCCTATTTTAAATCTCAAGTGCAAGTGGATCAAAGATCTCCACATTAAACCAGGTACACTGAAACTATCAGAAGAGAAATTGGCGAAGAATTTAGAACACATAAGCACAGGGGAAATTTTCTGAACAGAACACAAATGGCTTATGCTCTCAGATAAAGAATGGACAAATGGAACCTCATGAAACTGCAAAGGTTCTGTAAGGCTAAGGACACTGTTAAGGAGACAAAACAACATCCTACAGAATGGGAAAGGATCTCTACTAATTATACATCTGATAGAGGGCTAGTATCCAATATATACAAAGAACTCAGGAAGCAAGACTTTAGAGAATCAAATAATCTTATTAAGAAATGGGGTACAGAGCTAAACAAAGAATTCTCAGCTGAGGAACACTAAATGGCTGAGAAGCACCTAAAGAAATGCTCAATATCCCTAATAATCAAGGAAATGCAAATCAAAACAATCCTGAGATTCCACCTCACACCAATTAGAATGGCTAAGATAAAAATCTCAGGTGACAGCAGATGTGGAGAAAGAGGATACTCCTCCACTGTTGGTGGGTTGTAAGCTAGTAAACCACTCTGGAAATCAGTCTGGTAGTTCCTCAGAAAATTGGACATAGTACTACCTGAAACCCCAGCTATTCTACTCCTGGGCATATATCCCAAAGATACTCCATCATAAAACAAGGACACATGCTCCACCATTTTTATAGCAGCCTTATTTATAATAGCCAGAAGCTGGAAAGAACCCAGATGTCCATCAACATATGAATGGATACGGAAAGTGTGGTACATTTACACATGACTTCATGAAATTCATAGGCAAATGGATAGAACTAGAGACTTCCTGAGTGAAGTAACCCAGTTACAAAAGAATACTAATGGTATGCACTCACTGATAAGTAGATACTAGCCCCAGAAAGCTCTGAAGGAAACAATTCATAGACATTATGAAGCTCAAAAAGAAGGAAGGCCAAAATGGGGGTGCCTCAGTCCTTTTTAGAAAAGAGAACAAAACTCTCATGGGAGTAAATGCAAGGTCAAATAGAGGAGCAGGAATTGAAGAAAAGATCACAAAGAAGCACCTGAGGATCCACCACATATGTAGTCACCAAATCCAAGCACTATTGCTGGTCCTAAAAAGTACTTACTGGCAGAAACCAGACAGAGTTGTCCCCTCAGGGACTATGCTAGAGTCATATAGATACAGCTGAGCATGCTTACAGCTAATCATCATTCTGAACTCAGGGATCCTAATGAGGATGCTAAAGAAATGACCTAAGGAGCTGAAAGGGGTTGCAACCTCATGGTAAGATTACAATATTATCAACAAGGGAACTCTCCAAAACTCCCATGGAGTAAAAATCCAACCTTTGTGCTCACTTTGAGAGACCAACTGATCCAGTTATGTATGTAGCTGAAGATAGTGTCTGGCATCAATGTAAGAAGAAGCTTTTGTTCCAGAGAGGGCACATTTTCCCAGTGTAGGGGAATGCCAAGGCAATGGGGTGGATACTGGGATCAGAAGGGAGTGCACCTTTGTGAAGGCAAATGGAGGGGGAAGGAGGAGGGGAGCAGTGTGAAGTAAAGGGATAACATCCCAAATGTAAATACAGAGTATCTAATTTAAAAAAGAGAGAGAAATAAGAAAAGATAAGTGAGGACCACCCCAAAAGACTCTAGATAGAGAACTTTAGACCAATTTCATTCATGAACAGTGATGCAAAAATACTCAATAAAATTCTTGCAAACTGAATCCAAAAACACATAAAAAAGATCATTCACCATGATCAAGTAGGCTTCATTCCAGGGATGTAGGGATGGTTCAATATAAGGAAATCTATCAATGTAATCCACTATATAAACAAACTCAAAGAAAAAATACTACATGATCATCTCTTTAGATATTAAGAAAGCATTTGACAAAATTCAACACCCCTTTATTTTTAAAGTCTTGGAAAGATCAGGAATTCAAGGCCCATACCTAAACATAGTAAAAACAATATACATCAAACTAAACAGTGAGAAATTTGAAGCAGTTCCACTAAAATCAGAGATAAGACAAGGATGCCTACTCTCCCCCTACCTATTCAATATAGTACTGGAAGTCTTGGCCAGAGCAATAAGACAACAAAAAGAGGTCAAAGGGATACAAATGGAAAAGGAAGAAGTCAAAATATCTCTATTTGCAGATGATATCATAGTATATTTACCTGACCCTCAAAATTCTACCAGAGAACTCCTACAGTTGATAAACAACTTCAGCAAAATGACTGAATATAAAATTAACTCAAAAAAATCAGTAGCCTTCTTCTACTCAAATGATAAACAGGCTGAGAAAGAAATTAGAGAATTGACACCTTTCACAATAGTAACAAAAAATAAAAAAATACCTTGGTGTGACTCTAACCAAGCAAGTGAAGGATCTATATTACAAAACCTTCAAGTCTCCAAAGAAGAAAATTGAAAAAGATCTCAGATCGTGCAAAGATCTTCCATGCTCATGGGTTGGAAGGACCAACATAGTAAAAATGGCCATCTTGCAGTTTAATGCAATGCCTATCAAAATTCCAACTCAATTCTTCATAGAGTTAGAGCAATTTGCAAATCCATCTGGAATAATTAAAAACCCAGGATTAAAGAAAAAACATTCTCAACAATAAAAAAAAAACTTCTGGGGGAATCATCATTTCTGACCCCAAGTTTCATTACAGATCAATTGTGATAAAACCTGCATGGTATTGGTAAAGAGCCAGGCAGGTAGATCAGTGCAATAGAATTGAATACCCAGAAATGAACACACACACCTATGGTCACTTGATATTTGACAAAGGAGCTAAAAACATTCCATGGAAAAAGGACAGCCTCTTCAACAAATGGTGTTGGTTCAACCGGCAGTCAGCATGCAGAAAAATGCAAATCAATCATTTCTTATCTCCTTGTACAAAGCTCAAGTCTAAGTGGATCAAAAACTTCCACATAAAACCAGGCACACTGAAACTATTAGAAGAGAAAGTGGGTAAGAGCTTATAACACATAAGCACAGGGAAATTTTCCTGAACAGAACACCAATAGCTTATGCTCTAGGATCCATAATAGACAAATAGTACCTCATGAAATTGCAAGGCAAAGGACACTGTCAAAAGGACAAAACTGTAGCCAACAGACTGGGAAAGATCTTTACCTACATCTGACAGAGGGCTACTATCCAATATATACAAAGAACTCAGAAATCTAGAGTATAGAGAATCAAATAATCCTATTAAAAATGGGGTACAGTGCTAAACAAGAATTCTCAGCTGAGGAATATCAAATGGCTGAAAAGCATCTAAAGAAGTGCTCAACATCCCTAGTCATCAGGGAAATGCAAATCAAAACAATCCTGAGATTCCACTTCACACCAGTCAGAATGGCTAAGATCAAAAACACAGGTGACAGCTGATGCTGGCAAGGATGCAGAGAAATAGAAACATTCCTCCACTGTTGGGGTTGTAAGCTGGTACAACCACTCTGGAAATCAGTCTTGCGGTTCCTCAGAAAACTGGACAAAATGCTACCTTAAGATTCAGATAGACCACTTCTAGGCATACCCCTAAGGAAGCTCCAACATAAAACATGGATACATGCTCCACTATGTTCATAGCAGCCTTATATATAAAACAGTCAGAAGGAAAGACTCCAGACATCCTTCAACTAGGAATGGATACAGAAATCACAAGATTAACCCAAAAGCTACATGGACAACCTTTGACAAAATTTATTATCCCTGCATGCTAAGAGCATGGAGAAAAAAATGTATATAGAATTTTATTTAGCTCTAAGAACAATGATAGTATTTTATTTCCAGGGAAATGAATGGAAATATAGTTAAGAAAGATAAGTCATGCTTACATGAATGGTGTTTATAATATATATAAACTTCTCTCTCTGTGTCCTCTTTTTCTCTTTCTCTTTTTCCCTCTCTCTTTTACACACACACACACACACACACACACACACACACACACACACACACACACACACGGCATGATAGTAGAAGAGAGGCTGTAAAGAGGAAGCTAAAGGCCTAAAGCAGTCAAAGAAGAACCAGACAGGGTAATAGAGGACAAAGAGGTAGAATGGAATAATCAGAACACTCATGGCACATAATATTCCGATCAGGGTAATGTTCTGAATGTTGCCCTCTGTCAAGTGTGTGGTTTTCAAATATTTGGTTTCAATCCATGTGTGTTTCCACTGTGCTGGCAGATTCCTTTGCTGGGAGGAAACCTTTCATGTGATGGAGTCCCGCTTTGCCATTGTTGACCTTGTCTGTGCTTAGGAGGTCTCTTCTCTTTAGGGCTGTGTCATGGAACTCTCCTAAGTGTTTCCTTACCATGGCTTTGCAGTTTAAGAACCAGCCTTCATTTTGAGCTAGTATGTGACACATGGTAAAAGACAGGTCTTGCTTACTCTTCTGCATGCCCAGCTTTCCCTGTCTTTTATTGAATAGACCACTTTCCCAGCTGTGTGTTCTGAGTGCTTCTTTCAAAATTAATTGCCTAAAACTGAGGCAGCCCAGTGGTAGAGCATTTGCTTAGCATTTAGGATGTCCTGGCTCTGACCCCAGCACTGCTCCACTAGCACAGCCCCCCAAAAGATTAGGGCTGTGTACCTGCTCTGTTTGCATCTATTTTCCCATGCCCTTCCTATGCTCCGTCCGTTATCTGTAGCATGTTTTGAAGTCAGGTGGTACAGTCCCTCGATCTTTGTTTTTTGTTTGTTTGTTTGTTTTCGGTGGGTATTTTTGCTGAAGTCTTTTTAAATTTTTTGTTTTGCTTTAATTTGAGCAGTTTGAGATGGTTTTATATACCAATTTAAGGAGTTTTTTTTCCCCATTTCTTTGAAAAATCATGTTGAAAATCTTCCTAGAAATTGCAGTGAATCTGTAGATCATTTTACTTTACATGATATGAATATTTTTACAACATTAATGGTTCTAGTCCTGAACATGAGATATTTTTCAATTTATTTGCATCTTTTCAGCTTTTTCCTTTAGTGACTTGTAGGCATTTTTACCTCCTAGCTAAACTTTTTTTTTTTTTTTTAAGCATTTTTTTTTTAAGGTTTGATAGTCTGCATTAAGGTCTTACTAGTTACAATGAGAAAAAAGTACAAGTAAAACAGGATTTAACACGAAATTAGTCAACGTTTTCTTAGTGTGTAAGGATTGAGCATAATGTTTTTTTTTTTTCTTGAACTTCACACAGTTGTTTCTGGGGCAGTCCAAGCCTCTGGATAAGCATCCCATTATCAGTAACTGCATATTATGTCTGTTCTTTTGTGACTGGGTTATCTCACTCAGGATGATATTCTTTAGATGCAACCATTTTCTTAAGAATTTGGTTAAGTCATTGTTTCTGATAGCTGAGTAGTACTCCATTGTGTAAATGTACCACAATTTTTGTATCCATTCATCTACTGAAGGACATCTCGGTACTTTCCAGCTTCTGGCTATTATAAATAGAGCTGCAATGAACATTGTGGTGCATGTATCTTTGTTGTATATTAGAGTATGTCTGGGGTATATGCCCAGAAGTGGAATAGCTGGATCTTCAGGTAGTACTATGTCCAATTATCTGAGGTATCGCCAGACTGATTTCCAGAGTGGTTGTATCAGTTTACAACCCCACCAACAGTGGAGAAGTGTTCCTCTTTCTCCACAACCTCGCCAGCATCTGCTGTCATCTGAGTTTCGGGTCTTGGCCAATCTGACTGGTGTGAGGTGGAATCTCAGGGTTGTTTTGATTTACATTTCCTTGATGGCTAACTATGTTGAGCACTTCCTTAGATGTTTCTCAGCCATTCCATATTCCTCAATTGAGAACATTTTGTTTAGCTCTGTACCCCATTTTTTAATAGGGTTGTTTGAATCTCTGGTGTCAAGCTTTTTGAGTTCTTTGTATACCTTGGATATTAGGCCTCTATCTGATGTGGAGTTAGTAAATATCTTTTCCCATTCTGTTGGCTGCCATTTTGTTTTCTTGACAATGTCCTTAGCCTTACAGAAACTTTGCAATCTCATTAACTCCCATTTGTTAATCTTTGACCTTAGAGCTTGGGCCATTGGTGTTTTGTTCAGAAAATTTTCTCCTGTGCCTATGTGTTCTAAGGTTTTCCCTACTTTCTTCTCTAATAGTTTCAGTGTATCTGGTTTAATGTGGAGATCTTTGATCCACTTACACTTGAACTTTGTACAAGGAGATAAGAAAGGGTCTATTTTCATTCTTCTGCATGCTGAGTGCCAGTTGGACCAACAGCATTTGTTGAATAAGCTGTCCTTTTTCCATTGAATGTTTACAGCACCTTTGTCAAAAATTAGGTGAACATATATGTGAGGGCTCATTTCTGGATCTTATATTCTATTCCATTGATCCACATGCCTATTTCTGTACCAGTACCATGCAGTTTTCAGCACAATTGCTTTGTAATATAGCTTGAGGTCAGGGATAGTGATTCCCGCAGATGTTTTCTTGTTGTTGAGGATGGATTTCGCTATTCTAGGTCTTTTGTTATTCCAGATTAAATTGCACATTGATCTTTCCAACTCAATGAAGAACTGGGTTGGTATTTTCATGGGGATTGCACTGAATCTGTAGATTGTTTTTGGTAAGATGGCCATTTTTAAAATGTTGATCCTTCCAAACCATGAGCATGGGAGATCTTTCCATTTTCTGAGGTCTTCCTCGATTTCCTTCTTTAGAGGTTTGAAGTTCTTGTCACACAGGTCCTTCATTGCTTACTTAGAGTCACACCAAGGTATTTCATAGTTTATGTGACTATTGTGAAGGGTATCTTTTCCCTAATTTCTTTCTCCACATGTTTGTCCTTTGAATATAGGAAGGCTACTGATTTGTTTGAGTTAATTTTATATCCAGCCACTTGGCTGAACTTGTTTGTCAGCTGTAATTCTCTGGTGGAATTTGTGGGGTCACTTAAGTACACTATCATGTCATCTGCAAAAAGTGATGTTTTTACTTCTTCCTTTCCGATTTGTATCCCTTTGATTTCCTTTTGCTGTCTAATTGCTCTAGCCAGGACTTCCAGTACTATGTTGAATAAATAGGGGGAGAGTGGGCAGCCTTGTCGAGTCCCTGATTTTAGTGGGATTGCTTCAAGTTTTCCACCGTTAAGTTTGATGTTGGCTGTTGGTTTGCTGTATATTGCTTTTATTATGTTTAGGTATGGACCTTAGATTCCTGTTCTTTCCAAGACTTTTAACATGAAGGTGTGTTGAATTTTGTCAAATGCTTTCTCACCATCTAGTGAGATAACCATGTGATTTTGGTGGATTACATTCTTTATATTAAACCGTCCCTGCATCCCAGGATGAAGCCTGCTTGGTCATGGTGAATGATCATTTTGATGTGTTCTTGGATTCGGTTTGCAAGGATGTTGTTGAGTATTTTTGCATCAATGTTCATAAGTGAGATTGGTCTGAAGTTTTCTTTCCTTGTAGGGTCTTTGCGTGGTTTAGGAACAAGGGTTATTGTAGCCTCAAAAAATGAGTTAGGTAGTATTCCATCTGATTCTATCTTGTGGAATAGTTTGGAGAGTATTGGTGTTATGTCAGCAAAAAATGTCTAATATAAGTATGCACTGAACCTGTCTGGACCTGGACTTTTTTTTGGCTGAGAGGCTTTTGATGACTTCTTCTATTTCTTTAGGTGTTATGGGATTATTTAGATGGTTTACCTGGTCCCGGTTTAACTTTAGGATCTTGTATCTGTATAGGAATTCATCCATTTCCTCCAAATTTTCCAACTTTATGGAGTATAGGCTTTTGTAGTAGGATCTGATGATTTCTTGAATTTCCTCAGTTTCAGTTGTTATGTCTCCACTTTCCTTTCTGATTTTGTTAATTTGGATACTCTCTATTTGCCCTCTAGTTAGTCTGGCTAAAGGTTTATCAATCTTGTTGATTTTATCAAAGAACCAGCTCTTGGTTTTATTGATTCTTTCAATGGTTCTTTTTGTTTCTATTTGGTCTATTTCTGCCCTAAGTTTGATTATTTCTTGCCATCTACTTCTTTTGGGTGTATCTGCTTCTTTTGTTCTAGAGCTTTCAGCTGTGCTGTCAAGTTGCTGATGTATGTTCTCTCCAGTTTCTTTTTGGAAGCGCTCAGGGCTATCAGTTTTCCTCTCAGTACTGCTCTCATTGCATCCCATAGGTTTGGGTATGTTGTGTTTTCGTTTTCATTGAATTCTAAAAAATCCTTAATTTCTTTCTTTATTTCTTCTTTGACCCTGCTATTGTTTAACAGATCGTTGTTTAGTTTCCCTGTGTAAGTGGGCTTTTTGTTGTCTTTGTTGTTGTTAAAGATTAGTCTTAGACCATGGTGATCTGAGAGGATGCTTGGGAGTATTTAAGTCTTATTATATCGATTGAGGCTTGTTCTGTGTCCAATTATGTGGTCAATTTTCAAGCAGGTGCCGTGAGGTGCTGAGAAGAAGTTGTATTCTTTTACTTTAGGATGAAATGTTCTGTAGATATCTATTAATTCCAGTTGGTTCATAGTCTCTGCTAGTTTTACAGTGTCCTTGTTCAGTTTCTATTTCCATGATCTGTCCATTGGTGAGAGTGGGGTACTAAAGTCTCCCACTGTTATTGTGTGGGGTGAAATGTATTTTTTGAGCTTTAGTAGGGTTTCTTTTATGAATGTGGGTGCTTTTTTATTTGGAGCATATATGTTAAGGATTGAGAGTTCCTCCTGACAGATTTCCTCCTGTAATGAGTAAAAAGTGTCCTTCCTTATCTTTTTTGACAACTTTTGGTTGGAAATTTAGTTTATTCAATATTAGAATAGCCACTCCAGCTTGCTTCTTGGGGCTGTTTGCTTGGAAGTGTTTTTCCCACCCTTTTACTCTGAGATAGTGTCTGTCTTTGTCTCTGAGATGAGTTTCCTGTATGCAGCAAAATGCTGGATTTTGTTTATGCATCCAGTCTGATAGCCTATGTCTTTTTATTGGGGAGTTGAGTCCATTTATGTTAATAGATATCAAGGAATAGTGGTTGCTGTTTCCTGCTATTATTGCTTTTGTAGGTTGAGTTGTGTCTGTGTCTCTTTCTTCTTTTGGTTTTCTTGCTTAGGAGTTTTCTTGTTTTTACTAGGATGTAGTTCTCCTCATTGTATTGGGTTTTCCACCTATAATTTGTTGTAGTGCTGGGTTTGTGGTCAGATATCGTGTAAATTTTGATTTGTCTTGAAATATCTTCATCTCTCCATCTATGGTGATTGATAGTTTTGCTGAGTATAGCAGCTTGGGCTGGCACTTGTGCTCTCTTAGGGTCTGCATGATGTCCATCCAGGCTCTTCTAGCTTTCATAGTCTCTGTTGAGAAGTCACGTGTGATTCTGATTGGTCTGCCTTTATATGTTACCTGACCTTTTTCCCTTACTGCTTTTAGTATTCTTTCTTTGCTTTGGGCACTTGGTGTTTTGACTATTATGTGTCGGGAGGAATTTCTTTTCTGGTCCAACCTTTTTGGAGTTCTGAAGGCTTCTTTTATGCTCATAGTCATTTCATTCTTAAGGGTAGGAAAGTTTTCTTCTACAATTTTGTTGAAGATTTTTACTGTGCCTTTTAGTTGATAGTCTTCTCCCTCTTCTATCCCTATTATCCTTAAGTTTGGTCTTCTCATTGTGTCCTGGATCTCCTGTACATTTTGGGTTAGGAGCTTTTTGGTTTTTGCATCTTCTCTGACTGTTTTTTCTATGTTTTCAATGTTTTCTTCGGCTCCCGAGATTTTCTCTTCCATCTCTTGTAGTCTGTTGGAAATGCTTGCATCTTTGACTCCTCATTTCTTTTTTAGGCTTTCTACTTCTTGTGTTGTTCCTTTTTGTGTTTTCTTTATTGTGTCAGTTTCTGTTTTAAATTCCTTCTTCCATTCCTTCATGTCTTTGGTTATGTTTTCTTCTAGTTCTTTGAGTTCTTTGAGTGTTTTTCTTGTTTCTTCTTTAAAAGCTTCTAATTTTTATTCTTTTCCTCCTGTAGTTGTTTAAGGGTCTCCATCATCATTTTGAGGCAGGATTTCATGTCTGAATCTTCTTTTTCTGCAGTTATTTACATTCTGCTGTTTGCTGTGATGGGAGAGCTGGGTTCTAGTGTTGCCAGGTTGTCTTGGTTTCCCTGTGATACGCTCTTTCGCTTTCCTCTTGCCATCTTGTTGTTAGTGATATGTTCTTGCGTTTCCCTTGTACCTGGCCTGTGTCCCTGGATCTCTGCTGTTCCAGGTGGCAGATGGTCCAAGCCCTGTTCTGTGTCCCAAAGCTGCTGGGTGGGAACGGAGGTCCCAGTGCTGGGTTCCTGGTCCCTCGGTCAGGCAGGGCAGGGGCGTGCTTTCCGTGCACACTTGGCAGAGATCTCTCTGCCCCCTGGCTACTTTCGGATCACCTTCTCACCAGGCCTTTATCTCTGGGACTCCGCTGGTCCAGGTCCTTGCTAAACTTCTAAATATTTTAAGGTTTTATAAACTCAGTTGTTTTCTATCTTTATTTTTCATGCTTTGCTGTTGGTATATAGAAATATTACTTGTTTTATATATTGAAACCTTACTGAATTTTTTTGTATTGGCCTCTTGATGGAATCTTAGGCTTTCTGAGTATAAAGTCATGTTATCTGTCAACTGAGACCATTTTATGTTTTCCTTTCCAGAACTGACTCATTTTATTTTCTTCTCTTGCCTAATAGCCTGGCTAGGTTTCAGTACTTTAGTGAACCAAAACATTCATCAGAGCCATATTCTTTACCTCAGTCAGAGCTCTTTAGCTGATGGTTTGTCTGAAGTGGCATTTGTTGTATTGAGAAACATTTCTACTGTGTTCTCTTCACTGCCTCTTTTTTTTATTCATGAAGAAATGTTGAATTTTCTGCCTCTATTAATAGCATGCAGGTTCTGTGCTTCATTTTGCTAATAAAGTGTTTCACATTTGTTGAATTGCATATACTGAATAAACCTGATATGGAGTTGAGCATGCTACATTTCTTAATGTTCTATTGAACTAGGTTTTGTGATGTTTGATTAAAGATTTTGTGAAATGTTCAGTGTCGATACTGGTGTGCTGGGTATCTGTTAGGTCCAGTTGATTTGTGGTGTTATTAAACTCCATTTTCTCCTGTTTTTATGCAGACGCCATATCTGTGAGAGTGGAATGTTGAAGCCACCCACTATTGCTGTTTTGCCATTAATGTACTACCTCATAGCTAGTTTTATTTATTTAATGAAATTGGCTTTATCCATGTTTGGTGCCTATATGCTTAGAGTTGAAATGTGCTCTTTATGTTTTGTTCCCTGAAGATGAAGTGACTTTCTTTGTCACCCGTTACTTGCTATGGTTTCAAGTGTACTTTGTTCAGTATTAGAATTAGCTATAACTTTGAGTTTTCTTAGTTCAACTTGCTGGAAAACTTTTTCCCATCTCTTTACTCCAAGGTAGCTTCATCTTTGATAATGAGGTGTGTTTCTTTGAGGGTTTCTGTGTGTCCTCTCTCTTTAAGCTTGTGTAGCAAGTGATTTACACACTTAGCTATTTCCCAAACACCTCCATAAACCTG
The DNA here is from genome assembly GCF_963924665.1 of Micromys minutus. Classification (NCBI taxonomy): domain Eukaryota; kingdom Metazoa; phylum Chordata; class Mammalia; order Rodentia; family Muridae; genus Micromys; species Micromys minutus. The sequence continues at coordinate 44,660,941 of NC_137969.1, forward strand.
TTATTGGTAAAATTTAACATATCATAAAATTATGCATATTGAATACAACTAGTTTTGCAATCCAGGCTTACAAATATGAAAAATGGAGCTTTTCTAAAATATAACAGTAGTGTTCCCAGACCTCCAAGTTATCATAAAGGTTGATTTGTTCCTGCTGACCTAAAGTGAGACTCCCATATTTTGAAAACCTTTGCAAATACCTTTGCCTGTATATATACCAGTATTGTCAAATGCCAGCCTACATCCATGATATATGACTTTGATTGAGTACATTCACAGGTTGGGAGCATTTTTGAATTCTATTAACTGAAAGGCTAGGAAGTCTTTAGCATGTCATTACATTGCAAATGATTTCCAGTAGAAGCTCCTTAATTGCACACCAAATGGATTTTTGGAATATGGAAATTTTCTCTACACATGCATACAGGCCTGAAAAACATTGCTCTGGTTCAAAATTAGAATATATTTCTGATTTTTATAGGAATGAAGATATCACTTTGAAAAACACATCTTTTGACAGTGTAGCCTGATATGACTTGCAATTCAAACAACCTTAGTTCTCATCAGAAGGATTTTATCACAGTGTGTTTCACAGAAACAGTTTGCCCTTGTAATTTTAGTTTAAAACATTTTCAAGTCTGCAGCTCACACTAATTCTACACCCCTTCAAAGTTCATGAATGGTGGTTGAACACAAATCTTTCAACCATTTAAAATTTTAGAAGCCATTCTTACATTGAGAAATGCACCAATACAGGCTAGTCTGTATTGATTTTTGGGCATAGTCTGCTAAGCCCTGATCACCGAAGTCTTTAGTAACTGTTCTGAGTAAATGTGCTTGTTTCCCAAGCTTTGCAACCAATGGTTAACGTTTAGAAACTTAGCCAAGATGAATGTTAACTCCCTGATGTGATGATTCATTGCATACTGTGCATACATCAAAGTATGACATTTTATTTCCTATAAATTCATATAATTCAAAAATTCAGAAATTAGTCTTTTCAATTTACATTTATTTGAATAATATGAAAGATCTTTACATAATTATAGGGCATTTATATTTATTCATTATAGAGTGCCTGTTTATATCCTTTTTCCATCTTTATTGCAGTAGAATTTTCATTACTGTGGCCATTCTGCACAGTCTAGAGCTCTTTTCAGGCCTGCACTTCCTGCGCTTACAGTGTAATTTCCATCGAGTTCTCCCATGTGCCCAGCACGTCTTCCATGCGACAGACCTGCATCCCTTTGCTGAGTGCGTCAAGCATTTCATACATATGTGCCAGCTGTCCTTCACACTGCTGCTTCCTGCTAATATGATTCTCACTGAGCCTTAAACGTTAAGATCAAAGACCAGCTCCTTTCCCTTTAGCTTCAGGATGTACAAATAATTGCCACTGAAATCTGTTGGTTTTTATAATTAACAACTGACTTATAATGATTTGGCTCTCTACTAGATTTTTAAAAGTTGAGACTGGAATTATATAATATATGTAATAATTGTATGTAACCCGAGTCTTTAAAAGTAGTACCAATATTAACATATTTTTGAGGCTCATAAAAATAAAGTTCCATATAATATTCCTTGTAGATAACTATAATCTATAGTCAACTCTTTTAGAGAGAATGTAATGGCATACATACATTCAAATAGTAGGTAAGACCTGCTATTTGAAAGGTGGAAGGAGGAGGATCATTTCAGTTTAAGAGTTTGAGACCAGCCTAGAACACATATGAACTCTCTCTCTCTCTCTCTCTCTCTCTCTCTCTCTCTCTCTCTGTGTGTGTGTGTGTGTGTGTGTGTTTGTGTGTGTGTGTGTGTAGAAAATTTCTTACCCACTAAATCCTTAGATACACACACAGAAAGAGACACAACTAAGGTTTTAATTTTTCATAAAACTAAGTGTCAGTGTTAACTTATTAGAAACATGCTTTTTACCTTATGGCTTAAAATAATTACTTACAACCATGTTCTCAAAGAAAAATCACCCTCTGTAGATAAATAATACCAACAAATTTAAACAGAAAAAAATGCCCATATCTGTTTTGCTATCTGAAGATCTTTTTCCTCTTGGACTCACTTTATAACATTATCAAGATTACATTTTAGTCAGTCCTTTGTCTCTTTATTATTTCCGAAGGATATTCATCACCTTGCCCTGGATGTGGGTGAGCTGGCCCTGGCAGAAGTGGCAAGAAGAAGAGCGTATGACATGGATGTTGAGTCAGTGTCCTCCGGAGTCGGTAAGGGCGAATTCACTTTGTAGAAAGTGCTTTGGTTCAGGGGCTGGAGAGATGGCTCAGTGGTTAAGAGCACCAACTGTTCTTCCAGCAGTCCTGAGTTCAATTCCCAGCAACCACATGGTGGCTGACACTTCCAGGGAACCCAATACCCTGGCACAGACATGCATACAGGCAAAACAACAGTGCATGTAAAATAAAATACTATGTTTTAAAAAGTACTTTTGTTCTAGGAGATTCTTAGTGTCATTTCCATTGTGTCTGTAAGGCATGACTGATTTATTTGAATTACTCTCTTTGTAGCACACTATATTTAAAAACATGAATTATTAAGCCTTCACAACTTATACAATATTTATAAATAAGCTGAGATTTTAAAAGAAATTGATAAGTAGTGGTGGCTAAGGTCACTGTTTACAATGTAAAAACATATTGCTCTTTTACATTACACTTTACTATTATTATTACTTTGTATCTATGCACCAGAACACTTGTGCTGAGGACAGAAAGCCTGTGGGAGTTGGATCTTTTCTTCCTCTATGTGGATCCCAGGGATTGGGTTAGGGTTAGGGTTAGGGTTAGGGTTAGGGTTAGGGTTAGGGTTAGGGTTAGGGTTAGGGTTGGGTTAGGGTTAGGGTTAGGGTTAGGGTTGGGTTAGGGTTAGGGTTAGGGTTAGGGTTAGGGTTGGGTTAGGGTTAGGGTTAGGGTTGTTAGGGTTAGGGTTAGGGTTAGGGTTAGGTTTGGGTTAGGGTTAGGGTTAGCGTTAGGTTTAGGGTTAGGGTTAGGGTTGGGTTAGGGTTAGGGTTAGGGTTAGGGTTAGGGTTGTTAGGGTTAGGGTTAGGGTTGTGGTTAGGGTTGTTAGGGTTAGGGTTAGGGTTAGGGTTGTTGGGTTAGGGTTAGGGTTGGGTTAGGTTTAGGGTTAGTGTTAGTTTTAGTGTTAGTGTTAGGATAGGGTGGTTAGGGTTAGGGTTAGGGTTGGGGTTAGGGTTAGGGTTAGGGTCAGGGTCAGGGTCAGGGTCAGGGTCTAATGCTGCTGAGTCTGCCACTATTGAAAATGGGATATGAAAATTCTTATTTCTCTTGGTTCTTCTATTCCTCAATGACAATCCTAAAAAACAAGCAAACACCTCTCAAGATTATAGTCCAATTGGTTTCACTGTCTGTGTAAATCCTAAACCCATTTGTTAAAAGATTCCCACTTTGGATGTGCTTTAAAAAAATACTATACCAAGTGTCCTCCCCAATCCGTCACACTGTGCTTTGGTTATTTTTGCTCCCAAATCAGCACTTCTCTGGTCACTCCAATACTTCCAGCCCAGTCCTCAAGGCATAGCACAGAAGGGGTTGCAATTCTCCAGAGCCAGCACAAACCAGTCAGAGTCCATCTATTGTAGAGGTTAAGTAGGAGAAAGAGTCCTGGGGTAGCACAGCCATGTGGTTAGTGCCTATAAAACAAAATTACCTATGTAAGAATTTGATGGTAGCAGTAACATTTAAAATAGTTTGTCTCTTCTATTTCTTCTTGCTTCTTGGTACTACATGATACATTTATATTGCTTATTAGTATGACAAGAAGAGCTAAAATAAAGAAAATATATAGGATGAGATTCTATACATAAAATTTTTTTGGAAAACACAAATCCTATAAGCCAAAACCCAATTGCTCTATTATAATAAAGGTAATAAGGTATTATATATAATATATTCTATATATAATACATCTAATAATGTATAATAACTACATTATAACTAATGTAAATTGAGGCAGTTATAAATTTTGTTGATCTAAATGGAGGATTTGTTCATTTTTATGCTACTTAATTATTTCAGGTATTATCAATCTGCAATCATCTATTGTTTAAGGAATTAATGTGTTGGGTTATGTTAAATACAAGAATAAACCTGGGAAGATTTATAAGAATGGCTGTTTGAGTTTGTAGAACACAATATGGTGACAGCAGGCCTTTAGCATTCAGCTGTTTACTGCCAAGACCTTTTCTGTGCCTAGCTGTCCAGTCTGCAACATATGCTTAGTACCTATGTTATATGTAACTTATATATAGCATACCTTAGTAACTATGCCTATGTTATAATATATTAAATTATATTGTATTATATTATATTTTATTATATTATTATATTATATTATATTATACTAGTGTGTGATTGAAGATAGTTAATTCATGCTTTGAACAGTGAGTGGCAAAGAGTAAACTTAGCAATGGCTACCTATTAATAGTGCCTTTCAAATTAAAACATGGCATGTATTTGTAGTAAGAAAAATTCTGTGATAAGCTACAATGCCTATATAATGTAGGTGAAGTGTTAGTGATTCTTTTTGATTATATACTAATTCCTACCAAGTTAAGGTTTCACATTATTAAACATGGAATAAATTGCTTATGTTGGCTAAGAAGTAAGTGTGGGCACCCCAATAAGGTTTTCTTTAAAAGAAGACTTTGTTTTGTGATTGTAATGTTTGCATTATAAGGCTGAGAAGTTAGACTGACATCAGTCTGCAATACAATGTAAAGCATGTGGTGAATCTGTTCTTACACATTGATTCATTACCCAGGCTAAATATGTGTGTGGTCTCTGGTTTGAGCCTAGGAATACTCCCTAGGAATGATATTAGGTGAGATATTTGCTTTGGCGTATTCCTAGTATGCCATTGAGCAGAAGATTCTTCTCCCACTGAGGACAGACAAGGCAGCCCAGCTAGTAGAACTTCTCCCACATACAAGTAACTACTTTTGGGATAGCCCCTGTCCAGTTGTTCTGGATGAACACAAAGGCCAAAATGTACATCTACTACAGATGAGTAGGAAGGGATAGGTCCAGCCTATGTACGTTCATTGATTGTTGGCTCAGTCTCTGAGAGCCCCTGAGCTCCAGGTTAGTTGACTCTGTTAGTCTTCCTGGGGAGTTATGATCCCCTTTGGGTCACAACCCTTCCTCCTATTCTTCCGTGAAAGTCACCAAGCTCTATCTACTGTTTAGCTGTAGATATCTGTGTCTCTCTGAGTCAGCTGCTGTGTGGAGCCTCTTAGAGAACAGCATGTTCCTGTTTGCAATCATAGCAAATTTAAAGTGCATGGGGGGATGTAGAGCAGGAAAGGATACCGAGGGGGCCCCACCCACTCAGAGAAGAAGGGGAGAGGAAAAGGGAAGGCTTGTGAGAGGAAGTAACACAGGGTGGTGAGCACAATGTAAAGTGAATAAGTAAAAACATAAATGAATGAAATAAAAAAGATAAAATGTCTTACTCCATTTTCACAATCCAAACAATCCAAGTAACCCTCCAAGCGAGGCAGAGCAGGTGCTAATAATCACTTCACCAACACCAGGCTGAGTCCTTGTCTTGCTTTTTGCTCACCAATAGGGTGTCTATTCAGCAGCACTGTGCCTGACAGACTACATACTATCATCTGCTCTACCTAGGAGATGTGTGCATCCCAGCCTGCCTGTGATCCATCTTCCCTTCCTACCACATGTCAAGTGTGCTCTAGCAATGTCTGTATAAAAGCATAGTTCTAACCTTTCATTATCATAAGCACTTCAAGTATTACTGACTGCTTGGCTTGGCTTCTGGGCTCTGTACAAAGTTCCATTACCACTGAGAGATGGATAGTCATCCGGTGACTCCTAAAATACTATGATTTCCTGTCCCCCAAACCACCCCCAGCCCCGTGTCTGTCTGTCTGTGTGCCTGTGTGTGCTTTGGGATATGGCAACCACAGAATATGATATTTCAAATAAGACAAATTCTTTTGATTTTCCTTTAGATTAAGTATTCATTTCTAAGACAGATAACTATTATTTAAACATTTCAGGAGACATTGTCATTATGTAAACACTATTTAATTGTTTTCCTCTTGGGACTGGGATTGCATGCAGGGCCACATCTATACCAGCCAAGTGCTCTCCTGCAGCACCAATGCTAACACAGGTTTGAACCCTGAAATAGTAAATCGTTACACTCAGAAAGGCATAGGCTTCTCTAAACTTGCCTATCATTAAATAACCAGTTACTAAGCAAAGGATGGTAGTATTTTATTGAGGGGAAACTGTAAATGTTAAAGAACTGCAGCTATTCTTAGAAAAGAGTCAAATACCTAAAATTTATCACTTATGATTTGGGGATAGAATGATGGACATTTAACTTTTCTACAGGAAAGCTGAAGGCGTGTTGCTCGAGTGTGGGTATATATCGGTAAAGATAGCTAGTGAACCATACAGTTAACAAATGGAATGCATGTTGATGTGGCTGGTCTGGAGCATAACAAGTTAGCTTCATTCAGTAATCCTAGATACGTACTGAGAGACTCCTGCAGTGATGTGCCATAAGCACCATCACTGTGGAAAGAGGCTGAAAGGATGCTTAGTCAGCTGAGTGCTCGCTGGACAAGCATGGGATCCAGTGTGGATCCCCAGCACCCACAGACAAGGCCAAGGAAAGGCAGCACATCCTTATTGTCCTAGGGTAACATGTTGCGAGGGAGAGACAGAGGATCTCTGGGGCTTGCTGCCAGGCAGTCTATCTAAATCAGTGAGCTCCATGTTCAATCAGAAACCATCTCAAAAAAGTAAAGCAGGGGCCTGGTGAGATGTCTCAGTTAAGAACATGTGAGGACTCAAGTTCAGCTCATAGCTCTCACAAGGCAGCTCAGTATATTGGTAACTCCTGTTCTAGGAGTTCTGATGCTCTCTTACCAGCTTTGCAGGCATTTGTGGGACACACACACACACACACATACACACACACACACACACACACACACACACACACACACACACACACAAAATGTGGGCATCAGAAAGATGACTCCTTCAGTAAAGTGTTTGCATTGCAAACTTGGGGACCTAAATCCAGATCCCCCAGAGACCACCTAAAAAGGCAGGTTTCCGGGGCTGGTAAGATAGTTGGTTGAGAAAGCACAGGCCTGAGTTCACTTCTCAGCACCCACATAGAGCTCACAACAGTCCCAGAGAATCTGATATCCTCTCTGGCTTCTGAGGGCACTAGGCACACACATGCTGTCTCATCTCTAAACTGCCATCAGAGTTTAACACCGCTGGTTATGGGCATTTGTTTTCAAAGTATTCATCTGTGTGGTCTTGTCTCCACAACTCAAGAGATGACCAGGGCTCTAAGTCTACTTTTTGAATGAAATGCAGTGAAGTTGAATCACTTAGCACGTGAACACAATGGTCACTAAGAGAACACTCACAACATGAGTTGTGTAATCTTAGCCACTGCTTATCAATCAATGTATGTTGGAGAATATGGTGGACTATGTGATGGTCTCAACTTCACACTTGTTTTATAGATATTGAAAAAGTATGGTGCAGATACATCAGTTGTTGACAAACAGAGATGTTGTCTACACTACATTGAGTCTAAAGCTGGAATAGTATCAAGATAAGAGTTTAAAAAAGGGATTTTCAACCTTCCTAATGCTGTGACCCTTTAATTCAGTTCTTCATGTTGTGGTAACCCCCACCCCACCATAAAATTATTTTATTGCTACTTCACAACTGTAGTTTTGCTATTGTTATGAATTGTAATGTAAATAGCTGATATACAAGATACCTGATATATGACCCCCAAGAGGGTTACGACTCCCAGGTTGAGAACCACTAATATAAAGGAATCAGTTTTTCTGGAAAATAATTACTAAATGTTAGCACATGTTATTCACTAGGCACAGTTATAGCCATGTTTTGTATTTATAGGAACCATAGGAGTATTAATGTTCTACTTTAGAAATGAGAACATAGACTCAGAACTCCAGAGCGGAGTTAAAGACCGTGCTCATTTGACTGAATATTGTGCATTCGAAGTCACTGACCACTGTCTGTCCTGCTGCCACTGCCGTGACAATAACACTGAATTACTACTGTAATTTAAGAATTTAAGAATTCTTGGACACACACACACACACACACACACACACACACACACACACACACACACGGGTGTGTCTTTGTCTTCTTAGTTTTCCACATATGCTAAACAACACCAAACAAGGCTTTCTTTGATGTGTGGGCAGCAAACTGCCAAAAGGTGGCTCTGAGCCCATCTCAGGTTCTTCAGAGCTGTTGTGTGGCAAGCAGATACATCCTACTAAGCAATGTTTACTCTGTTGACCCTGGGTGTCCCTGCCCTCATTAGTGGGAAGCAATTTCTGAAATTACAGGGGGCTGAATTGTTTGTTTAGTGGGAGTACTTTGACTGGCGACTGTATTTATGATATATAGATATATTATCAATATAATATGATATGATATAATAGTCTAAAGAAGTTGTATGTGAGTTTCTTTCTTCAGCTGGAGAAATTCTTTCTGGTACATCTCCTGGGTCTCATGACTTCTCACTTCCGTTACCACTAGAACCACAATTGAAAGCATTTAGAGCCAGTCAAGTTTACATTTTATGGTGGTTCTCTTAGTAAGTGCATCGGTACATTTTCTACTGATTTTAATTTCATTTGTGTTGTTCTTTATTGTGCACAGCAGTGAGTTGTCATGTTCTCTCTGAGCCTTTCTGTGGAGGAAGCAGACAGGTCTGTGCTCACAGATTCATAGCCAAAGGCAGAAGACAGACAAAATGGGAAAGAGAAAAATACTGGGTCTGTTAAAAAAAACCTCCAGTCTTTTTCAGAATTAAATTTACTCATAAGTATATTATTTATAAATATTGCTGCAATCATATGCAGAGAATCTTGTTTCATTATTTTGTGAAACTTACAGTTTTTTTTTTCAAGATGGCAGTTTAGGTATTTGAAATAGATTCACTTAAGCAGAAGAAATGGCTGGCAGGTGTTCTCATACTGGGTGGTGTGCACGCTAAGTTTTCATAACCTTTCTTCTGTTTAGTCAAACTGATGTGACTGAATAGAACGTAACACCAAGTCTCATGTCTGGAATTTTAAGAAATTTTGAAAACAACCTGTAAAAGGTTTCTTTTTCTTTTTTTCTTTCTTTTTTTTTTTTTTTTTTTTTTTAGATTGTTTGGAACTTACTCTATAGACCAGTTGTCCCTAGACTCAGACCACCCACTTGCCCATCCTTAGTGCACCACCACAGCAGGCTGTACCACCACAGCAGGCTACACTGCCACAGCAGGCTATACCACCACAGCAGAATACACCACCACAGCAGGCTTTCTTTACTGACAGATTGGAACCAATTGGGGCACAGGACCTTAGCATTAGAACTGTTCCTACAGTTGCCCATATAACAAACGTGCTACCTTGCACCAATGGTGTTGTTGCCTTGCTTGGCCAACTGGCAGTATCACCCTTGGTCCACAACGGGGCAAAGCTGATGAGGACAGTTCTTCCCTGACAGCCTGCTCAGCACTTCCTGGCACTGAGGGCTGCCCAGCAGGGAGGGCACTTCTAGCTTTGTTCTAGCTAGCTGTCTTCTGTATCTCATGACCAAAGCATCTACACCATCCTTGCATTCCACCATTATGCCATGAGACTGTACAAACTCTTTTATTTCTTATATGTCAAAACTGCCAAATTTGGAGATTAAAAAGTAGCTGAAATATAATGTTCTTGGGTAAGATGTATAAATGAAATGCTGCTTCCATATGCCTCTAAATGCACCAAAAAGAAAAAAGAAAAAATCTGGGTAACTGTTGAATTTACCTCAAGGAAGGAAAAAAAAAAGAATAAAGAGGGAAAAGATTGAGGGAGATTAAAAAAAAAAAAAAAACCCCAGGAATCACAAAAGAAGAAAGGACAACTGGAAGGTGTAGAGAAACAGAAAGCTTATGTAGCAAAATGTAGGAGACAAGTAGTCCTAGCCTTAAGACAAGCCTACAGTTTCCAAGGCCTTAAGTCCAGTGTGTGATGCACTTTGTGATAGACCAGCATTAGAGAAAAAACAAATAATGACAAACCCACATCCTTTTTGTTGCTTCCGGTATCTTAAAATGCTATATACCATCTTGCGTGAGGGGTAGCCTTCTATTTAAGACTAAGCTGTACTAGGGAACTCAAATGCCCAAGAATTCCTGCCACCTGTGTAAAGGAGTCCGGGAGAGTAACTTGTATGTAGAGAGGGGCATTGTTTATGGACATTAAGAAAATGTTACATGCGGGAGACTCAGGCTATGAAGGGTGGATGGTTAGTGGCCCATCTCTGTGTCAAGAAGCAAACCTTATCTGAGAGCTGCTGAGCCAGGCCAGCTAGGCTGCTTGGCCCACAGCACTGCCTGCCTGCAGCTTCTGTACGTGAGACTGAGGCTGGTAATGCTCAAGTCCTGCTGATCATCCGAATCCAACAGTCTCCTCTCTCCAGTGCTGCTTTACTGCTTGGCAGGGTCGAAAGCCAGGAGTCTAAGACCCAGGACACAGCTCAGTGCTCTGGTAGAATAGATTCCCCATTCTCTGGTGTTCCTCATACCCATATTTGGCTTGGACATTAGCCACCCCAGGGCTATGCAACACTAGTCCTACTTCCCTTGCAAAGGAGAAGAGAAGAGAGTGATGACCATTTTTATTTGGTCTGGTACATGAGGTGGGTCTTCCTAACTCATTTACCTAATCTAGAAAATCCCTCACTGAAAATCAAGCCCTTCAACTTGAGAATCAAACAGAAACCAGCAACCGGCACACTGCTGAACCCAATGCTCCCTTGCGTTGTACTTAATACACTGTTCTTCTTTAGAAGGAAAAGCTTCAGATTCTACAAGTCACACACAATGTCATCTAAGGGTGGTTATAACTAGTACAAAATGTCACTGACACATATGGAACAAATTAGTGCATTGTTCACTATTTAATGGGTTGAAATAACTTTGTTATATTAATTTTATCTCTACAAAAAGTCACTGACCCTATTTTAAACAGGTTATGCATCACTAAATCAGAAATTTGAAATGCTCTAAAATGCTGTCATGATTCCACTAGTAAGAAATGACACATCTGCTCACATGTGCTAGTAACAATAAACTTGGTGCGCTAAGAATAGCGTGTAAGTCAGGATGGTTGCTCCATGAGTAATGCCACTTACCAGGAGAAAATGGGGTGGCCATGAATTCCAGTTCAGCCTATGCAATGTAGTGAGACCCCATCTTTAAAAAAAAAATATTAGCTGAGTGGGTGTGGTAGTGCACACCTTTAATCCCAGCACTAGGAAGGCAGAGGCAGGTGGATCTCGTGAGTTTTAGGACCAGCCTTGTTTGTATAGTAAGTTCCAGGACATCCAGGGATGTTCAGAGAGGCCTATTTTAAAAACAAAACAAAACTAAAAAACAAAACAAACAAAAAACACCAAACCAAACCCCCAAACTTCTTTATACCTATATTATAATGTATGTACAGAATATAAAAGTAAAACTTTCTTTAGATTTCAGTCTCATTTTCAAAATATCTTGCATACACAACTATTCCAAACTCCCAAAGCATTCAAAAGTTCAAAACACATATGCATTCCAAGTAATTTGAATAGGTAAAGTCAACTAGTCAACTTGCACAGTATTTTTATTTTTAGTCACAGAAAGATAGAGGCCAAATGGACAAATAGAGGTGCCCTATGAATGACTGCTACAGAAAAGAACTGGACTAAGAGGAGAGACCACAGGACAACTCTTGTCACCAAGGAAGTAACAGGAAGTGTAAATGCAGAAGGTTGGATAGGTGATTCAGAGAAAAAGAGAAAGCAGCTTTGTAACCTCAGTCCAGGCTCTCTGGATGGAATTGATGAGTCTACACAAAGGGAGAAAGACAGCGCTTCGCATACAAGTAACCACAACTTAGCAGTTGACAGGCATGCCTAAAGGCAGAATTCTAGTGTGCTCACAGATCTTTAATGCAGTCAGTCTGTCCCGGTGAAAGAACACACAAGGCGCTATCCAAGCCGCTTCAACAGCCACTGACAGGTACCTTCCTGTTTTTATGGCCCAGGATCTAGCCCTTGGATGCCACCAGAAGTATTGGGCCTGCCAACAAAGCAGGGCAGAGGACAGCCCTCGCTTTTCTGGAGCTTTAGGACCACTGCCCTTCGGACTGTGAGGCTGCACTCAGTTTTACCTGAAGCCAGGAGGAAGGTCCTGTCTGTTACCCTGCCTCTCTAGACATGTGGTAAAATTGCTAGAGAACTCAGTAGTCCTCTTGCTTCTCTTGGAGGTCTTCTCTACACCCACAGCCTTGGATAACAGCTGTTTTGCTGTGCAAGCCCAGACATTATAGGATCGTATCTAAGTTAAGACCAGGAAAGGGATGACCAGTGCCCAAAATGCAGATTATCTATAATTATCCTAGAGGTCCTGAGAAAATTCCTCCCATGACTCTGCAGCTCTGGCACCAAAGGCCCAGGGAGCTCCTGGCCCAGAATGAAGTCTCTTCCAAATCTTAAGGCTTTGGAACTGAGGTTCCTGATGCCATAAGACTTTGCTGCTCTTTTACAAGCCGGCCTTTATTTCTCTCCCACTGGACTTCTGTCTTGCCAGCTTTATTCTCCTTTCTTCTTTGTCATTGCATCTAAGAGCCATATGCAAAAGTTTATTTCTATACATACTATATATACAAAATAAACTACAAGAGATACCATTCAGCAATAGCATACATGCCTTTAATACCTACAAATAAGAAAAAGATATTCAAGACCTCTATGCTATTATAAAACACTACAAAGAAAATCTTTTAATGTTTCAACTCATAGACAACAGCCACCAGAAAACATAATCTAAGCTGGAGACACCATTTTCCAGTACACTATTCATTTGAACTAAAAACTCCCTCCAGTCTCTCGAGGTTGCAGACGTAGCTGTCATTCATATCCAGCCTGGAGCTGTGTGTTCAGTCAGATTCTCCACTTTCCTTGGTTCCCTGAGTCTCTGCTTTCTTTCTCACCCCATATTCCAATACCAAAATGTGTACAAGCAGTGAAATCTCAACAGCCCTATTGCTAGTACAATGGAAATCACTTTTCTAAAATCAGAAAGTACTAAAAATATGCAAACTTTTAGTATCTGTCAGCCTGCTTCCATTACCCAAATCTGCACTTCAAAGTGAAAGCTTTGGATGAATCACCACACACAGTGCAGAAGAGTAATACAATGGGAAAAGTAACTAAGGGCACTGTTCAGAACCCATGCTGAAGAGAGTCCTCAGCACAGCCTGAGTTTTTGTTGTTTGTTTTTCCAATGTATGATATGCATAAATATCACTAAACCACTGGAAATTTTGTTTTAAGTCATTCATATTAACATTATTTAGAAGTATAGAAAATGCTGGAAATGACACAACCATTAAAAACCCAGACCCTAACAATTTTGTTAAGTTATACTCTTATTCTTGATACAGTATTGTCAGTTGCTTTAAGAAAATACAAAGTTGCTTTACTATTTTAGATGAAGTAAAAGCCTGGGCTTGAGGTCTGAGCTTTAATCTGGGATTCCCACGCATGGATTTGGTTGTATTAAAAGCCTTTGGGCACAGAAACAGGTAAAATGTGGTTTTAGTTATTGGCATGTCTGTGCAACAAAGCATTTGGGAGGTGTGACTGACAGGCCAGGAGTGTATAAGGGGAAAACCTATGCTTGTGTCTGCTTCAGTGACTTTATTAGCCACACCCCACTTGTAAATTATAAGCTGTCATTCAGAGTAGCATAGTGATGTTTAAAACAAGGCAGGTTATAATACTTCTTTTGCCTTAATGCCTAGAGGTAAATTCAGAAAATGTTCTTAATGTTTTGACTCATAAAAGCACCCGTCTGGAAAAAAAACCCAACAAGCCCTTATAGTAAAGAGCAGTGCAAAGAGGATTTATGAGCCCGTTCATATGTATGTACATATGTACATACATTATGCAGAGTTAAGCATCACAATTAGGTAACTCATCCTTGAATATAATTCTGATCAGATGTTCAACAGCTATTTCAGATTAAATATAAAGAAAATAATTCCACTAACTTTTGTGGCAAATTTTAAATCATTATTTTAAAACATACCATGTACTTAATAAAAATTAGTACTTAATGCCAAAAAATTTCATTAGAGGCCTTTATTGTTTTATAAAAAATTATAGAACAACCCCTGTTTCAAAGCAGATAATGAGAATAACCAATTATCTTATTGATTGTAGAAACAAATACATATTCATGTCACACTTTGCAAGCAGCCGTGTAACTTCTTCCTTAGTTTGATCTTTACTCTTTTTTAAAAACTTGCCATATATTGAGACTCCCTTCATTTTTTAAAACATATAAAAATCATAAAAAATCAAACTCCACAGAGATACAATAGAGTCAACCAAAATACTCCATAACCTTCCTCTTTTCATGAACAAAACCCATACTTGCAACAGAATATTTTCCCAGATTTCAGTAAGGTAATAATTTACACATCAGCTTTCAGCTGGTAAAAGTTTTAGCCTTTATACTACGCAGGACCAAACTGCTCCATCCATTTTCAGTAGCATATTCTGTGTGGACACACAGTGCTTGCATTTATTCACAGTACTACTTCTGGTTTTTAAGTTTGGAAGGAATTGCTCACGGAGGCTCCTTACCTGAAGAGCCAGTTATTCCACTTCTGGGCATATACCCTAAAGATGCTCCAACATACAATAAGGACACATGCTCTGCCATGTTCATAGCACCCTTATTTATAATAGCCAGAAGCTGGAAAGAACCCAGATGTCCCTCAGTAGATGAATGGATATAGAAATTGTGGTATATATATACAATGGAGTACTACTCAGCTATTAGAAACAATGACTTTATGAAATTCTTAAGAAAATGGACATATCTAGAGAATATCATCCTGAGTGAGATAACCCAGTCACAAAAGAACAGACACAATCTGCAGTCACTGGTAATTGGATACTGACCCCAGAAAGCTCTGAATACCCAAGAAACAACTCATAGACCATATGAAGCTCAAAAAAAAAAAAAAAAAAAAAAAAAAAAGCTCTCAGAGTGGGGTACACCTAGACCTCAAATCATTAATAACTCAAGAGCTAAGAAGATAGCCTTGTGGCAATTTTTGGTATTTAAAAATCATTATGTTTAATCTTTAAGAAAACTTTGACTATTTCCATGTTATGTTTTGTTTTGCATGTACTTTATGCTCATTGTAACTAGTAAGTTTTCAATGCATACAATCAAACATTTAAAAAAATCAAGTACTGACTATTCATATAGTTTTATGCCAAAATGCTTTTAAAAATCTGTACATGTATCTCTGTTCTTTTTTTTTTTTTTTAACAAAGTTGTAAGAAAAAAAAAGAGCACAGAGTAGGCTCACCTTTTTATAGGTTTAATAGTGAGGTTCTGAGGTTTATTTTTGAAGTGGACGTTGTCTTAAGAAAAGTCTTTGACAAATAAGAAAAGACAAACACCTGTAAGTTGATGGTTAAAGCTCAAACTAGTTTTGAAGTAACAAGAAAGGGAAAGCTAGGGGTTCAAATTTCAGTCACTTTTCATCTAAACCCATCAATGTGTGCACTGGCCCATTAATTATGTGCTCCAGCACAAAATGATATGTTAGTCTTCCCTTTTACTCCACGGTGACAGCTGTGAGATTTAGTTCAACAGAAAGAAAGCTATTTCAAATATTTTATTATTAGTCTCAAGAATTTACCTGTTATAAATGAAAAGGTTGAGGAACTGAGGAGCAAACCAGTCATTTCTTTGTTAGAACTAAAGTAAAATTGGGGAAGATTTAAGATGTTCATGGACGATCTGTTCTGAGTGAAGGGAGTACTCTAAAGAAGCCGTTTCTGTAAGAAGTGGCTTAGTGCTTTCAGTTTGAAGTCAGACTCTTTCGGCCTATCTCTGTTTCTGCTCTCGTGCTAACCCATGCACATGTAGATGGAAACACCAAAGCTAAGTTTCGTCAAAACTTTTTGGATGTAAATATTACCATTAACTTCATATAATGGTGACATGGCTAAATATTTCTTCTTTGATATTCTCTAACCTTTACAAAAATTAATTCAGTTTTAGCTTACAGGTCAGAAAGAAACAAACAGCCTGACCACAGTTTGGCAAACTTCCCCCCACCCCCTGTTCTTATACATTATTTTTCTTTTTCTGTTTTATAGACCTGTGATTCATTTACAGGAAAATATTATTAAGGTACTGATTTTTTTTGTTTGTTTTAAAAATGTCTGCTTAAAGTATTTTGTAAGGTCAAAATGGCTACCCATTGTAGGACTAGGTGAAAGTTATGCCATCAAATACTGCCCAAATGAACCCAACACAATGCCCTTGTCTCCGTGTTTTTACAGTACTCCTCTAGAAAATATTGGTATTCAGTATAAATGTAGTTGGTTTCATTTACTCATTTAAACTTTTCTTATCCACCTGGATGGCGCTCTAATGTAATTCTGGCACCTGAGAAGTGTCAGCCAGAGGGTCAGTTCAAGATTATCCTTACCAGAAAAATGACCAAGACCAAAGTGAGTACAGTAGATTCTATCCCAACACAACCTCTTACACTTCATCTCTGCACATACATTTCAGAAAACAGTGTTTGACCATCTTTTTTTTTTTTTTTTTTTTTTTTTTTTATTTTATTTTTTAAACGATTTTATTTTTCAAAACAAAGATAGATGTAAAGGTTTTAAACATTTTTTGCTTAAAATTATACATTTTTGTCAGTACTGTTTTTTCAGACATTAAAATAAATTTTACATAAAACCATGTGAATATGTTTTTTAGTCGGTACTTGATTTTTTTCAAGGGCTTGACAGTATGCATTGAAAACGTACTAGTTGCAATAAGCGTAAAGTACATGCAAAACAAAACGCAACATGGAAATAGTCAAAGTCTTCTTGTTTTGTGAATATATGTATAGTTTTTGTTTTCTTTATTTCTTGGACTTCATACAGTCTGTGAGTTGTTTCTGGGGGAGTGCAAGCCTCTGGGGTTAGCATCCCACTATCAGTGACTGCATATTATGTCTGTTCTTTTGTGACTGGGTTATCTCACTCAGGATGATCTTCTCTAGATGCAGCCATTTTCTTACGAATTTGGTTAAGTCATTGTTTCTGGTGGCTGAGTAGTATTCCATTGTGTATATGTACCACAATTTTTGTATCCATTCGTCTTCTGAAGGACATCTGGGTTCCTTCCAGCTTCTGGCTATTATAAATAGAGCCGCTATGAACATTGTGGTGCATATATCTTTGTTGTGTATTAAAGTGTCTCTGGGGTATATGCCCAGAAGTGGAATAGCTGGGTCTTCAGGTAGTACTATATCCAATTTTCTGAGGTATCGCCAGACAGATTTCCAGAGTGGTTGTATTAGCTTGCAACCCCACCAACAGTGGAGAAGTGTTCCTATTTCTCCGCAGCCTCGCCAGCATCTGCTGTCATCTGAGTTTTGGATCTTGGCCAATCTGACTGGTGTGAGGTGGAATCTTAGGGTTGTTTTGATTTGCATTTCCCTGATGGCTAAGGATGTTGAGCACTTCCTCAGATGTTTTTCGGCCATTCGGAGTTCCTCAACTGAAAAGATTTGTTTAGCTCTGTACCCCATTTTTTAATAGGGTTATTTGATTCTCTGGTGTCGAGCTTTTTGAGTTCCTTGTACACCTTAGATATTAGGCCTCTATCTGATGTGGTGTTGGTAAAGATCTTTTCCCATTCTGTTGGTTGCCGTTTTGTTTTCTTGACGATGTCCTTAGCCTTACAGAAACTTTGCAATCTCATTAAGTCCCATTTGTTAATCTTTGACCTTAGAGCTTGAGCCATTGGTGTTTTGTTTAGGAAATTTTCTCCTGTGCCTATGTGTTCTAAGGTTTTCCCTACTTTCTCATCTAATAATTCCAGTGTATCAGGTTTAATGTGGAGATCTTTAATCCACTTACACTTGAGCTTTGTACAAGGAGATAAGAACGGGTCTATTTTCATTCTTTTGCATGTTGAGTGCCAGTTGGACCAGCACCATTTGTTGAATAGGCTGTCCTTTTTCCATTGAATGTTTACTGCTCCTTTGTCAAAAATCAGGTGACCATATACATGAGGGCTCATTTCTGAATCTTCTATTCTATTCCATTGATCCACTTGCCTATTTCTGTACCAGTACCATGTAGTTTTCAGCACAATTGCCTTGTAATATAGCTTGAGGTCAGGGATAGTGATTCCCGCTGATGTTTTTTTGTTGTTGAGGATGGTTTTCGCTATTCTAGGTCTTTTGTTATTCCAGATGAAATTGCACATTGATCTTTCCAATTCCATGAAGAACTGGGTTGGAATTTTGATGGGGATTGCATTGAATCTGTAGATTGCTTTTGGTAGGATGGCCATTTTTAAGATGTTGATCTTTCCAATCCATGAGCATGGGAGATCTTTCCATTTTCTGAGATCCTCCTCAATTTCTTTCTTCAGAGGTTTGAAGTTCTTGTCATACAGGTCCTTCACTTCCTTAGTTAGAGTCACACCAAGGTATTTCATAGCTTTTGTAACTATTGTGAAGGGTACCTTTTCCCCAATTTCTTTCTCCACATGTTTGTTTTTTGAGTATAGGAATGCTACTGATTTGTTTGAGTTAATTTTGTATCCGGCCACTTTGCTGAACTTGTTTATCAGCTGTAGGAGTTCTCTGGTGGAATTTTTGGGGTCACTCAAGTACACTATCATGTCATCGGCAAAGAGTGATGTTTTTATCTCTTCCTTTCCGATTTGTATCCCCTTGATCTCCTTTTTGCTGTCTAATTGCTCCAGCCAGGACTTCCAGTACTATGTTGAATAGGTAGGGAGAGAGTGGGCAGCCTTGTCGAGTCCCTGATTTTAGTGGGATTGCTTCAAGTTTCTCGCCATTAAGTTTGATGTTGGCTGTTGGTTTGCTGTATATTGCTTTTATTATGTTTAAATATGGGCCTTGGATTCCTGTTCTTTCCAGGACTTTTAACATGAAGGGGTGTTGACCCTCTTTTGATGTCGTTTGATTTTTATTGAAACGGGCCCTCATTTGTAGCCCAGACTAATGTGGAACTTTTCCAGTCTCAGCTGCTTATGCTCTAATTCCAGACTTTTGCCACTATGCTTAGCTACATTTGTACATTTTCTAAATTACCCATTGTAAATGAACTTTACCTTTGTATTAAGTTAACTTTACATTATTTTTAATTTCTGAAAAGCTGCTCTCTGAGAATGCATACAGTATAGTGAATTGTGGTCACACCCACTCCCATTCCCATCTGTTCCCCCGAGCCTGAGAACACACCCTCCTCACAACTCTGCCTCTTTCTCTTTAATCCAAATGTTTCCAAGTAGTGTGGCTCCTGTGTACCCATGTAGAGCCATCCTCTGTGGCATCTACCAGTAGAAATGATCCCAAAAAAGACTGTGCACCCTCAGCTGCTGTTAACTGAGGAGAGGGCCTTGTGAGCCCCTCGATCTCTGATGGAAGTTTTACCCATTTGATCTTGTCTTATGTGAATAGCTACAGCTTCTGAAGTTCATAAGTCATATCCATGCCCTATCCTGAAGGCAGCATCTCACAGCCCTCTTCCCCGCCCTCCAGTTCTTACATTACACCCCTTCTGCCCCGTATCCTATGAAGCTCCCTAAGCCCTGGTGTGAGGGAAGGTACTGACACACCTGTCCTGTTTAGGGCCAAACACTCACACTTAGACTTATCACTGACCAGTTATGAGTCTCTGCATTAACTATTCTCACTGCAAAAAGAAGCTTCTCTGACTAGTATTGAGAGCAACCCAAGTCTAAAGGAATAAATATTAATATTTATTTAAAAGGCAGGCTGACAACATGATCATTTAGCAAATAACAGAAGTAGATTAATCCTGAAGGCAATGGTTCGAAACCTTCCAGTTCTAAAACCCTTTACTACAGTCCCTCATGTTGTGGTGACCCCTCAACCACAAAAAATTTTTTACTACTTTATAACTGTGATTTGCTATTAATATAAATCACAGTGTTTTCCGTAATAAATTTGTTCTCCGATGGTTTTATGTAATCCCTGTGAGAGCCACTGTCCTAAGGCCTATGACCTCTCCAGCTGTGGAATTTTGGCTAGCCCTCAAATCCAATCAGAAGCCAGTTGGTTAATCCAGAGTAATCATGCCGTTACAGCACCAGTAGACACATCTTCCCCGGTGTGCAGGGTTGTGGCGCAGGGTTCGCAGGTGTTTAAGGGTGTGTCCATCTTCAGCACCATGAAGAGCAGCACGTGAGGACATTCCTGGTCAGTCCAAGGCTGGTATATCTGTGTCCTTATATTTATGGTGGGCAGCAAAGGCCAGTGGCACTAACCTGTTTTGCAGGTCCCTGGAGCATTCTGACCCACAAGTGCTGCTATAATTTTCATTTAATAATCCATTAATATATTATTAATAATAATAATTCTGGGATCAGTATTGTCCACCCATGCACAGTACCTTCATTTAAAAACTCTTTTAAAAATCATGTTTTGTGACAAGATTACAAACCAATGGTTGCCATAAGACTGCCTTCCCGTGCATCTTTAGTGTTGGTTGACCCACCACCTCCTTCCTCCTTCCTCTTTCCATCCCATGCCATCCCCACTCAAAACACTTTACCCCAAATAATCATTACTTTTTTCATATCACACATGCTTTATCTCTTCTAATTATATTTTGAACCAGGTTGCAAGATAGTAAGTTTCCATATGCTTTTTCATACATTCTTTATTTGATTAACTCCCCCATTAGCTTCTTTATTTCCCCCTCCCATCCCCTCCCAGCCTAAGTGGGCCCCCTAGTGTTCCCTTTCTATTATTGCTTTTCCTATAATATACTACACACACACACACACACACACACACACACACACACACGCACACACACACACACACACACAAATATACACATATACACACATAGCCAACACACAACATACACTCAGCACACATACACAACATACACATACACACATATACACACGTATATACACACACGTGCACACATGCACACAGGCACACAGGCACACAGGCACACGCACATGCATACATCAGCCCTTTGAGTTTCTTGGCTCTCACTTGCACTCTTAACCATACATAAGATTGAAGAGAGAGAACATATATTGTTGTTTCTGGGCCTCAGTTACCTCCTCAGTATATTTGTTCTCCGATTTTACCAGCAAATTTTGTTATTTTATTTTTCCTAACAGATTCAGTGGCATATCTGTAGCACATTTTCATTACCCATTTATCAGCTGATGGACATCTGTGTTGGTCCCAGTTTCTAACTGTTGTTCATATGGTAGATTAATTTTAGATGTGCAAGTCTCTCTGTGTTCAGGTTTAGAGTCCTTTCATTTCTTGCCCAGGAGTGGTGTAGCTGGGAAATACAGTAGTTCTGGGTGTAGTTTTGTTGAGAAATTTCCAGACTTGTTTCCCAAATGGCTTTATTAATTTACACCCACTAACTGCACATGACTGTTCTCTTTTCCCAAACTGCCATTTGTATTTCTTATGATTGTTATGATCACTATGTGAGATGGAGTCTTGAAGTAGGTTTACTGTTTTTCCTTGGTGGCTAATGGGTGTGAGCATTTAAAAAATATATTGTTTATATTTTAGACTTAAAAAATTTACAGGATTTTCTGCTTTTATTTTCCTTCCTCAAAATTCTTCCCATGTATACTCTCGTCTCTCTCTCAGTTCATGGCTTCTCTTTATTGTTGCTGGTATTGGTGGTGGTGGTGGTGGTGATGGTGGTGGTGGTGGTATGTGCCCAAACATATAAATACAACCTGCTCAATCCATATACTGTTACTTTTATCCATAACATGTTGGGACTGACTACTTGGTATTAGATAGCCAACTTGCAGACTCTTCATTGAGGAAGACTATTTCTCCTGTTCTCAGTATTCATTTAGTAGTTTATCATTTTTTGTCTAGGGTTGAACCCCATAAAATTTTCTCTTTTATAATAGCATATGTGTTTGTATCATCTTTGTTCGGGTCTTGGTTAGGTAGTCATGCTAATGAGATTTCACAAGTGTGGCTTCTCTGAAATTTCTAGGAGATGCGGTCTCACATCAACATACTGTTCCTTCTGATCTTACGATCTTTCTGCATCCTCTTCAGCCCTAATCCCTAGCCCTTAAGTGTTGGAGGTTTTTGGGGTTTTTTTGTTTGTTTGTTTGTTTTGTTTTTTTTTAATTTTTTAGACTGGTCAGTTGGGGCGGGGCACTCCAGGGTCACTTATGCCCTGAATAAATTCGATTGGTTGTGTTTTTCTGTAGTGGTATTTATGTGTCGCAAGAAGTTTCTTTGATGGAGGGGACAATTCATGCTCATTGGTGGGTATGAGGACAAATACTTAGAATGTAGTTTGGAATTTCATGGTTTAGTAAACTGGCAGTAATAAGTTCTTCAAGATCCAGGACTTTCTGCTAACAGCCTTCAAGAGAAGAGGTAAAACTCTCAGCTCCTCCAGCCCAACACATGCCATACTCCTGCCTTGATGACAATGGACTGAATCTCTGAACCTGTAAGCCAGCCCCAATTAAATGTTGTCTTTGTAAGAGTTGTCATGGTCATGGTGTCTGTTCACAGCAATAAACCCTAACATAGAAATTTCCCATTACAGTGTGTATTCTACCATGAAAGGAAGACAGGGCAGGTTCCTGGAGGCAGGAACTGAATCAGATATCATTGAGAAGTGCTGCTTACTGACTTGCTGTCTGTGGCTTGCTTTACTGTATCACATAGGACATCCTTCCAAGAAATTCTGCTGCTCATAGAGGGCTGACACTTCCTAAATTGATCCTTTAACCCCAGCACTTGGAAGGCAGTGGAAGGAAAGACCCCATCTCAATAAAAGAAGGAAAAGAAAAAAAAGAAAGAAAATCCCTCACTATTTGGGTTTTAGTTGGTTTTACATGCAGTCAAATTGACAAGCAAAATTGGAAATTATACTTACTGTTAATGGGTTGGTATCAGTATGTCTTTGAATTCTAGTAGGACACTCTAATACAATTGTATGCACCAGCATTTAGAATATATGTTAAGGATTGTAGTGTTTGGTTAATTCTAATGAGGTTTCCCCTCTTCTGATTAGTTTAAGTTTGAAGTTTCTGTATCAGATATTATAATAAGACTGCTTACTTCCTGGTCCCATTTGATTGGAGTACTATTTTTAATCTTTTATTTTAAGATGGTATCTATTGTTAAAATTAAGATATGTTTCTTGTAGACAACAGAAATATGGATTTTTGCCTTCTGGTCTCACCTGTGCCCTGAGCAGACCTGGGACACTGGCTCCCCACCCATTCCCATAACACCTAGAGGAAGCCCGACTCCCAAGTGCTGTCTTAGTTAGGGTTTTATTGCTGTGAACAGACACCATGACCAATGCCAAGTTTTATAAAGGGCCACATTTGATTGAGACTGGCTTAGAGGTTCAGAAGCGCAGTCCATTATCATCAAGACAAGAGCATGGCAGCATTCAGGCAGGCATGGTGCAGGAGGAGCTGAGAGTTCTACACCTTCATCCAAAGGAAGCCAGGAACAGACTAAGCATCCTCAGGCATCTAGGAGGAGTGTCTCCAAGCTCACCTGCAGAGTGACATACTTCCTCCAACAAGGCCACACCTTCTAATAGTGCCACTCCCTGGACCAAGCATATGCAAATCATCAAATGCTCTCACATTCCCAGAATCACAGGAGAGGAGGTCAAAACATCTGCCCCAACACCTGGAGTAACTGGGACCCCCAAAATCCAGAGACACAGAATTCACCACCCCAACCAGTGGTATGGGGGTTCCTTCCAGTCTGAACCTGTACCCAGAGCAGACTTGGGGTTCTGGTTCTGTATCCACTCTTACAACACCAACTCCCAGGTGCTCTGAAATCCCAGGATCACAGGATCACGGTGTCGACTCCTCAGAAAACAGACACACCCAGGAACACTGGAACTCTGGCATACTCAAGATCACAGTTGAGGCCACAACATCTTTCCCAACAACCAGTGTAACTGGAACACACATAGGAACCAGGGAGATACAAACCCCAAACCAGCCAGAGGCAAAGGTTCCTTCTAGCTTGCTTGCACCTTCTAGCTTGCCCAGAGCAAACCCAGGGTTCTGGCTCCCCACCCACTCCTGCAACAACCAGAGAAACCTTGACTCACAGGAGCTTTGTCACAAGAGGATCTCAGGAACTTTTAGGATCCCAGAAGCATCTTGACTCCCAGGGGCTCTGATATACCCAAGATCTCAGGATCAAAAGATCCCAGGATCCCAGGATTATAGAGACAACTGGACTCAGAGGAGTTCTGACACAACCAGGATCACAGGAAGGACAAACTCCAATCAGAGACAAGAGCAGGTAGTACTAGAGATAAGCAGATGGCAAGAGGAAAGCACAAGTATATAAGCAACAGAAACCAAGGCTACTTGGCATCATCAGAACTCAGTTCTCCCAACACAGCAAGTACTGGATATCCCAACACACAGAAAAAGCAAGGTTTGGATTTAAAATCACATCTCATGTATTAAAGAAATACAGGTTAACACAGGTAAAAAGGTAGAAGCCCTTAAAGAAGACACACAAAAATCCCTTAAAGAATTACAGGAAAACATAACCAAACAAGTGAAAGAATTGAACAAAGTAATTCTGGATCTAAAAATAGAAATATAAACAATAAAGAAATCACAAAGGGAGACAACCCTAGAGATAGAAAACCTAGGGAAGAGAACAGGAGTCACAGATGCAAGAAAAGACAAGAGATAGAAAAGACAATCTTAGGTACAGATGATACAATAAAAAACATTGACACAACAGTGGAATAAAATGAAAAAGCTCCTAACCCAAAACATCCAGGATATCCAGGACACAATGAGAAGACCAAACCAAAGGATAATAGGTATAGAAGAGAGGAAAAATTCTCAGCTTAAAGGGCCAGTTAATACTGTCAACAAAATTATAGAAGAAAACTATTGTAACCTAAAGAAAGAGATACCTATGAACATACAAGAAGCCTACAGAACTCCAAATGGACTAGACATAAAAGAAACTCCTTCTGTCACATAATAATCAAAACACCAAATGCACAAAACAAAGAAAGAATATTAAGAGCATTAAGGGGAAAAGGTCAAATAACATATACAGGTAGAACTATCACAATTCCACCAGATTTCTCACCAGAGACTCTAAAAGCCAGAAGAGCCTGGGCAGATGATATACAGAACCTAAATGCCAGCCCAGGCTACTATATCCAGCAAAACTCTCAATTACCATAGATGGAGAAACCAAGATATTACATTACAAAACTAAATTAACACAATATCTTTCCACAAATTCAGCCCTACAAAAGTTAATAGGTGGAAAACTCCAACACAAGGAGGGAAACTACATCCTAGAAAACCAAGAAAGTAATCTTGTTTCAATAGCCACACAAACATAATTCCACCTCTAACAACAAAAATAACAGGAAGCAACAATCATTTTTCTTAATGTCTCTTAAGATTAATGGACTCAATTTCCCAGTAAAAAGACATAAACTAACAGACTGGATACATAAACAGAACCAAGTATTTTTCTGCATACAGGAACCGCACCTCAGTGACAAAGACCAACACTGCATCAGAGTAAAAGGATGGAAATAAGTTTTCCAACCAAATGGTCCCAAGTAAAAGTTGGAGTAGCCATTCTAATATCAAATAAAATAGACTTTCAACCAAAAGTTATCAAAATATAAGAAAGGACATTTCATACTTTTCAAAGGAAAAATGTACAATGATGAACTCTCAATTTTGAGCTCCAAATGCAAGGACAACCACATTCATAAAAGAAAATTTACTAAAGCTCAAACCACACATTGCAGCTCACACAATAATAGTGGGAGACTTAAACAACTCATTGTCAGCAATTAACAGATCATAAAAAGAAAAACTAAACATAGACACAGTGAAACTAACAAGTTATGGACCAAATAGATTTAACAGATAGCTATATAACACTTCATCCATATATATGTGTGTGTGTGTGTGTGTGTGTGTGTGTGTGTGTGTGTGTGTGTGTGTGTGTGTGTGTGTGTGCTTCTTCTAAGCACTTTATGGTACCTTGTCTAAAATTTACCATAAAATTGTTCAAAAAAAGTTCTCAACAGATACAAGAAAAAACAATCCCATGCATCCTATCAGATCACCATGTATTAAGACTGGTCTTCAATAACAAAAAACAAAACAAACAAAACAAAAAAAAAAAAAGATGACAGAAAGTCCACACACACATAGAAGCTGAACAATGCTCTACTCAATGATTACGTGGCTGAGGAAGAAATAAAGAAAGAAATTAAAGATTTTTTTAAATGTAAGGAAAATGAAGGCACAACATTATATCATAGAAGCTGTGCTAAGAGGAAAACTCATAGCTCTTAGTGCCTCCAAAAAGAAACTGGAGAGAGCCTACACTAGCAACTTGACAGTATACATGAAAGCTCTAGAACAAGAAGAAACAAATACACCCAAGAGTAGTAAAAGGCAGGAAATAATAAAACTCAGGGCTGAAATCAACCAAGTCGAAACCAAAAGAACTATACAAAGAATCAACAATACCAGGAGCTGGTTCTCTGAGAAAATCAACAAGATTAATAAACCTTTAGCCAGACTAACCATAGGTCACAAAGACAGAATACAAATTAACACAATCAGAAATTAAAAGTGAGACACAACAACAGAAAGTGAGAAAAATTTAAAAATACATCAGATCCTACTACAAAAGTCTATACTCATCAAAACTGGAAAATCTCGGTGAAATAGACAATTTTCTAGACAGATACAAGGTATCAAAGTTAAATTGGGATGAGATAAAAAATAGTCCCATAACCCCCAAAGAAATAAAAGCAGTCATTAAAATCTCCCAACCAAAAAAAGCCCAGGACCAGATGGGTTTCATGCAGGATTCTATCAGACCTTCATAAAAGACATAATACCAATCCTCTCCAAAGTATTACACAAAATAGAAATAGAAAAAACACTACCCAGTTCCTTCTATGAAGTCACAATTACACTTATACCTAAACCATGCAAAGAAAAAAAAACTTCAGACCAATTTCCCTTATGAATATAGATGCAAAAATACTCAATAAAATTCTTTCAAACCGAATTCAAGAATACATCAAAACATTCATCCATCATGATCAAGGAGGCTTCATTCCAAGGATACAGGGATAGTTCAATACACAGAAATCCATCAACATAATGCACAATATATGTTGTTGGTGAGGTGGTTGTTTTATTTTTTGTTTTTTTTTGCATTTTCATTCATTTCTAGAATTTTTTAAAAATTCCTTCTTGGTTTCTTCAATGGCACATTTATTATTCAATAGTGTATTGGTTGCTCTTTCTGAGTTGGTAATTTTCTGTAGTTTTTACTACTGTTGATTCTAGCTTTATTCCATGGTGATCTGATAGAATATTGTATATATTATTTCAATTTTCCTACACTTTTGAGACTTACTTTGTATTTTATTTTGTAATCAATTTTAGAGTAAGGCCCTTGGGCTACTCGGAAGAGTGTGTACTCTTTGTGTTTGAGTGAGAAAGTCTACTAGTATCCTCTTAGAGCCCACTTAGTGGTGATACATACATTCCCTTAGTATGTTTTTTTTCATGGAAAGTTTTGTTTCTTCTGTTATAATAATTAGTTTTGTTGTGTTCAATAGTGTGGTATGGCAGCTTTAGTCTTTCAGAGCTTCAAATACACATTTTCAGTCCTCTGGTTTTAAGGTCTTTAATCAGATAATCAGCTGTTATTCTGATAGGCACCACTTTGTGAGCACCTTTACCCTTCCTGTACACTTTTCAATACACTCTCTTTATTTTGTATTTTTGATGTTTTTTTTTTTTAAAAAAAAACACTTTATTTTACAAAGCAAAGATAAATGTACAGATTTTAAACATTTTTTGCTTAAAATTATACATTTTTGTCAGTACTGTTTTTTCAGATATTAAAATAATTTTTACATAAAACTATGTGAATATATTTTTTAGTCAGTACTAGATTTTTTCAAGGGCTTGACAGTATGAATTGAAAACCTAATAGTTACAAAGAGCGTAAATTACATGCAAAACAAAACACAACATGGAAATAGTCAAAGTCTTCTTGTTTTGTAACTATTTTTTTTGTTTTGTTTTCTTTATTTCTTGGACTTCATACAGTCTGTGAGTTGTTTCTGGGGGAGTGCAAGCCTCTGGGGTTAGCATCCTACTATCAGTGACTGCATATTATGTCTGTTCTTTTGTGACTGGGTTATCTCACTCAGGATGATATTCTCTAGATGCAGACATTTTCTTAAGAATGTGGTTAAGTCATTGTTTCTGGTGGCTGAGTAGTATTCCATTGTGTAAATGTACCACAATTTTTGTATCCATTCATCTTCTGAAGAACATCTGGGTTCTTTCCAGCTTCTGGCTATTATAAATAGAGCTGCTATGAACATTGTGGTGCATATATCTTTGTTGTGTATTAAAGTGTCTCTGGGGTATATGCCCACAAATGGAATAGCTGGGTCTTCAGGTAGTACTATATCCAATTTTCTGAGGTATCACCAGACTGATTTCCAGAGTGGTTGTATTAGTTTGCAACCCCACCAACAGTGGAGTAGTGTTCCTCTTTCTCCGCAGCCTCGCCAGCATCTGCTGTCATCTGAGATTTGGATCTTGGCCAATCTGACTGGTGTGAGGTGGAATCTCAGGGTTGTTTCGATTTGTATTTCCCTGATGGCTAAAGATGTCGAGCACTTCCTCAGATGTTTCTCGGCCATTCGGTGTTCCTCAACTGAGAATGCTTTGTTTAGCTCTGTACCCCATTTTTTAATAGGGTTATTTGATTCTCTGGTGTTTAGCTTTTTGAGTTCCTTGTATACCTTGGATATTAGGCCTCTATCTGATGTGGTGTTGGTAAAGATCTTTTCCCATTCTGTTGGTTGCCGTTTTGTTTTCTTGACGATGTCTTTAGCCTTACAGAAACTTTGCAATCTCATTAAGTACCATTTGTTAATCTTTGATCTTAGAGCTTGAGCCATTGGTGTTTTGTTCATGAAATTTTCTCCTGTACCTATGTGTTCTAAGGTTTTCCCTACTTTCTCATCTAATAGTTTCAGTGTATCTGGTTTAATGTGGAGATCTTTGATCCACTTACACTTGAGCTTTGTACAAGGAGATAAGAATGGGTCTATTTTCATTCTTTTGCATGCTGAGTGCCAGTTGGACCAGCACCATTTGTTGAATAGGCTGTCCTTTTTCCATTGAATGTTTACTGCTCCTTTGTCAAAGATCAGGTGACCATATACATGAGGGCTCATTTCTGGATCTTCTATTCTATTCCATTGATCCACATGCCTATTTCTATACCAGTACCATGCAGTTTTCAGCACAATTGCCTTGTAATATAGCTTGAGGTCAGGGATAGTGATTCCCGCAGATGTTTTTTGTTGTTGAGGATGGATTTCACTATTCTAGGTCTCTTGTTATTCCATATGAAATTGCACATTGATCTTTCCAATTCCATGAAGAACTGGGTTGGAATTTTGATGGGGATTGCATTGAATCTGTAGATTGCTTTTGGTAGAATGGCCATTTTTAAGATGTTGATTTTTCCAATCCATGAGCATGGGAGATCATTCCATTTTCTGAGATCCTCCTCAATTTCTTTCTTTAGAGGTTTGAAGTTCTTGTCATACAGGTTCTTCACTTGCTTAGTTAGAGTCACACTAAGGTAGTTCATAGTTTTTGTAACGATTGTGAAGGGTATGTTTTCCCTAATTTCTTTCTCCACATGTTTGTCCTTTGAGTACAGGAAGGCTACTGATTTGTTTGAGTTAATTTTGTATCCAGCCACTTTGTTGAACTTGTTTATCAGCTGTAGGAGTTCTCTGGTGGAATTTTTGGGGTTACTCAAGTACACTATCATGTCATCGGCAAAGAGTGATATTTTTATCTCTTCCATTCCAATTTGTATCCCCTTGATCTCCTTTTGCTGTCTAATTGCTCCAGCCAGGACTTCCAGTACTATGTTGAATAGGTAGGGGGAGAGTGGGCAGCCTTGTCGAGTCCCTGATTTTAGTGGGATTGCTTCAAGTTTCTCGCTATTAAGTTTGATGTTGGCTGTTGGTTTGCTGTATATTGCTTTTATTATGTTTAGGTATGGACCTTGGATTCCTGTTCTTTCCAGGACTTTTAACATGAAGCGGTGTTGGATTTTGTCAAATGATTTCTAAGCATCTAGTGAGATGACCATGTGATTTTGATCTTTGAGTTTGTTTATATGGTGGATTACATTGATGGATTTCGTTATATTAAACCATCCCTGCATCCCAGGGATGAAGCCTACTTGGTCATGAGGAATGATCATTTTAATGTGTTCTTGGATTCGTTTTGCAAGGATTTTGTTGAGTATTTTTGCATCAATGTTCATAAGTGTGATTGGTCTGAAGTTCTCTTTCCTTGTAGGGTCTTTGTGTGGCTTAGGTACGAGGGTTATTGTAGCCTCAAAAAATGAGTTAGGTAGCATTCCATCTGATTCTATCTTTTGGAATAGTTTGGAGAGTATTGGTGTTATATCCCCAATAAATATCTGATAAAATTCTGCACTGAACCTGTCTGGACATGGGCTTTTTTTGGTTCGGAGACTTTTGATGACTTCTTCTATTTCTTTAGGTGTTATAGGGTTATTTAAATGGTTTACTTGGTCTTGGTTTAACTTTGGGATCTTGTATCTGTCTAGGAATTCATCCATTTCCTCCAGATTTTCCAATTTTGTGGAATATAAGTTTTTGTAGTAGAATCTGATGATTTCTTGAATTTCCTCAGTTTCAGTTGTTATGTCCCCACTTTCCTTTCTGATTTTGTTAATTTGGATACTCTCTCTTTGCCCTCTAGTTAGTCTTGCTAGGGGTTTATCAATCTTGCTGATTTTCTCAAAGAACCAACTCTTGGTTTTGTTGATTTTTTCAATGGTTCTTTTTGATTCTATTTGGTCTATTTCTGCCCTAATTTTGATTATTTCTTGCCGTCTACTCTTTTTGGGTATATCTGCTTCCTTCTGTTCTAGGGCTTTTAGCTGTGCTGTCAGGTTGCTGATGTAAGCTCTCTCCAGTTTCTTTTTGGAAGCACTTAGGGCTATGAGTTTTCCTCTCAGTACTGCTTTCATTGCATCCCATAGGTTTGGGTATGTTTTGTTATCATTTTTGTTGAATTCTAGAAAATCCTTAATTTCTTTTTTTATTTCTTTTTTGACCCTGCTATTGTTTAACAGAGCGTTGTTTAGTTTCCATGTGTATGTGGGCTTTTTGTTGTCTTTGTTGTTGTTAAAGACCAGCCATAGACCATGGTGATCTGAGAGGATGCATGGGAGTATTTCAATCTTCTTATATCGATTGAGGCTCGCTCTGTGTCTAATTATGTGGGCAATTTTCGAGAATGTGCCATGGGGTGCTGAGAAGAAAGTGTATTCTTTTACTTTAGGATAATATGTTCTGTATATATCTATTAATTCTAGTTGGTTCAAAGTCTCTGCTAGTTTTGCAGTGTCCTTGTTCAGTTTCTGTTTCCATGATCTGTCCATTGGTGAGAGTGGGGTATTAAAGTCTCCCACTATTATTGTGTGGGGTGAAATGTATTTTTTGAGCTTTAGTAGGATTTCTTTTATGAATGTGGGTGCTTTTTTATTTGGAGCATATATGTTAAGGATTGAGAGTTTCTCCTGACAGATTTCCCCGGTAATGAGTAAAAAGTGTCCTTCCTTATCTTTTTTGATAACTTTTGGTTGGAAATTTAGTTTATTCAATATTAGAATAGCCACTCCAGCTTGCTTCTTGGAGCTGTTTGCTTGGAAGTTTTTTTTTCCCACCCTTTTACTCTGAGATAGTGTCTGTCTCTGTCTCTGAGATGAGTTTCCTGTATACAGCAAAAGGCTGAATTTTGTTTATGTATCCAGTCTGATAGCCTATGTCTCTTTATTGGGGAGTTTAGTCCATTTATGTTAATAGATATCAAGGAATAGTTGTTTCTGTTTCCTGCCATTTTTGCTTTTGTGGGTTGAGTTGTGTCTGTGTCTTTTTCTTCTTTTAGTTTTCCTGTTTAGTAGTTTCCTTGTTTTTACTAGGCTGTATTTTCCCTCATTGTATTGGGTTTTCCACCTATAATTCGTTGTAGTGCTGGGTTTGTGGTCAGATAATGTGTAAATTTTGATTTGTCTTGAAATATCTTCAGCTCTCCATCGATGGTGATTGATAGTTTTGGGTATAGCGGCTTTGGCTGGCACTTGTGTTCTCTTAGGGTGTGCATGATGTCTGTCCAGGCTCTTCTAGCTTTCATAGTTTCTGTTGAGAAATCGGGTGTGAGTCTGATTGGCCTGCCTTTAATGTTACCTGACCTTTTTCCCTTACTGTTTTTAGTATTCTTTCTTTGCATTGGGCACTTGATGTTTTTACTATTATGTGTCAGGAGGTATTTCTTTTCTGGCCCATCCTATTTGGAGTTCTGAATGCTTCTTTTATGCTCGTGGTCATCTCATTCCTGAGGGTATGAAGTTTTTTTCTACGATTTTGTTGAAGATATTTACTGTGCCTCTTAGTTGATACTCTTCTCCCTCTTCTATCCCTATTATTTTTAGGTTCGGGTCTTCTCATTGTGTCCTGGATTTCCTGGACATTTTGGGTTAGGATCTTTTTGTTTTTTGCATCTTCTCTGGCTGTTTTGTCTATGTTTACAATGTTGTCTTCTGCCCTCAAGATTCTCTCTTCCATCTCTTGTAATCTATTGGAAATGCTTGCTTCTGTGATTCCTGATTTCTTTTTTAGGTGTTCTACCTCTAGGGTTATCTCTTTTTGTGTTTTCTTTATTGTGTCAATTTCCATTTTAAATTCCCTCTTCCATTCCTTCATTTCTTTGATACTGTTTTCCTCTAGTTCTTTGAGTTCTTTGAGTGTTTTTCTTTTTTCCTCTTTAAAAGCTTCTGAATCTTTTTGCTTTTCCTCCCGTTCTTGTTTAAGTATCTCTATCATCATCTTGAGGTATGATTTCAGGTCTGTGTCTTCCTTTTCTGGAGTGTTTGGCATTCCGATGTTTGCTGTTATGGGAGAGCTGGGTTCTGGTGTTGCCAGGTTATCTTGGTTTTCTTGGGCTATACTCTTTTGCTTTCCTCTTGCCATTTTGTTGTCAGTGATATGTTCTTGCCTTTCCCTTGTATCTTGTCTGTGTCCCTGGATCTCCACTGGTCCAGGTGGCAGATGGGTCAAGCCCTGTTCTATGCCTCAGAGTCACCGGGTGGGAACAGAAGTTACAAAGTTCTGTTCCTGGTCGCTGGATCATACAGGGAGGGGCAGGGCAAGGCAGGGGGTACACTTTCCGTGTGCACTCCGCAGAGATCTCACTGCTCCCTGGCGGCCCAGGTCTCCCACCCACCAGTTGCTCAGCCTCTACGAGCCGCCGTTCTGGGTGGCAGATGGGCCAGGCTCCGCTCTGCGTCCTGAAGTCGCCTCCGGGTGTAAACAGAAGGTCCTAAGATCTGTTCCTGGTCACAGTTGCTGAGCCTCTATGAACTGCCGTTCTGGGTGGCAGATGGGCCAGGCTCCGCTCTGCCTTTTTGATGTTTTAATTATAGTATGTTGTGACTATTTTTTCTGTTCTTATCTATTTGGTGTTCTGTAGGCCATAGGTACCTTAATAGGTACTTATTTTCCTGTGTTTGGGAAACTTTTTTCTATGATTTTGTTGAACATATTTTCTAGGCTTTTATTGTGTTCTCCCTTTTTATAACCTACACTTTGAAGATTTCACTTTCATGGTATCCAGACCTCTTTGGTATCCATTCATTAATATTTAAATTTTATTATTGACCTTTTTCTAAATGATCTAAGTCCTCTCCCTTGTTTTCCACATATTCCATTACACTTATATAGTTTTGCACTGGGCTTTTTTTTTTTTTTATTTTTCATTTATGGGTGTTCTGCTTGTATGAATGTCTGTGTACCACATGCATACCTAGTCCCTTCAGAGACAAGAAGAGAGCCTTGGGTCCCTATAATTTGAATTATAAATAATTGTGAGACACTATCATTGGGAAGCAAACTTGAGTCATCTGGAATAGCCACCAGCATCTTCTCTTAAGGCTTTATTTGATGTGTTGGGCTTTTCATTTCCAGTGTATTACTTTTGTTTTTCTTCAGTAATTATTATATTTGTTTCCAGCTCTTGAAATGACTCTATACCCAAGTCTTCCTTAAGTTGTTTGATTATACTTATAACCATTATCTTATATTCTTTTCCTGTAAGTTCTCCCAAGTTGTTCTCACTGAAGCCATTAATATGGAATTGGTAATTTTGGAACAGAGATGTCTGGAGTGTGTGTGTGTGTGTGTATGTGTGTGTGTGTGTGTGTGTGTGTGTGTGTGTGTGTGTGTGTGTGTTAGTGTTTTTCTTTCTGTGCTTAGACTTATACATCTGGCGTTAGTTAGCTTGTTGAGCTTTTTTCTCTCTCTCTCTTTCTTTCTGTGGAGACATGTGCAGTGTAACAGACAGGAAAAGTTGTAGTAGAGTTAAGTGTGACGTTCCTCTGTGTGACTGATGTTCATGGCTACGGGATCTCTCCTGTCTTTTCTCTGAGGGTCATCCACTGTCTGATATGACACTCACTAGCCAAAGGTCAACACCCCTGCCTAGCCCACCTTATCTCATCTGGCACTGCTTGGGTTTGGTGGCTGCATATGGGGTGGTTCTCCAAGTGAGGCAGTCTCTGTAGATCTTTTCCTCAATCCCTGAACTTCTATTTAACCTTGTATTTCCTGTCCTTTTTTGTTCTCCCTTCTAAGAAGAACTGAGGCATCCACATTCTGGTCTTCCTCTTTTTTTTTTTTTTTTCAGCTTTATGAGTTTTGTGGACGGTTTCTTGGGTATTCTGAGCTTTTCTTGGTGGGGGCAGGGAGGTTGTATTCGAGTATAAGTGAGTGCATATATGTGACTGGGTTACCTCACTCCATATGATAGCTTCAAGTTTCATCCATTTGCCTAGTAATTTCATGAACTCGTTTTTTACATAGCTGAGTAGTACTCCATTGTGTATATGTACCACAATTTCTGTATCCATTCCTCTGTCAAAAAACATCTGGGTTCTTTCCATCTTCTGGCTATTATAAATGAGGCTACTATGAACATTGTTGAGCATGTGTCCATGTTAAACGTTGGAGCTACTTTTGTGTATATGCCCAGAAGTGGTATATCTGTGTCCTCAGGTAGTACTGTGTCCAATTTTTTGAGGAACCAACAGACTGATT
Organism: Micromys minutus; assembly: GCF_963924665.1. NCBI lineage: Eukaryota > Metazoa > Chordata > Mammalia > Rodentia > Muridae > Micromys > Micromys minutus. Next base: position 44,696,415 of record NC_137969.1, read on the forward strand.
TCCAGAGTGGTTGTACCAGTGTACAATCCCAACAACAGTGAAGGAGTGTTCCTCTTTCTCCACATCCTTGCCAGCATCTGCTGTCACCTGAGTTTTTGATCTTAGCCATTCTGACTGGTATGACATGGAGTATCAGAGTTGTTTTGATTTGCATTTCCCTGATGACTAGGGATGTTGAGCATTCCTTTAGGTCCTTCTCAGCCTTTCAATACTTCCCAGTTGAGAAGTCTCAGTGTACATCTGTACCCCATTTTTAGTAGAATTATTTGATTCTCTAGAGTCTAGCTTTTTGAGTTCTTTGTATATATTGGATAATAGTCCTCTATCAGATGGAAGGTTGGTAAAGATCTTTTTCCAATCTATTGGTTGCCATTTTATCCTTTTGACAGTCTTTGGCTTTACAGAAGCTTTGCAATTTCATGAAATCCATTTTTCAAATCTTGATCTTAGAGCATAAGCCATTGGTGTTCTATTCAGGAAATTTCTCCCTATGCCTATGTGTTCTAAGCTCTTCCCCACTTTCAGTTCTATTAGTTTCAGTGTACCTGGTTTTATGTAGAGGTCTTTGATCTACTTAGACTTAAGCTTTGTACAAGGAGATAAAAAGGGATTTATTTGCATTCTTCTGCATGCTGCCAGTTCAACCATCCCCATTTTTTTTTTTTTTTTTTTTTGAAGAGACTGACCTTTTTCCACTGAATATTTTTAGCTCCTTTGTCAAAGATCAAGTGACCATAGGTGTGTGGCTTCATTTCTGGGTCTTCCATTCTATTCCATTGGTCTACCTGCTTGTCTCTGTGACAGTACCAGGAAGTTTTTTATCACAATTGATCTGTACTACAGCTTGAGGTCAGGGAGGGTGATTCCCCCCCAGAAGTTTTTTGTTGTTGAGAATGGTTTTTGCTATCCTGGGTTTTTTATCATTCCAAATGAATTTGAAAATTGCTCTTTCTAACTCTATGAAGAATTGAGTTGGAATTTTGATGGAAATTGCATTGAATTTGTAGATTGCCTTAGGAAAGATGCCCATTCATGTAATGTTAATTCTTCCAGTCCCTGAGCATGGGTGATCTTTCCATGTTCTGAGGTCTTCTTCAATTATCTTCTTCAGAGACTTGAAGTTCTTGTCATACAGATCCTTTACTTGCTTGACTAGGGTCATGCCAAGGTATTTTATATTCTTTTGGCTATTATGAAGGATGTCCATTCTCTTTTGAGCTTCCAGAGACCTGTAGGTGGGCAGGATGCTGGTCCTAGTGAAACTGGGCAGGGTCTGGCCTTGGCCTGGAAGTATGGGCTCCCAGGCAGTACCTCCGCCTGAGCTGGGAAAGTTCTGCCTAGCCCCTTCTTATTTTATGTAAATTTATTTTACACAAATGGAGTTAAAGTCTGTGCTTTGTGTAAAAAAAAATCTAAATTTATATCATTTATAGGAAAATAGTTAGAAATATAATTATCATAAGCAAAATAACTCACACTCAGAAAGCCAACTATTATGTTTACACGCTTATATACATTTCTTATATACATTTGAAAACAGAAAGAAATGAAATTAGAAAGAACAATTAAGGACAAAGAACACTGAGTGGGTGGAGCAATGTTGCAGTAAATAATAAAAAGTTTCTATAGTTACAGCCCTCTTAGCCTCACTCTGTGGGAGCCCCACCAGGTGCCAGAAGCTGCAAGAGCCACACCAGGAACCACTCCAGTACAGAGCTGGAACACAATCTTCTAAGTGGTTAGTTCCCAAGCCTAGTACCCACACATCTCATTCTATGGGCTCAGTAAAAGCATGACTCCACAATGATTAACCTATCAAACAGGTTTATATGTCAAATCCTCAATCCACAAACCATCAACCATCAGAAAAAAAGATATAAACTGCCCATCCAGAAAAGATAAATTAGACCCATAGAAACCCTGAGAAATAATCACAACCACCTCATCAAGTTAGAGATGCACCAAGAGAAACAATACACATTGGCTTCCATGTTGCCTCCTGCCTCCTCTTCTACTTCATCAGACTCTTTCCCCACCTACATCTCCACTGTCCAATCATGTATCACCCACACATTGCCCTTTCTGTTTACCTTAAAAATAAACTTTATCTTTAAATGTAAGCTGTGTATAACTATTACCACTTGAAAATACTGTAAATGACTATGCTTTCTCAAAGTTAATTATTTTGGATAAGCTATAAAACTAAATTAGTCTTCAACTCTGTCAGAAATCTGAGAGTGGCCAAATATCTAAAAACATAGGAAGCCTAACATGTCTTTCAGAGCTGAGACAGGTTGTAGAGACAAATTTCCACTAGCAGTCTCCTGTTAGCAACATGTAAGAGTAAGCAGACCTTTGAAATACAGAAATCTTGACCATTTTGGCTTGGCAAAGATTATAAGTCAACTATTTTGTATAATGTATCTCTTTCTGGGCAGTATTAGTCTGTAGAAGAAATAGGCAGTTTCCACCCAGTGGCTGCCTAGCTGCAAAGTATATATCACCTGGAGGTAGAGATGCTCAATTTCTTCATTAAATACTCCAAAGGGGAACCGTTAAGAGCAGATATGTCTCAACAAAAGATAAATAACATTAAAAATCTTAATTTATGAATTTTTCATGTATTTGAAAATCTCAAAAACACCATTTTAATTGACTCAGAACTATGAATTTGCTATCCAACCCTTAACTAGTATTGTTTAATCAACTAAAAACAGTATATAATAGCAATTATAGGTCTGGGTTTAAGTCTTGCATTCCCAAATATATTGTATAGGTACAATCCCTTTATGAAAGCAATAACACTAATCTCAATTGAAAGTCAATAAGAAATTATATCAATGAAAACCCTAAATTTATATCAAATAAATTCAATACCATTGTAAAGATTACAACTTCAACTTTCTATCAATTAGAAAGATTTTTACCAATGTAAGATATGACTTTAGCTTAGATACCAAATGAAGATTATGGCTATACAAATCAATCTGGCTAATTCCCCACTCTTAAATTATGATCATTTCTAAATTCTTTATAAAAACAACCCTAGAATAATCACCTTCATTCCCCTAAATTCCAGGGAATCGGGGCAATGACTCTTCATAGCTTCTTCAAGCTGAATATATATATATATATTCATATATATATAGAGAATATATATATATATATATATATATATATATAGAGAGAGAGAGAGAGAGAGAGAGAGAGAGAGAGAGAGAGAGACTTTAGAAAGGGGGAGGGAAATGAGGAAGTAGACAGGCCTCAAGAAGAACAGTCACACTGACAATTCTTGTATTCTCTGATGTCTGGAATCAGGCTAGTTCAGCATTCTGATATATGAAATATGTGATATATATATATATATACATATATATATATATATATATATATATATATATATATATATCAAAAGAAAACATCTTAGTATTGAGATATATTTTGATCCTCTTGAATTTAGTTTTTCAGGTGGTCTCCCTCAAATTTAATCTATATAACTGTAAAAGGCACTCAAAAACAAATCATGCTTTTTAAAAACACAAAGACAAAACCTTTCTCCCATAGTAGCATGCCCCTTAGTCAGCAGCTAGAATATCTTGTATCTTGTGTTCTTTCCCAGAGAAATAATATAACCACAAAACTCAACATCACACCCATTTTGAAATTTAAAAGAATATAAAACAAATAAACTGAAAAACTGTATGATTTTATTCTTAGGCTTCTAATAATATGTCATGTCAAGAAATCAACTCAAATTCTTGTGGATCCCATGTTAAGAGATATAAGCCTCTTGTGGTAATTTTAAGATAACTGCAAACCCTCACTTGCTGGCATCTGACAAGTCACATGTCCTTAGCAGAGTAATTCATAAACAAATTAACTTACCATTAATTTCAAATTAATAAATGAGCAACTTTTAAAACTAGGACCTTAGCCCAAAGTATTATGATCTGTCCAGCTCTCAGTCTGGAGCATCAGATCTTCATTTATTAATAACTTCCCTAATATATGTCTGTATTCACTCTGCCTGGTGTACAGGACCACTGGTGAAAATCTCTACATGATTTGGGTGAACTTTGTACTCTCTTCTTGTAACTAAAAAAAAAAAAAAAAAAAAAAAAAAAAAACAAATGGGTTGTATATTAATTCTTTATACCATCTTTAAGACAAACAAACCAGCTTTTAATACATTTTCTTAACAATTCTGCCAAAGAATCAGGTAGCTTTTAATCTCTCTTGCTCTGTGTTTAAGGTCACCTGCCTTCTCACAGCAGTACCGCTACCACCTCCCAGCAGAGGCTGCCTCTGTGTTTTTTTTTTTGTTTAAGGTTCCCACACTTGAGACATCATATAACTCAACATGCTAGCCACTTTTTACTTAGAAAATAAAACTTTCTGGTTAACTCTTAGGCTGAAGCCTTAACTTTTTAGTGAATTCTTGTCCTACATTGGGTGCCACCTTTTGCGGTAAATAATAAAAAGTGGCTTAACCTTATATCGCTTGCTGGTGCCAGCTCCCATGGGCACTATAGCACTATGAGGATCTCTAACTTGGTGGCATAAGGCTTCCTCTAAGAACTCCGGCCTGGTTCATTCCACAACCCCTGTTGCTTCTGTCCCAGGTGGACAAGACTATCCCATCCCATTTCTTTCCTACACTGCCTGGTATAAAAAGACATAGGCTATCAGACTGGATACAAGAACAGAATCCAGCATTTTGCTGCATACAGGAAACTAATCTCAGAGACAAAGACAGACACTATCTCAGGGTAAAAGGTTGGGGAAAAAACTTCCAGGCAAACGGCCCCAAGAAATGAGCTGGAGTAGCCATTCTAATATCGAATAAAGTAGATTTCCAAACAAAAGTTATCAAAAATGATAAGGAAGGACACCTTTATTCATTACAGGGAAAATTTGTCAGGAGGAACTCTCAATCCTTGATATATATGCTCCAAATACAAGAACATCCATATTCATAAAAGAAACCCTACTAAAGCTCAAAAAATACATTTCACCCCACACAATAATAGTGGGAGACCTCAACACCTCACTCTCATAATGGTCAGATCATTGAAACGGAAACTTAACAAGGACATAATGAAACTAACAGAGGATATGAACCAATGGTATTTAAAGACATCTATAGAACATTTCACCCCAAAACAAAAGAATGCAACTTCTTCTCAACACCTCATGGCACTTTCTCCAAAATTGACCATATAACTGGTCACAAAACAAGCATTAATAGATATAAGAAGTTTGAAATACTCCCATACATCCTAACAGATCACCATAGTCTAAGACTGGTCTTTAATAACAACAAACAATAAAAAGCCCATATACACATGAAAACTAAACAATGCTCTATTAAATGATAGCATGGTCAAAGAAGAAATAAGGAAAGAAATTAAGGATTTTATAGAATTTAATAAAAAGGAAAACACAACCTACCCAAACATATGGAATGCAATGAAAGCAGTACTAAGAGGAAAACTCATAGCTCTGAGTGCTTCCAAAAAGGTACTGGAGAGAGCATACACCAGCAACTTAACAGCACAATTGAAAGCTCTAGAACAAAAGAAAGGAAATACACCCAAGAGTAGTAGATGGCAAGAAATAATCAAACTCAGAGCAGAAATTGAGCAAATAGAAACAAAAAGAACCATTCAAAGAATCAAAAAGACCAAGAGCTGGTTCTTTGAGAAAATCAACAAGATTGATAAACCCTTAGACAGACTAACCAGAGGGCAAAGAAAGAGTATCCAAATTAACAAAAACAGAGAGGAAAGTGGAAACATAATAACTGAAATGGAGGAAATTCAAGAAATCATCAGGTCATACTACAAAAGCCTATACTCAAAAATCTGGAAAATCTGGAGGCAATGGATGAATTCTTAGACAGATACGAGGTACTAAAGTTAAACCAGGACCAGGTAAACCATCTAAATAATCCCATAACCCCTAAAGAAATAGAAGCAGTCATCAAAAGTCTCCCAACCAAAAAAAGCCCAGGTCCAGATGGGTTCAGTGCAGAATTCTATCAGACATTTATTGACGACCTAATACCAATACTCTTCAAACTATTTTACAAAATAGAGTCAGATGGAATACTACCTAACTCATTTTTCCAGGCAACAATAACCCTTGTTCCTAAAACACAGAAAGACCCTACAAGGAAAGAGAACTTCAGAACAATCTCCCTTATGAACATTGATGCAAAAATACTCAACAAAATCCTTGCAAACCGAATCCAAGAACACATCAAAACAATCATTCACCATGATCAAGTAGGCTTCTTTCTTGGGATGGACTAATGGTTTAATATAAGGAAATCCATCAATGTAATCCACCATATAAACAAACTCAAAGAAAAAAACCACATGGTCATCTCACTAGATGTTGAGAAAGCATTTGACAAAATTCAACACCCCTTTACGTTTAAAGTCTTGGAAAGATCAGAAATCCAAGGCCCATACCTAAACATAATAAAAGCAATATACTGCAAACCAATAGCCAACATCAAATTTAACGATGAGAAACTTGAAGCAATCCCATTAAAATCAGTGACTAGACAAGGCTGCCCACTCTCTCCCTACCTATTCAACATAGTACTGGAAATCCTGGCCAGCACAATTAGACAGCAAAATGAAATCAAAGGGATACAAATTGGAAAGGAAGAAATGAAAACATCACTGTTTGCAGATGACATGATAGTGTACTTAAATGACCCCAAAAATTCCACCAGAGAACTTCTATAGCTGATAAACAAGTTCAGCAAAGTGGCTGGATATAAAATTAACTCAATCTAAATGATAGCCTTCCTCTATTCAAAGGCCAAACATGCAGAGAAAGAAATTAATGAAAAGATACCTTCACAATAGTCACAAACAATATGACATACCTTGGTGTGACTCTAAGAAAGTATAGGACCTGTATGACAAGAACTTCAAATCTCTAAAGAAGAAAAGTGAGGAAGATCTCAGAAAATGGAAAGATCTCCCATGCTCACATATTGGAAGGATCAACATTGTAACAATGGCCATCTTACCAAAAGCAATCTACAGATTCAATGCAATCCCCATCAAAATTCCAACCCAATTCTTCATAGAGTTGAAAAGAGCAGAATGGTGGCTCGTACAGGCTGAGAAACTGCGACCTGGAACAGATCTTAGGAACTTCTGTTCCCACCCGGAGACGACTTCAGGACGCAGAGCGGAGCCTGGCCCAACCGCCAGCCGGATAGGCGGCTCGTACAGGCTGAGCAACTGTGACCTGGAACAGATCTTAGGAACTTCTGTTCCCACCCGGAGACGACTTCAGGACACAGAGCAGAGCCTGGCCCTACAGCCAGCCGGAAAGGCGGCTCGAACAGGCTGAGCAACTGGTGAGTGGGAGACCTAGACTGCGGGGGAGCAGAGGGATCTCTGCGGAGTGCACACGGAAAGGGCACCCCCTGCCCTGACCTGCCCTGTCCTCCCCAATCCAGTGACCGGGAACAGATCTTAGGAATTTCTGTTCCCACCCTGAGACGACTTCAGGACACAGAGCAGAGCCTGGCCCACCTGCCAGCCGGAAAGGTAGCTCGGAGAGGCTGAGCATCTGTGACCAGGAACAGATCTTAGGAACGTCTGTTCCCACCCGGAGGCAACTTCAGTACACAGAGCGGAGGCTGGCCCAGCTGCCACCCGGAACCTGGGCTGCCGGGGAGTAGAGAGATCTCTGCGGAGTGCACACGGAAAGTGTACCAGGGACACAAACCAGATACAAGGGAAAGGCAAGAACATATCACTGACAACAAAATGGCAAGAGGAAAGAGCAAGAGTATATCCCAAGGAAACCAAGACAATCTAGCAACACCAGAACCCAGCTCTCCGATAGTAGCAAACATCGGAATTCCAAACACTCCAGAGAAAGAAGACACAGACCTGAAATCATGCCTCAAGACGCTGATAGAGTTACTTAAACAAGAAAGGGAGGAAAAGCAAAAAGATTCAGAAGCTTTTAAAGAAGAAACAAGAAAAACACTCAAAGAACTCAAAGAACGAGACGAAAACAGAACCAAAGAAATAAAGGAATGGAAGAGGGAAATTAAAACAGAAATTGACACAATAAAGAAAGCGCTAAAAGAGATAACCCTAGAGTCAGAACACCAAAAAAAAGAAATCAGGAGTCACAGAAGCAAGCATTTCCAACAGATTACAAGAGATCGAGGAGAGAATCTCGGGGGCAGAAGACAACATTGCAAACATAGACAAAACAGCCAGAGAAGATGCAAAAAACAAAAAGCTCCTAACCCAAAATGTCCAGGAAATACAAGACACAATGAGAAGACCGAACCTAAGGATAATAAAAATAGAAGAGGGAGAAGAGTATCAACTAAGAGGCACAGTAAATATCTTCAACAAAATCATAGAAGAAAACTTCCCTACCCTCAAGAATGAGATGACCACGAGCATAAAAGAGGCCTTCAGAACTCCAAATAGGTTGGACCAGAAAAGAAATACCTCCCGACACATAATAGTAAAAACATCAAGTGCCCAAAGTAAAGAAAGAATACTAAAAGCAGTAAGGGAAAAAGGTCAGGTAACATATAAAGGCTGACCAATCAGACTCACACCCGATTTCTCAACAGAGACTATGAAAGCTAGAAGAGCCTGGACAGACATCATGCACTCCTTAAGAGAGCACAAGTGCCAGCCCAAGCTGCTATACCCAGCAAAACTATCAATCACCATCGATGGAGAGACAAAGATATTTCAAGACAAATCAAAATTCACACAATATCTGACCACAAACCCAGCACTACAACGAATTATAGGTGGAAAACCCAATACAAGGAGGGAAAATACAGCCTAGTAAAAACAAGAAAACTCCTAAACAAGAAAACTAAAAGAAGAAAAAAACACAGACACAACTCAACCCAAAAAAGCAAAAATGGCAGGAAACAGAAACAATTATTCCTTGATATCTATTAACATAAATGGTCTCAACTCCCCAATAAAGAGACATAGACTATCAGACTGGATATATAAACAAAATCCAGCCTTTTGCTGCATACAGGAAACTCATCTCAGAGACAGAGACAGACGCTATCTCAGAGTAAAAGGGTGGGAAAAAAACTTCCAAGCAAACAGCTCCAAGAAGCAAGCTGGAGTGGCTATTCTAATATCGAATAAAGTAAACTTCCAACCAAAAGTTATCAAAAAAGATGAAGAAGGACACTTTTTACTCATTACCGGGGAAATCTGTCAAGAGGAACTCTCAATCCATAACATATATGCTCCAAATAAAAAATCACCCACATTCATAAAAGAAACCCTACTGAAGCTCAAAAAATACATTTCACCCCACACAATAATAGTGGGAGACTTTAATACCCCACTCTCAACAATGGACAGATCAGGGAAACAGAAACTGAACAAGGACACTGCAAAACTAGCAGAGACTTTGAACCAACTAGAATTAATAGATATATACAGAACATACTATCCTAAAGTAAAAGAATATACCTTCTTCTCAGCACCCCATGGCACCTTCTCGAAAATTGACCACATAATTGAACACAGAACGAGCCTTCATCGATATAAGAAGATTGAAATACTCCCATGCATCCTCTCAGATCACCATGGTCTACGGCTGCCCTTTAACAACAACAAAGACAACAAAATGCCCACATACACATGGAAACTAAACAACGCTCTGTTAAAGGATAGCAGGGTCAAAGAAGAAATAAAGAAAGAAATTAAGGACTTTCTAGAAATCAACGAAAATGATAACACAACATACCCAAACCTATGGGATGCAATGAAAGCAGTATTGAGAGGAAAACTCATTGCCCTAAGTGCTTCCAAAAAGAAACTGGAGAGAGCTCACTGGAGAGAGCAACCTGACAGCACAGCTAAAAGCCCTAGAACAAAAGGAAGCAGATATACCCAAAAAGAGTAGACGGCAAGAAATAATCAAAATTAGGGCAGAAATAGACCAAATAGAAACAAAAAAAAAAAAAAAAAACTTTTGAAAAAATCAACAAAACAAAGAGTTGGTTCTTTGAGAAAATCAACAAGATTGATAAACCCCTAGCCAGACTAACTAAAGGGCAAAGAGAGAGTATCCAAATTAACAAAATCAGAAAGGAAAGTGGTGACATAACAACTGAAACTAAGGAAATTCAAGAAATCATCAGATCCTACTATAAAAACTTATACTCCACAAAATTAGAAAATCTGGAGGAAATGGACGAATTCCTAGACAGATACAAGGTCCCAAAGTTTAACCAGGATCAAGTAAACCATCTAAATAACCCTATAACACCTAAAGAAATAGAAGAATTCACCAAAAGCCTCCCAACCAAAAAAAGCCCAGGTCCAGACAGGTTCAGTGCAGAATTTTATCAGACATTTATTGAGGATATAACACCAATATTCGCCAAACTATTCCAAAAGATAGAATCAGATGGAATATTACCCAACTCATTTTTTGAGGCTACAATAACCCTCGTACCTAAGCCACACAAAGACCCAACAAGGAAAGAGAACTTCAGACCAATCTCACTTATGAACATTGATGCAAAAATACTCAACAAAATCCTTGCAAACCGAATCCAAGAACACATCAAAACCATCATTCCTCATGACCAAGTAGGCTTCATCCCTGGGATGCAGGGATGGTTTAACATAAGGAAATCCATCAATGTAATCCACCATATAAACAAACTTAAAGACCAAAATCACATGGTCATCTCACTAGACACTGAGAAAGCATTCGACAAAATCCAACACCCCTTCATGGTAAAAGTCCTGGAAAGAACAGGAATCCAAGGCCCATATTTAAACATAATAAAAGCAATATACAGCAAACCAACAGCCAACATCAAACTTAATGGCGAGAAACTTGAAGCAATCCCACTAAAATCAGGGACTCGACAAGGCTGCCCACTCTCTCCCTACCTATTCAACATAGTACTGGAAGTCCTGGCTGGAGCAATTAGACAGCAAAAGGAGATCAAGGGGATACAAATCGGAAAGGAAGAGATAAAAACATCACTCTTTGCCGATGACATGATAGTGTACTTGAGTGACCCCAAAAATTCCACCAGAGAACTCCTACAGCTGATAAACAAGTTCAGCAAAGTGGCCGGATACAAAATTAACTCAAACAAATATGTAGCCTTCCTATACTCAAGGGACAAACATGTGGAGAAAGAAATTAGGGAAAAGGTACCCTTCACAATCGTTACAAAAACTATGAAATACCTTGGTGTGACTCTAACTAAGGAAGTGAAGGACCTGTATGACAAGAACTTCAAAACTCTAAAGAAAGAAATTGAGGAGGATCTCAGAAAATGGAAAGATCTCCCATGCTCATGGATTGGAAAGATCAACATCTTAAAAATGGCCATCCTACCAAAAGCAATCTACAGATTCAATGCAATCCCCATCAAAATTCCAACCCAGTTCTTCATGGAATTGGAAAGATCAATGTGCAATTTCATATGGAATAACAAAAGACCTAGAATAGCGAAATCCATCCTCAACAACAAAAAAACATCTGCGGGAATCACTATCCCTGACCTCAAGCTATATTACAAGGCAATTGTGCTGAAAACTGCATGGTACTGGTACAGAAATAGGCAAGTAAATCAATGGAATATAATAGACGATCCAGAAATGAACCCTCATGTATATGGTCACCTGATTTTTGACAAAGGAGCAGTAAACATTCAATGGAAAAAGGACAGCCTATTCAACAAATGGTGCTGGTCCAACTGGCACTCAACATGCAAAAGAATGAAAATAGACCTGTTCTTATCTCCTTGTACAAAGCTCAAGTGTAAGTGGATTAAAGATCTCCACATTAAACCAGATACACTGGAACTATTAGATGAGAAAGTAGGGAAAACCTTAGAACACATAGGCACAGGAGAAAATTTCCTGAACAAAACACCAATGGCTCAAGCTCTAAGGTCAAAGATTAACAAATGGGACTTAATGAGATTGCAAAGTTTCTGTAAGGCTAAGGACATTGTCAAGAAAACAAAACGGCAACCAACAGAATGGGAAAAGATCTTTACCAACACCACATCAGATAGAGGCCTAATATCCAAGGTGTACAAGGAACTCAAAAAGCTAGACACCAGAGAATCAAATAACCCTATTAAAAAATGGGGTACAAAGCTAAACAAATCATTTTCAGTTGAGGAACACCGAATGGCCGAAAAACATCTGAGGAAGTGCTCAACATCCTTAGCCATCAGGGAAATGCAAATCAAAACAACCCTAAGATTCCACCTCACACCAGTCAGATTGGCCAAGATCCAAAACTCAGATGACAGCAGATGCTGGCGAGGCTGCGGAGAAATAGGAACACTTCTCCACTGTTGGTGGGGTTGCAAGCTAATACAACCACTCTGGAAATCTGTCTGGCGATACCTCAGAAAATTGGATATAGTACTACCTGAAGACCCAGCTATTCCACTTCTGGGCATATACCCCAGAGACACTTTAATACACAACAAAGATATATGCACCACAATGTTCATAGCGGCTCTATTTATAATAGCCAGAAGCTGGAAGGAACCCAGATGTCCTTCAGAAGACGAATGGATACAAAAATTGTGGTACATATACACAATGGAATACTACTCAGCCACCAGAAACAATGGCTTAATGAAATTCTTAAGAAAATGGCTGCATCTAGAGAAGATCATCCTGAGTGAGATAACCCAGTCACAAAAGAACAGACATAATATGCAGTCACTGATAGTGGGATGTTAACCCCAGAGGCTTGCACTCCCCCAGAAACAACTCACAGACTGTATGAAGTCCAAGAAATTAAGAAAACAAAAAATATACATATATTCACAAAACAAGAAGACTTTGACTATTTCCATGTTGCGTTTTGTTTTGCATGTACTTTACGCTTATTGCAACTAGTATGTTTTCAATGCATACTGTCAAGCCCTTGAAAAAAATCAAGTACTGACTAAAAAACATATTCACATGGTTTTATGTAAAATTTACTTTAATGTCTGAAAAAAAGTACTGACAAAATGTATAATTTTAAGCAAAAAATGTTTAAAATCTTTACATTTATCTTTGTTTTGCAAAATAGAGTCGTTTAAAAAAAAGAAACACTGCAAAGATAAAACAAAAAAAAAAAAAAAAAAGAAAAGAGCAATGTGCAATTTCATCTGGAATAACAAAAGACCTAGAATAATGAAATCCATCCTCAACAAACAAGAAAACATCTGGAGGAATCACCATCTCTGACCTCAAGCTATATTACAAGGCAATTATGTTAAAAACTGCATATATTGGTACAGAGATAGGTATGTGAATCATTGGAATAGAATAGAAGTTCCATAAATAAACCCATTCATATATGGTTACTTGATTTTTGACAAAGGAGCTGTAAACATTCAATGGAAAAAGGACAGCCTCTTCAACAAATGGTGTTGGTTCAACTGGCACTCAGCATGCAGAAGAATGAAAATAGACCCTTTCTTATCTCCTTGTACAAAGCTCAAGTGCATGTAGTTCAAAGATCTTCACATTAAACCAGGTACACTGAAACTATTAGAAGAGAAAGTAGGGAAAACCTTAGAACACATAGACACAGGGGAAATTTTCTTGCACAGAACACCAATGGCTTGTGGTCTAAGGTCAAAGATTGACAAATGGGACTTAATGATATTGCAAAGTTTCTGTTAGGCTAAGGACACTATCAAGAAAACAAAACGGCAGCCAACAGATTGGGAAAATATCTTTCCCAACTCCACATCTGATAGATGCCTAATATTCAAGGTTTACAAAGAACTCAAGAAGTTAGACACCAGAGAATCAAACAATCCTATTAAAAATGGCATACAGAGCTAAACAAAAAGTTCTCATTTGAGGAATATGGAATGCCTGAGAAACATCTAAGGAAGTGCTCGACACCCTTAGTCATCAGGGAAATGCAAATCAAAACAACCCTGAGATTCCACCTCACACCAGTCAGAATGTCTAAGATCAAAAATTCAGATGACAGCAGATGCTGGCGAGGATGTGGAGAAAGACGAACACTTCTCCACTGTTGGTGGGGTTGAAAACTGGTACAACCACTCTGGAAATCAGTCTGGTGGTTCCTCAGAGAATTGGACATAGTGTGACCTTAAAACCCAGTTATTCCACTTCTGGGCATTTACCCCAGATACGCTCCAACACACAACAAAGACACATGCACCACAATGTTCATAGCAGCCCTATTTATAATAGCCAGAAGCTGCAAAGAACCCAGATGTCCTTCAGTAGATAAATGGATACAAAAATTGTGGTATATTTATACAATGGAGTACTACTCAGCTATCAGAAACAATGACTTTATGAGATTCCTTAGAAAATGGATGCATCTAGGGAATATTATCCTGAGTGAGATAACCCAGTCACAAAAGAACAGACATAATATGCAGTCACTGATAGTGGGATGCTAACCCCAGAAAGCGCAGAACACCCCAGAAACAACTCACAGACTATATGAAGTTCAAGAAAAGTAAAGGCCAAATAAAAAATAAAATAAGAAAAAAAAATCATTATGCTTAATCTTTACACCCTAAGAAAACTTTGAATATTTCCAGGTTACACCTTGTTTTACATGTACTTTATGCTCATTGTAACTGGTAAGATTTTAATGCATACTATCAAACCTTTCAAATAATCAAGTACTGATAAAAATGTATTCATATACTTTTATGCAAAAATGCTTTTAAAATATGTACATTTATCTCTGCTTTTTTAAAATAAACTTGTTCAATTAATAATAGAAAGATACCTTTATATAGTCATGACAACCTCATCAAGCTAGAGATGTGCCGAGAGGAACATGCACATCTGCTTCCATCTCCTCTGACTGTCTCTGCCTCCTGCCTCCTCTTCCACTTCTCCAGCCTCTTTCCCTGCCTATCTCTCTACTGTCCAGTCATGTATCACCTTAACATCCACCCACAGAGCTATAGTGCAGGGAGCAGAAACAGTCAGGGCATTAGAAGGTGAGGCAGTGGTGCAGAGAGCAAAGCCGGTCATGGTGTTAGAGGGTGGGGTGATGGTGCAGAGTAGAGACAGACATGGTGGCATTCCCAATTGCCTACAGTACTAGGATTAAGCTTTAAATTGTTTACAAATGAAGCTTGTAACAAAAACAGTGCATGGTTTCATTCATAAATTGTGTATAGCCAACATTATAGAAACAGAAAATAGTTTGTGGTCAAGGCCCTCCAAGGGGGATAATGAGAGAATTCGTGTCCCATCAGTTCATTGGTTTCACAGAATAAAAGAGCCCCAGGCTTGTGCTTCATTTACCAGGTTCAGTGACAGACACATCATAGTAAAGCTGTTAACATGATAAGAATAAAAAGAAAAGAGCACTTCTTGCCTTACAGGCACTCGCTGAAAGTATAAATGTCTATTATTACTTAAAAACTAACTTTGACAAAAAGAACCATTAAGCTGAAAATAGTTGTGAACTAGTTCAAGTTCTGATTGATCACATTAGAAAACTAGCACACAGTGCAGTCTTAGCAGTAACAGGCACCTAAGGCATTACAGAAAGGTGTAGATATGTGTTAACTTATTAAATGAAGCCCATAGACTTCCTTAAATATTACAGATTTACAGAGTCATATAACATACTTGTATACAGAAGAGTGCAACTAGGAAACTGAAAATTCATGCTGAAAATGCATAGCTTTTTAAAAATTGTAATTTTTTTAAACAATATTGAATTAATTATTTACATTTACTCTGTACTAAATATTAGAAATATATGAAAAATATGTTTGTGTCATATATAAATACCATATTTCATATAACAAACTTGAGTTTCTGCAGATGTGGGATCCATGTGGAAACCTGTAGCAGGCCATCCATGTATACTAAAAGGTTATAAATAAATCAAAATGACAAGTCTGAGGAAATAACAGTGATGATCTGGGACTCGGAGCTGTCACAGCCGGGAAATGCTTACCATGTAAGCATGAGGAGATAAGCTTGGATCCTCTGCGTGCACATAAAATCCAGGCATGGTGCAATCCCAGTGCTAACGAGAAGAACAGCAGAGGTAGGACAGCCCTTGGGGCTTGCTGGCTAGCCTGTCTAGCTGAAGAGGTGAACTCCACATTCAGTGAGAAATAGTCTTAGAAAACAGATAAGGTAGAAAAGCAATTAAGGAGGACAACTGGCATTGACTCTGGCTTCCATACATTGTAAAGAAGTACACACATTTGCACACACATACATTCACCACAAACAAGATAAAATAAATGAGTTAAACCTTTTCATCAGAAGAAAATGTGACAATGCAAAGTCCAACGGTGTTTTGGATATAAGGCATGCAGTCGGCTTTGTGGAAATACATAGAGGAAGGAAGAGACATTGATTCGAAATTGCTAAAAATAAAGAAGAGAATGTTTTAGACAGATGAGAAGATCTGGACTTGATATCTGATAAGAGGGTTTCAGACCAATGAGAGACCCAGAGACCTAATTGTATTAAAAGCTCCTATTTATAGTAAAGACACACTGGAAACTTACGGTACATATGCAACTGCATGGAATCCAGTAAGATCTGAATGGAGGGAAGTTTTCTGAAAATGAGTAGGAAGTCAGTTCTGCCACATGGGCAGATCTTCATCTTTAGAGTCTGTGACAAAGTAGACTTAGAAGAATCACCTACATTATCCAAATGGACCTAAAAGAATCAAATGACCCACAGCCAGACATGGCTACTGTATAGCAGATGCACCAAACAGGAGAGACCCAGCTAGCTGTTGCTGGGTCGCTGTCCATGTTAACGGTCTGAAGGGAATGACTGTGGAGCAAAGGCAAGGAGCCGCATTTCTGAGGCCCTAAAGATTTTAAGAGATGAATTCTAAAATACTTGATGCTGTTAGTATACAATAATTAAAAATAACTACTGAAAGATCTCTTTCCTTTCAAATAATATCCTTCCGATAAATAAGTTATCCAGTAAAATAAGTTATTCAGTAAAATAAGCAGGCTCATATCATCCCGGGAGCTGGACAAATATCTATTTTTTACTTAATGATCCGTATCTTCTTCCTGTTGGTGCTGAGAGGTAAGTGTGCGCACTGTCCTTTTCAGTGCTCTGAGACTTTCAGTGATCAATGCTGAATTCTATAACACTTTAAAATACAAATCTTTGCCACACATATAAAGTATTAAATTAGTAGATTAGGTATAAAACACTTATATTTCATTTTTCCTAAGAGCCCTGGCTGAAGTTCTGGAGCAACTCATGACCCAAGTGATCTCTTCATTCACCTACAACTATGTCTTAAGTACAAAAATAACACATACCAAAAAGGCTAACACTTCTTAAAAGATTATGTTTAGGGATTTCCTAAATTGTTTAAAAGATCAGTATGAAGAATTCTTGTGAACAGTTCAGCTCTTACTGGCTCTGTCTTCTTTTAACTTGAGAATTTACAATATGATTGCTGTGTAAACATCAGAGTTTTCTAATTGTTCAGTGTGTGCACAGAACTGGTCATGGCTTATCTTGCACTTATCAGCTTGTTTATTTTTATTCCCCTGTGTTTCTAACAAGAGCAGCTGCTACTTTGTAAATACTTTAATGGCTTCTGGTAGGTAGAACTGTCAGTTTAACAGACAGTGTATAAAAGATTTTCATTCTTCCATGTGATTACACACCTTGAAATGTGTCTTACCCTGAAAATCCTCTGGAGACCGGAGACTAGGCGGTATCTCCTTGGAAGGCACAGAGCCAACAGAATAGAAAGATTTAAGAATAATGTGTAAGATCATGTCAAATAACAAATGTGATCCAACATGGAGTTGTCTTGAGTCAAACTGCTGTTAAAATGGACATACAGTTTTGTACCCAGAATTTGAGGAACTTACTGTCATGAAGAAAGAATCTGCTCTGCAGAGCAAGCTAGCTTTGGACTGTGGATCTTCCTGCTTCTGCCTCCCAGTGTTGATATGACAGATTTGTGCAACTGTTCAACTAATCTATCACTTTGTTGATATTGTGAGGAAAAACAAGCCCTAAGAGATGAGATGACTTCTCTAGGTGACTGTTAATGCAGAGATCATACCCAGCCTTAGAATTTTTTACTGCCAAAAATTAATAGCAAAAGTAAAACTTAAAAATTCATAAATATTAAAAAATAAAGCAACATACATACAATGAGCCAAAAATAATCACAAAATTTTAAAACTTTGAGACAATGGAAAATATGTGACCTTATGATATGTATTACAAAAGAAGAAAATCTCAAACCAGTAGTCTAAACCTTATATTGAGAAAACCACTAAAAGAACACATTAAAACAGCAGGAAGCAGAAGAGACAACAAGAGAGCAGAAAATGACAAAAGACAAAGCTAATGACATCTACACTGCAGCTCTTTAACAACTAACAGATCTGACCAAGGACAACAATAAAAGCAGCCCTGCTAACATCAGACGTGTGTCTGGGAATCACAGCCAACCCATCAGATAAGGAACTTATCTAGCATCATGTAAGTGCACACCGACCTACTGAGATCGATCACAAATAGAAACAGGCATACAATTAGTAAGTGAACTGAATTAGTGACCAGAGCCTCACAACACAGAAAAGCCCAGTTCACCAAACAATTAAAGACAAATTCTCAACATCCTCTTCAAGCTCTTTCCAAAAAAATGAGGAGCTTTCTCAACTATGTTTAAAAGGTAATGTTGTTCTAATACATACAAAAGGTAATGTTGTTCTAAAAGTCATACAAAGGCTAGGAAAAATATAACCAAAACCAATCTGATTAGTACTGATGGAAAAGTCCTGAGCAAAACACTAGCAAACCAGATTGAACAAAGTAAACAAGACTTAGACACTGAGATCAAATAGGACTTACTTCTGGAAAACTAGAATGGTTCAAGAAGTAAAAGCCGGGGTAGTCTGTCCCATTGACTGAATGAGGAACAAAAGCTAAATTGTCTTCCTAGTGCTAGTGTAACGTGTGCAAGTCAACACCTCTTCATGGTAGAGAACACTCAACAAAGAACGAAGGAAATTATCTCAACATAAGAAAGGCTACATGTGACAAATTACAGCTTACAGCAAATTGAGTGATAGAAGACTTGCAGACTGAGCTGGCAAGGTGGCTCAGTGTATAAAAGTATGTCACCAAGCCTCATTCTGTTCCCAGAGCTCATGTGGTAAAAAGGTATAACTGACCTCCATGTGTGCACAGTGGCTCATGAATATTGACAATACAATAAGTAAATAAAACTTTGAAGTACAGAAGGTTCTTTCTATAGGGCAAAGAAAGAAAACAAGATGCCCACTATTTACATTTCTGTTATTTATATCTAATGAGGTACTTGAATTTGCCAGCCAGGTTAACTATACAAAGAAGGTTTTAAAGGTAAAAAAAAAGCCTTTACAAATTACATGGTCATATTATATAAAGAAAACTCTTAAATTTTAAAATCCATTGGGAAATTGTTAGAATAAACAAATCCAGTAAAGTGTCAGGATACATGTCAACATGTCAAGATGCTCAAAGGGAGTGACCTAAAACAGTCATGATGGAAACCGCTCTGTCTGCAGTGGTCTCAGAAGAGCAAACTAGCCCTTACCAAGGAGGTGAGAGATTTAAAGCCAGGTGTGGCGGCACACGCCTGTAGTTCCAAGAGTAAGAAGACTGAAATGGAAAAATTCCTTGAGTCCAGTAGTTCAAATCCAGCCTACACATGTATAAATTGTCTGAAGAAAGAAAAGAGTAAAAATGAAAACAGAAAGACATCTCACATTCATGAACTAGAAGATAATTATTAACAAATGGCAACTGTGCACAAAGCAACTGACAAGTCAGAGCAACTTCTATCCAAGGGCAGTGATGACATTACAGACAACAAAGACTGGCCTTGATTTCTGTATGGACTTGGCCATTTACACCTGTGCATGTGTGGCACTCTGTGCATGGGGAACTCAGAGGACACCTGCAGGACCCAGGCGTCTTCCTCCATTTCCTGGCCCCTAGGGATCAGGCTCGTGTCTTCAGGCTCGGTGTGAGAAACATGTACCCACTACGCCATCTTGATAACCCTCTATTAAAAAGTTCATATGGAATTGCAACGGATGCTGAATAGTCAGGGAAAACCTGAGGACAACGTCAGATATGTCACACTTTCAGATTTCAATGGTAGAGTAATCAGCACACTGTGAAACTTAACTAAAGGCAAACCTGTAGACCCATGGAATAAAACAGGGGAGACCCCAGACATAAACTTTCATGTATGTGGTTAAACAATTTTCAGCATACACACTAACATTTAAAAACAACTTTAAAGTTTTAAAATAATACTTTTCTAAATAAAATGTTGTTTTAAAGATGCCTTGCAGGCTTGGAGAGGTTTATTAGCACTTAACTCTGTGTTCTTGCTCTTGTAGAGGACTTAGGTTTGGTTCACAGCACACGTATCAGTGGACTGACATTTGCCTGTAACTCCAGTTCTAGGGAACTCAACATCATTTTACCTTCTCTGCATATGGTGCACAACAGCACACATACATACACATAAAATACCTTAAAATGATTTAACTTTATGTACTATATATTACAATAGAATGATTTCTTATGATCTTCCAAAGTAATAAAATAGTATGGCAATTGGATAACATTAAGAAAATGTAGGTGATTAAAGTGTTGACAAATAAATATGAATAGGCAAAGTACAAACAAATTTTTAAATTTTATCTTGAGAACACTCATGATGTAAACCCTAGCTAAGCAGTGACAGCGCTTAACAGAGACAGTCCACTGGGGTCCTCACCCACTGCCACCAAGTGCTGCTCAACAGATGCAAAGGAGTGGACTCACAAACTAGATAGCAGAAACTCTATTTCCATTCTCTCACATCTTATCCATTATGTACAAACCAGAGCTCCTGGGGACCTTGGACCGAAGAGACGTGCTGAATGAAAGTTTACCACCTGAAGTAGAAAACTCAGTTCCAGGCCTTCTTCCTTCCATTGGTTCAGCGCACAAACAGACTATGCAACAGAAAATGCCAAATGGCCATCCAAGCAGGTAAGACACAGTAAACTTTAGAAAACTGATACGCAGGCCTGGCCAGACTGTTCTTTGGTAAAAAATGGAAACAGGTAGGAAAGGAAAAGTGAGGAGGGAGAGGAGAAAGAGGGGAAGTAGGAAGAGGGAAGGAGCGAACAGGGCAACAGGGCTGCCTGTTAAATGGGCATGGGTGTTAAAGAAAGGCTGTATGAACAGAGAATCCAGGGAGCAGATGTGCTGGGTGGAGAGCCAGTACTGTCTGAACACGGTCCTGTCAGTCTGTTTGCCACTTTGCTGGATTCTTCTCAAGGTCTGGGAGATCCATCTCTTGCTCTTGGTGCTCCATTTGTCCCCAGGGCTATCCTGTCCCTATTTCCAGGCCTTCCTTTGATAGACTGGGTTACACATGTGATCTGGCCAATAAGCAGTACTACAGATATGAAGTCTCACTCAGATGCTGGTCACTGTGCAAGCCTTGTGCTCTCTGGTAAGCTGCCTGGAGCCCTAGTTTAGATTCCCTGCAGCTTTTGACTCAGATCCAGCTGCCACCTCCATCCGTGCAGACACAAAGACCTTTCTCATAAGGGCTGGCAGAGTTCTCTGGTCCAGATTCAGTGTGTGCTCACTCCAGTGCCCTCTTCCTTGAATCTCATCTTACAGTTCAAAGAAGGTCACAGGCTGCAGGACCGCCACTTCAGCGGGTCTTTTAGAAATGGCATTCCACAGCTAGTCCAGGACCACTAAAAACAATCTCCATTTGCTAAAGCTGCTCTCTGCCCCTTAACCGGATTCCTTTCTCTGCTCTTTAATGCCTGTTACAAAGGGACCAGGAAGATTTCCAATACTCTCCATACTGAGCCAGGCCCACAGGGATGGACCGGTCTGTGAAGTTTTGTTTTCAATTTCTACTGCACATGGAAATCATCCACCTCTGCTATCTTTTAAACACCTTTCCCCAGATTACTCCCAGAACACCTGCAGATTGTAGTAGGTGCCAGCCCCTATCTTGCTTTGTAAATATAGTTTATTAGACCATAGCCACATCTGGCCATTGTAGTGACAACTTTTATGCTACAACACAGAGTTAAGTGGCTGCGGCAGTGAAAGAATGCAGGTTCCACAAACCTAAAATATTTAGATTTGGAGACAGGTTGCTGATGCTGGCATGCCCATTAACTGCTTTAACCTTCCTTATTTGTTGCTATTTATTTTAGCTTCATTTCACACTGTTTTCTCCTTATTTAAAATTTTTGAGTCAGGAGAAATTCATTTATTCTTTTTATTGATAAAATGATTATTGAATTCATTCTTTTTAAACATCCAATGTATTTTAATATGCAGTGTTTTGTTATGTTAGTTTTAGAAATTTTGTTTGGATCTCTTTCTCTCAAGAACTATATAAAACGTTTTTGAAATTCCTTGGAAGAAGATGCTATATGATATACTTCAAGAGTCTGCAGAAAGCTCCTGGGAATAAACTGGGCAGAGTTAAATAAGAGATATTGGAGGAGATGTTTGGTGGCTGAGAAGTGACTTAGTAGATAAAATATGAGTTTTTACAATGCAGTAGGGAATCCAGAGATCTAGTCCAGAGGAACCAGGGGGTGTCCCCCTGCCTGTTAGAGGGACACCAGAGTCAAGGTATAAGAGAGACCTCCAGAAAGTGGACATTGTACCCTGTACTCTCAGTATTAACACTAAAGAAAAGTTATTGTGGTGGGGGACGGCGCTGTACCACAGTGGCAGAGGGACACAGGGTGGTGGGGAAGATGCCTAATTGTTTCTGTTCTCAGCCTTCCTACAGGCTGAAATTAGAGCCCGGAAGTGAGCCCAGGCAACCAGGATTGACCTGCATGCTAGCAGTTGAGCTGTATTCCCAGTTCACAGCCGTTTAGGTTTGTATTTATCGGATGTAGATGAGTGCTTTGCCTTAGTGTAGGTAAGTGCACCATGTATGTGCTTGGTGCCCACAGAGACCAGAAGAGGAGGGAGGATGTTGGAACTGGAGTTTCAGGAGGTTGTGAGCCACCTTGTGGGTACTGGGAATCGAAAGCTGTTGCTCTTAAGGGCACCTATAGGTCCCCTGAAGACCATTTTGTAAAAAAAGAACCCTGAAGTTAGGTGGCCCAGACGTTCCATAAACTACATTGTGATGGGTCTGGATGATAAAGCCTGGCTGGTGGAGTTCCTCTAGAGCATAAAGAAGTTTTACATCAGAGCCCCATGAGCTGACCTGTGAGTGGAAACCTGTTTGGAGCCATAGGTAAAGAAGAGTATGCACTAGACTTAGGGAGAGAAAAACATTTCCAACTGCACCATGAAAACAGGACCACATCTGGGATGAGACCAAAGATGAAGTGCCCATTGATAGGACCAGCATCTGTGCTCCAACCTTTCAGAAGGCCTCCCAGGGTTCTCCTGCCATGCAGGAGTCAGGGAAGAAACTGGTTGTCAGCGCTAGGAGCAGCAAGCAGCAGAGAGCCCACGCACGCAGCATTTCTTCCAGCTCTCTATTCTTCCTCCACTCAATACACAGTGTCAGTATTTCAGGCCAGATCTGTCCTGCTCTGTCCTAGTGCCCACCCCTTTCTTTTTCTTTCTCTCTAGTTTTCTTTTGAATTTCCCAATTGCTAGACTTCCCTAGAGACCTGGTTTGTGTGATCTCTGGGCCTCAGCCTGCTAAAAGCTGGAGTGGCTTTAGGTTATCTGAATG
Organism: Micromys minutus; assembly: GCF_963924665.1. Classification (NCBI taxonomy): domain Eukaryota; kingdom Metazoa; phylum Chordata; class Mammalia; order Rodentia; family Muridae; genus Micromys; species Micromys minutus. Next base: position 44,720,199 of record NC_137969.1, read on the forward strand.
CATTCCATTTCCTCTCTATTTCATTCTGTGTTATCCATAGCTGTGTTCCCTCACTCTCCTCCTCTCTATTGTTGCCTCTATACATTCATATAGTATTGCCAGTGTCCCCTTACTATCATAAGTAAGTGTAAGGCTGGTCTTTTTGAATTGCACTAATTATAGTTTCATACTGTGCTTACGCTTTGGATATTACTGGCATAGACTTTCCCAATTAAAAAATCTATCAGATAGGACCAAAAAGAAGAATCATCCAGCTATGATAATACACACCTTTGATCCCAGCAAAGGGAGGCATATTTGTGAGTTTGAGGCAGCCTGGTCTACATAGCAAGTTCCTGGCTAGCCAGTGCTACACAGTGAAATCATGTCTGGAAAAAGTATGTGGATTCTGTTGTTTTGCTTTTTTCTATTTGTTGCCTCCAAGAAATGTTCTTTGTCACCAGAGGCAGACAGGCTCTTAGAGTGAAAATATGGAGGGAGGAATTCTAGACAAGTGAAATGAGGGTGCACACAGGTGTTACTATTCTAATAACTAAGAGATAAACTTCAAACCAAAAGGAGTGAGAATATTATAACTAAAGTCACTTCAAACTGATGAAGGGCATGATCCATCAAGAGAACATTGTGACCCTAAACAGATCGTCATAGGTATACCCAACTCCATTAAACAAATGCTTAGATACCACAACATAAGTTAACTCAGCACAGGAAAAGAGGGCAGTGTCAGCGCTGTACTCTGATCAAAATACAGGCCATCCCAACGACAAGGAAACCCATCTTCACTAATGACATCAGATAAAGCAGGTTTAGATGTTGCGGGAAGACCAAATGATGCAGAATGCACGTTCCCTCAACAACCCAAAGACACAAAACAAAATAACATTTTCTTATATTCTTTATGACCACAGTGAAGTAGAGTAGAAATAAAAAAGAAAAACTACAGAGCATGCACACAGATTCATGGAGACACTGTAAATGATGGGTTTGGTGGTAAAAAGGAAACCAGAATGTTTCTTAAATCTACTGGAAGTGAAACATATGCAAAATCCGCTAGATGCAATGAATGGAGTCCTGAGAAATGAATAGCTATACCTATTTACAATCAGAGCCCCGGGAGGCTGGCGCATGACGTTAGTCCCAGAACTCAGAAAGCAGAGGCAGGCAGATCTCGAGCTTGAGGTCTACAGATGAGTTCTAGGACATTCAGGGCTACACAGAGAAACCCTGTCATGAAAAGCAAAAAAAAAAAAAAAAAAAAAAAAAAAAAAAAAAAAAAAAAAGAAAAACGAAAGAGGAAAAAACTCAAATCATTAAGTAAAGAACCAAATAAAAACAAGATCAGGTCAGTCTATGGAACGAAATAAGATCTAAACAGAAATGGACACAAAAACAAATCCAGCAATAGAACAAAGAGTTGATTTTTTTTGAAAAAATAAATGAATTTAATTAACTTTTAGCTAAAGTAGCCAAGAGAAATATGATCCAAATTAAGAAAATTAGAGGTGAAAACAGAGCCTTTTAACAGATAGCAATAAAATTCAGAAAATAAGATAAAGTGGAAAATTGTAAAGGAATGAGTTTGTAGAGACATAGGACTTATCATAGTCAAATTTATTACAGCAGTGAGGTTTGCTTTGGAATTCCAACAGTGTCTCCCCAATGATTCTGGGAAACACAGAGGGAAGGAATGTGCTCTGACTCCATGGACCAGTGTTATACTGATAACAAATACAGACAACTACCTGAGGCAGTTGGGAGAACTGGCCCCAGGGTCATGAGAGCAGCAGAGCTCCTGGGTGCAGCACTCCTTGCTTAGGCAGCACAGTGCAGCTGGCCCCAAGGGGGTAAGCATGGGAGGGCTGGCCACCACTTTGTGAGGTGGCAAGGAATTGGATGCAAAGCCTTCCCCACTTCTTGCCACCTTCAGCAGTCCAGAGAGCTGGCCCTGCCTCTTGCCTGCTACTGCATTGGTGAGCTAGCTGGGGCAGTGCTAGGGAGCTTGACCTAGTGGTTTGGCTACAGGAAAGCTGGTGGGCTGACCAGTATAGAAACCACCCAGACCCAGATTCAGGGCTCTGAATTGGCTCATCCCAACATCTGCCCCATCTATGAACTGCTGGAGCTTGTGAAAGGGCTGGTTCTGCAGATCCAAAGCTGCAGGATCTCCATGAGGTAGGACAACAACAGGATGTCTGAAAAGGGTCCTGGTGAAGATTGGTGTAGCAGAATCCAGAGGCCAGACTAATCAGTCACCGGAATGAACATCTGCAATAAAGATGTGCGGACAAAAGGGCACATCTGTGGAGCGCACTACAGCTTACATGACGTGATGCTTGCTTGCTTTGGTTTTGTTTTGATTTATTTTTGCTGAGGTTGCAAGGACAGAGGGAAGGTTCTGAGGGGATGTGGAGATGAATGAAATTGGAGTGCATGATGGGAAACTCACAAAGAATCAATAAAATGCTGGAAGGAAAGAAGGAAGGGAGGGAGGAAGAAGGGAGGGAGGGAGGAAAGGAGGGAGGGAAGGAGGGAAGAAGGAAGGGAGGGAGGGAGGGCTTCTTTGGTTTATAGTACCTGATCACAGTCCATCATTGTGGAAAAGTCAAGGCAAGAACTCAGAGCACCTACTCGCACCCAGTCAAAGGCAGAGAGAGACCAGCTCATGATGTCTACTCACAAAGTTCTGGACTTAAACCCTGGGAATGGCACCACCCACATCAATCAATGTAATGAAAACAGACATGCCCCAGGCCAGCCTCACCTGTAAATTTATAATTTGAGACAGTCCCTAGGGAATTCCAGGTGTGCCAAATTGGCAATTAAAACTAGCCGCTCAATGGGCTATCTCTAGGATAATGTTGTTAAGTAAGCCTCGGCCATACAACAGAATGAGAAGCTTCCAGATGAGAGATGTTTCTTTTAAATTAGCCACTATGATAATTGACAGCACTTTTGTGAGACTTTTATACTTTTTTTTTTTTTTATTGAGACAGGGTTTCTTTATGTAGCCCTGGCTGCCCCTGAACTCACCATGTAGGACAAACTGGTGCCTAAACTCACATAGATCCACCAGCCTCTAGGATTAAAGGTGTGTGCCAAACAGCTAATTTATTTTTTCATTTGTACAATGTTTTGCCTGGATGTATGTCTGTGTATTATGTCCGCAGTGCCCGAAGAGGTCAGAAGATATTATTGGATGACCAAGGCTGGAGTAATAGACAGGTTTAGATGGTCAACTGCCATGTGGGTGTTAGGACTCAAACCCAGGTCCTCTGGAATAGCAGACCGTTCTCTTAACTATAGAACCATCTCTGCAACCCTGAGACCTTTATACTTTTAATAGTAGTATTCAAACAGTTATTTTTTGATCTTGCCAAGATCAGAATAAGGATTACATGTTATTCAAATTACTGGGTTTTTGTAATTGTGACTTGGCCACTAACAAATAGTTACATAACTCAAGGGACAGTTCAGAAGGGACAAACGTTCAGGGGCTTCAGAGGGTGAGAATCGGCAGTGTGCAATAGTACCTGGACTAGCTGGAACCAATACTTTTAGCTCAGGTTCTATCTCAGCTAGAGTTGGACCAAGCCAGCTTCTCCACTTGCGTCAGCAAATGCAGCCACACTGGCCTTACTGATTTTTATGAACTTCTATCTATGTGAGTTTCCTTACATTTGGAACAAACAAAAATACTCATTTATTCAGGATCTACTGTGTGTCTGGAAACAATATAACTGAGGGAAATTTTCACTGTTTACAAAACAAAGAAATTGTCAACAGAATGTCTGCCAATGGACTTAGCAGGAAAAAAAAATTACAGCCTATAATTCATGAAGATTGGCTCAAAACAAACCGTCCATGCCAACAGAAAACCTGACAATTATTCTGTTGTCTAATTTGGCTCAGCCTAAGGTGACCTTGTTTATTCATGTCAGTCTTAATTCCTGCTAACTTGGCATGGGAGGAGAGCATATGGTATATGTCTACAAAGTCCATTTTTGCATCTTAAACCAGAATAAATGTAGACTATATTCAGCATTTTCTGTAACTGAGCTTGTAAGTGCATTAGACAGACCTGGCTATGTTCACAGTCTGCTCATAGGTGCTTTATAGGTGCTACCTATGAACTAGAAATTCTCTGGAGATATCTTTCTCTAAGTTTGGGTTATGACTAAAGCTATCCGATTTTAAACATGTTTCCAAAAAAATATAGTCAATCATAAGCTCCCTCTTTAAAAAGTAAAACTGAAAGTATGTCATATATTTATTTCAACCAAAATGTATTTACAGATTTTGAGTAAGTCTAAGGAAGCGATTTTTAAAGCTGTACAAAACATTGTGAGAAGACCAGTGTGGTGGAGTGTGTGGGGGTGGGGGATTCAAGGACTCTGGCCACAGAATGGCAACCTGAGTTCTGCTCCTCAGCCACACACTGGGAGGAGAGAACTAACTCCACAGAGTACTCAAGTTCCCCATCTATACCCTGGCATGATGCTCAAGCACACAGGCAAACACACACACACACACACACACACACACACACACACACACACACAATGAATGTAATTAACATTTTAAATAAAAAAAACAATTTAAGAAAGACAGTGGAAGTTGGAGAACAGAATAAGAATAGTTTTGTTTCTCCTCCCAGCCCAATCTGGTACATTTTCTTAATCTTTCTCTGACCTACTAACGTTCATGATGAAAGGGAAGTCACTGTGATTTTATCTCTCAAGAAGCTCTGACAATTTAGCTTCTTTATTTACATTGCAGCTTAAGAAGTTAGACTTCTGGGGAGAGATTACAGAAAATCCAAAACAACCAAAGAAAGAGAGTTTTCTTCATATAAATACATAAAGGTTTAAACTAAAAAGTTTGTGGGGTTTTTTTCATGTGCAACTAACAACTGAACAAGAGGACTGACATGGCACACATGTGTATGATCATGTGTACTTTATGTGTTTATACTGTACATATGGAGCCAGCATAGCCTGTCAGTGTCATGGAATACTCTTCTTTACAGGCCTTACCTGTTACTTACTGATTGTTCATGTGTGTGTGTGTGTGTGTGTGTATGTGTGTGTGCACCTGCATATGTGTTTACATTAATTTATTTATTCATTTTACATCCCAATCACTACCCTTTCCAGTCTCCCCTTCCCTCATACGCTTCTCTTCTGAGAGGGTGCTCCCCCAGGTACCCCCAACCCTGTTCAATCAAGTCTCTGCAGGACTAGACATCCTCTCCCACTGATGCCAGACAAAAGGGCCCAGTTAGGGAATGGGTTCTACAGACAAGTAACAGCTTTAGGGTCAGGCCCAGCTCTAGCTTTGGAGGACCCACATGGACACTGAGCTGTACATCTGCTACATATGTGCCAGGGACCTTGATCCAGAGCATGTGTGTTCTTGGTTCGTGGCTCAGTCTCAGAGAGCCCCAAGGGTCCAGGCTAGTTGGCTTTGTTGGTCTTCCTGTGGAGTTCCTATGCCCTTCAAGGCCCTCAATCCTTCCACCAAATCTTCCATAAAGTCCCTGAGCTCTGCCCAGCATTTGGCTGCGGGTGTCTGCATCTGTTTCAGTCAGCTGCTGGGTGGAGCCTCTCAGAGGACAGCCATGCTAGACTCCTGTCTGCAAGCATAAGTTAATAATGTCAGGGATTGGTGTTTGCCCATCAGATGGGTCTAAAGTTGGACCATTTCCTCAGTCTCTTCTCCTTTCTACCTGAAGTTTTTGTAGATAGGACAAATTTTGAGTTGAAAGTTTTATGGGTGGGTTGGTGTCCTTATCCCTCCATTGGAGGTCTTGTCTGGCTACAGGTGGCCTCTTCAGGTTCCATGTCCCCACTGCTGTTCATCACAGCTAAGGTCACCTACATTGACTTCTGGGAGCCTCCTCTATCCCAGGTCTCTGGCACTTTCTTAGGATTCTCCCCACCTCCATCCACCCCTGATAGCTGCAAATTTCCATATGGTCCATTGGCACAGTCCAATGGTTGACTGTATCTGCATCTGTCTCAGTCCGCTGCTGGAAAAGCCTCTCAGAGGATTCTTTGTATCATTCTCTTTGTTTCTAATTGGTTGATTTCAGCCCTGAATTTTATTATTTCCTGCCATCTACTCCTCTTGGTTGTGTTTGCTTCTTTCTGTTCTAGAACTTTCAGGTATTCTATTAAGTTGTACTGCTTTCAATGTGTCCCATAAGTTTGGGTATGCTGTGCCTTCATTTTTGTTAAATTCTAGAATGTCTTTCATTTCTTTCTTTCTTCCCTGAAAAAGTTATTATTGAGTAGAGAATTACTCAGTTTCCACATGTATGTGGACTTTCTGTTGATTTGTTGTTATTGAAGACCAGCTTTAGTCCATGATTATCTGATAGAATGCATGGGATTATTTCAATCTTCCTGTATATGCTCAGGCTTGTTTTGTGACTGATTATATGGTCAATTTGAGAGAAAGTACCATGAGGTTCTGAGAAGGTATATTCTTTGGTATTAGGGTGAAATGTTCTGTAGATATCTCTTAATTCCATTTGATTCATAACTTTTGTTAGTTTCACTGTGTCTCTGTTTAGTTTCTGTTTCCATGATCTCTCCATTGATGAGAGTGGGGTGTTGAAGTCTCACACTATTTTTTTTTCAAATTAGATACTCTGTATTTACATTTGGGATGTAATCCCTTTACCCTGCCCTGCTCCCATCCCCCCTCCCCCTCCATTTGCCTTCACAAAGGTTCACTCCCTCCTGATCTCCATCTCACCTCCATTGCCTTGACATTCCCCTCCAATGGGAAAACATGCCCTCTCTGGAACAAAAGCCTCTTCTCACATTGATGCCAGACACTGCTATCTTCAGCTGCATACACAACTGGATCAATAGGTCTCTCAAAGTACACACACTGATTGGTGTTTTACTCCATGGGAGTTTTGGAGGGTTTGGTTGGTTGATAATGCTGTTATCTTACCATGAAGTTGCAACCCCTTTCAGCTCCTTAGGTCCTTTCTTTAGCAACCTTATTGGGATCCCTGAGTTCAGACTGATGGTTAGCTGCAAACATGGTCAGATGTATCTATATGACTCTAGCATAGTCCCTGAGGGGGCACCTCTGTCTGGTTCCTGCCAATAAGTACTTTTTGGGACCAGCTATAGTGCTTGGATTTGGTGACTGCATATATGGTGGATCCCCAGGGAAGTCTCACACTATTATTGTGTGAGATTCAATATGTGTTTTGAGATTTAGTAAAGTTTCTTCTATAAATGTGGGTTCCCTTGCATATGGCATAGATGTTTAGAACCAAGAGTTCATATTAGTGGATTTTTTTTTCCTTTGATAAATATGAAGTGTCCTTTCCCATCTTTTTTGACAACTTTTGCTTGAAAGTGTGTGTGTGTGTGTGTGTGTGTGTACATATACATATAAAATTAAAATTGATACACCAACTTGTTTCTTGAGACCATTTGCTTGGAAAACTTTTCTAACTTTTTAGTCTGAAGTAGTGTCTGTCTTTTTCACTGAGGTATGTTTTCTGTATGCAGCAAAATGCTGTTTCTCTATCCAGTCTGTTAGCCTGTGTCTTTTTATTGGTGAATTGAGTCCATTGGTAAAGACCAATGATTGTTGATTACTGTTATTTTTGTTGTTAGAGGTGAGATTATGTTTGTGTGATTCTCTTCTTTTGGGCTTGTTGTGAGATGATTAATTTTGTGTTTTCTTGAATCTGTGGCCTTTTTTAGTCTACAATACATCGGTCCATGACATTCTGGGTTTTAGAGTCTCCGTTGAGAAGTCAAGTTTAATTCTGATAGGCCTGCCTTATGGGTTACTTGTCCTTTTCCCCCTTGCAGCTTTTAATACGCATTGTGTGTTTCTTGTCAGATGAACTGCACACAAGGCAAGGAGGAAAAATTTACTCTCCACAGATGTTTATCACAGGTGTTTTGTGTTTGAAACTAAGACTGACCCATGGATTTCTCCATATAAAGTTCCTTGCCAACTTCTTTTAACTTCATGTTTTGAAACCATTGGTCATTTCTTGTTAGATAATATTTTGTTAGAGATTGTGAAGTGGTGATATTTTAATTGCTGTTTCTCTTACATTTGTAAGCTAGAATTGTATAAACAAAAGTTTCTTCATCAGACTGTTCAGTTACCCTGAAAGGTAGAATCAATGCTTAGTGACTTCTTTGGATTTATCTGTCTGTGTTGCAGTTCTAGTGGCTGGTCTTTGAACACCAGTGTTGTAACGGTGTGAGAAGGTAGTTTAGTGACATCATTAAAAGCCTAAAAGTGTGATAGCTCTAAATTTTATTTCTATGATATCTAAATTTTCATCACATTGTTTGCATAAAAGTAAACAACCATAGTCTTTCTTTAGGGAATCACAGAATAAATTATAACATATCTAAATACTAGGTACTATATGGCCACTGAAAACCATGGTCATTACTGTGTGGCTACAGGTGAGGTAGAAGAAGCACACTTGCTGGCTGTCCTTGAACATACATAACAATTCCAGACAGCATACATTAAAACACATGAGAATCCTAAAAATATGAATAGTGGCAGGTGTATTTATAGAATAGACCATGATTTAAATATTTCTAAAACTCTGAGTTTACACAAGAAAAAGTTGTTCCATCCACCAACAGAATTGCTTTTAAATTTACATGAACATTCAATAATATAGATCACATCCAAGGTCAAAGACAAAATGAAAAATATACATTATGTTCCCTGATTGTAATGAAATTAAAATGGGAATATATAAGAGACATAGACAAATATCCCCAAAAACCTTACAGAATTAAAACTGCACTGCTAGATAACCCATAAGCCAGAGGCATACTATACATGGGATATGCCTTAGAAATACTGCATTCTAAAAATAAATTTCATTAAATGAACATAGAACAAAAGAAATGTCTTATAAATAAACTGAGTTTTCACAAAAAAAAAAAAAAGAAAGAAAAAGAAAAAAACGAAAAGAAAAGGAAATTGAACTTGAAACAAACATAAGTAAGGAAATACTGGTTATAACGCTTGCACCAAGCTAGGTGACTAATGTTTCTCTGAAATCCCAGCACTCAGGGGTTTGAGGCAAGAGGACCACCAGCTTGAGCTATAAAGTAAGGATCTATCTGGAAACAAAACTAGCATCAAATTAAAACTTTTGAAGAAGATATGTCCTGACACAAATAGTATCATTGGTAGATTCTGCCTAACATTCAGGGGACACTAAACAAAGTGGTAGTGATATACAATCTCTTTCAGAAAATATAAGGCAAAGAAACTTATCCTAACATCAGTTGGAGTTGCCATTACCAAAACAAAGAAGGCTATGGAAATGGGGCGCTGTAGAACAGTCTCTTATTAACTCCATAGGCAGAAATCAGCAATAGCAAATTAACAATAAAGGTGAAATATTACTAACTCAAAAATCCATACTCTAAAACATTTCCAAACCTAAAAATCAAATCTAGTGTCAAAATTAGCAAATTTTATAGTTGACCTTATATGACAAGTCATAGTCGAAACTCAGGCCCACACACAGACCTGCTCTCTTCCAGGGACGCTTTGGGCCACCATACTGGGTGCAACCCCAGATAAGCTACCTGTGCCCTCCTTTCCCACCTCCTCTGTGGTCTCCATAGGCTCTACCTAGACCTGCCATGCTGGTCACCTCACCACTCCCCCCCCCAAATATGCAAACCTGGGTTGCCCCCAGTTTTACCTGTTCTCCCTCCTCAGCTGTTCCTACTACCTTATCTACAGTTATATGGGATTCTCTTTCAACCTCTCCCAACCAGGGACCCCACATCCACCAAATATGGCAAGGACCCAGGATCCCCCAAGTTCTAAGGAAGCCAAAGTCCCTCTTTAGATCCTATTCTCTCTCTCTTTTTTTTTTTTTTTAAGGAACCTAACTCTGACCCCAGACCAGCTTTCTCCCACCCTGGTCTAGTCTGAAACCACCTAAATTCTTATATTGAATACAGAAATAAAGAAAGTAGTTCACATGACTGGGCCTCAACATAAAAACACAAACATGAAAACAGTAAGTTTATTCTGATGCCCAAGATCCTCCAATTCTATATAAGTTTTCTCCTGTGAGAAGTACCTAGGTGAAGCCCAGAACACAGACCTCCAAAATCAAAGAATTTAAGAAAGGTAAAGGAGATGGAAACAGATGATTCCATTAACTTAAAATGAAAAGTAGTAAATACCGGAGTGAAGAGAACTACAGCTGAATTTTAATTATTTAATGACCAAGAAAAGCCAACATTTTAAAATCAGATTCAACAAATAGATATAAACTTACTAAAGAGAAGTTAAGATGGAATTGAAAAACCCAGTGATACAGTTTCAGAACACTCAGGTAGACAGAATCAAATAGAAGATAGTATCAAGACCTGAAGATAAAGTAGAGGATTAGACCACAGATGCAAAGAATATGAAAAAATTTAAAGACACGAAAAGAACATGCAGAAGTGTGGGTACTGTAGTGTGAAATAATAAAATTCAGTACCTACACTACCGCTGCTCATCTCGGCAGGCTCTTGTCCCTGGACCTCCAAAATCTCTCCACCTGACTCACCAAGTTCCTGAGGCAGGTTGCTGCCATGCCAGCACCACAACCACACTTCCAGATTCCTGTGGCTGGCTGGGGTGCCCTGACACTGTACCTTTCTCTGGAACTCAGCTGAGTCACTGTGTGAAGGAAAACACCACACAATCTTAGTTTAGAATCAACAACCAACTGAGTCACTGGGCACAGCAACTAGCATCCTAATTTTGTAAGCTATTCTAAATATAACTCCTCTGGTGGCAAATCCTAAACCAGAAGCCTCGTGTTAGCTACATTTTGTCCTCCAAGCTACCCCTCCCTCATCTAAAAGCCAGTCACCTTTTCCTGACTCTACTCATCCCTCTCAGACCAGGAAGACCCTCCTACTCCTCGCCCAGTGATTGGTTCCTAGAAATCTTTATTCATTAGGGGAAGGCTCACAGAAAGTCACCAGAGTACTTCACCCCTCATCCCAGGCAGCCCCTCTTGGGGAAGTAGAATTAGCATCAAAATACAAACAGCACCTGGGCTGTTTACAACACTTCCCCCTTTTTGTCCAATTAAAAGGCTCTTATCTCAGATGTAAATTGAGCACAATTATTACCATTTTGTAAGTTATAAAGTGCAAAATATACCTAACACCCAGTCCATCATTTTTGACAGCAAACACTCTATTATGTATCCTCACTTAAAAGGGGCTTATAAATCCATATGTTATGCCCTGGTTAGCTTGTATACTGTTTGAAAACTATCTTCTCAAATATATTCTCTGTGTTAAATAGCTTGAGCTGGCTATGAGACTATAACTGGTCTTTCAACCCCATCAGAAATCCAAGAACAACCAATATTATCTGATAATATAGGAAGCCTAACACAGCTTCCAGAACTGAGACAAACTGTAGAGACAGTTGCCTACCCATATAGCCCTAGTATTTCAGGAAGTTGGAACATCAGTCTTTAGCCTTGTGGCCTAGGATCATCTGACAGACCTTAAAAAACAGTAAGTATTATTATGTCTTGGCCTAACTAAGCTGTCCTAACCTGTAACTTGTATCCTCTCAAAAACAGTATGTGGGAGAAATAGGCAATTTCTGCCCAGTGGCTACAATGTACTACTTTACTTGGAGGTAGAGATACTCAACTGCTTGAGTCCACAAATGGGGAATTATTAGAAGCAGATATGTCTTAACAACAACTGAATGAATTAAATGTCACATTTTGTGGATTTCTGATGTTTTTGAAAAGTATCTATCTATGTAATCTGGACTGTTGTTCATTAAGTACTTTCAGCTATTTCTGATTAAAAAAAAAAAATCTTGAAAACATCCTAACAGTAAACTCAGAGCCATGAATTTGCTTTCTGGCCCTTAACTTGTATTGCTTAATCATCTAAAACACGTTTATAATAACAGTTATAGAGGTACTTGGTCTAAGTCTAGTACTTTTAAAATCTTTTGTATCAATAGAAGAAATTTATACCAAAGAAAACTTTGATTCTGCATCAAAATAAATTCTGTACCAAAATAGGAAATTATGACTTCAACTTAGTAACTATTGTAAAGATTTCTACCAAATGAGATATGGCTACACAATCAATTCTAGTTATTTCCTCCCTGTTCAAATCATGACCATTTCTAAATTCCCCAAAGAGACAACGTGGAATAACCACCTTCAGACCCCCAAGTCCAGGGAACCCAGGGTGACGACTCGTCATAACTACATCCAGCTAAATATGGGCATTGAGATGTCTTTAAAGGAAGTAGGGAAAATAGAGGAGTTGTTTGCCTTTAAGAAGGCCACACCAATAATTGTTGTAGTCTCTGATGTCTATGTCCTGACTGGATCCAGCTGAAAGTCCCTGAGATCAAGAGTTCAAGTAGGTCAGTTCAGCATGTCTAATGATGAAATTCACCAAAGCTATACATTTTGTAATATATAAACCTCGAAATAAAATTTTAGTGTCAAGGTAACATTTTTGTTTTATTCTCTGGAATCTGGTTCTTCAGGGTGTCCCCCTTCGACATATCTAATCCATATAACTCTAGAAGGTGTATAGACATTAATCACCTTTTCTAAAAAGTCAAAGACAAAACCTTTCTCCCAAACTGTCATATCCTTCAGTTGGCAACCAGGAAAGCTTGTATTCTGTATTCTCTTCCATAGGAATAATAAAACAACCAAAAACCTCATAATTCTATTCATTTTTTTTAACTTCTAAATTTTTTATTGAAAAACTTTATTTTAAAGAACAAAGATAAATGTACAAATTTTTAAGCCTTTTTGCATAGAAGTATATGAATACATTTTTAAGGTTATAATTAAGTATTTGTGGGTACTTATACATACACATATGTATATATGTAACAATAATATAAAAAAAGAGGGTATTAATTTGAAGGGAAAGGAGAGAAACTGGGAGGGGCTGTAGGAAGGAAATGGGAATGTGATACAGTTCTATTTTAATTAAAATATATTCTTATTTTCTTGAACTTCACACTGTCTGTGAGTGTTTCTGGGGTGTTCGAGTTTTCTGGGGTTAGTATCCCATTATCAGTGACTGCATATTATGTCTGTTCTTTTGTGACTGGGTTATCTCACTCAGGATGATATTCTCTAGATGCATCCATTTTCTTAAGAATTTCATTAAGCCATTGTTTCTGATAGCTGAGTAGTACTCCATTGTGTAAATGTACCACAATTTTTGTATCCATTCATCTACTGAAGGACATCTGGGTTCTTTGCAGCTTCTGGCTATTATAAATAGAGCTGCAATGAACATTGTGGTGCATGTATCTTTGTTGTATGTTGGAGCATCTCTGGGATAAATGCCCAGAAGTGGAATAACTGGGTCTTCAGGTAGTACTATGTCCAATTTTCTGAGGAATCACCAGACTGATTTCCAGAGTGGTTGTATCAGTTTACAACCCCCACCAACAGTGGAGAAGTGTTCGTCTTTCTCCACATCTTCACCAGCATCTGTTGTCATCTGAGTTTTGGATCTTGGCCAATCTGACTGGTGTGAGGTGGAATCTTAGGGTTCTTTTGATTTGCATTTCCTTTATGGCTAAGGATGTTGAGCACTTCCTTAGATGTTTCTCAGCCATTTGATATTCCTCGATTGAGAACTTTTTAAGTCTGTACCCCATTTTTTTAATAGGGTTGTTTGATTCTCTGGTGTCTTGCTTTTTGAGTTCTTTGTATACCTTGGATATTAGGCCTCTATCTGATATGGGATTGGTAAAGATCTTTTCCAACTCTGTTGGCTGTTGTTCTGTTTTCTTGACAGTGTCTTTACCCTTACAGAAACTTTGCAATCTCATTAAGTCCCATTTGTCAATCTTTGACCTTAGAGCTTGAGCTACTGGTGTTGTGTTCAGGAAATTTTCTCCTGTGCCTATGTGTTCTAAGGTTTTCCCTACTTTCTCATCTAATAGTTTCAGTGTACCTGGTTTAATGTGGAGATTTCATCCACTTACACTTGAGCTTTGTACAAGGAGATAAGAACGGGTCTATTTTCATTCTTCTGCATGCTGAGTGCCAGTTGGACCAACACCATTTGTTGAAGAGGCTGTCCTTGTTCCATTGAATGTTTACAGCTCCTTTGTCAAAAATCAGGTGACCATATACATGAGGGCTCATTTCTGGATGTTCTATTCTATTCCATTGATCCATGTGCCTATTTCTATACTAGTACCATGCAGTTTTCAGCACAATTGCCTTGTAATATAGCTTGAGGTCAGCAATAGTGATTCCCGCAGATGTTTTCTTGTTGTTGAGGGTGGATTTCACTATTCTAGGTCTTTTGTTATTCCAGATGAAATTGCACATTGCTCTTTCCAACTCAATGAAGAACTGGGTTAGAATTTTGATGGGGATTACACTGAATCTGTAGATTGCTTTTGGTAAGATGGCCATTTATACAATGTTGATCCTTCCAATCCATGAGCATGGGAGATCTTTCCATTTTCTGAGATCTTCCTCAATTTCCTTCTTTAGAGATTTGAAGTTCTTGTCATACAGGTCCTGATACAGGTTTTGATAATAAAAAACAATTAAAAACAAATGAACTACTAAACAAATACTGTATTAGCCAATTTTAGGTCTGTTTTAGGCCTGTTCTAATATGTCATGCCAGGAAATTAACCCAAAATTCCCATGGAGCACACATTCAAAGAATATGAGTTTCCTGTCTACTCTAATATACCATCAATCTCTTTTTCTCCCTGCCTGGAGTGTCAGACTTCTACTAATTAATACCTGTTCATAGCAGGCAATTATCACTGCTCTTTTCTTGGAGTCAGTGACTAATTTTTCCTACCTAGTTCCAAACTATGGGCAAAATTCCCTACATGATTAGGACAAAATCTATAAATCTATCCTAAAAGCAAATAATCGCAGTGTTATACATTCACAGTTCAGTCAATATCTGCCCCAAGAAGTAGGCAGCTTCCATTCTCCAGCTTTCTGACTCAAAGCAGCCATCTTGTCTCTTTACTCATCAGGGGATCTCAGAGTTCTCTTTCTTTGTTCCAAGGTTCCTGCACTTGAGTCAGATGGAGCCACATGTGACTTGACTCTGCTCTGCTTGCCAAACCTCCAAATTTCTAACTAATTTTCTAAATTAAAGTTAAAAATCTTAAATTTCTAGTAGATTCTTGATTGCCACATTGGATGTCATCTATAGTGTGAAATAATAATAATAAAAAAAAATCAGTGCACACACTACCACCAGCAAGGCACCAGCGGCCTGGCTGGCCTGATGCAAATAGGCCAAAAACGTGCCTTTCTACCAAACCAGCCCTACAGACAGTACTGAAAGCAATACTTTAAGTTTCAGTGTGGAAATGAGCATAACCAAGAACTCTAGAAAGAAAACAAAGAGGCTATAATTACTGAAATACAAACATCAGAACCAAAACAAAGTATCTGCAATCAGCATGCACTGTTCAATAATAATTTTACCTATCAGTGGTTTCAACTCTCCCATCAAAAGGCACTGGCTAGCACAATAAATTAAGAAATAAAATCCATTTTTCTGTTGTTGACAATAAACTCACTGTAGCTTTAAAATGGAAGCCACCTTAAAGTGAATGGAAGCACAAACTACTCCAGTCAGATGAAAGCAGACAGGCATTGCTATCCTAATATCTGACAAAGTAACCTCCAAACAAAAACAACCAAAGAGACAAAGGACACTCTATCATAACCAAAGGGTAAGACTGGCATCTACATCACAGACTGACGCCACCCCAATAATGGTAGGTGACTCAGGACAACATTTTGTCCAGCAAATGGATCATTTAGGAAAAAATACCAAACAGAAACATCAAAATTAGCTAACATCAAACATCAAAAGGATTTGGCAGATATCTACAGAATACTCCACCAAACACCACTTCTATTCAGGAGCCCATGGACTCTTCTCTAAAATGGGACACATCCTGAGACACAAAGCAAATCTTAACAGAAAATAAAAATAACTTTGTGTATTCTTTTTGACCATAATGCAGTAAAACTTAAAATCAATATTAAACAAATCTCTAGTAAATATACAAACTTGTAGAGATTGAACAATTCATTACTGAATGGATGAGAAAAGAAATCAAGAAAAATTGTTTTGAAATCCTGGGGGAAGAAAGAAAGAAATTTGAATGCAACAAACAAAAACTCTGAGACTCTTTCTGGCCCAGGGAGAGGGCCAGGTGACCAAGAGCCAGGTGACCAACATCAAGGTCAGGACCCTCCTGCGAACAGTTGAGCTCCCAGAACAGCTTCACAAGGGCTCTCCCATCTGAGCCCATGAGACAGAACTAGATCCTTGCATTCAGAACTCACTGCCTGCCTGCAAAGAACCAAACACGCAGAAGCAATTTCCTTCCTGAGCCCATAGGCCCTCAGATCAACAGGAGAGACAGACTCCAGTCAGACTCAACAAGATCACCTATAATCAGAGATAACAAGATGGCAGAAAGAAAGCAAAAGAACCTAAGCAATGGAAACCAAGACAACTTGGCAACATGAGAAGCAAGCTGTCCCACCACAGCAAGTAGTGGGTTGCCAAGCACACCAGAAAAACAAGACCTAGACTTGAAATCGTACTTCATGATGATGACAGAGATCTTTGAGAAGCATGTGGATAACTCCCTTAAACAATTACAGGAGAACACACATAAACAAATAGAACCCCTTAAAGAGGAAACACAAAAATCACTCAAAGAACTACAGGAAAGCACAACCAAACAGATGATGGAATTGAAAACAGAAATAGAAACAATAAAGTACACACAAAAAAAAGACAAGCCTGAAGATAGAAAACCTAAAAAAGAAATCAGGAGTCACAGATGCAAGCATCTCCAACAACTACAAGAGATGGAAGAGAGGATCTCAGGGGCCAAAGACAATATAGAAAGCATAGATAAAACAGTCAGAGAAGATGCAAAAACCAAAAAGTTCCTAACCCATAATATCCAGGAGATCCAGGACACAATGAAAAGACCAAACCTAAGGATAATAGGTGTAGAAGAAGGCAAAGAATATCAACTAAAAGGTACAGTAAATATCTTCAACAAAATCATAGAAGAAAACTTCCCTGCCCTAAAGAATGCGATGACCCTGAACATACAAGAAGCCTACAGAACTCCAAATAGATAGGACCAGAAAAGAAACTCCTCCCGACATATAATAGTCAAAACTCCAAATATTCAAAACAAAGAAAGAATTGTAAAAGCTGTAAGGGAAAGAGGACAAGTAACATATAAATGCAGACCCATCAGAATTACACCAGACTTCTTAACGGAGACTATGAAAGCTAGAAGATCCTGGACAGACATCATACAGACCCTAAGAGAACACAAATGCCAGCCCAGGTTACTATATCCAGCAAAACTCTCAATCACCATAGATGGAGAAAAAAAGATATTCCAGGACAAAAGCAAACTGACATAATATCTGTCCACAAATCCAGTCCTACAGAGGATTATAGATGGAAAAATCCAACACAAGGAAGGAAACTACACCCAAGGAAAAGCAAAAAGATAATCATGAAAGGAAACCAAAAGAAGAAAAGGACACAAACATAAGCCTACCTCTAACAACAAAAATAACAAGAAATAACAATCACTATTCCATAATTTCTCTTAACATCAATGAACTCAATTCCCCCAATAAAAAGAATAGACTATCAGGCTGGATGTGTAAACAGGATGCAGCATTTTGCTGAATACAGGAAACTCATCTCAGAGACAAAGACAGACACTACATCAGGGTAAAAGGCTAGGGAAAAGCCTTCCAAGAAAATGGTCCCAGGAAAGAAGCTGGAGCAGCTATTCTAATATCAAATAAAATAGATGTTCAACCAAAAGTTATCAAAAAGGATAAGAGGACACTTTTTACTCATCATAGGAAAAAATCTATCAAGCTGAACTCTCAATCTTGAACATCTATGCTCCAAATACAAGGGCACCCATATTTATAAAAGAAATCCTACTATAGTTCAAAGAATATATTACACCACACACAATAATAGTGGGAAACATTATCAACACTCCACTCTCATCAGTGGACGGATCATGGAGGCAGAAACTGAACAGAGACACAGCAAAACTAGCACATATTATGAACCAACTGGAATTAACGGACATCTACAGGACATTTCATGCTAAAACAAAAGAATATGCTTTCTTCTCAGCACCTCATGGTACCTTCTCCAAAATTGACCATATAGTCAGTCACAAAACAGGCCTGAACAGATAAAAGAAGATCAAAATAATCCCATGGATCCTGTCACCATGAACTAAGGCTTGTTTTTAATAACAACAAAAATAACAAAAAACCTATATACACATGGAAGCTGAACAACGCTCTGTTCAATGATAACATAGTCAAGGAAGAAATTAAGAATTTTTTAGAATTTAACAAAAATGACAGCACAACATACCAGAACTTATGGAATGCAATAAAAGCAGTACTAAGAGAAAAACTCATAGCTCTGAGTGCCTCAAAAAGATACTGGAGAGATCATACACTAACAGCCTGACAGCATACCTGAAAACTCTAGAACAAAAGAAGCAATTATACCCAAGAGGAGTAGACAGCTGGAATTAATCAAACTCAGAGCAGAAATCAACCAAATAAAACCAAAAAGAACTATACAAAGAATCAACAAAATCAAGAGCTGGCTCTTTGAGAAAATCAACAAGATCAATAAACCCTTAGCCAGACTAGCTGGAGGGCACAGAGTATACAAATTAACAAAATCAGAAATGAAAGAGAGGAAAACAACAGAAACTGAAGAAATTTAAGAAATCATCAGATCCTACTATAAAAGCCTACAAAACTGGAAAATCTGGAGGAAAATGGATGAATTTCTAGACATATATCAGATACCAAAGTTAAATGAGGATCAGATAAACCATCTAAACAGTCCCATAACACCTAAAGAAATAGAAGCAGTCATCAAAAGCTTCCCAGTCACCAAAATCCTGGACCAGATGAGTTTAGTGGAGAATTCTATCAGACATATATATATATATAAAAGACCTAATACCTATACTCTCCAAACTATTTCACAAAATAGAAACAGAAAGAACACTACCCAACTCATTCTTTCAAGCCACAATTACACTCATACCTAAATCACACAAAGACACTACAAAAAAAGAGAGCTTCAGACCAATCTTCCTCATGAACATTGATGTAAAAATACTCAATAAAAGTTTTGCAAATCGAATCCAAGAACACATAGAAACAATCATCCACCACAACCAAGTAGGCTTTATCCCAGGGATTCAGGGATGGTTCAATATACAGAAATCCATCAATGTAATCCACCATATAAACAAAATCAAAGAAAAAAAAACCCACCTGATCCTCTCACTAGATGCTGAGAAAGCATTCAACAAAATTCAACACCCCTTTATGATAAAAGTCTTGGAAAGATCAGGAATCCAAGGCCCATACCTAAATACAGTGAAAGCAATATATAGCAAACCAGTAGCCAACATCAAACTAAATGGAGTGAAACTTGAAGCAATCCCACTAAAATCAGGGACTAGACAAGGCTGCTCACTGTCCCCCTACCTATCCAGTATAGTACTTGAAGTACTAGCCATAGCAATAAAACAACAAAAATGGGTCAAAGGGATTCCCATTGGAAAGGAAGAAGTCAAAATATCACTATTTGAAGATGATATGAAAGTATACTTAAGTGACCCCAAAATTTCCACCAGAGAACTTTTACAACTAATAAACAACTTCATCAAAGTAGCTGGATATAAAATTAACTTAAACAAATCAACTGCCTTCCTCTACTCAAAGAATAAACAGGCTAAAAAAGAAATGAGAGAATCAACACTCTTCACAATAGTCACAAAGACTGTAAAATACATTGGGGTGACTCTAACCAAGCAAGTGAAGAATCTGTATGGCAAGAACTTCAAGACTCTGAAAAAGGAAATTGAAGAAAATTTCAGAAGATGGAAAGATTTCACATGCTCATGGATTGGAAGGATCAACATAGTAAAAATGGCCATCTTGCCAATAGCAATCTACAGATTCAGTGCAATCCCCATCAAAATTCCAACTCAATTCTTCACAGAGTTAGAAAGAGCAATTTGCAAATTTATCGGAATAACAAAATACCTAGAATAGCAAAATCTACTCTCAAGAATAAAAACACTTCTGGGGGAATCACCATCCCTGATCTCAAGCTATATTACAAAGCAATTGTGATAAAAACTGCACGGTATTGGTACAGAGGTAGGCAGGTTGATCAATGGAACAGAATTGAAGACCCAGAAATGAATCCACACACCATTGGTCAATTAATCTTTGACAAAGGAGCTAAAAACATTCAATGGAAAAAGGACAGCCTCTCCAACAAATGGTGTTGGTTCAACTGGCAGGCAGCATGCAGAAGGAAGCAAATGGATCCTTTCCTATCTCCTTGTAGAAAGCTCAAGTCCAAGTGAATCAAAGACCTCTACATAAAACCAGGTACACTGAAGCTAATAGAACAGAAAGTGGTAAAGAACTTAGAACACATAGGCACAGGGGAAATTTTCTGAACAGAACACTGATTGCTTAGGCTCTAAGATCAAGAATCAGAATCAAAGGTTCTGTAAGGCTAAGGACACTATTAAGAAGGCAAAATGGTAGCCAACAGATTGAGAAAGGATCTTTACTAATACTACATCTGATAGAGGGCTAATATCCAATATATACAAAGAACTCAGGAAGCTAGACTCTAGAGAATCAAATAATCCTATTAAAGAATGGGGTACAGAGCTACACAGAGCCTTCTCAATGGAGGAATATGGAATTGCTGAGAAGGACCTAAAGAAATGCTCAACATCTCTAGTCATCAGGGAAATGCAAATCAAAACAACCCTGAGACTCCATGTCATACCAGTCAGAATGGCTAACATCAAAAACTCAGGTGACAGCAGATGCTGGTGAGGATGTAGAAAAAGAGGAATACTTCTCCACTGTAGGTTGGGTTGTAAACTTGTACAACTATTCTGGAAATCAGTCTGGCAGTTTCTCTGAAAATTGGACATAGTACTCTAGGACCTCTGTTTCAGATTTTGTCTTCATATTCCTCCCCTGACTCCTTTAGATGATGAACTGTGATTTGGAAGTGCAAGCAAAGTAAACCCTTTCTTCCTCAGGTTGATTATGTCACAGAGTTTTATAACAGAAAAAAATAATACTAGTTAAGACAATAGAGATACAAACATCTACAATTAAATACTTCTAAACCATATACAGGTACATATAAAAATTATCCACCATGATCAAGTAGGCTTTATTCCAAAGATTTAGGGATGGTTCAAAATAAGTAGGTCAATAAATATAAGAAACTATACAAATATAGTTAATGGGTCACACAAAGCATTTGACAAAATCCAATAACTCTTCATGATAAAACTAAAGGAAGCACACTCCAACATACTAAAGCCTGTTCATGATATATAGCCAACATTATCCTAAGTGGGAAAAACACAAAACAATCCTATGGAAGTCAGAGAGATAAGACAGGGCTGTTCAGTATCCTCATTCTTTTCAACGTAGAACTTGTAAAGGCACAAGTTCCAGCAACAACACAAGGAAATAAAATATAAATAGGTGAAGTCAAACTTCCCATTTGCAGATGATGTGGTGTTGTTCCAAAGAAATACCTACAGTTCCACCAGAAAACATCTAGAGAGAAAAAGTCAACAGTTTTGGCAAAGTGTCAAGATATAGAATCAACTTAGAAAAGGCAATAAATAGCTTTTTATGCACTACCAACAAAATACGGAGAAAAGATCATGTGCACACTCCTCTTCACAGTGGCCTCAAAGAAAATAAACGATGTAGGAATGAACCAACCAAGGAGGTGAAAGATCTCTACAATGAAAAATTTAAACCTCTAAAGAAAGAGATTGAAGAAGACTCTAGAAGATGGAAAGACTTGAGGTCATGGGTTGATGAAATTAATATTGTGAAAATGACTGTTCTACCAAAAGCTATTTACAGTTTCTATGTAAACACAATCAATCTCTCTCATTCTCACAAAATAGGAAATTTTGAAAATTTTTAAAAGATAGGAAAAAAATTCTAAAATTTACCTGTAACCACAAAGGACCCAAGATAGCCAAAGCAGTCTTGAGGTGTGGGGGGGGGGGAATGCAAGTGGGATTACCCTTCCAGATTTCAAGATAAATTAGAACACCATAGTAATAAATATATGGTCCCTGCACAACAGACATTTAGACCAATGAAACAAAACAGAAGACTCAAACTTAAGTACATAACTGCAGACATCTGATACTTTACAGAGACCCCAGAAGTACACACTGGGGAAAGGCAGCACTTGGAATGAACATTGCTGGGAACTCTAAATACCCATGTGCAGAAGAAGGAAGCTAGCCATCATCAATCACCTTGCACAAAACTATCTTCCACAGGCTCAAAGGCCTCAGTGTGAAATCTGAAACCCTAGGACTGCTAGAAGAATGCACAAATGGTGTCAGATCAGATGTTGGAAAGGACTTTCTGAACAGGGCTCTATTTATCCAGAAATCACCACCAACAATTAATAACTGGGGCCTCACCAAACTATTAGGTTTCTTCACCATTAAGAAAATAAGCATTTGAGAATGGGAGAATCTTTCTGGCCATTCATTGGAGAGAAGATTAATAACCAGAATACAGTAAGAACTGGAAAATTAGAGGCAAAAACAAGCCACCCACCTAAGCAGTGAGCTGCGCATCTAACCAGAGAGCACGCAAAGACACAAATGGCTAGGAAATACCTCAATGTTTATCCTTAGCAATTAATGAGAGGTGACTCTAAATCACTGAGATTTCATCTTACCCCAGTCAGAATGTCTAAGATCAATAAAACATCTGAACCCTCATCCATTCCTAGCAGAAACTCAAGTTGGTGCAGCTACTCTGGAAATCAATATGGAGAATCCACAAAAACTAAAAATAAATGTGCCATATGACATAGCACTAACACTCCTTGGCAAATGCTCAGAGGACCTGGCATCCTGCTCCAGAGATACTTTCTCAGCCATACTTACTGCTGCTCTAGTCACAATAGCTAGAGAATGGAGACAACCCAACTGTTCTTCAGCTAGTATACGGATGATGAAAATGTGGTCCATAGACACAGTGGAATGCTGTCCAGTTGTAAATAAAATGAAATCTTAAAGGTAAATGGATGTAACTAGGAAAGATCATACTGAGTGAGGTAACCCAAACTCAGAAAGACAAACAACACATTCTTTTATTTGTGCTTCCTAGCTTCAAAGCTTCAGCTGTGAGTACATGAGCAGTTAGCAGAAACCAGGGAAGTATAGAAGCACAGTAAGTGAGCCCTAGAGGGGACTAGTGGAATGCAAGTGACATAAATATTTAATTGCAGAATAACTGAGAGTGGTTTCCTACCATAGAGGATAAAATTATATCATGTACAAGGAACTGGCGCATTCACTCTTTAGTGAATAACCAGACTCAGAAAGGCAAATTTTCCATGTTTTTCTCATATGTGGAAAACAAACCATGAAGGTGGTAGGGGACTATTTGTAAAGAGGGAAGGGCCTGTAAGGGGGTGGGGGGACAGGAGAATGTAACTGAGGTTGAATATTTCCAGTATATATTATACATATAAAAGAATCCTAGCTAGAGATGTACCCCAGTGTTAGAATGTTGCCTGTAAAGCACAGAATCCTGGCCTTGCTTCCTACTGCGCAGGAATAGTCTATTAAAAACAAGATGCTGGCTGGATTTGGTGGCACATGCCTTTAGTCTCAACAGACACAGGTGGATCTCTGTGTTCAAGCTCAGCCTGGTCTACAGAGTGAGTTGCAGGCCAGTCAGGACCACATGGTAAGATCTTATTAAAATAACAGTATATCAGAAAAAGAAAGGTACTTTCTTTTTAATGTGATAATATTAAAGTGATTATATTGTTGAAAGGTTTCAAGGAAATGTAAATGTATATTTTTAAACTATTTAGAAGCTTGAAAATATTTAATATGTTCACTATACTAAGCATTAGAGTTTAAGGCTCTTTCTGTGACATACCTACTTTGATTTTTTTTCTTAATTCTTTTTCCATTTAATAACCTAACACCTGACAGAAGGGCGATTGAGAAAAGGACTGAGGAGGAGGACTACGACGAGAAGGAGGACAGGGAGGAGGAGGAGGAGGCCTACACTGACTCTTCAGTGGCCACCACCGGGAATGCAGAAGGTAATGTAGCCCAGGTCCCACAGAGGACTATGGGAAACATGTCACTTCAGGAGTTTCTGAAAATTAGTGATGAAAAACCTTAGCATTTCTTGTGAAACTGCTGGTGGCTGATAAATTATCTGGTAAAAAACAAAGGCAGCCATTGATGATTGTATGAGTGAATGCATTTGAGGAGCCTCTTAAATGTTGGTTCTAATTCAGTAGGTCAGGAGTGGACCTGGAGTGGATGTTTTAGCAAGCTCTCATGTGACACATGTATGTAAGCTGAGTAGGCTCGGTCTGAGAATCTCTGGGTGGCTTGGCTCTTGTCCAATTTAGCAGGAAAGTATTGTATACATGTACATAGAAAATATGTAACAAAGGCAACCATGTAAGAGACTCCCTAAAAGTGGTTCCAGAAAAGAGTGTGGCAAAGTGACAGCAATCACGGGCAACAAGCATGGCCAGCTGGACAGACCTGGAAATGAAGAAGCATTTCCACACACAGAGTCAAAGACGTAAATAGTACGGGGGAGGAAGAGCACATGCAGGCAACTGCTGCGTCCTCTCACCACTGCCCATGACCAGCTTACTCTGTGTCTTAGTCCACTTGCTCTACACTGCCATAGTAAGGTGTGTGGTTCCTTATAAGAGAGGAAAGGAGTCTGTGTAGACCACAGGTCAAGAGGATAGTATAAGATGGAAGCCACAGGAACAGCAGTGTGTCTACAATGAGTCTCTGATCATGGACTTTCACTGCCCAGTTAGAGCTGTGGCGTGTAGGTAGGTGAACTGTATCTGCCATGCTGTGAAGATATCACTGTAAGGAAACAAGCTTCTAAGCTCCAGAGAGGCAGAGGCAGGCAGATCTCTGTGAGCTCAAGGGTAGTCAGGGCTACGCAGTGAGGCCAGCTCTCAAAAAACCATTTTTCTAGACAGAAACAATATGGTCATCCTCTACTTACTTGAGTGCAGATATCGAGAGTATCCTGGGTCCAGAGAGCTAAGTATTCCCTCATAATTGATCCTCTTATCATGGTTAAAATCTGATTTCTATTTTCCTCTAACATTTTCAACATTTTAATTTATTTGCGGTTGTTTATTGGATGAATTATTATATATTATTATTTGTTACATTATTAGAATATTAGTATTTATGTTGTGATCTCATTTTTCATGTTGTGATCTCATTTTAGGAGAACTGAGAGAAGACCAAAGGAGACAGGTAAAGTGCTTACTTAACCCCACAAATGCTGTCTTGGCCTACATTAACCAGACCATAGCTCGTTGGCTTTTTATTTTTAGTAAAACTCCTTCTAAAGCCATCCACAGTTGAAAATTAATAAGCTGGGAGCCAAGTAATACAGCGCCATTCTGTATCTGTTTGTATCAGTGTATATCTGAGTATCTGCATTACAGTCTCTGACTAGTGGATGCTTGAAGCTGCTCAGAAGACTTAAAAAGATTTAGCATAGGCAATTTATCTAATGCCATTTACTTTATATAATTTTATAAGAAATACATATAAATCATCATTTCCGGCAGGTGGTCCTAAGCCCCTCTCTTTATTCTGTCTCTGATATCCTAGCTAAGTTCATCAATTAAAACAAGTCATGTATGAAAAACCCTCATAGTAGATGAGTAATCGTGTATGAATATAAACAATCATGTAAACTAACTCATATAGGATGTCATTATGAGTGCTGGCTGTACAATTAATGGCATTACTTTGGACAAATCATTTTAATCTCTTTAAGGCTGAATTACTTTGTAAAATATATATAAATCCACATGTTCCATAGGATTGTCATGAAGTTATTTCTGAATGAGTGAAGTAGAAATTTGTTAATTGTGACTATTAATAAATAGCAATTATCAGCATCATTATTTCAATCTACTTTCTTTTCTTTGTTTTTTCTTCTCCTCCTTCTTGTCTTTCTTCTTCTTCTTCTTCTTCTTCTTCTTCTTCTTCTTCTTCTTCTTCTTCTTCTTCTTCTTCTTCTTCTTCTTCTTCTTCTTCTTCTCCTTCTCCTTCTCCTTCTCCTTCTCCTTCTCCTTCTCCTTCTCCTTCTCCTTCTCCTTCTCCTTCTCCTTCTCCTCCTCCTCCTGCTCCTCCTCCTCCTCCTCTCCCTCCTCTTCTTCTTCCTCCTTCTTCTTTTCTAACATTCACTCTGTAGCCCAGGCTCATTAGAGCTCACTTTAGAGCCAGCCCAGACTGGTCTCAAACTAAGGCCAATCCTCCTACCTCATCTTCCTAAATGCTGTGATTACACGGGCTAGGCTCTACATGGCTCAACCAACTTCTTTATAGTCATACCTATATTGACATTATTTTTAAATCTGGTTTTACTTAAGAGGAAAACAGCCTATATTCCAATGGATATGCATGAATAATCTGCAGCATTCAGTTTGTTAAAACTTATAGAAACTGATTGTCTGTGTGTTATTTGAAATATTGCTTTGCAATGTCTTTTAGAAATGAAACTTTACATTTATCTCTTTTTTGTGTGTATGGGTGTGGACAATGTGGCAAAATGAACATGTTGGGGTTCAGAGAACAATTGTGAGACAGTTCTCTTATTACATTGTGCAGATTCCAGGGCTCAAACTCAGATCCCCAGACTTGGCAGCACATGCCTTTACTCAGGAGCCATCTAAGTGGAGTTCGTGTGTGTGTGTGTGTGTGTGTGTGTGTGTGTGTGTGTGCATGTGTGTACTATTTGTATGCATTTTGTGTTTACAAATAGATATATTCGTATGTGATCTAGGTTCTATTAGAGAGAGCACATGTTTATTTGTTGATGATCTCCTGTTCTATACATTTCCCTACTAATTACATAATTTACTCTTTTTATGGCTTACTAAAATTCCGTTGTGTATATATATATCACACTCTCATTATTTTTCTGTGAATGAACTCCTAGGCTAATTGCCTGACTTGGCTATTATAATAGCACTTTCATAAACATGAATATTTTCTTTCACTGTAATGAAACATTTAAGGCTATGCACTTCATAAAGAAATCATTTTTGGCTACAGTATGGAGGCTGCAAGCACATGATGGGCAGTCCCATCAGTTCAGTAGCCGGCAAGAGCTTCATGGATCATGGCATCTCAGAGGCAGGAGTGTGTAGAGAAGCTGCAGACATCATTGATCTGAGTTAGGCTTGCTGCTTTACAACAGGGCAGTCTAGTCCAGTACAAGCTCCCGTGGAGAACAGTTCCTCCAGTGGCTTATTGCTGTCACTAGCCTCACCTCTTAAAGTTCCTACAACCTACTAATGCTTTCAGTAAACCAGCTGTTAGGGGACAAACCACATCAACCATAGGAATAATGACTTTTCCACATTTTTATCACCTCTTTTCCAACTTCAATTGGATGTATTCAACAAAAAAAATGAAATTGTAGGAATTATGACATCTTCCAGGTACTTGCTGGGGCTGACACCAGCCTTAAGTGTTTTTGATGAAGATGTAGCTCTTACATGCACTCTGTAGGTGACAGTGCTTCCACCTGATATAACTGAGATTAACAGATTCCCATAGTTGCTCACTTTGGAAGGGACTAAGACCTCAATAACATGTAGCTCAAGACTGAGGTTTCTCAACATTGGCATTTTTACCATTTTGAGAAAAACCATCCTTCAGTGGGTAATAAAAATAAATTTTAAAATGAACTGAAAAACAGAAGGATTTCTAGATATTAGTAAAAGTATGAAGAGCAGAAAAATGGCAGATAGAGATCTCCCTTCTGGCCCACAATTGCCCAGGGCAGAGCATGCTCTCTAGATCCCCTCCTACAACCAGGGACAGTTTGACTCTCAAGAGTTCCATCACAACTAGGCCCACAAGTGAGCTCCATTCCCCTACCCCACCCCCCCAATAACTAGCCTCACAGAACCCAGGGAACACAGGACTTATCCACCCTTCCAGAGACACATTATCCTTTTGGTCCACAACTGTGTCCAGGGGCAAATCAGGTGCTCCAGCACCCCCCAACACACACATACAGACACAAAGACCCAGAGAAACCTTGACTCCCAGAAGGTCAAAGACAACTATGCTCGAAGGTGAGAATCTACGCCCCTCCCAAATATTTACCTGGCCTAACTGGGACCCCAATGGGACCCAGCCAAGGTGGGACCTATCTTCCCCGCTGGAGAAACATGTTCATTCTAGCCCAAAACTCTGCTGGGGGCAAAGCCAGTGCTCCAGACCCCCTCCCACACCCAGAGACAGTTTAACTCCCAGGAGGTCCATCACAACCAGACTTGTGGGTAAGCTGTCTGCCCACCCCAATACCTGGCTTAACTAGGACCTTTATAGGGCCCAGCAGACAAAGAAACTATCTGCCCTGCCAGGCAGAGAAACATCAATCTTCTGATCCACAACTTCACACAGAAGCAGATCAGGTGCTCAAGCACTCCCAAACATACACACATCCAGAGAAAGCTTGACTTCCAGGAGGTCAACCAAAACCAGGCTCACAGGAAGGACAGGCTCCAATCAGAGACAGCAAGGCCAGTTAACACCAGAGATAATGAAATGACAAGCACAAGAACATAAGCAACAGAAACCAATTCTATTTGGCACCATCAGAACCCAGTTCTTCCACCGTAGCAAGCCCTGGATACACTAACATACCAGAAAAGCAAGATTCTGAGCCAAAATCCCATCTCATGAATGAAGATGATAGAGGACCTTAAGGAGGACATAAATAACTCTCTTAAAGAAATACTGGAGAAAGGTAGAAGGCTTAAAGAGGAAACACATTGTCTTAGTCAGGATTTCTATTCCTGCACAAAACATCATGACCAAGAAGCAAGCTGGGGAGGGAAGGGTTTATTCAGCTTACACTTCCACATTGCTGTTCATCACCAAAGGAAGTCAGGACTGGAACTCAAGCAGGTCAAGAAGCAGGAGCTGATGCAGAGGCCATGGAGGGATGTTACTTACTGGCTTGCTTCCCTTGGCTTGCTCAGATTAGTTTCTTATAAAACCCAGGTCTACCAAGCCCAGGGATGGCACCACCCACAATGGGCTGGGCCTTCTCCCCTTGATCACTAGTTGCCTTACAGCTGGATCTCATGGAGGCATTTCCTCAACTGAGGCTCCTTTCTCTGTGATAACTCCAGCTTATGTCAAGTTGACACACAAAACCAGCCAGTACACACATAAATGCCTTAAAGTAATACAGGAAAATACAAACAGGTAAAGGAATTGAACAAAAATTTCCATGATCTAAAAGTAAAATAAAAATAATAAAGAACTCACAAATGGAGGCAACTCTGGAGATGGAAAACCTAAGAAAGAAATCAAGAGTTACAGATGCAAACATCACCAACAGAATATAAGAGCTAAAATAAAGAATCTCAGGTGTATAAGATACCATGGAAGAGATTAACACAATAGTCAAAGAAAATACAATGTACAAAAACTCCTAACCCAAAACATTCAGAAAATCCAGGATACAATAAAAAGATCAAACCTAAGAATAATAGGAATAGAAGCGGGTAAAGATTCCCAATTCAAAGAGCCAGAAAACATCTTCAAAAAAAATCACAGAAGAAAACTTCCCTAACCTAAAGAAAGAAATGGCTATAAACATACAAGAAGCCTACAGAACACCAAATAGATTGGACCAGAAAAGAAAATCCTCCTGTCATATAATAATAAAAACACTAAAGACACAGAAAAAAAAGAAAGAATATTTAAAGTGGTAAGAAAAAATAGCCAAGTAACATGAAGGCAGACCTATCAGAATTAGACTAATCAACAGAGACTCTAAAAGCCAGACGATCTTGGACAGATGTCATATAAACACTAAGAGAATTCAAATGCTAGCTCAGGCTACTATGCCCAGCAAAACACTGAATCGCCATAGGTGGAGAAATCAAGATATTCAATGAAAAAATAATTTAAACAACATTTTCCCACTAATTCAACCCTATAAGGGATAATAGAAGGAAAACTCTAATATAAAGAGGGAAATTACATGCAAAGAAAACCAAGAAATTAACCATCTCACAACTAACCCAAAAGAAGAGAACCACACAAACATAATTCCACTTCTAACAACAAATATAACAGGAACCAATAATCTCTCGGTATCAATGGACTCAATTCGTTAATAAAAAGTCAAAGGCTAACAGACTGGATAGGTAAACGGGACCCAGCATTTTGCTGCATACAGGAAACATACTTTAGTGACAGAGACAGACACTACCTCAGACTAAAAGGCTGGAAAAAAGTTTCCCAACCAAATCATCCCTAGACAAGCTCGAATTGCCATTCTAATATCCAATAAGATAGACTTTCAACCAAAAGTTATCAAAAAAGATGGGGAAGAACACTTCAGATTCATGAAACAGAAAAAAAAAAAAAAAAACCAAGATGAAGTCTCAATTCTGAATATATTGCCCCAAATGCAAGGTTTCCCACATTTGTAAAAGAAACTTTACTAAAGCTCAAAACACACATTGAACTTCACACAATAAGAGTGGGAGACTTCAACACCCCACTCTCACAATGGACAGATAATGAAAACAGAAACTGAACAGGGGCACAGTGAAACTAACAGACGTTATGAACCAAATGGATTTAACAGATATCCACAGAACATTTTACCATAGAACAATCGGTACCTCATGATACTTTCTCCCAGACTATAAAATTGGAAACAAAACAAGCCCGAACAGATATAGGAAGATTGACGTAATCCCATGCGTCCTATCAGATCACCAAGGGCTAAGGCTCGTCTTCAATAACAAAAACATCAGACAGTCCACATACTCATTGAAAGTGAATAACTCTCTACTCAATGATAATGTTGTCATGGAAGAAACAAAGAAATGCCTTCACATTCTAGAATTTAATGAAAACTAAGGCACAGCATACAAAAATTATGGGACACAATGAAATCAGTGCTAAGAAGAAAATTTATAGCACTGAGTACCTTCATTAAAAAAGTGAAGAGATCCAACACTAGCAACTTCACAGCACATCTGAAAGCTCAAGATCAAAGAAAAGCACATACACCCAAGAGGAGTAGACAGCAAGAAATAAACCGAGGGCTGAAATCAACCAAGCAGAAACAAAGAGAAATATGCAAAGAATCAACAAGATTAGAGGCTAGTTCTTTGAGAAAATCAACAAGATGATAAACCCTTAGCCAAACTAACTAGAGAGGACAGAGTCAGTATCCAAATTAACAAAATCAGAAATGAAATGACAACAGGAACTGAGGAAATTTAAAAAATCATCAGATCCTACTTGACAAAACTGGGAAATAGAGATGAAATGGATCATTTTCTAGAAAGATACCAGGTACCAAAGTTAAATCAAGATCAGGTAAACTATCTAAGCAGTCCAATAACCCCTAAGGAAATAGAAGCAATCATAAAAAGTCTTCCACCCCCCCCACCCAAAAAAAGTCCAGTGCCAGAATTCTATCAGACCTTCAAAGAACTAGTACCAATACTTCTTAAACTGTTCCACAAAATAGAAAACAGAAGGAATACTACCTAATTCATTCTATGAAGCCACAGATATGCTGATACCTAAACCATACAAAGAACCAACAAAGTAAAAGAACTTCAGACCAATTTTGCTTATGAATATCTGTGGAGCAATTGGCGGGCAGTGAAGAGTGCCCTGGTTCTAAGCGCCAAGCAGAACCAAACCCCCCAAAACAAGGTTTTCTCAAGCCCTCAGGCCAAGCCAATAGGAAGCACCTGTTGTCAAAAATTGTGTATATATATATATGGAGGGGATTACTCAAGAGTAGAGGTGTGCAAGAATCATTCCACCATCTGAGAGCTTCTGTCATAAGAGCTGTTAACACTGCCGTTGGGAAGAGATTTTTTTTTTCTCCTTAAACTTCTTGCACCCCACACTGGAGCCTCCCACTGGCACAGTTCAACCCAGCTCAGCGCCTCCAGTGACAGAGACAGGCCGGACCAAGGTGGAATTGGGTCCCCCTTCCCTGACTTGGGCTTCTTCTCTCCACCTGAACCTTCTCGGCCGAAGCCACTCCCATCTCTAACAAGAGATCTCTGTGTGGGGCTTCCAGCACCAAGCCCAGACCAAAGTCCCACAGATACCAATGCAAAAATCCTCAATAAAATTCTCAAAAACCGAATCCAAGAACACATCAAAACCATCATTCACCATGATCAAGTAGGCTTCATCCCAGGGATGAAGTGATGGTTTAATTTATGGAAATTCATCCATTAATGCAGTCCACTATATAAATGAACTCAAAGAAAAAAAAAACCACATAATCATCTCATTAGATGCTGAAAAAGCTTTCAATAAAATACGGTACCCTTTCATGTTAGAAGTATTAAGAGTGATCAGAAATTCAAGGCTCATACCTAAACATAATAAAAGCAATTTACTGCAAACCAACAGCCAACATTAAATTAAGTGGAGAGAAACTTGAAGCAATCTCACTAAAATCAGAGACAAAACAAGAATGCCCAGTCTCACTGTATCTATTCAATATGTTACTTGAAGTTCTAGCCAGAGCAATTAAGACAACAATAGGACATCAAAGGGATACAAACTGGATAAGAAGCCAAGGCATCACTATTTACAGATGATATGATAGTACTCATAAGTCACCCCAAAAATTCTACCAGTGAACATCTATACCTCATAAACATCTTCAGCCAAGTGACTGGATATAAAATTAACTCAAACAAATCAGTAGCCTTCCTCTATACAAGGAATAAACAGGCTGAAGGAGAAATTAGGGAAATAACACCCTTCACAATAATCACAGATAAAAAAATGTCTTGATGTAACTCTAACCAAGCAAGTGTGACAAGAACTTCAAGTCTCTGAAGAAAGAAATTGAAGAAGACCTCAGATGGAAAGAAAGATTTTCCATGCTCATGGATAAGTAGGATTAACATAGTAAAAATGGCCATCTTACCAAAAGCAACCTACAGATTCAATGCAGTCCTCATCAAAATTCCAGCTCAGTTCTTCCCTGAGATAGAAAGAGCAATGCTCACCTTCATCTGGAATAACAAAAAAACAACCCAGGATAGCAGAAACAATTCTCAACAATAAAAGAACTTCTAGGGGATCACCATCACTCAAACTGTACTACTAATAGTGATAAAAACTGCGTAGTGTTGGTACAGAGATAGACAGGTTGATCAATGAAATAGAACCATTGAACTGGTCCTGGGATTCCAATGAAAGGGTTATGGGGAGGACTGAAGGAGCTGAAGGGGATTGCAACCCCATAGAAAGAACAGTATCAACTAACCAGACCCTGTCCCCAGTACTCCCAGGACTAAACCACCAACAAGAGTATACATGAGTGGGTTCATAGCTCACGATACAAGTGTAGCAGAGGACTGCCTTATCCGGCATCACTGGGAGGGGAGACTTGATGCCTCAGTGAAGGGGGATGCTAGAGGTGTGAGGCAAGTGGGGGGTGTGGGTTAGGAGCACCCTTTTAGAGGCAAAGAGCAGGAGCGATGGTGTGGAAGGGTTGCAAAGGGGAGACCAGGAAGGGGGACAACATTTAAAATATAAATAAATAAAAATTTTTAAAAGGTGGTAGATATGATGAACTTGATTTTCATGTATGCATATCCTTCAGTGAGGTCCATTCATTTCTGTAATTGTACTGATTCAAAAAGTAGGAATTTTGAGTGGTTTTCCTTCTCAACAAGTTCCTCAACAAGTTGGTTTCTATGACAGGAAGCTTATAAAAAAACAGGAAAAAGATTGATTATTCCCTTTATCAGTATTTAAAGCAAGTATCAGCAAACATTTTCTATGAAGGGCCTGATAGAAAATATTTAGACTTTGTAGACTATGGGGGTGACAGCTGTGTTACTCTGATGGTATACCCCACACATACCAAAAGTCAATTCTTAATTGAAGGTCCTTATGTTCCTAAAGAATGTAATTATCATAAAACCATGAATTTCATACAGTAACGTATGCTCTTTTTTAAAGAAAACATTTCAAAGTGCAAAAAGTCTTTTGAGGGGAGACTTTGGGTATCTAGCTTTTTTTTTCTTTTTTACTTGCAAGCCTTTCAGTGTTGGAGAATAGATTGACTGCATCATTAGGTATGAATATGCTGGCTCCAGATTCAGAATAATGAGGCAGGAGGATTGCCATGAGTTTAAAGGTAACCTGGGAAGGTCTCAAACTAAAGTGGCTCTTTAATAGCTTGTAGCTTGGCTGGTAAGATGGCTTAGGGGTTAAAATACTTTCTAAGAAGCCTGATTTCAATCCCTTTGATCTACATAGTTAAAGGAGGGAGCTAACTCCCTCAAATTAATCTCTTAGCTCTGAAAGTATATTACCTGCTATAACTCTGGCTTATGCCAGGTTGGTAGTGTGCACTGTAATCCTGGCACTTGAGAGTTAGAGACAGAGGAGGGAGGCAGATGGTTCAGACAAGCAATGGCTACACAGTGAATGAGTTTCAGGCCAGCATGGGCTACAGCAGGTCTACTGCTACACAGGCTGTAAACTTTTGTAAGGTTCTTTGACTAGTTTGTATACTGTCTTGCTGTTAAGAACAGAAATTACAAAATCTTTCCCAAATAACTAATGTTGGTACAAGGAAGACAATATGTAACTCTGACTAGATAATAATATCCCAGATGTAGCACAGTTACATATTAAACAAAACATGGTTTTGTGTCCAAAGGCTCCAACTTTATTCCTCTTTGGACATTAATGCTTGTTAAATCAGAAGCGGGATGAGACGTCATTAGTGACATGGAGGAAATCATAAAATGACACAAAGAAGACAACAGCATTAAGTGATGGTAGATCAGATCCAGCTGTAGCAAAGCAGCTCCTAATATGCTGTTGAATCTACTTGGCAAAGTCTGGGTACAAAAAGAGAAAGTGTCCTGGTCCCGGCCAGCACTGGGTGGCAACCATAGTGTGTGACATATGCAGAAATCATAGGTAGAAATCAGCTGAGAAAGTCAGAATGCCCTTTTGTTGCTGTAAATTACTACAAAACTTAACATGCACTTTAATTCGGTCAGGGATTAGCATGGTGTCAGCACACAGTGAAGCTGAGGTCAGCCTTGCTATGCCTGCAACTCCTGTAACAGAGAAACAGAGCAGAAGTAGCCAGTCTCCAGTGCTTATCAGTGACTAAAGCCTCACCAGACACAGTCCAGTGGTCC
Organism: Micromys minutus; assembly: GCF_963924665.1. NCBI lineage: Eukaryota > Metazoa > Chordata > Mammalia > Rodentia > Muridae > Micromys > Micromys minutus. Next base: position 44,755,667 of record NC_137969.1, read on the forward strand.
TCCTTCAACAGGAAGTGTTTCTGGAGCTAGTATAACACAGGAAAAGAGTCCATGCTTAATCATAAACCATAGAAAATTAATGTAAAAGGAATGGTTAAGCTATAATATGTAATGGAATAAAACTCAGACATTAAAATCAGAGACTATTTATCCAAATGCCAGGTAAGGATACAGCTTAATGTTAGTGTTTCCCTAGAGTGCACAAGGCTCTAGGTGCAATCCCCAACATGACATAGATGTCTATGTGTTTATGTTTTAAAAAATAATCTCATTTATTAAAATACAAATAAAAAATAGTGAAATGTTTCAACTATATATTTACATTTTCTAAATTGTATTTAATGAATATCCTTTACTTTGAATAATGTTAAAATATCACATATAAAATACTTTATTATACTAATCTTAATACATCTGCCTAAGATAAAAAGAATGCCAGTCAATGTCCAAAGGCAATGGTTCTCAGCTTGTGGGTTGTGACCCTTTGAGGGTTGGATGACCCTTTCACAGTGGTCACGTATCATATATCCTACATAACATATATTACATTACAATGTATAATGTAGCAAAATTACAGTTATGAAGTAGCAATGAAAATAATTATATGGTTGAGGTCACCATAGCTTAAGGGTCTTAGCACTTGGAAGGCTGAGAACCACCACCCTAAAGTTAAGTTTTTAAGAACCAGGTAGATTTTAAAGCAAGAATTTTAGGGAAAAAATATTTTTTAAGAAAACTCTGACATCACTGGAGGGGAAAAAAGAATACAGCTAGAGGGTCAGGATCAGGGGTGTAGAGTGCAGGATATTAAGGGTGGAAGGAAGGAAATAAAAAAGAAAGAGGAAAGACAAAAGCAAGCTAGGGGGCTTGAGTTCAGATCCTCAGAATGCACATAAAATCTGGGCAGGCATGCTGGTCACTAGTAATCTCAGCTGTGGGGACGCAGTGAGAGGCAAGCTGGATAGCTACAGTTCTCAGAAGTGGGAAGCCTGAGACCAGTGAGAGACCCTGCCTCAGTGATAGTGCAGAGCACCAGCTGTCAACCTCAGACCTCCACATGCACACACACACACTCCACACACAGACACCAAAAATAAAAGAAGTGCATGTTCTAGGAGCCTCGAGCCACACTGAGGTGGAGTCACACTGATGTCCGAAGTTGCATCTGCAGCTGCTTCACAGCCTCCTCTCCTGCTCTGCCTTTCAATGCCTCCTGCATTAGTCCTGGATCGACTTTATGAAATAGCTATCAGAAATGTAACCACTGAGGAAGGGAGACATGCAGCTCTGTTTACATAAGCATGGTGCATTTTTATGTCCTTTCACTGTTTTGAAATACTTAAGAATAATAAAGACATGAATGTTAGACTGGCGTGTCACTCTGCTTGAAGATGATTTTAATTGTTTTTTATCTTTTTACTTGCAGGACATTGGAGATGTTGGTTCTCTCAGAATGATTCACTTTGGTTTGGTGTAAATCGTTAGAAACACCAAAAGGAAAGCTGCCCTGTTTATATCTTTTCTTGTGACCTGACCAATAAAAATCTTCACGTGTGGATTTTAATAGAAGGAAAGATAGTACATGCAGCCCAGCTTAACAATAGCGAAGAGGCTCTCAATAAAGTCCCTAAATAATTGTCTTCATAATGTGTGTGCTTTTCAAATTCTGAAACCATACATTTGAAGCATCAGAGGTAAAATAGTTAAACCTGTTCCCCTACAAATTTTAAATTTTTTCTCCCCTGGGGGCTGGATGATTCAGTAGTTATGAGTACATGTTTTTACAGAGGACTTATGTTCAATTTCCACCACCCACTTGGTAGTTCATGACTGTCCATAACTCCAGTTCCAGGGGAGTCAGTGCCCTCTTGTGACCTCCTCAGGCACCAATCACAGATATGTGGTGTGAGCAAAACACTCAGACATATATAATAAAATAAATCCTTACAAATTTCTTTTCCTGCATTTATTCACATTACTAATAAAATGTTTATTAAGCAAATGTTTCTGACCAGACTTCCTAAAACAGAAAGCTTTTCGTCCCAGGTTTTTGCAAGGAGGAGCTGATACCCCTTGCTACAGCCAGAACGTTATAAATCTGACTCCTTTAGCGCAGGCTTCCTCTCTCAACATTCTAGCCACATGGAAATGTAGAAATGTGGAATACTTGGGTGTGGGTGTGGTGGCTAATGCTCTGTGTGCTAAGGCTGTAACATGCTATCCTTCCTCTCTGACCCCAAGTTCCACCCGTCTTCTTACAGCTCCCATGAGATTCTGTTTCCCCAGGCCCAGTCCCCCAGTCTAGTTCCCAGCTCTAGCAGAACTCACTTGACAGCCTGCCCTGCCCCTCCCATCTCCTGTGGAGACCAGGCACCTTCCCTTCTAATTTCCCTCTGCCCACTTGTTACTTCTTCCCAGATGCCAACCTCAGCAGGGATGCCCTGCTGTTGCTCTCAGGGCAAAGGGTCTGCTGAAGGCCAGGCATTCTTGTACCTCTTCTACTGTTCCTGAGATCAATTCCTCAGTCTTATCACCAACTCTGTAGCAGGAAACTTGTGTTCTCTCTTTCCTCTCTGATCCCATCCCTGAGGGATCACACAGATTTTCTCCTCCTCCAACCTTTCCTCTCCCAACTTCTCAGTAACCCAGAATCTAATATCAGCAGGCATTTACTCTGAACACACCACCTGAGCAAGCCAGAAAAACAGGCAACAAACAGCCATCACACTATCTGAAAATCCAGAAAGAAATCAGAAACCAAGGAACAAAACACTCACCCAACAAAGGCAAGTTCAGGAATTAGCGCCTAGACATATAATCACCCAAACACAGGTTCCTAGCTGGCAACATTAAAACATAATGACCATGAGGACAAAATGTTCTCTCTCTCTTTTTTCCTTTTTAATTGGATATTCTCTGTATTTACGTTTCAAATGTTATGCTCTTTCCCAAACTACCATACCCGCACCCCCTCCCATTGCCTCCATGAAGGTGCTTCTCTCTCAACCACCCTCTCCCACCTCAGCACCTTGGCATTCCCCTACACTGGAAAAACTAACCTTCACTGGACCAAAGGTCTCTTCTCCCATTGATGTCAGACAATGTTATCCTCTGCTACATATGCAACTGGAGCCATGGGTCTCTCCATGCATACTAATTGGTTGGTGTTTTAGTCCCTGGGAACTGTGGAGAGTTTGGTTGGTTGATAATGTTGTTCTTCCCCTGAGGTTGCAAAACCTTTCAGCCTCTTCAGTCCTTTCTCTAGGTCCTTTGCTGGGTCCCCATACTCAGTCCGATGGTTAGCTGTAAGCATTCTCATCTGTATCAGTATGGCTCTGGCAGAGCCCCTGAGGAGGCATCCATATCTGGCTCCTGCCAGTATGTAGTTCTTGGCATCAGCAATAGTGCATAGGTTTAGTGGCTACATATGGGGTGGGTCCCCAGATGAGGCAGCTCCTGGATGATCTTTTCTTCAATCCCTGCTCCTCTATTTGTCCTTTCATTTCCTCCTCTGAGTGTTTTGTTCTCCCTTCTAAGAAGGACTGAGGCATCCACATTCTGGCCTTCCTTCTTTTACGATCTTTGTGTGGTTTAGGTATGAGTGTAATTGTTGCTTCAAAGAATGAGTTTGGTAGTGGTCCTTCGGTTTCTATTTTGTGGAATAGTTTGGAGAGTATTGGTATTAGGTCTTTTATGGAGGTCTGATAGAATTCTGCACTAACAACACCTAGTCCTGGGATTATTATTATTATTAATTTTTTTGGTTGGGAGGCTTTTGATGTCTGCTTCTATTTCTTTAGGTGTTATGAGGCCGTTTAAATGGCCTATCTGATCCTGATTTAACTTTGGTACCTGGTATGTGTCTAGAAAATTGTCTTTTTCCTACAGATTTTCCAGTTTTGTTGAGTATAGGCTTTTGTAGTGGGATCTGATCATTTGTTGAATTTCCTCAGTTTCTGTTGTTATGTCTCCCCTTTCATTTCTGATTTTGTTAATTTGGATACTCTCTCGGCCCCCTCTAGTTAGTCTGGCTAAGGGTTTATCTGTCTTGTTGATTTTCTCAAAGAACCAGCTCCTGGTTTTGTTCATTCTTTGTATAGTTCTTTTTGTTTCAATTTGGTTGACTTCAGCTCTGAGTTTGATTATTTCTTGCCATCTACTCCTCTTGGGTGTATCTGCTTCATTTTGTTCTAGAGTTTTTAGGTATGCTGTCAAGCTGTTAGTATATACTCTCTCCTCTCTCCAGTTTCTTTTTTGATGGCTCTCAGAGCTATGAGTTTTCCTCTTATCACTGTTTTAATTATATCCCATAATTTTAGGTATGTTGTATCTTCATTTTTCTTAAATTTTAAAAAGTCTTTGATTTCATTCTCTATTTTTTCCTTGACCAAATTATCATTGAGTAGAGCATTGTTCAGCTTCCATGTGTATGTGGACTTTTTGTTGTTTTTGTTGTTATTAAAAAACCAGCCTTAGTCCGTGGTGACCTGATAGGATACATGCGATTATTTTGATCTTCTTGTATCTGTTGAGGCCTATTTGTGACAGACTATATGGTCAGTTTTGGAGAAGGTATCATGAGAAGTGCTGAGAAGAAGGTATATTCTTTTGTTTTAGGATAAAATGTTCTATAGATGTCTGTTAAATTCATTTGGTTCATAACTTCAGTTAGTTTCACTATGTCTCTGTTCAGTTTCTGCTTCCATGATCTTTCTCATCCATTGATGAAAGTGGGGTGTTGAAGTCTCCCAATATTATTGTGTGTGGTGTAATATATGCTCTGAGTTTTAGAAGAGTTTCTTTTATGAATGTGGGTGCCCTTGTATTTAAAGCATAGATGTTCAGGATTGAGAATTCATCTTAATAGATTTTTCCTTTGATGTGTAAAAAGTGTTCTTCCTTGTCTTTTTTGATGACTTTTGGTTGAAAATCTACTTTATTCTATATTAGAATGGCTACTCCAGCTTTTTCTTGGGACCATTGCTTGGAAAGTTTTTTTCCCAGTCTTTTACTCTGAGGTAGTGCCTGTCTTTTTTGCTAAGTTTCCTGTTGCAGCAAAATTTTGGATCCAGTTTACATATCCAGTCTAATTGTCTATGTCTTTTTATGGGAGAATTGAGTCCATTGATGTTAAGATATGTTAAGGAATAGAGATGGTTGTTTCCACTTTTGTTGTTAGAGATAGAATTATGTTTGTGTGCTTCTTTTGGTTTTGTTGCAAAATTATTTTCTTGCTTTTCCTAGGGTGTAGTTTCCCTCTATGTGATGGAGTTTTCTGTTATTATTTTTTGTAGGGCTGGATTTGTGGACAGATACTGTGTAAATTTGGCTTTGTCCTGGAATACCTTGGTTTCTGTCTATGGTAATTGAGAGTTTTGCTGGATATAGTAACCTGGGCTGACATTTGTGTTCTCCTAGTGTCTGTATGAAGTCTGTCCAGGATTTTCTAGGTTTCACAGTCTCTGTTGAGAAGTCTGGTGTAATTCGGATTGGTCTGCCTTTAATATATTACTTGTCTTTTTTCCCTTACTGCTTTTAGTATTCTTTCTTTGTTTTGAACATTTGGTGTTCTGACTATAATGTGTTGGGAGAAATTTCTTTTCTAGTCCAATCTGTTTGGAGTTCTGTAGGTTTCTTGTATGTTCATCATCATCTCTTTCTTTAGGCAAGGGAAGTTTCTACTATGATTTTGTTGAAGATATTTACTGTGCCTTTTATTTGGGAGTCTTTGCTCTCTTCTATTCCTATTATTCCTAGGTTTGGTCTTCTCATTGTGTCTTGAATTTCCTGGATGTTTTGAGTTAGGACCCTTTTGGTTTGGTTTTGCATTTTCTCTGACATTTGTGTTAATGTTTTCTATGGTATTTTCTGCCCCTAAGATTCTCTCTTCCACCTTGTGTATTCTGTTGGTGATGCTTGCATCTGTGACTCCTGATCTCTTTCTTAGGTTTTCTATGTCCAGGGTTGTCTCCTTTTGTGATTTTTTTTATTGTTGCTATTTCTGTTTTTAATTTATTCATCTGTTTGGTTGTGTTTTGCTATAGCTCAAGTGATTTTTGTGTTTACTCTTTAAGAGCTTCTACTTGATTGCTTGTGTTCTATATGTCTTTAGTGAAGTTATTCATGTTCTTCTCAAGGCCCTCCATCATCAACATGAAGTATGATTTTAAGTCCAAATCTTGTTTTTCTGGTGTGTTGGGATATCCACTACTTGCCTTGGCAGGAAAACTGGTTTATGATGTTGCCACGTTGTCTGGGTTTCTGTTGTGTAGGTTCTTGTGCTTGCCTCTTGCCATCTTGTTATCTGTGATACTAGTTGATCTTGTTGTCTCTGACTGCAGCTTGTTTCTCCTCTGGGTCTGTGGGCCTGTAGGCTCAGGAGGAAGATTGCTCCTGGGTGTTTAACTCTCTGTGAGTATGCTGTGAGTCCTGATGGTGGTGGAACAGCTCTGGCTCTAGGCACAGAGGGAGGCCGAAACAGTCTGTTCTAGGGCAGCAACACAATGCCTGTGCCCAGTGGCCTCTCCACAGGGATGGTCTCTCTCAGTGGAGAGAAAGTGGGGACTCACCAATGGGCTCAGGAGGGAGAGTGCTCTTGAGGCTCTATTGGGTTCTCAGCTCTCTGCAGGCAGGCCATCACAAAATGTTCTCAATAGAACCTAGCTATCCTACCAGAGCAGGCCCTGGCTATTCTAGCTGAAGCACAAGAAAAAGACCTTAAAAACAACTATATGAAGATGATAGAAATTCTCAAAGATGAAATGATAAATCCTTTAATGAAATCCAGGATGACCCTTCCCCCCTCGAAAACAAACAAACAAAAAACAGAAAAAAAATTGGAGGAAATAAACAAACCCATTAATCCAAGAAAATACAAACAATTGGTTGAAGGAAATGAATAAGACATAAGCATGTATATAAAATTAACAAAGAATGCAAACTAAGAGAATTCTGAATAGAAAAAAAATTAATTTGAACAGGGACCACAGTGAAAAGCTTCACTAACAGAATGCAGGAGATAAAGACTCAATAGAAGAAATGGATACATTGGTGAAATAAAATGTTTAATCTAAAAAAAAAATACTCTTGACACAAAACATCCAGAAACTCTGTGACACTATATAAATGCCAAATCTAATAATAAGAACAGAAGAAAAAGTATCCCAGCTAAAAGGCCTAGAAAATATTTTCAACAAAATCATCAATTAAATAGACTAGCAAGAAAATAAAATACCCTCTCCATATAATAATCAAAACACTAAACATACAGAAACAATGAAAGACAATTAAAAGCTACAAGGGAAAAGACTAACATATAAAGGCAGACCTATTATAATTACCTGACTTCTCAGTGGAAACTCAAAAGGCAGAAGAACCTAGGCAGATGTGGTGCAAACTCTGAGACTACAGATATCCTTCCAAACTACCATGCCCGGAACAATCACCATAAATGGAGAGATTGAGATGTTCCATGATAAAGTCAATAACTATCTACAAATCCAGCCTTACAGAAGGTGCTAGAAGGAAAATTCCAACTTAATGAGGTTAACTAAATCCATAAAAAATAATCTCACACCAGCAAAATTGAAAAAGAGAAACACATGCATATGCCTGCAGCACCACCACCATTAACAACAATAAAAAATTATAGCAGGAATCAACAATCATTGGTCATTAATACCTCTCAATATAAATGGTCCCAATTCCCCCAATAAAACACAGACTAACAGAATGGATGTGAAAACAGGATCCATCCTTCTGCTGATCCAAGAAACACACTTCGATATCAAGGATAGACATTGCCTCATGGTATCAGTTTGGAAAAAGGATATTCCTAGCCAATGTACCTAAGAAGAAAGCTGGTGTAGCCATGTTAATATCAAACAAAATAGACCAAAACTAAGCAAAGAAGAGGGAAGAACACTACCTATTCATCAAAGAAAAGATACACTAAAATAACGTTTTAATTTTTAAAAATCTATACCCCAAACACAAGGACACCCATGTTTTTAAAGGAAAAACTACTATAACTTAAATCATATATTGACCCTCATTCACTCATAGTGGGAGACTTCAATATTCCACTTTCACCAATAGACAGGTCATCTAAACAAAGACCAAACAATGGGATAATGTTATGAAACAAATGGACCTAACATATATATTTACAGAACATTTTACCCAAATACAAAATAATGTAACTTCTTCTCTGCACCTCATGTAACTTTCTCTAAAATTAACTATATAGTCAGACACAAAGCAAGTTTCAACAACTACAAGAAAATTGAAGTAACTCTCTGTATTATATTAGGCCACTTTAGATTAAAGCTAGATAACTTAAGAAACAATGGAAATCGTGTAAACTCATGGAAACTGAAAGACTCTCTACTAAATGAAAAAACAGATAAAAACAGAAATAAAGACTTTCTAGAATTCAATGAAAATGAATGCACAACAGACCCAAACCTATAGGACATGTTGAAAGCTGTTCTGAAAGAAAATTTCATAGCACTAGGTGCCTACATTTAAAAAGAATAGAGAGATCACATACTAGAAACTTAGTAGCACACCTGAAAGAAAGCTTTAGAGCAGTGTTTCTCAACTTGGGGGCCACAAGCCCATTGGGAGGTCAAGTAACCCTTTTACGGATTGCCTATGATTATTGGAAGCATATTTACATTACCACTTCATGACAGTAGCAAAATTACAGGTATGGAGTAGCAACAGAAATAATTTTATGTTTGGGGATGACTACAACATGAGGAATTGTAATAAGGGGTTCACAGCATTAGAATGGATGAAAACAGCTGCTGGAGAACAACCAAAAAAAAAAATGCAAACACACACAAAAGGAGTAGAAAGAAAAAAACAAAACCTGGGATGAAATGAATGAAATAAAAACAAAGAAAACAATACAAAGCATCAAAAAATAATTGGCTTTCTGAGAAAATGAACAAGATAGATAAACCCTTATCCAAACTATTTAGGCAGAGAGACTATCTAAATGAACAAAATCAGAAATAGAATGGTGGATATTAAACAGACACTAAGGAAATCTAAACTATTTCATTAAATAGAAACAAAGGAACGCTACTTCATTCATTCTATGAAACCATAACTCTGACACCTAAACTACACAAAGATCCAACTAAAAAAAGAGAACTATAGACCAGTTTTGCTTATGCACATTGATGCAGACATACTCAAAAAATTCTTACAAATTGAATCCAGGAATACATCAAAACCATCATTCACTATGAGCAAATTGGCTTCATCTCAGGGATGCAAGGTTGGTTCAATATATGAAAATTTACTAATGTAATCTATTATATAAACAAACTCAAAAATTACATGACAATCTCCTTAGATGCATTAAAAAACATTTGACAAAATACAACACCCCTTTATGTTAAATGTATTGGAGTGATCAAAAACTCAAGACCCATACCTAAACATAATAAGAGCAATTTACTGCAAACCAACAGCCAATATCAAGTTAGATGAAGAGAGACTTGAAACACTAAAACTGGAGAAAAGGCTGCCCACTCTCTCCATATTTATTCAATATAGTATTTTAAGTTCTAGCTAGAGCAATAAGACAAAAAAAGGAGATCAAGGGGGTACAAACTGGCAAAAAGAGAAATAAAGGTATCACTATTTATAGATGATATGCTAGTACTCATAAGTGACCCCAAAAATTCTACCAGAAAATGTTGACACCTGATAAACATCTTCAGCAAAGTGGCTAGATACAAAATTAACTCAAATATATCAGTATCCTTCCTTTATACATATGATAAACAGACTGAGAAAGAAATTAAGGAAACAACTCCCTTCACAATAGCCACAAATAGTATGAAATACCTTGGTGGTAATTCTAACCAAACAAGTAAAAATCTGTATGACAAGAACCTCAAGTCTCTCAGAAAATGAAGAGATCTCCCATGCTCATGGATTGGCAGAATTAACATAATAAAAGTGGCCATCCTACCAAAGACAATCTACAGATTTAATGCAATCCCCATAAAATTTCCAACATAATTCTTCAAACACATGGACAAAGCAATTTTCAAATTCATCTGGAAAGGCAAAAATGCCAGAATAGCAAAAACAATTCTTAACAATAAAAGAACAGCTGAGGGAATCACCATCCCTGACCTCAATCTCTACTACAGAGCAATAGTGATAAAAACTGCATTGTACTGGTACAGATACAGACAGGTTGATCGAAAGAATAGAATTGAAGGCCTAGAAATAAAACCACACACTTAATGCATACTTGATCTTTGACAAGCAAGCCAAAAATATACAATGAAAAAACAAAAGCATCTTCAATAAATGGTGCTGGTCTAACTGGCTTTCTGTATGTAGAAAAATTAAAATAGACCTGTATTTTTTACCTTGCACAAAGCTCAAGTCTAAGTGGATCAAGGACCCCAACATAAAACACTGAATCTAATAGGAGAGAACGTGGGAAAGAGCCTTGGACATTGGCACTGGGGGAGATTTCCTAAACAGAACTCCAATGGCTCATGCTCTTAGATCAAGAATTGATCAGTGGAACCTCATGAAACTAGAAAGCTTCTGTAAGACAAAGGACATGGTCAATTAAACAAATCAGCAACCTACAGACTGGAAAAAAAATCTTCACTATGCCCATATCCAATAGAGGGCTAATGACCAAAATTATAAAGAACTCAAGAAGCTAATCACCAAAAAGACAAACAACCCAATCAAAAATGGGGTATAGAACTAAACTGAGAATTCACAACAGAGGAATCTCAAATGGCTGAGAAGCACCTAAAAAATGTTCAAAGTCCTTAGTGATCAGAGAAATAAAAATTAAAATGACCCTGAGATTCCACCTTAGACCAATCAGAATAGTTAAGATCAAAACCTCAGGTTGATGAGGATGTGGATTAAGAGAAACCCTTCTTCATTGCTGATGGGATTGCAAATTGGTACAACCACTTTAAAAATCAATTTGGAAGTTCCTCGAAAAATTAGAAATAGATCTACTGAAGGCCCAGCAATAACACTCTTGAGAATATACCCAAAAGATGCCCCATCATGCCACAAGGGTGCACATCCCACTATGTTCATAACAGCCTTATTTGTGATAGCCAAAATCTGGAAACAACCCAGATGTTACACAACATAAGAATGGTTACAAAAAATGTGGTTCACTTACACAATGAAATACTACTCAGCTATTAAGAATGAGGACATCCTGAGTTTTGCAGGCAAATGGATGGAACTAGAAAATATTATCCTGAGTGAGGTAACTCAGACCCAAAAGGACACGTACTGTTTGTACTCACTAATAAGTAGATATTAGCCAAAAAGTACAGAATACCCAAGACACAGTCCACAGAACTCAAAGAGTTCAAAAAGCTGAACAGCCTAAGTGAGGGCACCCCAGTCCCACTTGGGAGGGAGAAGAAAGCAACCACAAGGGGGGAGGGAGGGACATGGGAAAAAAGGGGTCAGGTGGGGGAGAGTTGAACATGATCTGGTATTGGGTTGGGGGAAAGGATTGAAACCCTGAGGGCCAGCAGAAAGAATGGAAACGGGCAACTATGGGAGGTAGGAGGTTGGGAGGACCCTTCAGAATGTACCAGAGACCTGGGAGGTGAGGACTCAAAGGGAGGGACCCTAAATGAAATGCCCTACAGTGAGGAGAGGGAACTTGTAGATTCCACTCCAACAGAAAGTTATGGCATCACGTGAGGGATGGAGTTGCCATCCTACAGTCAGTACTGTGACCTATAATTGTTCTGTCAGAAAGAACTGCAGGGATGGAAATGGAGAGGAGCCTGAGGAAAAGAAAGTCCAGCTACTGGCCCAAAGTGGGATCTAGCTCAAGGAGAGGCTCCAAGGCCTAACACTTTGGAATGCTCACAAAAAGAGATCTATCATGACTGCCCTCCAAAAAACCTAACCAGCAGCTGAAAGAGTCAGATGCAGATATTTGCACCCAACCAATGAACAGAAGCTGCTGACCCCTGTGGTTGAATTAGGAAAAGCTTGAAGAAACTGAAGAGGAAGGTGACACTATAGGAAGAGCAGCAGTCTCAATTAACCTGAACCCCCAAGATCTCTCAGACACTAGATCACCAACCAGGCAGCCTACACAAGCTGATATGAGGACCCCAACACATATACAGTAGAGGACTGCCAGCCAGGCCTAGGTTCACTCAGAGAGGATGCATCTAACCCTCAAGAGACTGGAGGCCCCAGGGAGTGGGGAGGTCTGTATGAGTGGGCATGTAGGTAGGGAATCCTTATGGAGATGGTGAGTGGAGATTGTATGGGATGTGGAACAGTAGGAGGGTGGACTGGGAGGAGAATAAAATCTAAATTGGAAAAAAAAGAAAAAAGGAAATTATAATCAATAAATAAGTAAATTCTTTTTTAAAAAGAATACTCAGGACATACTTTAAAATTTGTACTTCATGCAATTGGAAAATCTAAAAGAAAGGAATAATTTCCTCAAAATTACAAAAGTTAAATCAGGATCAGATAAACAAGTTAAATATTCCTGTAATCCCTAAGAAAATAGAAGCAATCATGAAAAGTCTCCCAACGACCCCCCCCCCAAAGTTTAGGGCCAGATCCAGATGTTTTGGTTTTAGAGCAGAAAGATAACCAGATGTTCAAAGAGTTAATGCCAATATTCTTCAAATCATTTCACAAAATAGAAATATAAAGAACACTGCCACATTCATTTTCTGAGATCACAGTTACCCTGATAACCAAACCATATAAAGAGCCAAGAAAGAGAATTTTATATAATTTCCTTCATAAACATTGATATAAAATTACTCAATAAAATGCTTGCAAACCTAATCCAAGAACACATCAAATAGGCTTCATCCCAGAGAGACAGAGATGTTTTAACATACAAAAATGTAATCCAACAAATGAACAAACTGAAAGAAAAAAACCCACACAATCATCTCATAAGATGCAGAAAAGGCATTTCACAAAATTCAGCACCCCTTAATGTTAAAGTCCTAAAGAGGTAAGAGATACAAGGTACATACCTCAACATAATAAAAGCAATATACAGCAAGCAGATAGTAAACATCAAATTAGAGAGAAACTCAAAGCAATTCCAGTAAAATCAGGAATAAGACAAAGTTGTTCACTCTTTCTGTATCTTCAATATCTGAAGTCTTATTGAGAGCAATAAAAAACACTAAAGGAGATCAAGCGAATGCAAATTGAAAAGAAGTCAAAGCATCATTATTTACAGATGATATGAGAGTGTTTTTAAGTGAACCAAAAAATTCCATTCCTACAGCTGATAAACAACTTCTAAATGAAGTGGCTGGATACAAGATTAATTCAAGGAAAAAATCAGTAGCCTTTCTATAAACAAATGACAAACAGGCTTGGAAAAAAAAAAGGAAACAACACATTTTACAATAGTCTCAACTAAGCTATCTTGGGGTAACCTTAACCAAGCAAGTGAAAAACTTGATAAAATTTCAAGTCTTTGAATGAAGAAATCAAAGAAGATATCAGAAGATGAAAAGGTTCCCCGTGGTTATTGGTCAATAGGACTAAGAAAGTAAAAGGGAACACCCTACCAAAAGCAATCTATAAGTTCAATGTAATTTCCATAAAAATTTCAACACATTTACAAACTTTGAAAGAGCAATTTTCACCTTCATATAGAAAAACAATAAAAAAAAAAAAACCCAGATAGCTAAACAATCCTAAACAATACAAGAACAATGAAAGGTCTCACCGTTCCTGATTTCAAGTTGTACTACAGAGCTATAGTAATGAAAACCTTATAGAGTTTGGCAGAATTGGCATAAAAACAGATAGATCAATGGAATCAAATTGAAGGCACAGACATAAATGCAAACACATTTAGACACCTGATTTTTGAAGCTGGAAATGCATACTTGGAAAGAAGGTAGCATCTTCAACAAATGGTGCTGGTCAAATTGGATGTTTGCATGTAGAAGTATACAGATAGATCTATACTTATCACCCTGCAAAAAACTTAAGTTCAGGTGAATTAAAGACATCAAGATAGAACTAGATACATTGAACCTTATAGAAGAAAAAGTGGGAAATAGCCTTTAATACATCAGCACAGGAGAAGACTTTCTAAACATTGATAGCATTGGCTCTAAGACTGACAATAAATGGAACCTCACAGAACTGAAAAGCTTCTGAGTAGACACTGTCAGTTGGACAAAGCAGCAATCTGTAAAATGGGAAATGATTTATAGCAAGTCCACATCTGATAGATGATATATAGATAGACAGATAGATAGATAGATAGATAGATAGATAGATAGATAGATAGATAAAGATAGACAGACAGATAGATAGATAGATAGATAGATAGATAGATAGATGATAGATAGATGATAGATAAAGATAGACAGATAGACAGACAGATAGATAGATGTCAAAAAACTAATAATCCAATTAAAATTTGGTACAGATCTAAAGAGAATTCTCAATGGAGAAACTTTATATGGCTGAGAAACAAATGTTCAACATCTTAACAATCAGAGAAATAAAACTCAAAACTACTTTGTGATCTCATCTTACTGTGAGAATGGCGAAGATCAATACCACAAGCAACAGCTCATGCTGGTGAACATGTATAGCTAGGGGACACACCCTCATTGCTGGTAGGAGTACACAGCTGCACAGACATTAGAAAATCAACATGGCATTTCCTCAGAGCGTTGAGAATGGATCTACCTCAAGACCCAATTGTTTCATTCTTGGGCATGCACCCAAATCATACTCTATCCCATCACAAGGACACTTTCACAAACATATTTATTGAGGCTTTATTCATAATAGCCAGAAACTGAAAACAACCTAGCTGTCCTTCAACAAAAGACTGGTTAAGGAAAATGTGGTAAGATTATACAATGGAGTATTATACAGCTGCTAAAATATGGCATCATGAAACTTGCAGGCAAATGGAAGAAACTAGGAAAAAAAATCATCCAAAGTGAAATAACACAGACCCAGAAAAACAAATATTGCATGCATTTACTTATAACTGACTATTAGCCATAGAGACCACAGTAGCAAGAATGGGGCCTACATGGGTCTGTGCCATGTCTTCTGCATATATATTCCAGCTATTAGCTCTGTATTTTTATGGAACTTCTTAATTGTGTGTCTCTGACTGTTATGCCTGCTTTTGGGGATTCTTTTCTTTCTTTCTGTTGGACTACCATGTCCAATTTCTATATGATAATTTTGCTTTTTCTTATTTTCTGCCATGTTTAGTTATTGCCTCTTGAAAGCCTGTCATTTTCTAATGAGAAAGAAAGAAGAAATGGATCTGGGAGGGAGGAAAGGTGGGAAGGAACTGGAAAGGGTGGATGTAGAAGAAGCTATGATCAGGATATATTGATTAAGAAAATAATCTATTTTTAATAAAGAAAATTCTTTTCATATCAGTCTATTTTCTTGAAATTTTCATTTCTTTACAGCTGAATAAAAGTCTGTTTTTAAAAAAGAACAAAACAATTTTGGCAAGATAAATGGGGACCATTGCCTACTGTTCCTAGAAATGAGAATGGTCAATAGATGATTATGGTGCAGCCATTTGTAGATAGCATGGTAGTTCCAAAAAACACCTTCAAATAGAACTACTGTATGATCCATCACTACCACTTTCTACACATTTCCAAGCAAACTGAAAGCAATAATTCTGACACCATCTACACTTCCATGTCAACAGCAGTATTATTCAGACATTGAAAAGATAGAAAGGCCCAAATGTCCACCAACAGATGAATAGATAAAGAAAATGTGGTGTATACACATCTACATTGGGATGTTCAGCCATAAAAAGGCAGTTCTGACATATGCAACAACACAGATGGATGGACAGTGCAGACATGGTGCTAAGAGAAATATACCAGCCACAAAAAGACAAGTAGATCATCCCACTGAGTGGGGGTATCAAGAGGGATCGGGCTCATGGGCATTGTGAGTGATCTGTGGTTGTCATGGTAGAAGGGAAGCCAGAACCCATTGGTTAAGTGCATATAGACATTTGCTGTTTCCTGATTAAAACATTCTAGAGATTGATTTCATGACAAAGTCAATATACTTAACCTACTGAGCCACCCACTTAGAATGACTGAAAGTGGAACATTGTATGTTGTATTAACTTATCATAATTTTAGATATGTAATTGTGATGATGAAATAAATTCATTGAGATCTACTTTCTCTTAAAGTAACTCCAGAAAAAAAATGAAATGACCACTATTCAAATTGAATACCCACCAATAAGGCTTCCACAATGAGAACATCCTGGAATTGGTAAAGGAAGATGCAAATAGACCAATGGAGCACAATTAAATCCATCTTATAAAGTCAACATTTCTTTGACAAAGAACCAAAGATTTTGCAATAAGCAAAATGAAAGATACCTCAAAAGTGGTTTGGAACAAAAAGATATTCACATGGAAAAAAAAAGACACTGAATCTCTAGACGCAAACATTATAGATTTACAAAAATTTACTGTAAAATGTGTAACTATTAAGTTCCTAAAATAGGTATGGAGATTACCGTACACACACACACACACACACACACACACACACACACACACACACTGAAATGTAATAAAAGTTCTAAAGTAGGCATGGAAGTAGCTGGCTCAGATGGTAATATGTTTGTGGCACAAGTGTGAAGACCTTAGTTCCCAAAGCCCACATAAAAGTCACACCCAGTGGCTTGCAATTAACTTCATGTGTAAAAACAGAAGGATGCCTGGAGTTTGCTAGCCAACCAGTCCAGATGAATCAACAGGCTCCAGGCTCAGTGGGAGACTGAACTCTCAGTATACCGTCACAGAAAAAAAGCAGAGATCAACTGAGGAAGAGCCAACACTGATCACTGTTTTCCGTGTGTGTGTGTGTGTGTGTGTGTGTGTGTGTGCAAGCACGAATGTGCACATGTGAGTGTATGCTTGAAAACCTAAATGGCCTTGGGTTTAGTAGTTGTGCTTTAGATATGATACCAAGGGCAAGATTTATGGCAGAAAAATTGATAAGCTGTATTTTCGTTGAAATTAAATTAGTACATTCTGAAGCAGACACTATAAAAAGCACGAACAAACAAGCCAAGCTTACAAAAGATGGTGGACGACGCCCACTCGCAGACTGCTGGAATCTCTGGGAACAATCTGAGGTATATGGAGTACAGCTGTCCTAAGAGGTGGGTGATCGTGGGGACATGCTAGTTTCTGTAGCAAAGTAAAATAGGAAACGTCCTAGTGAAACAGAAGGAGAGAGAGCTCCTTAGAGTAGTTAGCTCCAATTTGGGAATGCTCTCCTCCCAGCAAAAGTAGTCCAACTGAAGAGTGAGAACCACAGCTTAAAACAAGAAAGACTGAGAAATTGTGCACTGCCTTTCAGTGAACAGGATGGGGAGGGCAGAGACAGGGAGGTGCACCCGCAGAGGGAGATGAAGGTTGGGAAAATCTCTCCCCTGTATTTATTATCCCAACCGAACAATGGTTAAAGGCCATTTAAAAAATACGCCTGTGAAGCCATGCCTTGTCAACCTTAGAGACAAAACGTCATACACTCTAGAAAGCCACAGGCCAAGGGACTGTGCTCTAAACAGCCTGCAGACCTTCGATGAAGCAGGGCAATTTTGACTCTGAACCATGCAATATTCAGACTGGAATCGAAGAAGCAATTATTTTAAAAGAGCATTCCGGCATTCTCATAGCTGACTTAAGCATCCGTCATGACTTCTGCAGCTGGTACTCTAGTGTTGGACTTGGGGAGCTGAGCATGTGAGCGCACCCCAAACCAGAGAACAAAGAAGTACCTCAACCAAATCATCACTTAGCATTATTTGATCATTACAAATACTTCCATTGAAAAAATACTGATTTTTTAAAACTAAGCATAACCAGTGATCAGATCCTAAAGATACAAGAACTTAAGTGAAAGACGAAATATGAGAAATGAAAGCAACCCGGGGCTTCCTAAAATGGCCAATTCCATAGTACCAGCTTCTAATTAGATGAAGTCCCAGACAAATAGCCATTATATAAAATCAGCAGTTGTGGTTCTGTTAAAAGTACTGTTCTTTTGTACAGAAGTCTGCTTTGGTTCTCCGTTTCACACCATGGCCCTCAGTTCCACTCATTTCCCCATCCCTCCATATCCGTCCTCTTCCTGTGCAAGTTCCCTCACAAAAGAAAATTTAAAAAATTTAAAAAGCGTAAAAATCTCGTCATGGAAGCTGTAGTGTGTCACAGTATGTCCCCACAGTATATTCCTTTTGTCCATACAACTTTGCTTGCAAACGTTCTCGCAGTGACCACTTGCTCTGTTAGAGACCTCTGGCTTCTGACTATCAATACTGGATCCTCATCAGGCCTCCTCTCAGACGTCCTGTTGTCTCCCTGTGTCATGGAGATCCTGCAGCTTTGGACTGGCTCTTTCACATGCTCCAGCAGTTCATGGATGGGGTAGATGTTGGGACAGGCCAACTCAGAGCCGTGGATCTGTGCCTGGGAGGTAGGTGGGTCAGTCAGCCTGCCAGCTCCCCTGTACCCCACACCACCATGGTGATCTCGCCAGCTGAGGGAATGCTGAGCTCATTCAGTGCTCAGGTTGGGCAGGGTCAGATCTATTCTTGGGCCCTTCGCCTGGCCTTTGTTCCCAGTCCAAACTAGATGCCAAGGTAAAGTGTGGGACCCACTCTCCTGGGTGCTGCCGTGGGCATGGTGGTGCCAGCTAGCTTTCCACAGCTCCACAGTGAGCAGGGAGTTGGACCAGCTCTGCACAACCCTTAGACATCTGTGTGGTCTGGGGCCACTGCCCAGACCAGGAACATCTGCATGGTCTTTAGTGGTAATATGAACCGCGAACCTATATGCAGATGCCTGCTACTACATGGCCACAGACCCAGACGTGGCCTTCAGCAGCAGCATGGGCTGAGACTTCACCATGGCCTCAGGTAGCAAGGCAGGCTACTCACGACAGGCTGTTCTTATCAGTCCCACACCTCCAATTGCCCCTCTCTTCTCAGAGCTCCAACTGTTCTGCATCTCTTTCTCTCCCATATGCCCACCATATACTTGCCACACAACTGCCAGGCCTCCTCTGCATAGCCTGATGGCAGACGGGCCTCTGAGTATCCTCTGCCTGCCTGCACCTTGTGCTATGGCTTGGGAATGGCGTCTGTATGCCGACAGCCCACCTGTGCCTGTGGCAATGGGCCAGCCTCTGGGTGTCCTCTGCTCACCCAAGCTGCCATTTGGCATGGAAGCAGGTCTCTGGGCCAGTTTCACTGTCTGTGCCATAAAATTAATATTCTACTTAGGGAATAATATAAACTTCATGCCAGTCACCCTGAGCCCCAAAGACTAAGAAACTACATTTTGAGCTACTCGTTCAACTCTGCCACATCCAAGTCCACTTGAACACCACAAATGTTTTGACTGAAAGAATACAACTGATTTTTTTAAAATTCAAATTAACAACACCAGAAAACTCAGAAGCCTATTGGATATATGGTCACATATTACACCTAGTAAATGGAGTATTCAACCCTCATAAACTGACAGATCTTGGAAAAACAAACAAGCAAACATGAATTAATAACACCATAGATCAAACAGATAGATCTACAGAACATTCCTTCCAAACAGAGCAGAATACACTTTTTTCCCCATCATCCTATGGAACTATCTCTAGAGTAGATTCATTCATTAGGCACAAAGTAAGGTTCAACAAACACAGGTAATTTGAAATAACCCCTTGTATTCTTTCATTATCACAATAGAATAATATCTGCACACAAGAAAAGCAAGGAAAAAACCTAGAAAATATATAAACTCAAGTAGATGAAACAATCCATGTTATATTTATTCCGAGAGAGGGGTTAGGTTTAGAGCCCCAAATATCTACCTGGAGAAACCTCAATAACTTAACGATGCCCTGATGTAGACACTTAAGGTTCTTTGGAAAGTCAGTTGTGTTGGATGATGTTTTGCTGGGGCAAACACAGGAAGAAGAGTTTTCCTGAAGCAGACACGGGTGAAAGGCTAAGGCAGACTTGTGAAGAAATATTTTGTTGTGCCCTGTTCAGGATGAAGAACCCCAAAAGACCACCAAGAAGCCAATTCCAATGCAATCACATTAGGGTCTTTATTCAAGCCTATGCTAGGGCTCACCACCAACCCTGATGGGAGAATGAAGCCCTGAGCCCTCAGTGGGACAAAGTTTTATAGGAAATGGTGAGCAAACGAGAGGGTGTCCATCCTGGCAAGCATCTAATTGAATGGTTATTGTAAGCTGGCAGGTGGGTGCTGTGAAGCAAAACCATGAACAATCACAAATGATCTGGAAGTGCATCTGGAACAATCAGACTGCTCTTTATTAGCTGTTGCTTGGGAGTTACTAGGGAGTTACTCTGAGGTACAGGCCAAGGACAAGTCATGAGGTCCTTCTTGGTACTTGGGTGCATCTTAGATTTAGCTTCAGGTCAAGTTCTCAGGCTTTAAAATAAAAGCCCCCCAGATGAAGTAGGTTTGAGCTCTCAGTTTGGCTGAAGCAGCACGTGAAAGGACACGTGATAGATAAAGGGTTCTTCGACATAACACGCATGAATTGGTCCACCTTTCATTGCTTAGTTTAGCTCCATTTGTCGGGACTCCATAGAGAAAGGTGTGATACAGTTTCTTGCATTCCTGATTTAAAAAAAAAAATTGAACTAGAAGAAATAATTTCCAACATAATAAAACTTATACTTCACAAACCTATAGCCAACATTATATTAAACTCAAAGCATTTATACTAAAATCAAGAATAAGAAAAGGTGTTAATTTTCTCCATTTTCCTTCAGTTCAGTGCAGAATGTATTACCTAGAAAAATAAATATTAGAAAAGAAAATAAAAGGATAGAATGGAAGAAATGTCAAAGAACTTCCATTTGCAGATGGTTTACAGATGATCCACTTCATACCTAACAGCCCCTGAAGACTCAGCCAGAAAACCCTTATAAATGATAAACACTTTAAGTAAAATGGCAAGAAAAGAGTCAACACACACAGAGCTGGTATCCTGGGTTGGAGGGGTGGGTATCCCGGGCTGGCTCATTAGTCACAAGCATATATGTATATAGTCTATAATTCTGTTCCTCTAGAGAAAACTAACTATCACAGAGTTTGGTACCAGAAGTGATACTAGAACAACAGAAGTATAAGAAAAAAATTTAAGTATCTGGAATAGGCTTTCCAATTTGCCAACACCTTGAATAACTGAACTTCTAAAGCCCATGGTGTGAACCACTTTACAAACAAGGAAATGTAGTGAATATCCTGGTCCAGCAGCTGTGAGAAGCAACAGATTTGATGAGTCTATATAAAAAAATCTTTGACAATTTTTTAGAAAAATAAGGGAAATGATGATGGTTGGTTGCCCCCAGATAAACTGACAAAGGGGAAGGAGGAGCTCTGTGACAAAATCAACCACCTTCTAGCATCTCAGGATACACTGAAGGATGACGATGAACTAACTCTGTGATAAAACTGACCTGATCCAAGTGTGTACTAACAGTCTGACTCGGTGCTTCCCAACCTTTCTGATGCTGTGACCCTTTAATACAGTTCCTCATGTTGTGGTGACCCCCAACCATAAAATTATTACATTATTACTTCAATAGTTTAATTTTGCTACTGTTATGAATTGTAACAAATATCTGACATGCAGGATATTTGATATATAACACCTAAAGGGGCAGCAAGCAACCCACTACTTAAGAACCACTGGTCTAAAGTATGTCCTTGAAGAGAATCTTCTCTCCACAGAGAGCAAGTTTCAGAAAATCAAACCAAAGCCTTCATTATAAGATTGGTTGAATTCCTGCAAAATCCAAGTCCCAGCCTCAGAAGATGTAGGTGGTTAAAGTAAGGACACTAATTGGTAAGAAATGGGATCCTGCAATTTGGGATAGGGGTATGTGGGAGAACCCTATTAACGCTGAGAGCTTTGAGCTTTTAGATTCCCTAAGGTTGATCTCACCAGAGGAAGCAGTCTCTCTGCCAAAAGCAGAAGATGTACTCAAACCCTACTCCCTGAAATCTTGCCTTTTCCACCTTTGACTCAGGAAATTAACTGATCTGCTAAACTAGCAGTGAATGTCTCTGAAGAAAATGCCAGGCAAACAGTACTGATGTCCCTTAGGGCCCATCAATACTTACCTCTAGGCCTATTACTAGACTTAAGGTTAAGCAGGCTCCTAGATGGGGAGACAGAGCGCGTCCTCCATGAGAAGATGTGCTTAAAGATGGGCTTGATAATCCATTCAAGTAGACTTCTGGGGAATGTGTGTAGAAATGGATTCTAAGGGTGTGGGATAATGGTGAAAGTTAGGCTGAGTTTATTGATGTGGGTCCTCTGAGTGGAGATTATAGGTTTAACATGGAAACTCACAAAGCTAAAGAATGATGTCAAAAGTTTGAATCACTGGCTGAAGCATTTCTCAAAGATGGCCTACTAAAAATGGTTGGAGATACTCAATATCCCTTGGCTTAGTGTTTATATTTAAGGGCCTAGTTAGGGATCTTAAGTCTCAGGGAAGCTTCAAGAGTGGGTATATTATGAGTATCCTTCCTCTACTCAAACATGTGGAGAAACAAATTAGGGAAAAGATACCCTTCACAATAGTCACAAAAACTATGAAATACATTGGTGTGACTCTAACTAAGCAAGTGAAGGACCTGTATGACAAGAACTTCAAACTTCTAAAGAAGGAAATCGAGGAAGATCTCAAAAAATGGAAAGATCTCCCATGCTCATGGATTGGAAGAATCAACATTGTAAAAATGTCCATCTTACCAAAAGCAATCTACAGATTCAATGCAATCCCCATCAAAATACCACCCAATTCTTCATAGAGTTGGAAAGAGCAATGTGCAATTTCATCTGGAATAACAAAAGACCTAGAATAGCGAAATCCATCCTCAACAACAAGAAAACATTTGCGGGAATCACTATCCCTGACCTCAAGCTATATTACAAAGCAATTGTGTTAAAAACTTCATGATACTGGTACAGAGATAGGCATGTGGATTAATAGAATAGAATAGAAGATCTAGAAATGAGCCCTCACATATATGGTCACTTGATTTTTGACAAAGGAGCTGTAAACATTCAATGGAAAAAGGACACCCTCTTCAACAAATGGTGCTGATTCAACTGGCACTCAGAATGCAGAAGAATAAAAATAGACCCTTGCTTATCTCCTTGTACAAAGCTCAAGTACAAGTGGATCAAATATCTCCACATTAAACCAGATACACTGAAAATATTAGAAGAGAAAGTAGGGAAAACCTTAGAACACATAGGCACAGGAGAAAATTTCCTGAACAGAACACTAATGGTTTGTGCTCTAAGGTCAAATATTGACAAATGGGACTTAATGAAATTGCAAAGTTTCTTTAAGACCAAAGACACTGTCAAGAAAACAAAACGGCAGCCAACAGAATGGAAAAAGATCTTTACCAACCCCACATCAAATAGAGGCCTAATATCCAAGGTATACAAAGAACTCAAGAAGTTAGACACCAGAGAATCAAACAACCCTATTAAAAAATGGGGTACATATATAAACAGAAAGTTCTCAATTGAGGAATATCGAATGGCTGAGAAGCATCTAAGGAAGTGCTGACATCATTAGCCATCAGGGAAATGCAAATCAAAAAAACCCTGAGATTCCACCTCGTACCAACCAGAATGGCTAAGATCAAAAATTCAGATGACAGCAGATGCTGGCGAGGATGTGGAGAAAGACGAACACTTCTCCACTGTTGGTGGGGTTGTAAACTGGTACAATCACTCTGGAAATCAGTCTGGTGATTTCTCAGAAAATTGGACATAGTACTACCTGACGATCCAGTTATTCAACTTCTGGGCATTTATCCCAGAGACGCTCCAACATAGAACCAAGACATATGCACCACAGTGTTCATTACAGCTCTATTTATAATAGCCAGAAGCTGGAAAGAACCCAGATGTCCTTCCGTAGATGAATGGATACAAAAATTGTGGTATATTTACACAATGGAATACTACTCAGCTATCAGAAACAATGACTTTATGAAATTCTTAAGAAAATGGATGCATTTAGAGAATATAGTCCTGAGTGTGATAACCCAGTCACAAAAGAACAGACATAATATGCAGTCACTGATAATTGGATACTAACCCCATAAAGCTCTGAACACCCCAGAAAGAAATCACAGACTATATGAAGTTCAAGAAAAAAAGAAAGAAAATGAAAAACCATTATGCTTAATCTTTACAGACCAAGAAAACTTTGACTAATTCCAGGTTACATCTTGTTTTACATGTACTTTATGCCCATTGTAACTAGTAAGATCTTACTGCACACTATCAAACCTTTAAAAAAAAAAAAACCCAAGTACTGACAAAAATGTATTCGTATACTTTTATGCAAAAATGCTTAAAATCTGTACATTTATATTTGTTTTTTAAAATAAAGTTGTTCAATTAAAAAGAGTGGGTATATTATATAAAATCCTAATTCTCCATAATGGGCAGGTGCAGAAGACATGGTCTTCACTAGTCCTATAAGATACAAAATGGTAAGAGGGGCACCAGCACATTTTTCTTGTGCCAGACCTTAGGGTTGGAGACACTGACACTCGGTTGCGGTGGATTTAACTGGGCCCTGAGGTCGCAGGGGCAGTTGGCAGCAGTGAGTCACCAAAGGCAAGATGATCCCAGTGATAATGAGCAGCTATGTCTGTAATGGCCGAGTTCATAACTGTCAGCACAGGCAAAGGGAATTTGATGCTGGCATCATCGTGTTTCCAGGCATGAAATAGACCAAAAGCCCATTGGGTTTTTTGTTTGTTTGATTTGTATAGCCAGAACATTTTCCAAATAAATGAAAGAAAGGTTCCATTGGATTGTGACAAAAGGGTATCTTGACCTATGAATCAATTTCCACACGTGAGCCATTAACTGACCCAAAGTCCCTTGAATAAAGGGAAGTCCAGGTTCCCCTGAGGAAGGACCTTCATTAAATATATAAAAGTTTTACTATTATCCTTTCTCTAATATTTCCCCAGAGGGACCCATGGGTCTCCCTTTTCCTCATAGGTCATTAGCCACCAGCCAATGGGGGTAAAGGAAATAGCTGTGAGCAGGGTTTGGAAGGCTGTGAGTGTTATGAGAAGAACTTCCAGGAGTCAGCTTCAGAGAGGCAGCTCATTCTATTTTTCCAGGAGTAAGGTATATAAACGTTCTTAGGGGTACAGGTAGAAAGGGCTGATTGGTACCTAATTATCATATGGGCAGGAAGTGTTGATTGGTCATAACATAGTACCTAATTACCATACAGGCAGGAAGAAAGACTAAGACTCATTGCTGATCTGTGTAGCATTTGCAGGAAGCTCTTTACAGGGCCATCCTTCAAATCAGGTCAGGCAGTGACACCAAGTATGGTTAGGCAGAGAAGAAGAAACCCCACTTGAAAAGGAGCTGTCCATTTTGCCCCAAGCTCAGAGAGCTATCCACACAGAAACTGTGACCTTGACAGCAAGGTCCTCCAATGGACCTACAACCTATTACAAGAGTAACTGTATACTGGGGAAAGGAAGCAACCCATTTCTAGGGTCTATTAGATACTGGTTCTGACTTGACACTGATTCTGTCAGACCCCAAGTAACATGTGGCCCTCCAGTTAGTAAGGGCTTATTGAGGTCAAGTGACTAATAGAGTTTTAGCTTAAGTCTGATTTAAAATAGATTCCATCAGTCCCTGAATTTATCCTATGGTTATTTCCCCAGTTTCAGGGTGGGGAAATATACTTAGATTTATTTATATTATATTTATTTCAGATTGGGATAGATATATTTAGAAGTTGGCAGAATTCTCACATAGGTTCCCTGACCAGTGGACTGAGGGCTATTGTGGTTGTAAAGGCTAAATGGAAGCTTTTAGAGTTGCCTCTGACAGAGAAAATAATGAATCAAAACCAGAAATGCACCCCCTAGAGGAGCTGCAGAAATTATAGCTACCATTGAGAACTTGAAAGATGCAGAGGTGGTGGTTCCCACCACATCTCCCTTTACCTCTCCTATCTGAGCAGTGCAGAAGACAGGTGGATTGTGGAGAATGACAGGTGACTATTGAAAATCAGTCAGATAGTGACTTGGATTGCAGATGCTGTAACCAGATGTAAGCAGATTAACACATCCCCTGGTATATGGTACACAGCTATTGATCTAGCAAATGCCTTTTTCTTGGTACCTGTCCACAAGGATCACTAGAAGAATTTTTCTCTCAGTTCTCAAGGCCAACTATAGGTATAGTTGATACCCAGCAGCACTACAGCCACGTCAGCCTTGGTGAGTGGAAGTCCATGCCGACGAGCCCATGAGTAACTCCCATCTCACCTACATCTCTGATCCACCATCTATGATCATCATCCATCATCTTCGATCCTCCAAGTCATAAAGTAGGACATGCACAGCAGCAGTCTATCAAATGGAAGTGGTACATATGTGAATGGACCCGAGCAGGTCCTGAAAGCACACGCAAGCTACATGAAGAAGTTGCCAAAAGGCCTATGCTATCCACTCCTGTTAAAATGCTGTCTTCTGCCTAGCATACACCTATAGCCTCATGGGGTGTGTCCTATAATTGGCTGTCTGAGGGAAAGAAGGGTAGGGCCTGTTTTATTGGTGTTTTATACATGTTAAGCAGGCACCACCCAGAAGTGGGCAGCTGCAGCATTACAACCTTTTTCTGAGACAACCCTAAAAATCACTGGCTAAGGTGAATCTTCACAGTGGGCAGAATGTCAGGCAGCACACGTGGCAGGCATTTTGTTTGGAAGGAGAAATGGCCAAATGTGTGACTGTTCACTGGTTCATAGGCCATACTCAATGGTTTGGCTGGATGTTCAGAGACTGGGAAAACTAGTGAAAAGGACATCTGTGGAAGAAGTACTTGCATAGATCTCTCCAAATGGAAGGGGGATGTGAAGATCCTGTGTCCTATGTAAATACTCATCAAAGGATAACTTCATCCAAGGAGTAGTCCATTCTGTGGACAGTCAGCATCTTTTCCCCTGCCTTCTTGTTATTGCCCAGTGGGCCCATGAACAAAGCAACCATGTAGTGAGATGGGAGTTATTCATGGGCTCGGTGACATGGACTTCCACTCACCAAGGCTGACGTGGCTGTAGCTGCTGCTGGGTATCAGATCTGCCAAAGGCAGAAACCAACACTGAGTCCCACACATGGTACCATTACCTGGGGTAATGAGGTTGACTACACTGAACCACTTCCTCCATGGAAGGGATAATGCTTTGTCATTACTGGTGGATACTTATTCTAGTTACAAATTTTCTTTTCCTGCACATAATGATTCTGCCAAAACCACCATTGTGGACTTACAGAATGTCTTAATCACCATCATGGTATTTCTCATAATATTTCTTATGATAGAGGAACTCACTTCACAGCCATAGAAGTGTGACAATGGGCCCGTGATCATGGGATCCACTGGTCTTACCAAGTCCCCCACCATCCTGAAGCAGCTGGCCTAATAGAAAGATGGATTGGCCTTTTGAAAACACACTTACAGTGCCAAGTATGGGACATCAGCCTGGAGATCGGGAGATGTTCTCCAGAAGGTGTAAATATTAAAAAAATAAAAATTGGTTTGTCCCTTTATTGGCCCTGAGGTCTCACTCTTCAGGCCCAATTTTAGTACGGAGCTGTGTGCACCTCTGTCGTCCAGTCCGAGCCTCCCCTAAGGCCTAAATTTGTCCGTGCAACTCCCTTCCCTTAGCGATTTTCCACTGTCTGTTTTCTGCTTCTGTCCCAGGGGTTTCTCTACCCCAAAATCTGACATAAACACAACTCTATAGCTCAATAGCTTTTCATACAGGTAGGTTTATGTGTTCAATTCTCAATCCACAAATTCTCTACATAACAAGATTTCATCAAATAAACAAAGATACAAACTGCCCTTCTATATGAGATATTAGACCTATAAAATCCTTAATGTTCATAGCTATTTAACACCAAAGAAGCCTAGCTGGTCTTTTCAGACATCCATGTTGAGAACTCCTCTCTTCATCAGACCTCACCTCCCAGATTTTCTCTCTCCACTCCTCTTTCCCTGCCCAGTCACTAGCTTTCC
Source organism: Micromys minutus (assembly GCF_963924665.1). Taxonomy (NCBI): domain Eukaryota; kingdom Metazoa; phylum Chordata; class Mammalia; order Rodentia; family Muridae; genus Micromys; species Micromys minutus. The sequence continues at coordinate 44,783,881 of NC_137969.1, forward strand.
TTTATTTTACTAATTAAAATGGGAAAGTTCATATGAAGTCACCTCTTGAGTATAGGACTGGGCAGCCCTTCTTGGGGAAGTGGAATTAACATTAAAATGCAAATAGCTTCAGGACAACCCACAGGCATGTGCTTTGAATAAGTGTCCAATATATGGTAGTCATGTTCCACAGGCCTAGAAATGAAGGAGTGGAAAAGGAAATAGTTTCATTCATTATTACCTCTAGTGACCCATTAAGAAAGTTTTTGCTTACTGTTTCCATGACTTTAAGTTCTGTTGATCTAGAAGTGTTGGTACAGAAGAAGGATTAAGAATTCTCTCTCTCTCTCTCTCTCTCTCTCTCTCTCTCTCTCTCTCTCTCTCTCTCTCTCTCTCTCCCTCTCTCCCTCTCCCTCTCCCTCTCCCTCTTTCTCTCTCCCTCCCTCTCTCTCTCCTTCTCTCCCTCTCTCTCTCCTTCTCTCCCTCCCTCCCTCTCCCTGCTTGCTTTCCCCTCACTAGCAAGTCCATTTTCCCCATTGATATTAGAGCCTACTTCTTCAGGATTCCAGTGTATACTGAAGACCAGCTGAGATAGGTAGCCTTGTGGCCTTAACAACTACTAAATTGGAGAAACAAGAACAAACAAATCAAAATCCAGTAAACGGGAAGAAATAATAAGATTAAGTGCAGAGATTAATGAAATAGAACAAAGAAATGGCACAAGGATAGATGGATCTAAGAGCTGGTTGTTTGGAAAAACCAACAAGCATGACAGGTCCTTGACCCGGCCAACCAAAAGAAAGGAAGAGATGACCCAACTGACAAAATCAGAAGCAAGCAGAGAAATATGAGAGACACCAAAAGATTTCAGAACATGTTTAAGGAATATTTTTAAAAACCCATTCTCCATTAAGTTGGAAAACCTAATTTCTGGGTTCATCCAAACCACCAAAGTTAAGCCAAGAAGAGAGCAACAACTTAAACAGACCAGTAACAAATAAGGGGAATGAAACACTTAAAAAGCTTTCCAACTAAAAATGCTCAGACCCAGATGGATTCACAGTAGAATTCTACCAGATTTTCAAAGAAGATCTGCAGCCAATATTTCTTTAAATTATTCAAAAAATTAGAAACAGAAGGAATGCTCGCAAACTCCATCCATGAAGCCAACATTAATCTAATACCAAAAGCAGATAAAGACACAACAAAAAGATAATAATAGACCAATATTCCTGATGAACACAGATTGAAAAATTCTCAACAAAACCTTTGCAAGCCAAGTTAAAAAATTATTTTCAAGCCAAATACAAACAAAATATTTTTTAAAAGTTATCTACCATGATCAGGTTGGCTTTATCCCAGAGATCTGAGGATGCTTCAACATATATAAATAAATAAATATAAGTGGATTTTTAAAAGAAATCATATAATCTCATTGTGTACAGAAAGGATCTTTGACATTCTTCCATTATAAAAGTCCTGGAGTGAGCAGAACTAGAGGCAACACACACCAACATAATAAAGGCTATATATGTAAGCCACGGGCAGTGTTACCCTGAGTAGAGAAAACTCAGTCATCCAATTAAACTCAGGAACAAGACAAGGCTTCCCACCATACCCATTTCTTTTCCATCTAACACTTGAATTACCAGCTATCCCAATAAGACAGAAGAAAGAAATTAAAAGGTAAATAGAAAAAGTCAAATTATCCAACTTTGCAGATGACATGATATGATATGATATGATATGATATGATATGATATGATATGATATATAAGAGATTCCAAAAACTCCATCAGACAACTTCTAGAAATGATTAATGACTTCAGCTTCCAGGAACAAAATCAGCTTAACTCAGCAGCCTTTCAGCAAACAGAAAAATGTTTGAAAAAGAGATCAACCATTCACATTCACAACAACCTCAAATCAATAAGAAAGTAAAATATCTAGGAATTAACATAGCAAAGAATGTGAAATAACTCTTTAGGTAGCAGTGGTGGTGCTGGCCTTTAACCCCAGCACTCAGAGGCAGAGGTAAAGGCAGGAAGATCTCTTGAGTTTTAGACCACTCTGGTCTACATACAGAGTGAGTTCCAAAACAACCAGGGTTATATAGACAAATTCTGTCTAAACAAACAAACAAACAAACAAGAAATCTTTTAATTTCTGAGCAAGAGAAAAGGGAAGACAGTTGAACAGTGCTTTCCAACCTTCCTGATGCTGTGAACCTTTGATATAGTTCCTTCACACCCACCCACCGCCAACCATAAAAATATTGTTGTTGCTTCGTCATAACTGGAATTCTACTACTATTATGACTTGTAATATTTTCTAATGGTCTTAAGTAACATCTATGAAAGGGTCATTTGACTCCCCAAGTTGTCATGACTCACAGGTTGAGAAACACTCTGTTAGAAGATGTTAAAATCTCATATGTTCATGAGCTAGTAAACAACAATTCTACTAAAAACAACAGTCAATGCAATTCCAATCAAATCTCCATGATATTCCTTACAGAAATAGAAGGAAAAAATCCCAAAATTTATATGGAACAACCAAAACCAGGACACCTATGGTGGTTTGAATGAGATGTCATCTGCCCCACCCCCGCCCCTGCTCCAAGTCTCATGAACTGTTTGAGGGGCTTTGAGAGGTGTGGTCTTGTTGTGGAGAAATACTTCACTGGAGGTGGGCCTTGAGAGTATAAAGATCTGTGCCATCCCCAGTTTCCTCTCTCTGCTTTCTGTTGAAGTTTAAGAGATGAGCTCTCAGCTTGCTGCTCCAGTGACCATCCTTCCCAACTGTGATGTTAATGAACTCTTATCCCTCTGGAACTGTAAGCCCGAAATATACTCTCTTTTGTTCTGTGAGCTGTTTAGTCATGGTATTATATTACAGCAATAGAAAAGTAATGATTAACCAATGGAATCCTGAGGGGAAAGACTATTACTGGATAGATTACCATTTCAAATCTCAAGATATATTACATAGCTATAATAATTAAAACAGTATGGTACAGGCACAGAAACAGACACATACAACAATAAAATAAAATGGAAGACCAAATTATGAGCACACGTAATGATGGTCATGTGATATTTGACAATATGCACTGGAGAAAAGACAACATCCTCAACAAATGGTTCGGGGAAGATGGGATATCCACATGTAGAAGAATGAAATCAGACCCACATTCTTCACAAGATCATCCTGAAATCTATCAAAGACCTCAAGGTGAAACCTAGATCCTGAAGCATGGACACTGCTTTAAAGGAACATAGGCATTACCTACAAACTGTGCGGGAAAGAATATTCTGAATAGAACTCACTTGCCTGTGAATTAATGCCAACACCAGACACATGGGACCTGGGAAAGCTAAACAGCTTTTGAAAAACAGTGGAGGCAGTCAATGCAGTGAGAGGGAAGCTCATACAGTGGCAGAGAGTCTTTACCTGATATATATCTGACATAGAATTAATATCCAAAATATATAAAGAACTTAAAGAGTCAAGAAAACAAGTAACCAAATTAATATATATATATTAAATGTTCATTTTCCCTACTTGTTGAAAAAATGTTCATTTTCCCTACTTGTTGGGAAAATGTGAATCAAAACAAGTGAGATTTCATCTCATCCCAGTCAGAATGGCTGAGATCAGGAAAACAACTGATGGCAAACGTTGGTGTGGATGTAGGGGAATCCCAATCTCTAATTCACCATTGGGATCACAAACTAGAGCTGCTATGCTGGAAATCAGTATGGAGAAAGTTAAAAACAAAAAAGAAAAGCTAAATAAACAAGTGAATCCACTTACCATGTGACACAGATGTCCCAATGCTTAGCAGATGATGAAGCAGTCAGCCCTCTGCCCTGTGGATATTTGCTCAGCTCTGCTCAGTCACACTGTGTCCCCAACAGGGGTGCAGTGAAAATAGTATAATGCCCTCCACCTGATTCATACGTGAGGAAAATATGGAGCACATGCACAATAGGATACTCATAAATGTGAAGAGAAATGACAACTTTACATTTGCAGGTAAATTCATAGAACAATAGCAACAAAAATATTATACGGAACAAGCAGCCCAGTCTAAAAAAGTAAAACAGAGCATGTTCATTTTTACTTACAGGGGCTAGCTCTGAATCTTTAGACCTGGTGTATAACCCAAAGTAGTTGCTGATACCAGGAAAGTAAAAAGGGACAGTAGGAGAGGAGAGACAGGAGCCCTGGATAGAGTATGTTTGCTATAAAGGGGAAAATGAGCAGGAGTAACTTAACTGGGGAAACAGAGAGGGTAACACGAAGTAAGCAGGAAGGGGGAGCTGAGACTGCCTACAGTTAATTTCACTGAAGCAGACATAGGGATGTTCTGATAAAGCAAGCAGTGAAAGGACTTCTTCATGTGTTGGTCCACCTTACATTGGGTAGCTGAGCTCCTTGTGTTGGGACTCCATAGAGAGAAACACACAAAAACTCTGGTGGTGTCCCTTGGCTTCTTGCCACTTCCTTGGAGTTGGGCTGACAGAGTGATGTCAGCTGAGACAAATGCAGGTGCTGAGGCAAGATCTGTGGAGGACACGCGATGTTTGGAGGGACCATACAAGGACTCAACAAACAGTGACCGAGGCTGAGCGAGGCTCGCTTACAGAGCTAGCTGCGCAACACTGTGGGTCTCAAGTCTTCGCTGACCTTTGCTTCCCTAAGAGAGGCACAGCCGAGGACTTCTGGTGTTCCCTCTGGTCCCTCCTGCTGACTCCTGCTGAGACTAAGGCCTGGCTGTCTCTGCTAGATAATGCCACTGCTGCTGATTCAAGTTTGCTATCCCTACTCTACCAAACTAAACTACTGGTGTGAAGTATTTACAAGTGGGTCGGCTGAGGCTGACCTGTGAGCTTAGTTGCTGACAACAGATGGGAGTTGCTCCAAAGAACCTTTCTAAACAGGTTCCTCCCCTGTATCCTTCCTTTCCCACTGGTTTTGGTGAGCGGTGGGATAAAAAGGAGGTTAAGGTGTGTATGAGCCATCATGAAAAATAGGTTTTCCGAAAATTAAAGTTACATTGGGTGCGTTAGCAAGTAGAAGAGGGTCTGGGAAGAGTTGTGGGGTGTGCAGGGAATAGGATCAAAAACTACTGTATGAAATTCTCAAAGAACAAATAAAAGCATTGCAGAAAGATGCATTTTATAATATTTGCAAAGAATTAAACATATTTAAAACTAATGAGTAAAAGAGAAAAATTATTATACAACTTAATATATTAATCAAAATAGAGAACCACATAAAATAGGCCCCATCAGTAAACAGCCCTCCCTTCTCTTAGACTCCATAAAAAGACTGGGTCCCTAAGCTTCTGCTCATGAGGCCCATTGTCAGTTTGACAGTGTAGCCCTACAGCCTTCACTATTACTTTGCTTCTTTACGCATTTTTATGAGTCCTTACAGTCAATTTTTTGGATAAGGGGCCAAGAACCTTAAAACACCCACCACAGACCCTGGACGTTGGTAGCATTACTACAATAGAGAAGTCAAAGCTAGAACTGCTCTGGAAACTCCCTCCTTTCTGACTGCATTGAATAGTGCAAGCAAGTCCATGCTGCAGTAGGGTGTCATCAACTGAACTTTTTTCATCAGTAGATCCTAAGTGCCATATACAGACCTGCAGGACAAATGAACCCACTAGTGGCACACCTGCTACATGTGTACATTTCAGGCTTGATTGACAGGAGGAAGTGCCTAGTCCTGACATCTGGTCGAAATCCCATGCTTGGAGCGAGTCCTACTCGTGGTGGTTTTTTGTTTGTTTGTTTGTTTGTTTGTTTGTTTGTTTTTGCCAGACAGGTGGAAAGGACTTAAGACCTGACAGTGGGGAGGAGCACTGTGAATCCTGACTGCCAGACAAGACATGACCACTGCACTCATGAGCTCACAGTCGCTGTGCTCACATACACAGGCGTCTACACCATCCAGCTAGTCAATAATCACAGCAGGGCTACTATATGGAAAGGGAACTGTATTTCCTTTGGGGTGTGGCTGCTGGAAGATCAACCTCAGGCAGAAAACACTAATAGTAATTGGACTTGTTAGGTTAAAAAAGAGAAAAGCAAAAGAAGACATTGGAGTAAGAGAGACAAGTATTGGGGGGTGTCGGGGAAATGGAATGGAAAGTTGGGGTGGGCATGATCAAGACATACATAATTGTCAATAATAAATTTAATTTTTGTAACTCAGTGGCTCAGACAATAGCCCGTTTGATAAAGTGCTGTATCACACATGGAGCCCTGGATCAAACCTCAGCTCTGTATAAACCTGGATGTAGTGGATCACACCTGAAACTCAGTGCTTAGAAGTAGGAGTGGGAGATTTCAAAATTCCAATCTTATCGTCAGATATATTGGGATCTTGAAGCGGATCTGTCCTAGGAGAGACCCTGAAGGCACGGAGTAAACCATCTTAGGAGGAAGCCTCACAAGAGAATAAACTGAGTAAAAGAATACCAGAGATTTAATAAAAGGTAGAAGACATTAGAACCTTCAGACAACAAAAAATAAAGAGAAAACACAAACAGAAGATGGGTGTTTGTTAGATCAGAAAGCCTCACACTGAGACCCTCACATATGCTATAGGCAAGAGTGTTTTTATTCCTTGAAAGGAAGAAGTCTGTATGCAGGGGTCCACCACTCACCAGGATGGAAGACAGAGATATAAGTTTTGTAGGCTCAATTTAAAGCCAATTAGGGTAATTCCAGGAAGAAGTATGTGACTCTTACCCTGATTGGTCCGCTCTATCTCCAGAGTAATGGGTGTCTCTGGGATTGGCTGTGGCTCTAGACACTTCGCAGGGTGAGCCTAGAAACTGTCATTGACTCATCCTGACTATTTTTACCTCAGGACAGATGATGAGGTGGTTCCTAATTAGCTGCCCATGAGGGGTGGTATTTCCAGTAACTTATTTGTCCAATTCTGGGAAACAAACTTTAGCCTAGTCTCCCAAAATGCCAGTTTGGAGCCTGTCATAGATTCTACCTGGCTTAGTCCTCTCACACTCAAGGACCACATCTATGAATCATGAGCACAAAATGACTATATCAAGGTAAAAGCATACCAAATCATAATAGAAAATTCCCCAGATGTGAGGAAACAGACAGCATATGAACACCGGAGGCACTTGGGTGACAATATCAGAACATAACATATCCTAATCAAAACACTTAAGTATAGGGTACACAGACAAAACAAACATATATATATATATATATATATATATATATATATATATATATATATTGAAATCTGCTGGAGGAAAGTACCATGTCAGCTCATTGTATGTAGGGCTACCCATGAGCTGGCAGTCCTGGGGTCTATGAGAAGCAGCTAAGCAAGCCAGTGGAGCAAGCCAGTAAGCAGCACTCCTCCATGGCCTCTGCTCTGAGTTCCTGTCCTGACTTCCTTCAATGATGGACAATGATACAAAAGTGGAAGCTAAATAAACCTTTTCTTCCCCAAGTTACATTGGTCGTGGTGTTTTATCACAGCACAGAAACCTGTCTAAGACAGTGCATATAAAGGTAAGTACATCACAATAAAGCAGATTTGTTGAAAGAGACTCGAAGAAGAGAAAGACACTGAGGCTGCAGGAAGAAACGCTCACTGAAACAGCAAGTCAGTAAAGGAGGATTACAGAAGCATCAAATAATAAAAAAAGAAAGAAAGAAAAAAAGAAATGACAGAAGTGGGCATGCATCTTTCAGTGACAACTCTGAACTGAAGTTATTAAACTTCAGTTCCCAAAAAACCATTGCTGAATTTTTTTTTCTTTTTTTTTTTACAACTTTATTTGAAAAAACAAAGATAAATGTACAGATTTTAAGCATTTTTTGCATAAAAGTATACAATACATTTTTGTCAGTACTTGGTTTTTTTTTTAAAGGTTTGATAGTGTGATTAAGATCTTACTAGTTACAATGAGCATAAAGTACATGTAAAACAATATGTAACCTGGAAATAGTCAAAGTTTTCTTGGTGTGTAAAAAATTTTTTTTTAAATGAGCAAACAGTACATGTAATACAGGGTGTAACCCGGAATTTGTCAATGTGTTCTTGGTGGGTAAGGATTGAGCAAAACTTTTTTTGTTGTTGTTGTTGTTTTGTTTTGTTTTGTTTTTTTCTTGGACTTCACACAGTCTGTGAGTTATTTCTGGGGCAGTGCGAGCCTCTGGGGTTAGCATCCCACTATCAGTGACTGCATATTATGTCTGTTCTTTTGTGACTGGGTTATCTTACTCAGGATGATATTCTCTAGATGCAACCATTTTCTTAAGAATTTGGTTAAGTCATTGCGTCTGGTGGCTGAGTAGTATTCCATTGTGTAAATGTACCACAATTTTTGTATCCATTCATCTTCTGAAGGACATCTGGGTTCTTTCCAGCTTCTGGCTATTATAAATAGAGCCGCTATGAACATTGTGGTGCATGTATCTTTGTTGTGTATTAAGGTGTCTCTGGGGTATATGCCCAGAAGTGGAATAGCTGGGTCTTCAGGTAGTACTATGTCCAATTTTCTGAGGTATCGCCAGACTGATTTCCAGAGTGGTTGTATTAGTTTGCAACCCCACCAACAGTGGAGAAGTGTTCCTCTTTCTCCACAACCTCGCCAGCATCTGCTGTCATCTGAGTTTTGGATCTTGGCCAATCTGAGTGGTGTGAGGTGGAATCTCAGGGTTGTTTTGATTTGCATTTCCCTGATGGCTAAGGATGTTGAGCACTTCCTCAAGTGTTTCTCAGCCACTCGATATTCCTCAATTGAGAACGTTTTGTTTAGCTCTGTACCCCATTTTTAATAGGGTTGTTTGATTCTCTGGTGTCTAGCTTTTTGAGTTCTTTGTATACCTTGGATATTAGGCCTCTATCTGATGTGGAGTTGGTAAATATCTTTTCCCATTCTGTTGGCTGCCATTTTGTTTTCTTGACAATGTTCTTAGCCTTACAGAAACTTTGCAATCTCATTAAGTCCCATTTGTTAATCTTTGACCTTAGAGCTTGAGCCATTGGTGTTCTGTTCAGAAAATTTTTTCCTGTGCCTATGTGTTCTAAGGTTTTCCCTACTTTCTCCTCTAATAGTTTCAGAGTATCTGGTTTAATGTGGAGATCTTTGATCCACTTACACTTGAGCTTTGTACAGGGAGATAAGAAAGGGTCTATTTTCATTCTTCTGCATGCTGAGTGCCAGTTGGACCAGCACCATTTCTTAAATAGGCTGTCCTTTTTTTATTGAATGTTTACAGCTCCTTTGTCAAAAATCAGGTGACCATATACATAAGGGCTCATTTCTGGATCTTCTATTCTATCCCATTGATCCACGTGCCTATCTCTGTACCAGTACCATGCAGTTTTCAGCACAATTGCCTTGTAATATAGCTTGAGGTCAGGGATAGTGATTCCCGCAGATGTTTTCTTTTTGTTGAGGATGGATTTCGCTATTCTAGGTCTTATGTTGTTCCATATGAAATTGCACATTGCTCTTTCCAACTCAATGAAGAACTGGGTTGGAATTTTGATAGGGATTGCATTGAATCTGTAGATTGCTTTTGGTAGGATGGCCATTTTTACAATGTTGATCCTTCCAATCCATGAGCATGGGAGATCTTTCCATTTTCTGAGATCTTCCTCGATTTCCTTCTTTAGAGGTTTGAAGTTCTTGTCATACAGGTCCTTCACTTGCTTAGTTAGAGTCACACCAAGGTATTTCAATGCAGGAGCTAAATTACACTTTAAGAAAGTGGCTTAAAGGGCACTGAGGACCTGGTGTATGAGAACCATGAGAAGTAGGCTGGGGAGATGACTCAGCATTTAAGAGCATTTGCTCTTCTGGCAAAAGACCCAAGTTGGGTTCTTAGCACCCATGTGAGCTTAGCTCCAGCACCAGGGGATCTGTTGTCCTCAGCTGACATCATGTCATGGGACAAACACACACACACACACACACACACACACACACACACACACACACACAATATTATTATCATTAAAAAAATGAACCATGGAGATACTGTCATACCAGAAACCCAAGTTGAAATCTAAACTCAACAGCCATAGCAAATGACAAATACAGTTACAAAATGGGTCAGAAAATCTGAAATAAAAGCAATTTCAAGCCCATGATTCCCTTTCCCACCATTACCTAGGAAGGGACTTAACTGTGGAATGTGGGATCATAAGAAGACTGGCACAGAAAATGAATCCAGCACATTGAACTCACTGCCAGAGGGTAATAAGAAACAAACTTTGAGAAATCTAGAATATATATCATCCCACACCCCACTAGTGGGACCCCAGAAGCAGGATAGCAGAACTTGAACCATGCACAGGATCGAGATGGGAACAGGCCACAGGCTGCACAGACTGTGGAGGCAGAGGTTTGGTGAAGGAGGATGAACATACCAAAGTTGGCTATACATGGGAGGAGCCAAGTGGATTAAAGACATTTGTGATAGAGCTTGATGCAGTATCCTGGGTCAGCAAGGAGACTCAGAGGGTAAAACTATCATGCCTGACAACCAGGCAGTATATAGTTTCTAGACATACATACAGGCAAAACACCCACATGTATAATTTTCTTTAAAAATCTAAATTACAGTGTAAAGATTGGACATGGTGATTCAGTGGTTAACACTCTTCTCTTGCAGAAGACCTGGGGTTAGTTCCCAGTGTCTACATCAGGTTGTTCATGACCATCTGCAAATTCAGTTTCAGAGAATTCAATATCCTTTGGGCTCTACCAACACCTGCCAACATGAAGTACATAAATTTACACAGGCATACACACATTTATATAAACTTAAAAACTTCAATACTCTTTGTTTTATTCCAGCATAGATTGAGGAGGAGTTCTCACAGCCCCACCCCTAGCTCTGCAGCTGTAAGTGTTTGGTGGTTTCTTGGGGAGGGAGAGTCACTTTTGAAACAGATATGACCACCCATAGGCTTCCCATGTCCAAGTAAGTAGCTGACCCTACATGCCCATTGGATCCAGTGAGTTATAAGTAAATAAATAGATCAGAAAGACATAAAGTTAGGGGGAGAAGGGATGGGCCTACTATGGAAAGCTCAAAGGAGAAAATGAAGTCAGATATAATTAAGATGCATTATAATTTCAAAAAACAAATAAAATAAAATGTCCTGGAAGGGACACTGAATACTAAGGGCATTTGAAAAAACAATTAGATATAAACCTATCACTATAGCAGTTTCCTAACACATATCAATATAAACATATAAAAAGAGTTTGATGGAATCATCCTACGTTACAGCAACACCACAGATGAACGTGTAAACATTCCACTCTGGAAAGGGTGGTTTCTCTTGGACTTGTTAGCCAGTGATATCCCACAGCCCTATAAATATTACAGGCTATTGCCAGTGCTCTCGATTACCCTCAAGAACTGGTTTAGTGAAGATACCACACGCATGAGTCACAGAACACAGAGAAAGGAAACAGGTACTCACTTGGAAGCCTTATCCCTACTAGCTAGCTTTCATAGAGCTGGAAGGTACTAAAGGAGGAAATTATCATCTTGCCCAACCATGAACCCTGCAAGCTACAACTAGCCTTGCAAGACATGCTCACTAATGCAATAGTGGAATGGATGTCATAGGTGTAACCAGCCACCTTCTGGTTGGATTTGAAGCCTGTTCAACAAGTAGAAACGCATATCTGGCCCTGTTATTGGGGTCAAGAACCTGTGGCTAGACAGGCTGTAGGTCCCAGAGGAGAATGCACTTCTGTTATTTTGCCAAATAGGCATAGCATCAAACTGACTCCCAGTGATTTATCATTGTGCCCACAGATTAGTGCATCTCTCCACCCTCCTCAGAGACATGGCAATTAACACAGCTAATCAAAGTAAAGTGCATGAGAGGCTGCAGGACGTTCATCCCTAAGTGGAACAGCTATATCATACCCTCTGCTCCCAAGGATCGTTGTGGTACAGGGGGCTGAATGTTTTCTGGGGTAGAGATAGATAATGAGTTAATTAAATAGAGTAGTGGAGAAAGGTGTGGTGACACTGGCCTTTATCCTAGCACTCAGGAGACAGAGGCAGGCAGATCTCTATGAGTTTAGGGCAGCCTGCTCTACCTAGCAAGCTCCAGGCCAACCGGGGTTACACGGTGAGATCTTGTCTAAACAAAACAAAACAAAAACAAAAAGCCAAACCAACAAACAAAAGCAAAGCAAATGTGAGAATGTGAGGAAAACAGAATCCTTACACCCTACTAGAATGCAGATAGGTTTAGCCACAATGAAATTCAGTTTGTTATTCCCCAAAAATTAAGATTAGAAATATCATGTGACCCAGCCATACTACAATGGGGAATATTCCAAGACGACTCTAAACAACATACCATAGAGATGCCTGTCCATCGTGTTTATCACAGAAATGTTCATACTGGCCAATTTTTGGAATCAGCCTAAGTATTCATCAGCAGATGAATATAGATAATAAAGAAAATGTGCTACATATGCCCAGAGGCATTGTATTTAGCCATGGAGAATAAAATAATGTCATGTGCTGAAAAATGGACACACCCAAAAATCATCATATTAAGTAAAGAAAAACACAAAAACAAACAAAGAAACTTCCGCACTGGGAGAGAAAAACATCACATTTTCTCTTATTTGTGGGCTCTAGAATTCTTCATAGATACATGCTGTGCTGAATAGTTTTATGTCACAACTTGACAAAAGCTAAAGTCATCTGAGAGAAGGGAAGGTCAATTGGGAAGATGCCTCCATAAGACTGGGCTGTGTATGAGCCTGTAGAACATTGTTTAAATTAGTGACTAAAGGGCAGGGCCCAGTGGTTTGGTGGGTGGTTCACCCCTGGGCAGATGGGCCTGTATTCTATAAGAAAGCAAGCTGAGCAAGCCATGGGGAGAAAGTTAGTAAGCAGCACTCCTTCATGACCTCTGCATCAGCTCCTGCCCAGGTTAAGTTCCTGTCTTAGCTTCCCTCAATGGCCTGTGATCAAGGTATGTAAGTTAAGTATCAGCCCTTTCCTCCCCAAATTGCTTTGTCAGGGTATTTCATCACAGCAATAGGAACCCTAAGACATGTGTGTGTGTGTATGTGTGTGTGTGTGTGTGTGTGTGTATGTGTGTGTTGAAAGCAGAGGAAAGACCAGATGAAGCAAGGAGATTATCAGCAGGGGAAAGAACAGGACAGAGTAAATGCAGCCAAAGTACAGGATGTAACTAAAACAAACTCTCTTTATGAAACCTTTATCCCACCCCTTGCCAAAAAAAAAAAAAAAAAGTCACATGGTCATTGAGCAACAAGATAGCTCAACACTTGCCAAATATGCCAGGATCTGCATAGTGGAAGAAAATAGCCTACCCTACAAATTTGTTCTCTGACTTCCATACATGTGCAATACATGTGCACAACCACACATACATATGCACACACACACACACACACACACACACACAAAAGTCACAAACAGCAATTTTTTTAAACAGCAAATTTTTAAAACCATGTGAATCACTATCTTAAATCAGGCCATAGACACTGACAGCTCAGCAGTGCAGACATACATGTGGTGAACATGTGAGAAAGCATTTCTGCAGACATACATGTGGTGAACATGTGAGAAAGCATTCCTGCAGGCATACATGTGGTGAACATGTGAGAAAGCATTCCTGCAGGCATACATGTGGTGAACATGTGAGAAAGCATTCCTGCAGGCATACATGTGGTGAACATGTAAGAAAGCATTCCTGCAGGCATACATGTGGTGAATATGTGAGAAAGCATTTCTGCAAACATACATGTGGTGAACATGTGAGAAAGCATTCCTTCTAGAATTTTTCAAATGCCTCAAAGGAATAGCAGGACAGCTGGTTATGGGGAAGGAGATGGGTGGAGGGCTGTGTGAGACGGAGGAAGAGAGTGGGCATGACCAGACCACAGCATGTGCACATTAGAAATGACAGTGAGTCCCACACATATGTATAATTAATATGCATTCGTGATTATACTTTCTTAAAAAGAAACAAATCTCTTTTCTACATATGTCACTTGGAGAATGAAGAGAATAAAGTAAGATGACAGTGTTGCACACATAGCAGAGGGGCCACAGTCCAGAGAGTTTTAGCACCAAATGCTGGCAAGGACATGGGACAGGAACTCATTTCCTACAGAGAGTAATGCCGTACAGCCATTTGGAAGGAGGATGTGGCAGTTTCTTACCAAACTAAAAAGTCTTACAAGATAATCCAGCGACTGAGCTCCTTGCTATTGACCCAACGAAGCGAGAGGAGATCCCTGTGAAAGCTGGGATGTCTTCATACCTGCCCCGAGCTGGAAGCCGGCTAGTGAGTGGATGAAGAGCTACGTAAAACTCAGGGAATAACTGATAATTATTCATTTATAATTATATAACAGCACTAATAATAAATGAGCAGTCAAGTTAATCAGAGGAAGCTACCTACTATTAGACAATGCCAACCACATGAATAAGATCAGCGGGTATTGGGGTTATGGGGAATAAGAGATACACAGGCAAGTACAGAAGATTCTCAGGGCAGTGAAACTATGCTATATAATGTGACAGTAGATAAGTATCATAGTACATTGTCAAAATCCATAGAACACAAATCAGTGACAGTGAACCCTATGATAAACTTTGCATATGAGGTGGCAGTGTTTTAATGTGGGGTAGCCAACTGCAGCCCACATACCCTGCTAGTAGGAAATGTGAACAACAGGATGGGAATCTTTGTACCACTTTTGGTGTTAAAATGCTCAAAGGAAACCAAAAAGGCATCCCTGGGTCTGGAGAGGTGGCTCAGAGTCTTGCAGTACTTACAGGCTTTGCACAGGACTGCATCTGATTCCCAGCACTGGTTTAGGGCAACTCACAACTGCCTGTAACTCCAAGGGATCTGATGTCCTTTTCTAGTGTCTGATCATCTGATCAAGATACAAAATAAACACAAATGCATTTTAAAGTCTTACCTTTAAAATATAAGACTGAGATGAGGGTCTATAATTCCACAGTTAAAAAAAAATCAAGATTTTAAACTTACATTGTATAGAAACTACTGCAATTTTATACTTCTAAACTCTCCTTTATTCTAAGACACATATACATAAACCCTTTTCAAATGTTATATAAGTTTATGGAAATGTTTATGACTACTTGACTAGTTGACATAGTGGCACAGACCTATAATCCAAGCATGGGGTGGGGATGGCAGTGGGAGATTATTATTATTATTATTATTATTATTAGTAGTAGTAGTAGTAGTAGTAGTAGTAGTATCTACTTAATCCCTTTACAACCCAATATCAGCCCTTCCTCTCTCTCTCTACACACACACACACACACACACACACACATCAAGTCACTGTAAGACTAGACACATCCTTTCCCACTGATGCCAGACAAGGCTGCCCATTCAGGCTCGCATGATCCACAGGTTGACAGGCAGGCAACAAGCTCAGTTACAGCCCCTGCTCCAGGTGTTTGGAGATCCA
Organism: Micromys minutus; assembly: GCF_963924665.1. Classification (NCBI taxonomy): domain Eukaryota; kingdom Metazoa; phylum Chordata; class Mammalia; order Rodentia; family Muridae; genus Micromys; species Micromys minutus. The sequence goes on from NC_137969.1 coordinate 44,799,398, forward strand.
CATGAAGTCCAAGCTACTACATCTGCTACAAACGTGCCAGTGTTCACTGTTTGGTTGGTGATTCAGTCTCTGAGAACTCCCAAGGGTCCAGGTTAGTTGACTCTATTGGTCTTCCTGTGGAGTTCCTAACCTCTTCCGGTCCCTGGTCCCTCAGTCTTTCTCCCAACTTCTCCATAGAACTTGTAGAGCTTCATCTATTGTTTTGGTGTGAGTCTCTGCATCTCTTTCCATTGGCTGCTGGGTGGAGCCTCAAGGAGGATAGTTATTCAAGGATCCTGTCTGCAAGCAAAACAGAGCACCATTAACGGCGTCAGGGGATGGGTCTTCATTTGGGGCAGTCGTAGGCTGGCCATTCACCTAGACTCTGCTCTATCTTAGTCCCCGTACATTTGTAGGCAGGACATATTCAGGGTTGAAGGCTTTGTAGGTGGATGGCATCCTTATCCTTCTACTCAGAGTCCTGCCTGGCTACAGGAAGTGGCGACTTCAAGAACCATCTTCCATACTGCTAAGAATCTCAGCTAGAGCCCCCCCCAGTCCCCTTAGACCTTCTGGGGCCTGCCCCCATCCTAAGTCTCTGCTATCTCTTAGAAATTGTTGCCCTCTGCCCCCCATAGCCGATCTCCCTTTGAACTACACATTGAAAGCGTTCCTTAAATACACAAACAGCAAATAAACTTTTAAACAGAGCGTGGTCGCTCACTCCTGTAATTTAAATACCCAGGAAGCTGAGGCAGGAGCATTGTTTGGCATCCAAAGTAAGTCAGGGCTATGCAGTGACTTTTAGGCATAGGCTAAAGAAAGAGAGACCCTGACTCTAAAAACAAATGAGCAAATAAAACGTTTTTATTTCTTTTTATTAAAACACTAAAGTCATTATTTCCCTCCAGTTACTGAACAGTCTATCTAAAATGATAATTTAAGTCCTTCTATGCATCTTCCTGTGAGAAAAATAAGAAAGAAATTATGCTTTATTTAAATTTCCTTTGACTGTGTCTTAAATATATAGTAATCTCCACTACAGCAGCCATCTCAGTGGTTTCCCAGAATGCACTTTAACATTTAGTCATAGGTATGTAATTTTACCTAGTTTATTTGAAAGCTTAAGTGTACTAGCTTGTTTTGTGTGAACTTGACACAAACTGGGGTTATCACAGAGAAAGGAGCCTCAGTTGAGGAAATGCCTCCATGAGACCCAGCTGTAAGGCATTTTTTTCAAGTAGTGATCAAGGTGGGAGGGCCCAGCCCATTGTGGGTGGTGCCATCCCTGGGCTGGTAGTCCTGGGTTCTATAAGAAAGAAGGCTGAAAAAAGTACATGCTGACAGAAGCTTGATACAGCTGTCTCCTGAGAGGCTCTACCAGATCATGACAGATATAGAAGTGGATGCTCACAGCCAACCATTGAACTAAGAACAGAGTCCCCAAAAGAGGAGTTAGTAAAAAGTTTGAAGGAGCTGAAAGGATTTGCAGGCTATTAAGAATAATACCATCCAACCAGAGCTCCCAAGAACTAAACCACTATCCAAAGAATACACATGGAAGGACTCATGGCTCCAGCTGCACATGTAGCAAAGGATGGCCTTGTTGGGCATCAATGGGAAGAGAAGCCCTTGGTCCTGCCAAGGATCGATGCCCCAGTGTAGGGGAATGTCAGGGTGGGGAGGCAGGAGGGCCTGGGTGGGTAGGGGGGATACCCTCATAGAATCAGGGGGTTGGAGGATGGGATAGGGTGTTTATGGAGGGGAAACTGGGAAAGAGGACGACATTTGAAATGTAAATCAAATATATCCAATAAAAATGAAAAGAAAAAGAAAAAAAGAAAACAGGCTGAGCAAACCAGGGGAAGCAAGCTAGTAAACAACATCCCTCCATGGCTTCTGCATCAGCTCCTGTTTCCTGACCTGCTTGAGTTCCAGTCCTGTCTTCCTTTTGTGATAAACAGCAATATGGAAGTGTAAGCTGAATAAACCCTTTGCTTCCCAATTTGCTTTTTGGGCATGATGTTTGTGGAGGAATATAAACCCTGACTAAAACAATGAGCAAGTGTTTAAACCAAAACACTTCAAGTTGTATAAAAAAAAATAAAAGTTTAAACCAATGTTAAAACTTTCACATAAACTAGGACAGAGAGAGGGCACGGACATGTTCGATTCACCGGTTTGCCACGTAACCAAGTCACCTCTTTCGTGGCTCCTTATAGAGCCCGAAATGTGCTCCTGAAGTTTTTCTTATAATTTGATTTGGAAAATTGCATCGATACGTCTCAAGAGGCACAGGATTCATCCGGCACAAAATAATGGAACTGCTACTTATCCACTGAGGTTTTCCTCCTGAAAGGCAGCCATGTTCCCATCAGGTCAAGTGATGATCTATGCATGAAGGATTAACCCGACACAAAACAGTGAGGCTTAATCCCCCAGCATAGTATAATGTGTTTACCCAGCAAACCAGGAAGATATCAGATCTTAAAATTAAACAGGACACAATGCTAGGAAGGTTCATAAGACAAGAGTAATGTCCTGAAAATATTGGGTTTTAATATCTACACAGCACATATGAATGTACTTTAAAGAATGAAATGCAACACTTGTTTAATTTTAGGATTAGAATTAAAGTCATTGTTTGGTTCAATTTTACCTAAAAAAAAGAAACCTTACAATAAGAGGTCTGTCTAAAGGCTCTAGACAGACCCCATCTAGGATAGTCTCAGTTTGAGTGATCAGCTTACATAATTCACAGGTACAGTAGAAGACTAAAAATTCCCTGTTTTTCTCTATTCAGTCAGAAAATATACAAAAAATAAAAGTTATAATGTGTATCAATAGTACCAAGATTTCTACTTTGAGAACAATTGACTCATTACCCTGGAAACCTTCATGCTGTACGACCTACCATCTTTCTCTTCACACTGTGATCAAGAGTCCCTATGTAGGTACCATCCCCCCCCCCCCCCAAGAAGCAATTGGAATCTGTCTCCTGCAAGCTGGTAGTTAGAGCAAAAACATGTGATTGTGGGCACAAATGCCAGAGTAACTTTTGCATTCCAGGCTAGCAGGAGTGGATGATCAAGGTCATGTGTATGTAGGAAATTCACATTATAATTCTGCAAAAAAAAAAAAAAAACAAGCAGCTGGTTGCAGAAGTTGTGTGTCTAAGTCTGCAGCCACTGAATGGGACAGACTGCTTTGTAGATATTTGGTCTGCGTCATTCTTACCACAGTTTCTTTAAAAAATGTTTTTTGCTTATATAACCAAATGTTTCAGAATTTTACAAACTAAACCAGGAACTCATGAAATATCACAGACGAAAACAACTGGACCCTATCAAATTCCCTTTATAGAATGTGACACTGTTATGTTTATCCAACATGAGGAACAGAAAAATGATGTTAGCCCTCAGCAGACGCGCCTGCACCCTGGAGTCCTGCCGGGAGGCCCTCAAGGGGAAGCACTTATACTGCTTCCTATGGGACCTTCACTTTCATATTTTAGTATTGAGTTCACCTACTTTTTCCATAGTAGAGCAATTTTATTTTAAAATTCATTACCTACACTTATTTTATTAGCAGTGTCATTTGAGGGAAATTTATTGTCTAATCTTTATTATTTAAAGTACATACTACTGGGCACTTGGAACAGCAGAGATCAAAGGACACAGGCCTAGTGATACTGCGCTGTGAGTAACCAAAGCGCAGAGAGGGCTAGGCGGACACGTGAAAAAGGTGGCCCTCTGGTTCAGTGGAGCTGGAACTCTGGCATAGGGACTCGGGACCCAGCCGAAAAGCCCTGGTTCAAAGTCTAGACACAGAGGCCCACAGTTAGGCACAGACCCTTGTCAGTGGGAGCCAGGGATTGCCCGGGAAAGGCAGTGCTTAAAGTTCAACTCTACAGACCCTCTTACACCTGGACCAGAGGGGAGTCTGACACATAGAACCAGGAAGAGCAAATCAGGAGTTCTCAGAGAGCAGAAAGTACTGTGCTAGCAGGAAAAGGGTCCACTGTGGCCTAGAGAAAGAGCCAGATCCCTGCCAGTATTACTCAGGACCTCTGGGAACAGGGCTGAGCTACCAGAACAGCCTCACAAGAGCTCCCACATCTGAACCCACAAAGACAGAGCTGAGTCACCACTACCAGAACTCACTGCTTGCCCACCAAAAGACAAACACTCATAAGCAGTTTTCTTCCTGAACCCAAGGGCCCTCAGGTCCACGGGAGAAATGGGTACCAACCACAGACAACAAGATGGCAAGAAGAAAACAAAAGAAGGTAAGCAATAAAAACCAAGACAAACTGGCAACATCATAACCCAGCCCTCCCACCACAGCAAGCAGTGGATTGCCAAAAACTCCAGAAAAAGAAGACTCAGACCAAAAATCATACCTCAAGATGATGGAGATCTTTCAGAAGAGCATGAATAACTCCTTAAAACAAGGACAGGAGGACACACATAAACAAATAGAAGCTTTTAAAGAGAAAACACAAAAAATACTCAAAGAAATATGGAAAACAGAACCAAAGACATGAAAAAGTTGAAAATGGAAATAGAAACTATAAAGAAAACACAAAAAGTGATGACCCTAGAGTTGGAAAACCTAAAAAAGAAATCAGGAGTCACAGATGCAAGCATCTCCAACAGACTACAAGAGATGGAAGAAAGAATCTCTCAGGGGTCAAAGAAAACATTGAAAACATAGACAAAACATTTAGAGAAGATGCAAAAACAAAAAAGCACCTAACCCAAAATGTCCAGGATATGCAGGACACAAATGAGAAGACCAAATGTAAGGATAATAAGAAATAGAAGAGGGCAAGTAATATCAACTAAGAGGCACAGAAAATATCTTCAACAAAATCATAGAAGAAACCATTCCTAACCTTAAGAATGAGATGACCATGAGCATAAAAGAAGCCTACAGAACTCCAAAAAGAGTGGACCAGAAAAAAAAATTCTTCACGACACATAATAGTCAAAACGCCAAGTGTTCAAAAAAAAGAAAGGGATACTAAAAGCAGTAAGGGAAAAGGTCATGTAACATATAAAAGCAGACCAAACAGAGTTACACACGACTTCTCAACAGAGACTATGAAAGCTAGAAGATCCTGGATAGACATCATGCAGACCCCAAGAGAAAACAAATGTCAGCCCAAGCTGCTATACCCAGCAAAACTCTCCATCACCATAGATGGAGAGACCAAGATATTCTAAGACAAAACTAAATTTACACAATGTCTGACCACAAATCCAGCCCTACAAAGAATAATAGATGGAAAACCCAATACAAGGAGGAAAACCACATCCTAGAAAAAACAAGAAAAAAACTAAGCAAGAAAACTAAAACAAGAAAGATACACAGACATAATTCTACCTCTAAAAGCAAAAATAGCAGCAAACAGCAATTCCTTAATATCTGTTAACATAAATGGACTCAATTCCCCAATAAATAGATATAGGCTATCAGACTGGATACATAAACAGAATCCAGCATTTTGCTGCATACAGGGAACTAATCTCAGAGACAAAGACAGACACTATCTCAGAGTAAAAGGCTGGAAAAACCCTTCGAAGCAAACAGCCCCAAGAAACAAGCAGAAGTAGCCATTCTAATATCAAATAAAGTAGATTTTCAAACAAAAGTTATCAAAAGAGATAAGGAAGGACACATTTTGCTCATTACAGGGAAAATTTATCAGGAGGAACTCTCAATCCTTAACATATATGCTCCAAATACAAGAGCACCCATATTCATAAAAGAAACCCTACTAAAGCTCAAAAAATACATTGTACCCCAAACAATAATAGTGGAAGACTTCAAAACCCCACTCTCATCAATGAACAGATCATGGAAGAAGAAACTGAACAAGGACACAATGAAACTAGCAGAGGTTATGAACCAATTGGAATTAATAGATATCTACAGAACATTTCACCCTAAAACAAAAAAATACACCTTCTTCTCAGCACTTCACAGCACCTTGTCAAAAACTGACCATATAGTCGGTCACAAAATAAGCCTTAATAGATAAAAGAAGAGTGAAATACTCCCATGCATCCTATCAGATAAACATGGTCAAAGGCTGGTCCTTAATAATAACAAAGAAAACAAAAACCTATATACACATGGAAGGTGAACAATGCTCTACTAAGTAATAGCATGGTCAAAGAAAAACTAAAGAAAGAAATTGAGGATTTTCTAGAATTTAATAAAAATGAAAGCACAACATACCCAATCCTATAGGATACAATGAAAGCAATACTTAGAAAAACTCATAGAGCTGAGTGCCTCCAAAAAGAAATTGGAGAGAGCATAAACTAGCAACTTGACAGCACAGTTGAAAGCTCTAGAACAAAAGAAAGCAGCCATACCCAAGAGGAGTAGACGGCAAGAAATAATCAAACTTAGGGCATAAATAGACCAAATAGAAACAAAAAGAACCATCAAAAAAATCAACAAAACCAAAAGCTGGTTCTTTGAGAAAATTAACAAGATTGATAAACCCTTAGCCAGACTAACTAGAGGGCAAAGAGAGTATCCAAATGAAATCAGAAATGAAAGTAGAGACATAACAACTGAAACTGAGGAAATTCAAGAAATTATCAGATCCTACTATAAAAGCCTATACTCCACAAAGTTGGAAAATCTGGAGGAAATGGATGAATTCCTAGACAAATACCAGATACTAAAGTTAAACCAGGACCAGGTAAACATCTAAATAATCCTAGAATATGGAAAGAAATAGAAGCAGTCATTAAAAGCCTCCCAACCAAAAACAGCCCAGGACTAGATGGGTTCAGTGCAGAATTCTATCAGACATTTATTGACAACCTAATACCAATACTCTCCAAAGTATTTCAAAAAAACAGAGTCAGATGGAACACTACCCAACTCATTTTTCGAGGCCACAATAACCCTCATTCCTAAACCACACAAATGACCCTACAAGGAAAGAGAATTTTAGATCAATCTCCCTTATGAACATTGATGCAAAAATGATCAACAAAATCCTTGGAAACTAAATCCAAGAACAAATCAATATTATCAGTCACCATGATCAAGTAGCCTTCATCCCTGGGATGCACGGATGGTTTAATATACGGAAATCCATCAACGAAATCCACCATAAAAACAAACTCAAAGAAAAAAACAACATGGTCATCTCACTAGATGCTGAGAAAGCATTTGACAAAATTCAACACCCCTTTATGTTTAAAGTCTTGGAAAGATCAGAAATCCAAGGTCCATACCTAAACATAATAAAAGCAATATACAACAAACCAATAGCCAACATCAAATTTAACAGTAAGAAACTTGAAGCAATCCCACTAAAATCAGGGACTAAATCAAGGCTGCCCACTCTCCCCCTACCTATTTAACACAGTACTGGAAGTCCTGGCCAGAGCAATTAGACAGCAAAAGGAAATCAAAGGGATACAAATTGGAAAGAAAGACGTTAAAATATCACTATTTACAGATGACATGATAGTATACTTAAAGACCCCAAAAATTCCACCTGAAAACTTTTACAGCTTATAAACAACTTCAACAAAGTGGTTGGATATAAAATTAACTCAAACAAATCAGTAGCCTTCCTCTATTCAAAAAATAAACATGAGGATAAAGAAATTAAGGAAAATATACCCTTCACATTAGTCACAAACAATATAAAATACCTTGGTGTGACTTTAACGAAGAAAGTGAAGGACCTATATGACAAGAACTTCAAATCTCTGAAGAAGGAAATTGAGAAAAATCTCAGAAGATGGAAAGATCTCCCATGCTCATGGATCAGAAAGATCAACATTGTAAAAATGGCCATCTTACCAAAAGCAATCTACAGATTCAATGCAATCTCCATCAAAATTCCAACTCAAATATTCAGAGTTGAAAAGATCAATTAGCAAATTCATCTGGAATAACAAAAAAACCTAGAATATTAAAATCCATCCTCAACAACAAGAAAATATCTGTGGGAATCATCATCCCTTACCTCAAGCTATATTACAAGGCAATTGTGTTAAAAATTGCATGGTACTGGTACAGAGATAGGCATGTGGATCAACGGAACAGAATAGAAGATCCAGAAATGAACCCTCACACATATGGTCACTTGATTTTTGACAAAGAAGCTGTAAACTTTCAATGGAAAAAGGACAGCCTATTCAACAAATGGTGTTCGTTCAACTGGCACTCAGCATACAGAATGAAAATAGACCCTTTCTTATCTCCCTGTTCAAAGCTCAAGTGCAAGTTGATCAAAGATCTCCACATTAAACCACATACACTTAAACTATTAGAAGAGAAATAGGGAAAACCTTAAAACACATAGGCGTAGGGGAGATTTTCCTGAACAGAACACCAATGGCTTGTGCTCTAAGACCAAAGATAGAGATATGGGACTTAATGAGATTGCAAAGTTTCTGTAAGGCTTAGGACACTGTCAGGAAAACAAAATGGCAGCCAAAAGATTGGGAAAAGATCTTTGCCAACCCCACATCTGATAGAGGTCTAATATCCAATGTATACAAAGAACTCAAGAAGTTAGATGCCAGAGAATCAAACAATGCTATTAAAAAATTGGGTACAGAGCTAAACAAAAAATTCTTAATTGAGGAATATCAAATGGCTGAGAAGCATCTAAGGAAGTGTTTGACATCCCTAGTCATCAGGGAAATGCAAATCAAAACAACCCTGAGATTCCACCTCACACCAGTCAGAATGGCTAAGATCAAAAATTCAGATGACAGCAGATGCTGGTGAGGGTGCGGAGAAAGAGGAACACTCCTCCATTATTGTTGGGGTTGTAAACTGGTACAACCACTCTAGAAATCAGTCTGGAGGTTCCTCAGAAAATTGGACATAGTCCTACCTGAACTCCCAGTTATTCCAATTCTGAGCATATACCCAAGAGATGCTCCAACATACAATAAGGGCACATGTGCCACAATGTTCATAGCAGCTCTATTTATAATACCCAGAAGCTGGAAAGAACCCAGATGCCCTTCAGTAGATAAATGGATACAAAAATTGTGGTATGTTTACACAGTGGAATACTACTTAGCTATTAGTAACAATGACTTTATGAAATTCCTAGGAAAACGTATGCATCTAGAGAATATCATCCTGAGTGAGGTAACCCAGTCACAAAAGAACAGACTTAATATACAGTCACTGCTAATTGGATACTAACCCCAGAAAGATCTGAACACCCCAGAAACAACTCAAAGGCCACATTTAAAGATACTCTTTATTTCACCTAGAATAGATGAGCTTTGTGGACTTTCTTTCTTTCTTTCTTTCTTTCTTTCTTTCTTTCTTTCTTTCTTTCTTTCTCTTTCTTCTTCTTCTTCTTTTTCTCCTTCCTCCTCCTCTTCCTCCTTCTTCTTACTGTTATTCTCCCTATTTTTCTTATTATTATTATTTGGGAATTGGTTTTCATTATAGAATATTTGGAGAACCATGCTGGTATTATTTAAAACATACCTTTATGTCCATTCTCCTTTTTATTGCTCTCATTGTGTGATAGATGGGGAGTTGATTTGTGCCCAGGTTGGCCTCGACCCTGTCACCCTTTAACCTCGTCTTCTGACTGCCAGAATCACAGGTCCACACTACCACACACTGTTTTCATTTTCATTTCCAGACAGTCTATACCCTGTTACAGCTTCTCTTGAGATTCATTTCACAGAGAGGCTATGGAAGTGCGAGGTCAAATTTCCAAATGCACGTCTGTTTCCCAGGTTCCTTTTTGATATTTTCTAGTTTATTTCCATGTGGCCAGGGAAGAGGCTTTGCCTGATTTAAATTTTTTAAAATGCATCTCTACAGCCCTGGAGTCATTTGTCCTATTTGCCCGAGCTTCCCTTTACACACATTTCACCCACAGAGGCAATTAGAAACTGAATCCCAAAGACTGGACTTAGAACAGAGGCGTGTGACTTATCTGGTTCATCTCAGCCTCTGTACCAGACTCAAGGATGGAGGAACTTTCTCAGTATTTGCCACTTTATGTAGAGAGCAGAAGTCTCTAAAATAATTGGATTTCCCCGTTCTGTTTTCAGTTCTCCTGGATTTTGTGCCATGTATTTTAAAGCTCTGCTCTGTTCTTACATGCATAGACATTTAGAATTGGTTTCTTCCTTGTGCATTTTAGATTTTAACTTTTTGTGTGTGTGAATCTGTGGGTGTAGAGGCTGGAGGCAGACACTGAGTAACCAGAATGGAAAGGGGAGATGACTCCAGCAAGAAATCATGCTATAATTAAGCCTCGGTAACAATTATATCAACCAAATCCATGACTGATTGAGTTAACATGGTTGTTTAAAAGAAAAGAGAACTCTTAAATTTTTACAGTGTTCTGTGTGAATTCCTGATTAAATTTGCTTCCAGATGTGAGGCTGGCAAGATGGCTCTGTGGGTAAAGGCAAATTACTTGTCCCAAAGCCTGGCAACTGAATTTGATCTCCAGGAGTAGTCACACAGACTGTTCTCTGACTGCTGTGACTCCTGTAAACATTTGTGAGCACACACACAACCCTGATGCAAGTGCACCCATACATACATGCAATAAGAAAATACATGCAATACTTTAAAATTAATTCCTGAAACACTTTCTCTTCTGATTAGCAACATTGCTGACTAGGTTGTGGCATCTGATTTTGGATATTTCTACAGTTAACTATTTCCAATAATTCATTTTTACTTTGATCTTAATGCCTTTCATTAGTTACCTTTATTATATAGTGTCTCCTGGTAGATTTTCTGTTCCTTGAAGTCTATTTTTTTTTAATTCAAGATCTCTCTATATAGACATGGCAGGCCTGGAACTTGCTATGTAGATCAGGCCCGCCTGAAATTCACAGACTCCTGCCTTCCTCTGCCTCCTGAGTGCTGGAATTTAAGACATGTGTCACCACACCCAGCCAAATTTCGCTTTTAATATATTTGTTTCAAGTATTTTATTAGCATTTTAGTTGCTATTCTGTCTGATGCTGTGAACAGACACCATCACCAAAACGACTTATAAAAGAGAGTATTTAACTTAGGGATTGTTTAGTTTCAGAGGGTGAATCCATGACTGTCAAGGCAGGGAGCCTGGCAGTAGGCAGGCAGGATGGCACTTGAGCAGTAGCCAAGAGCTTACATCTTAATCCACAAACAAGAGGAAGGCAGGGAGGTAGAGTTGATTGGGCCTGGCATAAGCTTTGGAAAATTCCTTGTGACACACCCCTTCCAACAAACCTGTACCTACAAATCCTTCCAAAATAGTTCCATAAGCTGGGAGTGAAACATTCAAATATATGAGCATGCGTGGCCACTCTCATTCAAACTATCACAATTACTGTTTGCATAATATGTTCTCTCCACTTCCTTTTAAATTGTTTATACCATTATATTTGAAGTGAATTTCTGACAGTGAGGCCATTATTAAATTTGGTAATGGCTATATTTAATGATAATGTATCTAAAACATTTATATTTGATATTAAACTAATATATGTGGATTTAGGATTAGTTTTATCATTTCTGCTTTTCATTCATAAATTTTACTCTTATTTTCCAATTTTCTAATTGTCTGATTATTCTTTACTGTTCCATCTTACTTGTCTATTGTATTAATATCTTTGATGTTCTTTTAGTTGTTGGTATAGGGGTTAGAATGAATATTTAGCCTTTTATACTCTTCTTATAAGTTTACTGTAACAATGAAATGAAATACAGAAACATTACTGTGCAGGGTTTTCTCATATTTCCTCTACACTGTAGTTCTTGTTTATAAAAAGTAAACATACAGATGCTGAACATGCAACAATAAGATACTTCTGCTTGCCATCTACTAGAGAACCAGAGAGAGAAACCCACACTCCTTCCGGTTTGTGTCTGTGACTGGAACAGAGCCTGTGGTCTGGATCCTCACCCACCCAGCCTACACACAGATGCAGCATGACCCCCAGGAGTTCTACACATCCAGGATCACAAGATCACAGGATCACAGGAGGTACAGGTGACAGTCAGTCAGAGACAGAGAGGCCAGTTAAAACCAGAGATAACCAGATGGTAAGAATATAAGAAATGGAAACAAATAGTACCTGGCAACATCAGAACCCAATTCTCCCACCACAGCACCCCCTGGCTACTGTAGCACACCCGAAAAGCAAGATTCAGATATACATTCTCATAACATGAACACCACAGCACACCCTGGCTACTGTAACACACCTGAAAAGCAAGATTCAGATATACATTCTCATAACATGAAGATGATAGAGGGCTTTAAGAAGGATTTAAATAACTCCCTTAAATAGAGGGGAACACAAGTAAACAAGTAGAACCCTTAAAGGGAAAATACAAAATCACTTAAAGCACTGCAGGAAAACACAATCAAACAAGAGAAGGGATTGAACAAAACCATCCAGGATCTAAAAATGGAAATAGAAACATTAAAGAAAACACAAAAGGAGACAACCCTGGAGAGGAATACCTTGGAAAGAGGGCAAGAGTCAGCAATGCAGGCATCACTAACAGAATGCAAGATCTGGAAGCAAGAATCTCAGGGGCAGAGATAAAAAGAAGTCATTGATACAACAGACAAAGAAAATGCAAAAAGCAAAAAGGTTCTAACTCAATGCATTCAAGAAACCCAGGACACAATGAAAAGTCTGAACCTAAGAATATTAGACAGAGAAGAGAGTGAAGATTCCCAACTCAATGGACTAATAAATATCTTCAACAAAATTATAGAAGAAAACTTTCCTAACCTAAAGAAAGAGATGCCCATGAAGAAGCAAGAAGCCAACAGAGCACCAAACAGATAGGACAAGAAAATAAATTCCTCTCATTACATAATAAATAAAACACCAAATGCACAGAACAAAGAAAGAATACTAAAAGCAGTAAGGGAAAGGGGTAAAGTAACATATAAAGGCAGACCTATCAGAATTACATCAGACTTCTCACCAGAGACTCTAAAAGCCAGAAGACTTTAAGCAGATGTCATATAGAACCTAAGAGAATAAAAATGCCAGCCCAAGCTACTATACCCAGAAAAATTCTCAATTACCACAGATGGAAAAACCAAGGTATTTCAAGAGAAAACGAAATTTAAGCAATATTTTTCCACTAATCCAGCCCTAAAGAGAATAATAGAAGGAAAAGTCCAACACAAGGAGGAAAACTACAACCATGAAAAAGCAAGAAAGTTATCTTCTCACAACAAACCCAAAAGAAAAGAAACACACAAAAATAATCCCACCTGTAACAACAAAAATAACAAGAACAAACAATCACTAGCCCCTAATATCTCTCAAGACATCTGTGGAGTCAGTTCCGCCAATAAAAAGTCATAGGCTAACAGACTAGATACATAAAAAGGTCCTAGCATTGTATAGAGGAAACACACCTAAGTGACAAAAATGGTTACTGCCTCAAATAAAAGGGTGGAAAAAGTTTTTCAAGCAGATGGTCTCAAAAGGTAAGCTGGAGTTGCCACTCTAATATCCAACAAAATAGACTTTCAACCAAAAGTTATCAAAAAAGATGTGAAAGGACACTACATACTCATCAAAAAAATTCCAGAAAATGAACACTCAGTTCTGAACATCTATGCCCCAAATGCAAGGCACCCACATTTGAAACAAACAAACAAACAAACAAAAACATTACTGAAGCTGAAAGCACACATCAAACCTCACACAATAATAATAGAAGATTTCAACACCCCACTCTCACCAATGGACAGATCATTGAAACAGAAACTAAACAGAGACACCGTGAAGTTAACAGAAGTTATGATCCAAATAGATTTAATAAATATCTACAGAATATTTCACCCTAAAACAAGAGAATATATTTTCTCAGCACGTGATAGTACCTTCTCAAAAATCGATCATATAATGGGACACAAAACAAACCTCAACAGATACAAGAACATTGAATTAATCCCATGTGGTTTATGAGACCACGACTAAGGCTGGTCTTCAATAACAACAAAAACAACAGAAAGGCTACACATATAGGGAAGCTGAACAACTATAGACTCAATGATAATTTGGTCTTAGAAGAAATAATGAAAGAAATTGAAGACATTTCTAATTTAATGAACATAAAGACACAACTTATGGGACACAATAAAAGCAGTGTTAAAAGAAAAACTCATAGCTCTGAATGCTATATAACTAGAGAGAGCATACATACATAAAGAAACTAGAGACAGCATATACTAACAGTGTGACAGCACACCTGAAAGCTCTAGAACAAAAGGAAGCAAATGTGCCCAAGAAGAGTATACAGCAGGAGATAATCAAACTCAGGGCTGAAATCAACCAAATAGAAATGAAGAATCAACAAACAAAACTAGGAGCTGGGTCTTTGAGAAAATCAACAAGATAGATAAACCCTTAGCTAAACTAACTAGAGGGCATAAAGACAGTATCCAAACTAACAAAATCATGAATGAAAAGGGAGACATGAAGATAGAAATTGAGGAAATTCAAAAAATAATCAGATGCTACTACAAAATTCTATTTTCAGCTAAGACCTCTCGTGATACAAGCAGCAGTACTGGCTGGGAGTGCACACTTCCAGCCTAAGGCCAGGCTCGGCCCAGTTTCATCAGGACCAGCAGCCCACCCACAGGTCGGGGAAGCTCAGAAGAGCTGCAGGTTGCTCTTCATCCTAAGTGGAAGGGTGAGTCAACTTCTTTTACCCGCTGTCCACACCTGGAGAGGCCGCCCAGAACTCTCGCGATACAAGCAGCAGTACTGCCTGGGAGTGCACACTTCTAGCCCAAGGCCAGACCGCCCAAGTCAGGACTGGGCTCTGCCATCAGAACTCGCAACCTACCCTGAGAGAGGAACACCCAGGAACAATCTCCCTCTGGAGACCACGGGCCCACAGAGAGACCCACAAGAAAGACAAGCTCCAGTAAGAGACAACAAGATCACCTAGCATCGCCTATATCAAGAAGGCAAGAGGCAAGCACAAGACTCTATGAAACAGAAACCAAGACAACCTGGAAACATCAGAACCCAGTTCTCCCAATGGGCAAAGAATATCAGCTGAAAGGCACAGTAAATATCTTCAACAAAATCATAGAAGAAAACTTGCCTACTCTTAAGAATGAGATGACCATAAACATACAAGAAGAGTACAGAACCCCAAATAGACTGGACCAGAAAAGAAATTTTTTGTGACACATAATAATCAAAACAACAAATGCTGAAAACAAAAAAAAAGAATACTAAAAGCAGTAAGAGAAAAAGGACAGGTAACATATAAAGGCAGACTGATCAGAATTACAACTGACTTCTCAACATAGACTGTGAAAGCTAGAAGATCCTGGACTGACATCATATAGACATCATGAGGGAACACAAGTTCCAGCTCAGATTACTATAACCAGCAAAACTCTCAATCACCATAGATGGAGAAACCAAGATATTCCAGGACAAAAATAAATGTATACAGTATCTGTCCACAAATCCAGTCCAACAAAGGATAATAAATAGAAAACTCTGCAACAAGGAAGGAAACTTCACCCTAGGAAAACCAAGAAACTAATCCTTTTATAACAAACACCAAAAAATAAAAGCACACAACTATAACTCTACCTGTAACAACAAAAATAGCAGGAAACAACAATCACTATTACTTTATTTTTATTGGATATCCTCTATGTTTACATTTCAAATGTTATACCCTTCCTCTCCACTCCCCTCCCTCCTATCCCTTAACTAGTTTCCTTGAAAGTGCTCCCTCTCCCAGTCACACTCTACACCTCAGTGCCTTGGCTGATGATGTTGTTCTTCCCACGAGGATACAAACCCTTTAGCTCTTTCAGTCCTTTCTCTAGCTCTTTCATTGGGGTTCCTGTGTTCAGTCTGATGTTTAGCTGTAAGCATCCTCATCTGTATCTATATGATTCTGGGAAAGCCTCTGAGGATACATCTGTATCTGGTTCCTGCCAGTAAACACTTCTTGGCATAGTGCTTGGTTTGGTGGCTGCACATGAGGTAGTCCTCGAGGTGAGGCCAACTCTATAGATCTTTTCTTGAATCCCTGTTCCTTTATTTAGCCTTGTATTTTCTCCCCTATTTTGTTCTCCCTTCTAAGAAGGACTGAGGCATCCACATTCTGGTCTTCCTTCTTTTTGAACTTCGTAAGTTCTGTGGATGGTTTCTTGGGTATTCCCAGCTCTTTTTGCGGGGTTGGGGGGTAGGGGGGAGGGGCATAGTATCCGATTACAAGTGAGTACATACCAATAATTTTCCTTTGTGACTGGGTTACCTCACTCAGGATGATAGCTTCATGTTGCATCCATTTGCCTAGGAATTTCATGAACTCATAGTTTTTAATAGCTGATTAGCACTCCATTGTGTATATGTACCACAATTTCTGTATTCATTCCTCTGTTGAGGGACATCTGGGTTCTTACAAGCTTCTGGCTATTACAAATAAGGCTGCTATGAACATTGTTGAGCATGTGTCCTTATTAGATGTTGGAGCTACTTTATATATATGCCCAGGAGTGGTACAGAAGGGTCTTCAATCCTCCACATCCTTACCAGGATCTGCTGTCACTAGAGTTTTTTTTATCTTAGCCATTCTTACTGGTGTGGGGTGGAATCTTGGGGTGGTTTTGATTTGCATTTCTCTGATGATTAGGGATGTTGAACATTTCTTTAGGTGCTTCTCAGCCATTCTGTATTCCTGTTGAGAAGTCTCTGTGTAGCTCTGTACCCCATTTTTTAATTGTATTATTTGATTCTCTAGAGTTCTTCTCGAGTTCTTTGTATATATTGGATACTAGCCTTCTATCAAATGTAGGCTTCGTAAAGATCTTTTCCCAATCTGTTGGTTGCAGTTTTATCCTTTTGATAGGGGATTTGGCCTTACAGAAGCTTTGCAATTTTATTTCTCAATTCTTGATCTTAGAGCTTAAGCCACTGGTGTTCTGTTCAGAAAAAATTTCCCCTGTGCCTATGTATTCTAAGCTCTTCCCCACTTTCTGTTCTATTAATTTCACTGTATCTGGTTTTATGTGAAGGTCTTTGATCCACTGGACTTGAGCTTTGTACAAAGAGATTAGAAGGGATCGATTTGCATTCTTCTGCATGCTGACTGCCAGTGGAACCAGCATCATTTATTAAAGAGGCTGTCTTTTTTTCATTGAATGTTTTTATCTTTTTTGTCAAAGATCAAAAGAACATAGTTTTGTGGGTTCATTTCTGGGTCTTTGATTCTATTCCATTGGTCAACCTGCTTGTCTCTGTACCAATACCAGGCAGTTTTTAATCACAATTGATCTGTAATACAGCTTGAGGTCAGGGATGGTCATTCCCGCAGTTTTCTTGTTGAAAATAGATTTTGCTATTCTAGATTTTTTGTTATTCCAGATGAATTTGCAAATTGCTCTTTTTAGCTCTGTAAAGAATTGAGTTGGAATTTTGATGGGGATTGCGTTGAATCTGTAGATTGCTTTTGGTAAAATGGCCATTTTTATAATGTTGATCCTTCCAATCCATGAGCATGTGAGATCTTTCCATCTTCTGAGGCCTTCCTCAATTTCCTTCTTCAGAGATGTGAAGTTTGTGTCGTACAGATCCTTCACTTTTTGGTTAGGATCATACCAATGTATTTTGTATTCTTTGTGACTATTGTGAAAGGTGTTGATTCTCTAATTTCTTTCTCAGGCTGTTTGTACTTTGAGTAGAAAAAGGCTACTGCCTTGTTTGAGTTAATTTTATATTCAGCTACTTGGCTGAAGGTGTTTATCAGCTGCAAAAGTTCCCTGGTACAATTTTTGGGGTCATTTAAGTATACTATCATATCATCTTCAAATAGTAATATTTTGACTTCTTCTTTTCCAATTTCTAACCTTTTGACCTCTTTTTGTGTTTTTTTTTTTTTTTAGAGAATGTGTGGTAGCTTTTATTTATCCCTTCTCTCTAAATACACATACACAGGTTAGCATAAGCGTGTACATCTGCATACATATTTATCTATGGAGTTATGTGTACACAAGTATTTGTATGTATCATGAATAAATAACAAATCAGCATGCCCATTTTTTAAAATGTCAGTCAATAATAAAAAAACTGATTACAATTTATCAACAGACTTAACAGTGATTTATATGTTCTTGCATGGCATACACTTCCCTGTATATAGAAGAAAATATATTATTTTGTAATTTCTAATTTTTATTATTTTTTTGGCTTTTTTTTAAGGTTTGATACTCTGCATTAAGGTCTTACTAGTTATAATGAGCAAAAAGTACATGTAAAACAGGATGTAACCCAGAATTAGTCAACGTTTGCTTGGTGTGTAAGGATTGAGCATAATTTTTTTTTTTTTGTTTTGCTTTGTTTTCTTTTCTTTTTTTCTTGAACTTCACACAGTCTGTGAGTTGTTTCTGGGGCAGTTCGAGCCTCTGGGGTTAGCATCCCACTATCAGTGACTGCATATTATGTCTGTTCTTTTGTGACTGGGTTATCTCACTCAGGATGATATTCTCTAGATGCATCCATTTTCTTAAGAATTTCATAAAGTCATTGTTTCTGATAGCTGAGTAGTACTCCATTGTGTAAATGTACCACAATTTTTGTATCTATTCTCTTTTTGTGTTCTTATTGCTCTGGTTAGTACTTCAAGTACTATATTGAATAGGTAGGGTGATTGTGGATAGCCTTGTCTAGTGCCTGAGTTTAGTGGGATTGCTTTAAGTTCTCACCATTTACTTTGATGGTGGCTACTGGTTTGCTTTACATTGCTTTTACTATGTTTTTAATAAATGCTTTGAATACCTGATCTTTCCAAGACTTTTAACCTGAAGGGATGTTGAATTTTCTCAAATGTTTTCTCAGCATCTAGAGAGATAATCATGTGATTTTTTTCTTTGAATTTGTTTATATTGTGGATGACATTGATGGGTTTTCATATATTCAACCATCCTTGCATCCCTGAGATGAAGCCTACTTGGTCATGGTGAATGATCATTTTGATGTGTTCTTAGATCCAGTTTGCAAGAATTTTATTTAGTATTTTTGCATCAATATTCATGAGGGATATTGGTCTAAAGTTCTCTTTTTTTTGTTGGGTCTTTGTGTGGTTTAGGAATGAGAATAATTGTGGCTTCGAAGAATAAGTTGAGTAGTATTTCTTCTTTTCTATTATGTGGAATAGTTTGGAGAGTATTGGTATTAGGTCTTCTATGAAGGTCTGATAGAATTTTGCACTAAACCCATCAGGTCCTGGGCTTTTTTTTTTTTTTTTTTGGTTAGATTTTTGATGATGGCTTCTATTTCTTTAGGAGTTATGGGGCTGTTTAGTTTATCTGATCTTGATTTAACTTTGGTACCAGGTATCTCTCTAGAAAATTATTCATTTCCTCTAGATTTTCTTGTTTTGTTAAGTACAGGCTTTTGTAGTAGGAGCTGATAATTTCTTGAATTTCCTCAGTTTCTGTTTTTATGTCTCCCCTTTCTTTTCTGATTTTGTCAATTTGGATGCTTTCTCTGTGCTCTCTGTTTAGTCAAGCTAAGGGTTTTTTAATCTTGTTGATTTTCTCAAAGAACCAGCTCTTAATTTTGTTGATTCTTTGTATAGTTCTTTTTGGCTCTACTTGGTTGATTTCAGCTCTGAGTTTTATTTTTCCTCTAGTCTATTTCTCTTGGGTGTATTTGCTTCTTTTTGTTCTAGAGCTTTCAGTTGTGCTGTCAAGTTGTTAGTATATGCTTTCTCCATTTTCTTTTTGGAGGCGCTCAGTACTATGAGTTTTCTTTTAGTACTGCTTTTATTGTGTTGCATATGTTTGGGTACCTTCAATTTCTTTAAATTCTCAAAACTTCTTTTGTTATTTCTTCCTTGAAGAAGCTATCATTGAGTAGAGCATTGTTTAGCTTCCATGTGTATGTGGACTTTTTGTTGTTGTTGTTGTTGTTGTTGTTGTTGTTGTTATTGAAGACCAGCCTTAGTTCACGGTGATCTGGCAGGATGCATGGGATTATTTTGATCTTCTTATATCAGTTGAGACCTGTTTTGTGACAACTATATGGTCAATTTTGGAGAAGGTATCTTGAGGTCCTGAGAAGAAGATATATTCTTTTGTTTTAGGATGAAATATTCTATAGATATCTGTTAAATCCATTTGATTCATAACTTCTGTTAGTTTCACTGTGTCTCTGTTCAGTTTCTGCATCCATGATCTGTCTATTGATGAGAGTGGGGTGTTGAAGTCTCCCACTATTATTGTGTGTGGTGTAATATACGATCTGAGCTTTAATAGAGTTTCTTTTATGATGTGGGTGCTCTTGTATTTGGAGCATAGATGTTTGTGTTTGAGAGTTCATCTTAATAGATTTTTTTAATGAGTAAAAAGTGTCCTTTCTTGTATTTTTTATGACTTTTGGTTAAAAATCTCTTTTATTTGATATTAGGATGGCTACTCCAGCTTGTTTCTTTGGACCATTTGATTGAAATTTTTTTTCCAAACTTTTACTCTGATATACTGCCTGTCTTTGTTGCTGAGATGAGTTTCCTGTATGCAGCAAAATGCTGGATCCTGTTTATGTATTCAGTCTGATAGTCTATGTCTTTTTATTGGAGAATTCAATCCATTGTTGTTAAGGGATATCAAGGAATAGTGATTGCACATCTGTTAGAGGGCTAGTATTCAATATATACAAGGAACTCAAGAAGCTATACCCTAGAGCATTGAAGAATCCTATTAAAAATGGGGTACAGAGCTACACAATGACTTCTCAATGGAGGAATATCGAATGACCAAGAAGCACCTACAGAAATGCTCAACATCTGTAGTCATCAGGGAAATGCAAATCAAAATGACCCTGAAGTTCCACCTCACACTAATCAGAATGACTAAGATTTTAAAAAAGCAGGTGACAGTAGATGCTGGCAAGGATGTGGAGAAAGAGGACCCTCCTTCATTGTTGGTGGGACTTCAAGTAGGTCAAATCTTATGGTTCCTGAGAAATTTGGAAATAGTTCTACCTCACGACCCAGCTATGCCATTCCTGGGCATATACCCAAAAGATGCTCCAACATATAACAAGGACACATGTTCCACTATGTTCATAGCAACCTTATTTATAATAGCCAGAAGCTGGAAACAACCCAGATGTCCCTCAACAGAAAAATGGATACAGAAAACGTGGTACATTTAAGCAATGGAAAACTATTCAGCTATTAAGAACAATGACTTCCTGAAATTTGCAGGCAAATGGATGGAACTAGAGACTATCACCCTGAGTGAGGTAAGGTAACCCAGTCATAAAAAAAAAAAACACATCGTATGTCTTCACTGAAAAGTGGATATTGACTCAAAAGCTCACAGTGCCCATCATAAAACCCACAGGCTATATGGAGCTTTGGAGAAAGGAAGACAAGGGTTGGATGCTTCAGTGTTGCTTTCAGGGAGAAACAGTATGTTTGATGTAGGTCGGGGATGTGGGAGAAGGACGTGGGTCAGTATCAGGTACTGGAACGGATGGGAGAGAGGTACAAAGGGTCTGAAAATCAAAGAAAAATATGTAGCAATAGGGGATGAGGAACTGGGGAAGTCACTGGAAGGTTCCAGATGCCAGAGAAGTGAGAGGTTCCCAGGACTCAACAGAATGGCTTTAACTGAAATGCACAGCAAAGGGAAGACAGAACCCATAGAGACCACCTCCGGCCAAGAGTAGGGGCCACCCACCCATCTCAAAGTGTTTGACCCAGAAATGCTCTGTCCAAAGGAAAGACAGAGACAAAAAAAAATGGAGCAGAAAGTAAAGGAAGGGCCATCTGGGGACCGCTCCACCCAGGGATCTATTCTGTCTGTGGACATCAAATCCTGGCACTGTTGTTGTTGCCAAGAGGCACTTGCTGAGAGGAACCTGGTGTGGCTGTTCCTTGCGAGGCTCTGCCAGCAACTGACCAATGCAGATGTGAATGCTTGGAGCCAACCAGCAGGCTGAGCTCAAGGACCCCGGCAGGAGAGCTGGCAGGACTGCAGGAGCGGAGGGAGATTGCAACCCCATAAGAACAATTTCGGCTGGGCCAGACCACCCAGTGCTCCCACGGAGTAGACCACCAACTAAGGAGTACACATGGAGGGACCTATGGCTCCAGATACATAGGTAGCAGAGGATGGCCTTGTCTGACATCAATGGGAGGAGAGGCCCTTGGTCCTGTGGAGGTTTGATATCCCAGCATAGTGAGATGCTGGAGCAAGGAAGCAGGAGAGGGTGGTTGAGTGTGTGAGCACCCTCATATAGGCAAAGGGGAGGGGGAGGGGATGGATGTGGGATGGGGTGTTGTGGAGGGATAACCTCTCTTTTTACCTGGGTACTTACCATTCCAGTTGTTCACTGAATTCGGCAGGGCTAGTGCCTGTAGTGCACATCTGGTAGCTGTTCCTGTGTGCACGTGTGTGCGGGCACAGTTTAATAATGCCTTTCTCCCTGATTGTTCTCCACATTATTCTGAGACCCAGTCCACTTGATCCTGGAGCTCTCCCATTGGGCTGGAATGGCGGGACAGCCTGCTTCAGGGAACTGTCTCTCTCTGCCTGCTCCCACTCCCACCAGGACACGCTCAACTTTAATGTGGGTGCTGGGCATCTGGACTCAAGTCATGCTTCTGTGGCAAGCCCTTTGCCAACTGAACTACTTCTCCTTGACATCACATTTAAAGCTACAGTACCCACAACTACCCTCTTCCCAGATCAGGAATTAAGGCTTACCTAATCAAAAAGCTGTTTTCCACTCAGAGGGCACTAAAAAATTGTAATTAATTCATAATAAGGCAATGTGCATAGATCTCTAAAACCCTAAAGTTAATAGGAATTGAGGGAAAAAAATCAAATTCCTTATCAGCCTAACCTATCTCAGTATTTTTGCAAATTGTGTAAGTTTGCGGGATTGTGTGTGCCCACCAACAATCCTGACCTAGATGACAGTCACAATCTGAAGAAAACTCTGTATTAAAGCATGCATTACATGATACTACCAATTTATTTTTTTAATTTAGATTCAAAACCTTTAATATGCCTCACAGGAAAGTACCTAGTTCTGGAAATAGTACAAAAACCTAATGAAACAAAAATGTGTGGAAAAGTAAAACAGCTGCCAACACAAGAAACGTTCAATCTTATGGAATATTTTGAGCAGCACTACTTGCTCCCGGGGGTCAGATGGATACTTAACATGTAAGCATGGCAGTACCAAGCTCTTAAAAACAGGAATAGGGAGAGGATAGAGACTCGGATTTGAGAGACTGCTAATACAGGGGAAGGAAGTCTCCTCCAGATACACATGATGGAGTCAGACTCATGGAGACGTAAAGACTAGCATGAGATGCATGGCAGAGGGCAAACCAGCATCTAGAGGCCAGGACAGGGCTACAAGCCTGGCATTTGACAAGAAAAGGGCAGAAGAAAAGAAAAATCACAAAGCAGGCCCATGGCTGAAGTGATCGTGAGAATAAATTATAAACAGCTACACAAAGGCAGGAGAAGCCAAAATCAAGTGTGGGCTGCCATCTCAACCCTTACTGAGTGTGATCAAATAACTCCACTCAATTCTAAGTGACAACAGAACCTTTAACACACGTGACAAAATGCTAAGCAAGAGACATTCATGACTCCAGCAAATCTTGCATTGCAAACATACAGAGGAAAGCATTTTCCTGTGCTGAAGGAAGTATGAGAAGACATCTTGTGGGCCACTGCTCCAGATTTCCTCCTGTTTTAATATTTGCATTATAGAGTGGGCATCACTTTTTACCTCAGATCACCAGAGATCCAACCATTCTCAGAGTTTTGTGTAAGAAAAGGTTCCCCAGATAGGAACATGTTCTCTGCAGCAGGACCCAAGCTTAGGGAGTCTCAAGATTTCAGCTCCTCCTCACCATCACCTTACACATTTAAAATGACCTTGCCACCAGCCAAGCATGATAGCACATGCTTTTAATCCAGCACTTGAAAGGTCAACACAGGCAGGTCTTGTGAGTTTGAGGCCAGCCTGGTCTACATAGCAGGTTCTGGGCTAGGCAGAATTACACGGTGAGATCCTTTCTTAAAAATAAACAAACAAATACAGAGTATCTAACAAAAATTCAAAAAATAAACAAACAAAAATTAATAAGTTAGATAAAATATAGTAATAAGGTCTTAATGACCACCTTATCGGGAACTTTAATTCATCAGCTTGGCCTCCTCTCCCGTAACTTCTAATACTTTTTATGGGTAAAACATGAGGACCTAAGAAACCGTGGGCAAGTCAGAAGCACTGAGCTCTGCTCTGTCTGTCGTCTACTACTCAAACCCGACTAAACCTTGAGGCTTTGAATGTTTCATTAACTTGAAATTTGTAACAGTTCAAAGACTCTAGTCTCTTATTAGAAGCACTCAGATTTATTAGGGCAGCTTTCACACATGTATACACCTAGTTATTTGTGACACACACTCTATTTCCTGTAAGTGTGAGCTATATCACAGTTTGAGAGTGAATCTTTGGATCATCTCTAGCTCCAGCTACCGTATATCTCAGTCTTGGCATTACAGCAAATTATCTTGCCAAAAATAATGATGCAAAATTGGCAGAGACGCTGATTTGTCTGTCAAAAACTCTTTAAAAATAATATGTTTTCAAATTTCCTAGTCAGCACTTAAACCGTGTCTATTCCCAAAGCAGAATAGGTGCCTGAAGATGAGCTGGTGACCTTCAAGGCCTCTGGAGGCTCCCTGCAGCCTCACCTGCTCAGCATAATAAGACCACGCCCCAAGAGAAAAACAACAAACCAAAACACCAGAAAAGTCTTTTTAATAAGGGCGATAATTTAATAATACCAAATGGCAAACGTATTGTACCTTCACACTAGTGAGTGTAATTAATCAACAGTTTCACAGTCACTGGGTGGTGGTGACATATGCCTTCAATCCAGCACTTGTGAGGCAGAGGCAGGTAGATCTCTATGAATTTGAGGCCAGCCTGCTCTACTGGGTGATTTCTAGAATAGCCAAGGTTACACAGTAAAACCTGTCTCGGAGGGGCGGGAGAAGAATTTCACAGACTCAAGATGAAACTTTACACATATAGTATATTCTCTTATTTGAGATATTGTAATTTTTTACTGCATTTTAAAGATTTGTTACGTGGGGGCATCACATGCTGTAACGGGGGCATCACATGCTGTAATGGGGCATCACATGCTGTAATGGGAGCATCACACACTGTGATGCACGTGTGGAAGTTAGATGAGTCCAGGTCATCAGCCCTCGTGCCTTTACTTGCTGAGCCATCTCTCAGGCCCTGTTTAGGATGTTTTGTTTCAAATGTTAATTTACATTCATGTTATGACTGTTTTCTCTGAGTGTATGTGTGCCATGTGAAAGCCTGGTGCCTTTGGGAGGTAAGAGGACAGCAAATCCCTTAGAACTAGAGTTAGGATGGCTGTGGGTGTGGGAATTAAACCTCCGCAGGAGGAGCAAGTGCTCTAAGCCACTGACCATCTCCAGCCTTAGGATGTTTTAATTTCAAAATAATTTCTACTACCAATGCATGAATTATGATAGTTACACAAATTATTGGCTCCCCCTTACAAATCAAAACAAGATATCACATATTATAGATATCTATAACAATTTTCAGCAAATTAACTTTCACACCAATCATGCTTTTGGACTGCCTGAAATAACTCCATAGAGAATTTGGGCTTCAAAAGAAAAAGAGACATGATGGTATGTTCCTGTAATCCCATGCTTTATAACCTAAATTGGGAGGGCAGAGAGTTTGGGGGTAGCCTGATATAAATTAAGCAAACTCAAAACCAGGGTAGGTTACATATCACAGCCCCATCTCAAAGATATAAAGGGACATGTTATTTCTCTTCAGATAAAAAACAATCATGTTTGTTTTTATTAAACTACCTCATATGGCTCTTCCTTAGCCTTCTTAACAAAAGTGACTCTTCTTATCATAAATGGTGGGGCCACCTCACATTTCACAGGTAACAAAGGTACCATACATCACAAAACGCTTTCTTCATATAAGAATAACAGTGGCAATAGTCCAAGTTGGGGCAGTGTTAAGTAGTGATCAGAGTCGGTCTATGCTAAAAACAAGTCTTTTTTGCTTTTCTATAAAAGTCCAGTTATATGAAAAGCTGGGCTCCTCTGTCCAAGTTTGTTGTTGTTGGGTTTGGTAGGATCTTGTAGTCACAGCTTGCTAACCTTAGGGGTTGTCACATAGATTGCTCTACTGGCGCTGGATCTTCAAGTTCTTTGTTTCTCACCACATGATTAAAAAGGAAGAGGAGAGAGAGAAAAAAGGAAGGAAAGGGAGAGATGGAGAGAAAGAGGGAACCAGAAATCTCTGTTTTTATTGTTTTTGAAGCTAGGAAATCCAAGGTTAAAGGATCTACCTGTGTGGTTTTTTTTAATGATTTAATGTTTGTTTTTAATGACGTGTGTGCATGCGTGTGCGCATGCGCACATTCTCGTGAACAGGAATGTGGGTTCCTTGGAGGCCAGAAGAAGATGTCAGATCCCCTGGAACTGTAGTCACAGATAGTGGTAAACTGCCTACCGTGGGTGATAGAAAGCAAACTCGGACCCTGTGCAAACTCAGCAAGTGCTCTTAACTGCTGAGCTCTACCCAGCCAAGACCCCATAGCTCTAGGGGCTCATAATTATGATGTTTTGTAGAGGAAGATAGGACAACAGAGTACAAGCAAGAAAGAGCAAAAGAAAGTGGGCCAGACACGTGTTTATAGCTTACTCAGGCAATAGCCCACTCCTAGGATAGTGACAGCACTGTAAGCCCTCCAGCCCATGTCAGCAGCGGGTCCACTGGGACTGGGGTTAGACAGTTGTGAGGGCAGGTGCTGGGAACTGAACCCAGGACTTCTGGAAGGGCAGGCGGGGCTTTTGAAACAGCATTCATATCAGATTTAAGTCAAAGAAGACCCCATGTTGAGTCACGCACCAACGCCAGCCACGCACCAACACCGCTGCTCCTTCAGCCTGCCACTTGCAGGCTGATAACACATGCAATTGTGGAGTAACAATGTTTCCTGTTTGTCATGACTTTTCTTTACTTCGTCAAATTCCGAATATCAGCACTGAATTGCTGTATGGCATCCTGGTGGAACAGAAGGAGCTGTGGCTCATATGTAACAAGGTATGTGGCTTACACCTTGAAATGGAGATGGCCAAGGCCTACCGAGACCCTGCCATAGACAGGCATGTTACAGGCTGTGCTATGGTTGTCTTCGAAGTGCAACCCACTGAGACTAATACACGTAATGGCACTGTGGTGGGATGTAGCAATCTCCAAAAGACTTCATGTTAGAATAATCTAGAAAAGGGTTGGCAAAGGCCATTCACGTGTTTAAAGATTATTAAAAACAGATGCAGTCAAAAAGAAAAATAATTTTACTTTGATCTTAGAGTATGTGTCTCCCTCTCCTTACAGATACTCAGTTAACATGTCTAAAACCGTGAAATGTTTCCAATTGGAAAAAAAATTTGAAATAAGTCTCATTATGTAGTGCTATCACTTGCTATATAGGTCAGGCTGGTTTTGAACTCACAGAGATCCAACTGCCTGTGTCTCCCAACTGCTGGCATACATGTATGTGACATCAGGCCCAGTAGCAAAATAGTTTTTAACATGAATCACATCCTCTAAGTTAAAAAAATTAATTTGTACATATTTTTTTTAATTTTTAAATTTTTAAAACTATGGCAGAGGAATTTATAGTTAATTACCAGGTATTTAGTGGGCAGGAAAAAATAAACAGGAAGTAGAACAAAGAATCGTCTCTGTCATTTTTCAATTCACATGCACAGCCACATGAGGGGCAACCTTGCACATAACTACATACGCCTACATTGTAGTTCAAAGTCATGCCAATGGACACCATCACCCTGTAGCTGCAATGGGAGCTGAACTCCAGAAGAAGGCTGGACCATGGAGAGAGACCTGGTGCTTCCCTCGCCTTTACTACTCATCAGCCTGGGTGTGCTGTCACCTCTACCGAGCTTTTCTTACTGATCGTTTACATCTGGTTAGTTTACCGACTTCATATGTCCTGATGCAGCACTTCCATCTTGAAATCCTGAATACTGGTTCTGGTATCTGGCTCAGCAGGTAGATGCTTGCTATCCACCAGAACAGAAGTTGAGATTCATGGCATTCATGTAAACGCTGTGTGGACAGGCAGCACCTGTAAGCCTTGTACCTGGGAGAAGGAGACAAAGGATCCCCAGAGAAGCTGGCTACTGAGTCTAGCCAAATGTGCAAGCTCTGGTGCAAGTGAGTAATCCTGCCCAGAGTATACAATGGACAGCAGTGAAAGAAAGCAGGGCTCCATGGGCAGATGCACATATGTGCACGTGTGCACACACAGGTGTACTCACACATGTAAACATGCATACACAGACACATGAAGCACACACAGGTGTACTCACACATGTAAACATGCGTACACAGACGCATGAAGGCAACATGTACATGCAAAAATTATCTAATATTGTATTTACTAAGCCAGTTTTCTTTATCAATTGTGTTGTGTTCTCACCTATTTTTACCTTGATTGGCTTTGGAAGCATCTAGGATATTAGCAAGACAGCTCTAGGCTTTTCTATAAAGATGTTTCCAGATCTACCCTAACCTTGGACAGCACCATCCCATGAACTAAGGGATTAAACAGAATAAAAAAGAGAAAAAGAGTCTTCTAGCCTTGATGTACTCTGACCTCTAAACAGTAATAAATCTTCCTTTGAGCCAGGCATGGTGATCTCAGCACTAGAGAGGCAGGCAGATCTCTATGAGTTCAAAGCCAACCTGATCTTCTGGACAGCCAGAGCTACATAGTGAGTTTCTGTCTAAAGAAAGAAAGAAAGAAAGAAAGAAAGAAAGAAAGAAAGAAAGAAAGAAAGAAAGAAAGAAAGAAAGAAGGTAAAGTAAAACTAAAAATAAAGAAACAAAACTAAACACAAATCCTCCTTTGAGTTGTTTTGACAGGTGTTTCTGGTGACAGATGAAAAGTAACTCAGTTACTTACATAATAATGTGAGTACGTCATTTTTATATTAGCTATGTAAATAAGTTATATTTTCAGAAAATAAAGTAAATGCTATAAAGTATTTTTAATAAATTGTTAGGAATTTTATCACTTTTTTGTTTTGGTCTGGAAATTTTAGGTTTAATTAAAACCCAAGAGCATTATAGAAACAAATTAATCCATTGAGCCTTTACATAAATATGTTGAGTTTATTCATGATATAGTCTTCAAATTACCTCACATAAAAGTAACAGCTAACAAAATACATCTTAAAAATACATTGATGATTTGAAAACAGGCACAACATGAAAGTGAAGACTCCTAATTTTAAATAACTGCCTTACTATGAAATTCTCCTTTTAACATTTTTAGTTCAATTCTGGGCGAACCAAGCTGGCCTCTTTATAATTCGTTCAACAGTCCTCTTGCCTGATCCTTTTCTGGTGGCTTCTCTCCTGTGTACAATACCACAGTCTCAAAAGAAGGAGCTCTAAACGGGCTCCTTCTTGAGCCCATATCTGTTGTCTGATTTTTGCTGTCTCCTAGAGCACTTTCTCATAGCAATAGCCACAAAGGTCGTGTTTCTGCTTCAGGTGAACACATTCAGGGCAAATGTCTATATTGTTCTTAATTTTAATAAGCCTGTGAGGATTAATTCTCATACATCGGTTAACGTCGACGGTACGTCTGTTTTTTTGGGAGCTGCCATTCAAAAGATGCTATCTCAAAAGCTGGAATTCTCTTTCTTTTCACTGCTGTCATCTGCGGTGAGTTCTGTGAGGAGGGATGGACTCTGGACTGCTAATGCTGGTGCACGAACTCTCTTCTGACCCCACTGAGGACTGGAAAGCAGCCCCAGCTCTGCTGCAATTGCCGTTGTAGCAGCTCCCAGCACCTCTGGAGTGGTCCGGATGCACCTGCCGAAGGAGCGACAGCAGCAGCAGAGAAGGAGCCTGTTCCTCACAGAAGAGAGAGTTTGATAGAGAAGCCAGAAATACACACCAGAAGAGCAAATGGTGCATGTTAAACTGGTCATCTGCATGTAGGGAAAGGCGAATGGATGCATACTTGTCACCTTGTGCAAAACTAACTCTGATGCAAAGACAGATACACTCTGAACCTACAAGAAGAGAAACTGGGGGATAGCCTTGAACTCACAGGCATGAGAAAACTCTGAACAGGCTGCTGATGACACAGCCACAAAAGGGGGGGGGGACTTTGTGAAACTAAACATTTCCACAAAGAACACTGTTATTTGAACAAAGCAGCAGGCACAGAATGGGAAAAGATATTTACTAACTATACATTCAATAGAAGTCTAATATCATAGATAAATGGATAGAGAGAGAGAGAGAGAGAGAGAGAGAGAGAGAGAGAGAGAGATAATATTGGATGTCAAAAAAATAATTTTAAATGGGTTACATAACTAAACATAAAACACAAATTTTTAATTAAAAAAGATTAAACACAAATGGCTGAGAAATACTTTTTTTACAACAACAAAAAAAAACTTTACTGAAGATATCTCAGAATGTGGATTTAGTAGTTAATCCCAAAAACAAAACCTCACCATTGCCTAGACTACAGAACAAATGTTTTCTCAAGTAAACAAACATTTTTTTTTATTCTCAACATTTTATTATGAAACTTTGAAGTGTGCAGGAAAGATCAAAGAATATTATATTTATTTTCTTTTTGCATTTTTATTAATTTATTTATTTTATAAAATATTATTATAGCTCACAAAATTTGTTACATAATAATATATGATGAACACATAATTTTTTCTTTTTTTTTCTAAGAAGGACTGAGGCTTCCACATTCTGACTTTCTTTTTTTTTTTTTTTTTTTTTTTTTGAGCTCCATAAGGTTTGTGAGTTGTTTCTTGGGTATTCAGAGTTTTCTGGATATAGTATCCAATTATCGGTGAGTGCATATCATACGTGTTTTTTGGTGACTGGGTTATTTCACTCTGGATAATATTCTCTAGTTCCATCCATTTGCCTAGAAATTTTATAAAATCATGGTTTCTAATAGCTGAGTAGTACTCCATTGTGTAAATATACCACACTTTCTGTATCCATTCATCTGTTGAAGGGTATCTGGGTTCTTTCCAGCTTCTGGCTATTTTTTTTTTCTTTCAACTTTATTTAAACAAGAGAGTTTCTTCCACCCTGCAGGCCCGTGATTGCAGAACAGGCGCTCAGACCATCTGCCACCAGGAACAACAGAGATCCAGGGACACAGGCCTGGTGAGACTGTGCTGCAAGTAGCCAGGAAAAAGAGAGGTCTATGACGAGCACTCTGAAAGTGTGCTGCCCCCTGATTGGTTCAGGGGAGCAGGAACCCTGCCATAGGGTCTCAGTTTTCACCCAGTGGGCCCATGCATGCAGAACAGGCACTCGGGCCATCTGCCACCAAAAACAGTTGAGATCCAGGGACACAGGCCTGGTGAGACTGCGCTTTGAGTAGCTGGGATACAGAGAGGTCTGGGTCGAGCACCCGAAAAGCGCCTACACCCCCCCCAATTGGTTCAGGGGAGCACGAACTCTGCCATAGGGTCTCAGTTTCCAAGCAGAGCACCCAGGCCATCTGCCAGAAGGAAGAGCAGAGGTTCAGGGAAACAGGCCATGTTCACAGGAGAGATGGGAACCAATCATTGACAAGAAGACCACATATAATCACAAAAACAAGATGGCAAAAGGAAAGCAAAAGAACATACCCCAGAGAAACCAAGACAACCTGGCAACACCAGAACCCAGCTCTCCCATCACCGCAAACAGCAAAATGCCAAACACTCAGAGAAGAAATCATACCTCAAGATGATGATAGAGATCCTTAAACAAGAACAGGAGGAAAAGCATAAAGAAACAGAAGCTTTTTAAAAGAAAACAAGAAAAACACTCAAAGAAATCAATGAACTAGAGTAAAAAAGAACCAAAGAGATGAAGGAATGGAAGAAGGAATTTAAAATGGAAATGGAAACAACAAAGACAACACTAAAAGAGACAACCCTGGAGGTAGAAAACCGAAGAAATAAATCAGGAGTCACATATGCAAACATCTCCAACAGACTACAAGAGATAGAAGAGAGAATCTCGGGGGCCGAAGACAACATTGAAAACATAGACAAAACAGTCAGAGAAGATGTAAAAGCCAAGATGTTCCTAACCCAAAATGTCCAGGAGGTTCAGGACACAATGAGAAGACCAAACCTAAGGATAATAGAAATAGAGGAGGATGAAGAATATCAACTAAGAGGCACAGTAAATATCTTCAACAAAATCATAGAAGAAAACTT
Organism: Micromys minutus; assembly: GCF_963924665.1. NCBI lineage: Eukaryota > Metazoa > Chordata > Mammalia > Rodentia > Muridae > Micromys > Micromys minutus. Next base: position 44,831,763 of record NC_137969.1, read on the forward strand.
CCCTACCCTTAAGAATGAAATAACCATGAGTCTGAAACAAGCCTACCAAACTCCAAATAGATTGGACCAGAAAAGAAACTCCTCCTGACGCATAGTAGTCAAAACACCAAGTGCCCAAAGCAAAGAAAAAATATTAAAAGCAGTAAGGAAAAAATGCCAGGAAACATATAAAGGCAGACCAATCAGAATCACACGTGACTTCTCAACAGAGACTAGGACAGCTAGAAGATCCTGGACAGACATCATGCAGACCCCAAGAGAACAAGAGTGCCAGCCCAAGCTGCTATACACAGAAAAACTCTCAATCACTATAGATGGAGAGACTAAGATATTCCAAGACAAAACTAAATTTACACAATATCTGACCAGAAACCCAGCACTACAATGAATTATAGGAAAACCCAATACAAGGAGGGAAACTACATCCTAGTGAAACAAGAAAATACCTAAGCAATAAAACCAGGAGAAGAAAGAAACACAGGCAGAATTCTACCTGTAAAAGTAAAAATAGCAGAAAAGAGCAACCACTATTCCTTAATATCTGTTAACATAAATAGACTCAATTCCCCAATAAAAAGATACAGGCTATCAGATTGGATACATAAACAGAATCCAGCATTTTACTGCATACATGAAACTCATCTCAGAGACAAAGACAGACACTATCTCAGAGTAAAAGGCTAGAAAAAAAACTTCCAAGCAAACGGACCCAAGAAGCAAGCTGAAGTGGCCATTCCAATATTGAATAAAGTAGATTTTCAATCAAAAGTTATCAAAAAAGCTAAAGAAGGACACTTTTAACTCATTACAGGGAAAATTTGTCAGGAGGAACTCTCAATCCTAAAGCACCGATATTCATAAAAGAAACCCTATTAAAGCTCAAAAATACATTGCACCCCAAACAATAATAGTGGGAGACCTCAACACCCCACTCTCATCAATGGACAGACCATGGAAGCAGAAACTGAACAAGGACACAGTGAAACTAGCAGAGGTTATGAACCAATTGGTATTAATAGACATCTACAGAACATGTCATCCTAAAACAAAAGAATACAACTTCTCAGCACCTCATGGAACCTTCTCCAAAATTGACCATATAATCTGTCACAAAACAAGCCTCAATAGATATAAAAAGATTGAAATGCTCCCATGTATCCTATAAGAACACCATGGTCTAAGGCTGGTCTTTAATAACAACAAAGACAACAAAAAGTCCACATACACATGAAAACTAAACAATGCTCTATTAAACGATAGCAGGGTCAAAGTAGAAATAAAAAATAATTAAGGATTTTCTAGAATTCAATGAAAACGAAAACACAACATACCCAAACCTATGGGATGGAATAAAAGCAGTACTGAGAGGAAAACTCATAGTTCTCAGTGCTTCTAAAAAGAAACTGGAGAGAGCATACACTAGCAACTTGACAGCACAGTTGAAAGCTCTAGAACAAAAGGAAGCAGATTTACCCAAGAGGAGTAGATCGCAAAAAATAATCAAACTTAGGGCAGAAATAGACCAAATAGAAACAAAAAGAACCATCCAAAGAATCAACAAAAACAAGAACTGGTTCTTTGAGAAAATTAACAAGATTGATGAACCCTTAGCCTAACTAGAGGGCAAAGAGAGAGTATCCAAATTAACAAAATCACAAATAAAAAGGGAGACATAACAACTGAAACTGAGAAAATGCAAGAAATCATCAGATCCTACTACAAAAGCCTATACTCAAAAATCTGGAAAATCTGGAAGAAAAGGATGAATTCCTAGACAGATACGAGGTACTGAAGTTAAACCAGGACCAGTTAAACCATCTAAATAATCCCATAACACCTAAAGAAATAGAAGCAGTCATCAAAAGTCTCCCAACCAAAAAAAGCCCAGGTCCAGAAAAGTTCAGTTCAGAATTCTGTCAGACATTTACTGACAACCTAATACCAATACTCTCCAAACTATTCCACAAAATAGAATCAGATGGAATACTACCTAACTCATTTTTCGAGGCCACAAAGACCACACAAAGACCCTACAAGGAAAGAGAACTTCAGACCAATCTCACTTATGAACTTTGGTGCAACAAAATCCTTGCAAAACAAATTCAAGAACACATCAAAGTGATCATTCATCATGATCAAATAGGCTTTATCCCTGGGATGCAGGGATGATTTAGTATACAGAAATCCATCAACATAATCCACCATAAAAACAAACTGAAAGAAAAAACACATGGTCATCTCACTAGATGCTGAGAAAGCATTTGACAAAAGTCACCTCCCCTTTATGTTAAAAGTCTTGGAAAGATCAGAAATCCAAGGGCCATACCTAAACATAATAAAAGCAATATACAGCAAACCAATAACCAACATCAAACTTAATAATGAGAAACTTGAAGCAATCCCACTAAAATCAGGGACTTGACAAGGCTGCCCACTCTCCCCCTACCTATTCAACATAGTACTGGAAGTCCTGGCTGGAGCAATTAGACAGCAAAATGAAATCAAAGGGATACAAATTGGAAAGGAAGAAGTAAAAATATCACTGTTTGCAGATAATATGATACTATCTTAAGTGACCCCAAAAATTCCACAAGAGAACTTCCATAGCTGATAAACAAGTTCAGCAAATTGGCTGGATATAAAATTAACTCAAACAAACCAGTAGCCTTCCTCTACTCAAATAACAAATACGCGGAGAAAGAAATTAAGATTTGTACAAGGAGATAAGGATTTATTCTTCTGCATGCTTGAGCCAGACCATTTGTTGGATAGGCTGTCCTTTTTCCATTGAATGTTTTCAGTTAATTTGTCAAAAATCAAGTGACGATATATGTGCAAGAGTTCGTTTCTGGATTTCTATTCTATTCCATTGATCAACGTGGCTAACTATGTACCCGTACCATGCCGGGTTTTTTTTGTTGTTGTTTGTTTTTGGTTTCTGAGCTTATCTAGTTCTTCACCCTATTTATTTTATTTTTTATTGGACGACTTTATTTTAAAAAACAAAGATAAATGTACAAATTTTAAGCATTTTTGCATAAAACTATACAAATACATTTTTGGCAGTGCTTGGTTTTTTTTTAAAGGTTTGCTAGTGTGCATTAAGATCTTACTAGTTACAATGAGGACAAAGTACATGTAAAACAGGATGTAACCCGGAATTAGTTAGAGTTTTCTTGGTGTGTAAGGATTGAGCATAATGGTTTTATCTTTTCTTTCTTTTTTTTTTTCTTTTCTTGAACTTCTCACAGTCTGTGAGTTGTTCCTGGGGTGTTCAGAGCTTTCTGGGGTTGGTATCCAATTATCAGTGACTGCATATTGTATCTGTTCTTTTGTAACTGGATTATCTCACTCAGGATGATATTCTCTAGATGCATCCATTTTCTTAAGATTTCATTAAGCCATTTTTTCTGATAGCTGAGTAGTACTCCATTGTGTAAATGTACCACAATTTTTGTATCCATTTAGCTACTGAAGGACATCTGGGTTCTTTCCAGCTTCTGGCTATCATAAATAGAGCTGCAATGAACATTGTGGTGCATGTAACTTTGTTGTATGTTAGAGTATCTCTGGTGTAAATGCCCAAAAGTGGAATAACTGGGTCTTCAGGTAGTACTATGTCTATTTTTCTGAGGAACCACCAGACTGATTTCCAGAGTGGTTGTATCAATTTACAACCCCACCAACAGTGGAGAAGTGTTCCTCTTTCTCCACATCCTTGCCAGCATCTATTGTCATCTGAGTTTTGGATCTTGGCTAATCTGACTGGTGTGAGGTGGAATCTCAGGGTTGTTTTGATTCGCATTTCCCTGATGGCTAAGGATGTTAAGCACTTCCTTAGATGTTTCTCAGTCATTCGATATTCCTCAGTGGAGAACGTTTTGTTTAGCTCTGTAACCCATTTTTTAATAGGGTTGATTGATTCTCTGGTGTTGTGCTTTTTGAGTTCTTTGTATATCTTGGATATTAGGCCTCTATCTGATGTGGGGTTGGTAAAGATCTTTTCCCACTCTGTTGGCTGCCGTTTTGTTTTCTTGACAGTGTCTTTAGCCTTACAGAAACTTTGCAATCTCATTAAGTCCCATTTGTCAATCTTTGACCTTAGAGCACAAGCTATTGGTGTTCTGTTCAGGAAATTTTCTCCTGTGCCTATGAGTTCTAAGGTTTTCCCTACTTTCTCATCTAATAGTTTCAGTGTACCTGGTTTATCGTGGAGATCTTTTATCCACTTACACTTGAGCTTTGTAGAAGGAGATAAGAAAGGGTATATTTTCATTCTGCATGCTGAGTGCCAGTTGGACCAACACCATTTGTTGAATAGGCTGTCCTTTTTCCATTGAATGTTACAGCTCCTTTGTCAAAAACAAGATGACCATATATGTGAGGACTCATTTCTGGATCTTATATTCTACTCCATTGATCCACGTGCCTATTTCTGTACCAGTACCATGCAGTTTTCAGCACAATTGCCTTGTAATATAGCTTGAGGTCAGGGATAGTGATTCCCGCAGATGTTTTCTTGTTGTTGAGGATGGATTTCACTATTCTAGGTCTTTTGTTATTCCATATGAAATTGTACATTGATCTTTCCAACTCAATGAAGAACTGGGTTGGATTTTGATGGGGATTGCATTGAATCTGTAGATTGCTTTTGGTAGGATGGCCATTTTTAGAATGTTGATCCTTCCAATCCATGAGCATGGGAGATCTTTCCATTGTCTGAGATCTTCCTCAATTTCCTTCTTTAGAGGTTTGAAGTTCTTGTCATATAGGTCCTTCACTTGCTTACTTAGAGTCACACCAAGGTATTTCATACTGTTTGTGACTATTGCGAAGGGTATCTTTTCCCTAAATTCTTTCTCCACATGTTTGTCCTTTGAATATAGGAAGGCTATTGATTTGTTTGAGTTAATTTTATATCCAGCCACTTTTCTGAACTAGTTTATCAGCTGTAGGAGTTCTCTGGTGGAAGTTGTGAGATCGCTTAAGTACACTATCAAGTCATCTGCAAATAGTGATGTTTTTACTTCTTCCTTTCCAATTTGTATCCCTTTGATTTCCTTTTGAGGTCTAATTGCTCCAGCCAGGACTTCCAGTACTATGTTGAAAAGGTGGGGGGAGAGTGGGCAGCCTTGTCGAGTCCCTGATTTTAGTGGGATTGCTTCAAGTTTCCCACCATTAAGTTTGATGTTGGCTATTGGTTTGCTGTATATTGCTTTTATTATGTTTAGGTATGGGCCTTGGATTCCGGTTCTTTCCAAGACTTTTAACATGAAGGGGTGTTGAATTGTGCCAAATGCTTTCTCAGCATCTATTGAGACGACCATGTGGTTTTTTTCTTTGAGTTTGTTTATATGATGGATTACATTGATGGATTTTCTTATGTTAAAACATCCTGCATCCCAGGGATGAAGCCTACTTGATCATGGTGAATGATTTTTCTTTTTTTGATCAGTTCTTGGATTCGGTTTGCAAGGATTTTGTTGATTATTTTTCCATCAATGTTCCTAAGTGAGATTGGTCTGAGTTTCTCTTTCCTTGTAGGGTCTTTGTGTGGCTTCTAAACATGGGTTATCGTAGCCTCAAAAAATGAGTTAGGTAGTGTTCCATCTGATTCTATCTTGTGGAGTAGTTTGGGGAGTATTGGTATTATGTTGTCAATAAATGTCTGATAAAATTCTGCACTAAACCCATCTGGACCTGGGCTTTTTTTAGTTTGGGGGCTTTTGATGACTGCCTCTATTTCTTTAGGTGTTATGGGATTATTTAGATGGTTTACCTGGTCCTGGTTTAACTTTAGTACCTTGTATCTTTCTAGGAATTCATCCATTTCCTCCAGATTTTCCAGATTTTTGAGTATAGGCTTTTGTAGTAGGATCTGATGATTTCTTGCATTTCCTCAGTTTCAGTTGTTATGTCTTTCTTTTTATTTGTGATTTTGTTAATTTGGATACTCTCTCGTTGCCCTCTAGTTAGGCTAAGGGTTTATCAATCTTGTTAATTTTCTCAAAGAACCAGTTCTTGGTTTTGTTGATTCTTTGGATGGTTCTTTTTGTTTCTATTTGGTCTATTTCTGCCCTAAGTTTGATTATTTTTTGCGATCTACTCCTCTTGGGTAAATCTGCTTCCTTTTGTTCTAGAGCTTTCAACTGTGCTGTCAAGTTGCTAGTGTATGCTCTCTCCAGTTTCTTTTTAGAAGCACTGAGAACTATGAGTTTTCCTCTCAGTACTGCTTTTATTCCATCCCATAGGTTTGGGTATGTTGTGTTTTCGTTTTCATTGAATTCTAGAAAATCCTTAATTATTTTTTTATTTCTACTTTGACCCTGCTATTGTTTAATAGAGCATTGTTTAGTTTCCATGTGTATGTGGGCTTTTTGTTGTCTTTGTTGTTATTAAAGACCAGCCTTAGACAATGGTGTTCTTATAGGATGCATGGGAGTATTTCAATCTTCTTATATCTAATGAGGCTGGTTTTGTGACCAATTATGTAGTCAGTTTTCGAGAAGGTACTCTGAGGTGCTGAGAAGAAGGTGTATTCTATTGTTTTAGGATGATATGTTCTGTAGATAAATATTAATTTCACTTGGTTTATAACCTCTGCTAGTTTTACAGTTTCCTTGTTCAGTTTCTCTTTTCATGTTCTGTCCATTGGTGAGAGTGTGGTATTAAGGTCTCCCACTATTATTGTGTGGAGTGTAATATATTTTTTGAGCTTTAATAGGGTTTCTTTTATGAATATCGGTGCTTTTGTATTTGGAGCATATATGTTAAGGATTGAGAGTTCCTCCTGAAAAATTTCCTCTGTAATATGTAAAAAGTGTCCTTCCTTATCTTTTTTGATAACTTTTGGTTGAAAATCTACTTTATTTGATATTAGACTGGCCACTCCAGCTTGCTTCTTGGGGCCATTTGCTTGGAAGATTTTTTCCCATCTTTTAATCTTAGATAGTGTCTGTCTTTGTCTCTGAGACGAGTTTTCTGTACGCAGCAAATCGCTTGGTTTTGTTTATATATCCAGTCTGATAGCCTATGTCTTTTTATTGGGGAATTGAGTCTATTTATGTTAACAGATATCAAGGAATAGTGGTTGCTGTTTCCTGATATTTTTGCTTTTGGAGGTTGAATTTTGTTTATGTTTTTCTTCTTTTGGTTTTCTTGCTTAGGAGTTTTCTTGTTTTTATTAGGGTTTAATTCCCCTTTTTGTATTGGGTTTTCCCCTTATAATTCATTGTAGTGCTGGGTTTGTTGTCAGATATTGTGTAAATTTAGTTTTGTCTTGGAATATCTTAGTCTCTCCATCTATGGTGATTGAGAGTTTTGCTGGGTATAGCAGCTTTGGCTGGCACCTGTGCTCTCTTAGGGTCTTCTTGATGTCTGTCTGGGCTCTTCTAGCTTTCATAGTCTCTGTTGAGAAGTCACGTGTGATTCTGATTGGTCTGTCTTTATATGTTACCTGGCATTTTTTCCTTACTGCTTTTAATATTTTTTCTTTGCTTTGGGCACTTGGTGTTTTGACTACTATGCGTCAGGAGGAATTTCTTTTCTGGTCCACTCTATTTGGAGTTTGGTAGGCTTGTGTCAGACTCATGGTTATTTCATTCGTAAGGGTAGGGAAGTTTTCTTCTATGATTTTGTTGAAGATATTTACTGTGTCTCTTAGTTGATATTCTTCATCCTCCTCTATTCCTATTATCCTTAGGTTTGGTCTTCTCATTGTGTCCTGAACCTCCTGGACATTTTGGGTTAGGAACATCTTGGCTTTTACATCTTCTCTGACTGTTTTGTCTATGTTTTCAATGTTGTCTTCGGCCCCCGAGATTCTCTCTTCTATCTCTTGTAGTCTGTTGGAGATGTTTGCATATGTGACTCCTGATTTATTTTTTCGGTTTTCTACCTCCAGGGTTGTCTCTTTTAGTGTTGTCTTTGTTGTTTCCATTTCCATTTTAAATTCCTTCTTCCATTCCTTCATCTCTTTGGTTCTGATTTCCTCTAGTTCTTTGATTTCTTTGAGTGTTTTTCTTGTTTCCTCTTTAAAAGCTCCTAATTCTTTATGCTTTTTCTCCCGTTCTTGTTTAAGGATCTCTATCATCATCTTGAGGTATGATTTCAGGTCCGTGTCTTCTTTTTCTGGATTGTTTGATATTCTGCTGTTTGCTGTGTTGGGAGAGCTGGGTACTGGTGTTGCCAGGTTTTCTTGGTTTCCCTGGGGTACGTTTTTCCTTTCCTCTTGCCATCTTGTTGGTCCTGTGTCCCTGGATCACTGCTGGGTCACCATTGGCTCACAGCTATTCCAGTCTTGTGTCCCTGGCTCAATGCTGGCTCACTGCTGTTCCTGGTGGTGGATGGTCTGATTTCGTGTTCTGCACTCAATGTGATCCAGCTGGGAATAGCCTGATGCCAGGTTACTGGTTCCCTGAACCGAGCTGGGGCGGGGAGGGGACTGGTGAACAGCTCTTTTAGCATGCTCTGTGGAGATCTCTCTGCACCCCAGCTAGTCTGAAAGCCTCCTTGTTAGTCCTGTGTCCCTGGATCACCACTAGACCACTGCTGGCTCACCGCTGCTCCTGGTGGCAGATGGTCTGAGTGCCAGGAAATTTTCTCCTGTGCCTATGTGTTCTAAGGTTTTTCCTACTTTCTCTTCTAATAGTTTCAGTGTACCTGGTTTAATGTGGAGATCTTTGATCCACTTACACTTGAGCTTTGTACAAGGAGATAAGAAAGGGTCTATTTTCATTCTTCTGCGTGCTGAGTGCCAGATGGACCAACGCCATTTGTTGAAGAGGCTGTCCTTTTTCCATTGAATGTTTACATCTCCTTTGTCAAAAATCAGATGACCATATATGTGAGGGCTCATTTCTGGATCTTCTATTCTATTCCATTGATCCACATGCCTATTTCTGTACCAGTACCATGAGTTTTAGCACAATTGCCTTGTAATATATACCATGCTGTTTTTAACATAATTGCCTTGTAATATAGCTTGAGGTCAGCGATGGTGATTCCCACAGATGTTTTCTTGTTGTTGAGAATGGATTTCAATATTCTAGGGGTTTTTTTTTTTTTGTTATTACAGATGAATTTGCAAATTGCTCCTTCCAACTCTATGAATATTTAAGTTGAAATTTTGATGAGGATTACATTGAATCTGTAGATTGCTCTTGGTAAGATGGCCATTTTTACAATGTTTATGCTTCCCATCCATGAGCATGTGAGATCTTTCCATCTTCTGAGATCTTCAATTTCCTTCTTCAGAGATTTGAAGTTCTTTTCATATAGGTCCTTTACTTGCTTAGTTAGAATCACACCAGGATATTTCATACTGTTTGTGACTATTGTGAAGGGTATCTTTCCTCTAATTTCTTTCTCAGCATGTTTGTCCTATGAGTAGAGGAAGGCTACTGATTTGTTTTAGTTAATTTTATATCCAGCCATTTTGCTGAAGTTGTTTATCAGCTGTAGGAGTTCTCTGGTGGAATTTTTGAGGTCACTTAAGTATTTTATCATGTCATATGCAAATAGTGATATTTTTACTTCTTCCTTTCTGATTTGTATCCCTTTGATTTCCTTTTGCTGTGTAATGCTCCTGCCAAGACTTCTAGTACTATGTTAAATAAGTAGCGGAAAGTGAGCAGCCTTGTCTAGTCTCTGATTTTAGTGGGATTGCTTCAAGTTTCTCACCATTAAGTTTGATGTTGGCTATTGGTTTGCTGCATATTGCTTTTATTATGTTTAGGTGTGGGCCTTGGATTCCTGTTCTTTCCAAGACTTTTAACATGAGGGGGTGCTGAATTTTGTCAAATGCTTTCTCAGCATCTAGTGAGATGACCATGGGTTTTTTTCTTTGAGTTTGTTTATATGGTGGATTACGTTGATGGATTTCCATATATTGAACTATCCCTTCATCTCAGTATCAAGCCTACTTAATCATGATGAATGATCTTTTTGATGTGTTTTTGTATTCAGTTTGCAAGAATTTTGTTGAGTAATTTTGCATCAATGTTCATGAGGGAGATTGGTATGATGTTCTCTTTCCTTGTAGGGTCTTTTTGTGATTTAGGAATGAGGGTTATTGTGGCCTCGAAGAATGAGTTGGGTAGTGTTCTATCTGACTCTATTTTGTGGAATAATTCTGAGAGTATTGGAATTAGGTCTTTTATGAAAGTCTGATAGAATTCTCCTCTGAACCCATCTGTTCCTGGGCTTTATTTGTTTGGGAGACTTTTGATGACTTCTTTCATTTCTTTAAGTTTAATGAGACTGTTTAGATGCTTTATCTGATCCTGATTTAACTTTGGTATCTGGTATCTATCTAGAATGTTGTCCATTTCCTCCAGATTTTCCAGTTTTGTTGAGTCTAGTCTTTTGTAGTAGGATCTGATGATTTCTTGAATTTCCTCAGTTTCAGTTGTTATGTCTCCCTTTTTATTTCTGATTTTGTTAATTTGGATACTCTCTGCCCTCTAGTTATTCTGGCTAAGGGTTTATCTATCTTGTTGGCATTCTCAAAGTACCATCTCCTGGTTTTGTTCACTTTTTTATATAGTTCTTTTTGTTTCTACTTCGTTCATTTCAGCTCTGAGTTCAATTTTTCCTGCCTTCTACTCCTCTTGGGTGTATCTGCTTCTTTTTTTCTAGAAATTTCAGCTTTGTGATCAAGCTGCTAGTGTATGCTCTTTCCAGTTTCTTTTTGGAGGCACTCAGAGCTATGAGTTTTCTTTTCAGTACTGTTTTCATTGCATCCCATAGGTTTTGGTATGTTGTGCTTTTATTTCCATTAAATTCTAAAAAATCCTTAATGTTTTTCTTTATTTCTTCCTTGACCATGTTATTCTTGAGTAGAGCATTGTTCAGCTTCCCTGTGTACATGGGCTTTTTGTTGTTTTTAACCACCAGCCTTAGACCATGGTGATCTGATAGGATGCATGGGAGCATTTCAATCTTCTTATATATGTTAATGTTTGTTTTGTGACCAACTATATGGTCATTTTAGGAGAAGGTTACATGAGGTGCTGAGAAGGTATATTCTTTGTTTTAATGAAATATTATATAGATGTCTGTTAAATCCATTTGACTCATAACTTCTATTAGTTTCACTGTGTCTCTGTTCAGTTTCTGCTTCCATGATCTGTCCATTGATGTGAGTTGGGTGTTGCAGTCTTCCACTATTTTTGTGTGTGGTTCAATATATGCTTTGAGCTTTAGTAGGGTTTCTTTTATGAATGTGAATGCTCTTGTACTGGAGCATAGATGTTCAGGACTTAGAGTTCGTCTTAATAGATTTTTCCTGTGATGAGTAAAATGTGCCCTTCATTACCTTTTTGGTAACTTTTGGTTGAAAATCTATTTTATTCGATATCAGAATGGCTTCTCCAGCTTTTTTCTTGAGATCATTTGCTAGGAAGTTTTTTTTTTTTCCCAGCCTTTTTCTCTGAGGTTATGTCTGTTTGCTTTCCCTAGAGTTTAGTTTCCCTCTTTATGTTGGGTTTTCCATCTATTATCCTTTGTAGGGTTGGATTTGTGATCAGATACTGTGTAAATTTGTTTTTGTCCTGGAATATCTTTGTCTCTCCATCTATGGTAATTTAGAGTTTTGCTGGTTATAGTAACCTAGGCTGGCATTTGTGTTCTTTTAGAATCTGTATTATGTCTGTCCAGGATCTTCTAGCTTTCCTAGTCTCTGTTGAGAAGTCGGGTGTAATTCTGATCTGCCTTCCTTTATATGTTACTTGTCGTTTTTCCCTTACTGCTTTTAGTATTCTTTCTTTGTTTTGAACATTTGGTGTTTTGACTATTATGCGTCAGGAAGAATTTCTTTTCTGGTCTAATCTATCTGGAGTTCTGTAGGCTTCTTGTATGTTCATGGTCATCTCATTCTTAAGAGTAGGCAAGTTTTCTTCTATGATTTTGTTGAAGATATTTATTGTGCCTTTTAGTTGATATTTTCTCCCTCTTCTATACTTATTATCCTTAGGTTTGGTCTTTTCATTGTGTTCTGGATCCCTGGACATTTTGAGTTAGGAGATTTTGGGGTTTTGCATCTTCTCTGACTGTTTTGTCTATGTTTTCTATGTTGTCTTTGGCCCCTGAGAACCTCTCTTTCATCGCTTGTAGTCTGTTGGTGATGCTTGTATCTGTGACTCCTGATTTCTTGCTTAGATTTTTTATCTCCAGGGTTGTCTCTTTTTGTGATTTCTTCACTGTATCTATTTTCATTTTCAATTCCTTCACCTGTTTGGTTGTGTTTTCCTGTATTTCTTTGAGTGATTTCTCCTGGTTCTCCTGACATTGTTTAAGGGAGAAATTCATGTGCTTCTCAAAGATCTCCATCATCATCATGAAGTATGATTTTAAGTCTACATCTTGTTTTTCTGAAGTGTTAGAAAATCCACTACTTACTGTGATGGGAGAACTGGGTTCTGATGTTGCCAGGTTGTTTTGGTTTCCATTGCTTGGGCTCTTCCACTTTCCTCTTGCCATCTTGCTGTCAGTGACTGTAGATGATTTTTATGCTTCTGACTGGTGCTTGTCTCTCCTATGGGTCTGAAGGCCCATGAGCTCAGGAGGGCAATTGCTTCTGGGTATTCAGCTCTTTGTGGGAAGGCAGTGAGTTCATCTGGCAGTGACTCAGTTATGTTTTTGTGGGCTCAGGTGTGAGAGCTCTTGTGAGGCTATTCTGGGAGCTCAGCCTTCTGCCCAAAGGGCTTGAGTCCTAATGGCCTAGACCCAGCTCTTTCTCAAGGCCAAAAGGGACCCTTTTCCAGAGAGCACTACACTCCATGTGCTCCTAGAGCTCCCTGAGTCCCTCAACGGACAGCTGGTGTGCCTGTGCATTAGGTTCATCCTTTGTCCAGGTGGAAAAGCACCTGTGCAGCTGATCTGGGAGCTCAGCCCTCTGTGGGCAGATCCCGAGTCCTCACTGTAGGCCAGAAGCTACTGATACCAAGAGAGCACCATGCTCCCTGCACTCCAAGAACTCTGGCGTGACCTCCCCGGGCCTGACCTTCAGGCTCACCCTTGGTCCAAGTGAAAAAGCACCTGTGCAGCTGATCTGGGAGCTCAGCCTCCTGCACAGAGATCCTGAGCCAAGAAATACAACATGCTTAGTTATCAGGGAAATACAAATCAAAAGCCCTTTGAGACTTCATCTTATACTAGTCAGAATGCCCAACATCAATAAAACAAGTAACAACTAATGCTGGTGAAAATGAGGGGTAAGGGGAACATTCATCCATTGCTGGTGGGAATGTAACTTATACAACCACTACAAAAATCGATCAGTGTGATCTTTCCTTAGGAAGCTGGGAATAAATCTACTTTAATATCTAGCTCTACCATTCTTGGACATGTATCCAAAAGGCTCTATAGCCTACTGTAGAAACTTTTGCTTTTCAATGTTCATTGCTGCTCTATTTACAATGGCAAGAAATTGGAAACAGCCTACATGTTTGTCAATATGAATGGATAATGAAAATCTGGTACATTTACACAGTGAAATATTACTCAGCTTAAAAAAAAAACAAATCATGACATTCACAGGTAAATGGAGTTAGAAAAAACATCGTCTTGAGTGAAGTAACTCAGACCCTCCAAAAGACAAACATGACATTATTTGCTTATAAGTATGTGCTAGATAGCTTTTAGATAGCTTTTAAACCTTCAATAGGCACATTCCAATCCACATAATTATAAAGGTTAGATAAGGGACAAGAGACTAGTGGGGAGAGATGACTCTAAGAAGTTGAAATAGAATAGTTAGTTATGAATAGACATGGGGTGCTAGAACAGGAAGATTTAAAAAAGAGGGAGAGGGAAAGGGGGATGAGGGAGGGTTTTGAGGAAGGGACAGATAAGACTAAGGACCATATGAAGAACCATATAAAAACCTACGACAGTAGAAGTTTCTTTATAGATATATACATAGATGGAATTATGTAATTGGGAAAAATTACATAAATGAAAACAAAAAGTTTCAACTAGACATTTCTAGTCACTAAGTGAAATCTTCTATGCTGGGAATAGGTTGCATCTAATTGAACTGCAGGCCACAGGGGTCTCATGGAATACCCCAAATGACTCAGACTGTTGATAAGGCTATTTGGGTTGCTCTCCACAAATGGACGTTAAAGCCCTGTTGCTGAAGACAGCACCTCCATATCTCATTGAACATAAAGAAGGCAAGATTGCACTTATCTAGAGCCATCACTCCTACTGACTAGTGCTCACTGTACTAGAAGGTACTGTGCATGTTACCAGAGAGGAAAGGTAAGCACCAACCTGGATAGAGACCTTTCAATCTACAATGGTGACCTCACTACAGGGTATACAGAAGCAGTGGGAATAACCACCCACTATCTGATTAAATTAAAGATCCACTATGAGATGTGTGTGAATATATATATATATTCAATATATATATTTAATGCTTCTGAGACAGGGTCTTTTTATTATGTAGCTCTGGCTGTCCTGGAACTCGCTATGAAGACTGAGCTGGCTTTGAATCTATAAAGTTCTGCCTGTCTATATCTCCTGAGTGCTGAGGGTAAAAGTAGCATTTTTATTTATTTTTGCACAACCAGCCTTTTGCTTATATATTATTTTGTGAGTTTTCTGTATGTATGTGCTCTTTCTTTGTTTCTTTTTTCTGTCTATTTTATTCTGTTCCTGGTTTTTTTTTTTTCTTGTTTATTTTCTAAAAAGAAAGAGAAAGAAGGTTTGTTGGTTTGAAAGTCAACGGCCCCATAGGCCCATAAGGAGTGGCACGTGGCACTATTAAGAGGTGTGGCCTTCTTGTGGCAATTTTTAGTATTCACAGATCATTATGCTTAATCTATACCCAACAAGAAATCTGTTTCCATGTTATGTTCTGTCCTACATGTACTTCACGCTTATGGTAACTAGTAGGATTTCAATGCATGCTATCAAATCTCTAGAAGAATTAAGTACTGACAAAAATATTCATATAGTGTCATGCCAAGATGTCTTTAAAAATCTGTAAATGTATCCCTCTTTTTTATTTTTTAAATAAAGCAATAAGGAAAATAAAGAGGTGTGGCCTTGTTGGAGGAGGTGTGTCACTGGAGGAGGTGTGTCACTGGGGGTGGGGTCTAAGGTCTCAGATGCTTAAGCCAGGCCTAGCCTGGTTTCACCTTCCCCATGCCTACTGATCCCAATTTAGAACTTGTAGCAGTAAATAGCTAATCTTCTCCGAGCTCCTGGTAGGCAATCACACTTCTTGCCACTCACTAGAGTTCTTTGGATTTGCAAATGAAAACATACACACACACACACACACACACACACAGAGAGAGAGAGAGAGAGAGAGAGAGAGAGAGCGAGAGAGAGAGAGAGAGAGAGAGAGAGAGAGAGAGAGAGAATATTTATTTTTAATGAGCCTTAACTTGCTTAATGGCTAGACACTTCCAAACCTCCCCACAGTTTACACACTCTCCCCTCTGATATTCCTAAGTTAACATTTTTTTAAAACTCTATTTTCCCTTTACTGTCCTGTTTCCTTCTGGGCAGCCTTCCAATGGGGAAGCTTTCCCTTTGCACCTACATTTTGGCTGTCGTTATCCTCTTGCTTCTTCATTGAATGGTCCATCCTATGGTCCTCTTCCTCTCTCTCTCTCTCTCTCTCTCTCTCTCTCTCTCTCTCTCTCTGTGTGTGTGTGTGTGTGTGTGTGTGTGTGTGTGTGTGTGTGTGCTTTCATTTTCGAATCCAGAGAACTCAGGCAGGTAGCAAGAAATGCAATCATCCACTGGGATCTCAGAGTGAATTAACAACTCATGGCAACAAGAACTCTAAGCTCCTCCTCAACCACCCTGTCTGCCTACACACCACCATACTCCCTATCATGATGATAATGTACTTCAGTTTACCTCTGAACCTGTAAGCCAGCCCTATCTAAGTGTTTTCTTTATAAGAGTAGCCTTGGTCATGGTGTCCTTTCACAGCAATAAAATCCTGACTAAGACAGAAGGCAGAGTTAGGAGTGAGGAGGTGAAAGTGGGGAAACCATGATCATAATATATCATATAAAATTTATTTTCAATTCAAAGAAAAGTGAGGTATTTGCTCAATGGGATGAAGGACCACTGTGCTACAGATGCTGGTTCCCTAAAAATAAGGATTTGACTTAGGGTAATGTGACTGACCAAATCCATGTAAAATCTGCTAGGATGAATAAAGGGCAATGAGCAAAGTTGGAGGATGGAAAACAGGCACTCTGGTGTTTGCCTGCAATGGCAGCACTCTGAAGACCACTGAAGGCTACGTTAGCCAACCCATTGCTACACAAGTCCATCTGAAGAGCAGGCATTGTAGGGGACAGAATTGGTGTTAAAAAGTTCTCTGTGGGGAGCTGGCAGCACTGAGAGGAATGCTTATGTGCAAGCATTAGGACATGAGCATGAGACCTGGCCTTGCCTTGTAAGCCTGGAGCCCAGCACTGTGTGGGGGCAGAGAGGGAAGAACCGTTGGGAGTGCTAGCCACTCGGCCTCCCTGACAGATGGTGTCTCTGTCCTCAGAGAGAGACCCGTCTCAGGGACACCTGATGTCCTCTTCCAGCACGGGTGTGCCTACAACTGCATACGTGTGCACAAACAAGTATATTTCTGTACATCAACAGTTAACAATATGAAATAGAAATTTAAAAGCAATTTCATTTACAATAGCATCAAAAAGAATAAATTACACGGACTAGAGTGGCTGTTATTAACAGGACATACATGTTGCAGGCAAGTAAGGTGGCTCATGAGGCAAAGCCACTGCTGAAGAAGCCACAAAACCTGAGTTACATCCCAAGAACCTGCAGGACATTTATACATATGCAAGTCAAAAACTGAAAATACATATTGGAGAGAAGATAGAGAAATTGGGATGCTTACATACTGTTCAGAGTAACATAAAGCGAAATCACACTTCCATAGTGGAAGTCTTAAGGAGTCTTAAATCAAACTACCCGATGACCCAGTGATTCCATTCTGGGAGTGTACACAAAAGAATCAGAATCAAGGCTGCAAACATCTGTCTGCATAGATGGAAACCTGTCAGGCTCACTGCCCACCTCCCGTTTCCTGTGTGGAAATCCTAACCCATGAGGTAAATCGATGCTGGGGATGGCCTCTCATACCTATGTGTCTGTTTAATCTTCCTCTTAGAGTCTCTTACTTTGAGATGATACATTAAATAGGGAAGAAATAGAGACCTGGGAATGTAGCTCATCTGGCAGAGCACTTAGGCAGTACACAGGAAGCCATGATACTTATCCCAGCACTAGATAAAACCAATGTGGCCAAACATGGTGACACATGATTCAATCTCAGCTCTGACAGACCTGGGCAGGCAGATCTTGTGAGTTCAAGGCTAGCCTGATCTACACAGTGAGTTCCAGGCTAGCCTGATCTACACAGTGAGTTCCAGGCAAGCCTGACCTACACAGTGAGACTCTGTCTCACTTTGATACAGTGGTAATTCCAGCTTCTGGGAGGTAGAGACTAGAAGTTTAAAGTTAGACTAATCCATATAGCAAGCCAGCCTGGTCCTCTGTGACACCCTCTCTTGGAAAGACGAGGTGGGAGGGGAGGGGAAGGAAAAAGAGTGGCGGTCAAAGGAGAAGAAAAGGGAAAAGGAAATAAAAAAAAAAAAGAAGTAGCCATCTATAGGTAGCATAGAAAGGCAACAGGGAAATCAGCCATGCAGAACCTTGACCCTGGATATCTAGTCTCTCCAACTATGAGAAAATTGAGCCACCCAGTCGTGTTTTGCTGCAGCCACCCTAGTACCCTAACATGATTGCACGCTCACATTTAAAGCTCACATTCACAACAATCAGCATGTGAAAGCAACCCAATTTACAATAAAAAGATAAAGAAAATGTGATGCATATCCCTCTCACATGTTATAACAGCCACGAGTTCTTAGGACACATGATCATTGAAATCTGTTACCCACAAAGAGATCACTCATACAAGGTTCCTAGAGTTGTCAAGTACATGGACCCAAAGTGGAGGAGTTGCCAGGAATGCAGGGAAGGATGTAAGGGAAAGCATGCTTTTAACTAGAGTTCCAGTCATCTCACAAGGAGTGCTGAAGATTGACTGGATCATAATGTAGGTTATACTTAGCAACACTAACTGAATACTAAACACTGGATAAGATGGGGTTATTTGCGTTTTGCCATAATTTCAAAAGAATAAAATATTAAAGAGTAGATATTAAATATCAGGTTTGTGCACTGGAAATTATAGAACATCACTGAAAGAAATCAAATGAAACAGAATGGCATCTTACATTCCTGGAATTCAAGATTTAATACTGTTAATAAAATATTACTGCTCAAAGCAATACATAAGCTCATTGCAAATTTTCAAGAGCATGTTTTTCAGTGTGTGCCAAGTATGTTGGTGTGCCAGTGGAGGCAAGAAGAGGGCATTGGAACTGTTACAAATACTCTTGAGCCACCCAACATAACTTCAGAGAACCACATGTGTGGGACTGTGAAAAGCACCCTGGTTCCTGGTGAAGAGAGGCTAAACATCTGGTGACCCTAAGGAAGGTAGGTGCTTCCCTAAAACTCCCAGGTAACCAGGCTGCTGTCACTAGCCACAACCCTCCATAGACTTGTGGTAGGTGAACACCCCAAGCCAGTCTTCCACAGATAACCACAGGTTACAGAGGCTCAAGACAGATCTCCATTATAATGAAGAACCTGAAGGCCTGGAGGCTTAGCCAATTAGCCTTTCTTCCCAGACACTCCTTGCTGCAGAAGGTATTTAATCTCAGGCTCATCCTGAGAAGTGGGGTGTGGTTTCATTCATCCACTTTCCTCCATGGCAATAAATGCCTTAGAACCATGGATTGTCCCTTTCTATCTGGACCTGCTGACCAGCCAGACCTCTCCTCTTCCTGGGAACCAGACAGCCCCCTGCCCCAGCCAGCTCCAGCTGCCTGCCCTGACCCTCAGACTTCGCTTCCCCTCCCCCAAGAGCCATGCCCTGTGGCTGCCCTAGAGCCAGACACCTGTGTGGCAGGAAGGAGGGAGGGAGGAAGAATAAAAGGAAGGAAAAGGAGAGAGGGAAGGAGGGAGGGAGGGAGGGACAAAGGAAGGAAGGAAATAAATCAAGAGACCAAGGAAAATAAATCATTGATCTTGAGCAAGCCCAGTTTGAGAATTTACTACAAAAGTCACAAAACACCTTAATATATACAATAAAGTTTATTTGTAAAAAAGCATGGTGGTGTGTCTTTAACTCCAGCACTGAGTAGTCAGTGGATGTCTGAGTTTAAAGCCAGCATGGTTTACATAGCAAGTTCTACTGCTATCTAGCCATCAGTGCTACATAGAGAGGTCCTGCCTCAAAGAAAGGCAAATAGATAAATAATTTGAAAAGTTATAGGAACTAAAAGAGGAATCTGGACATTCCCAACAGACAGAGATGATAAATGTTTCAGAGAGGAAAACCTCACCATGATGAGGTAGGTCCTTACATACTGTCCACATGAAGTTGTCATACTGATCCCCCATGAGCACCAACTAAAATTCCTTAAGAAAACTGACTGGTGTTAAAAGCAAGAGAGTGCTCAAGTTCAACAATTGAAGAAGAAACGATGGAAACGATTACTGTGTAGTGTGTACTTTGAATTTCCAGAAATACACAACAAAAGATTGTGATTTGAGAACTAGAAAAAGAGACTTGAAAATAGTAAAATGTGCCTTTAAGGAATTCCAAACAAACCAGCATAAGAAATATGTGGGGAATAAATATCATTCCACAGTGTACACACATATACACAAAATATGTTCCATACCATAAAATGCAAAGATATTTATTGGTCAGTGTACACATTTGCACTTCAAGTGCTGGTACACATTTGTGTGCAGGTGTGCATTTGCATGCAGGTGTGCAGGTGTGTGCAGGTATGTGCAGGTATGCATGTGTGTGCAGGTATGCAGGTGTGCAGGTGTGTGCAGGTGTGCATGTGTGTGCAGGTGTGTGCATGTGTATGCAGGTGTGTGCAGGTGTGTGCAGGTGTGTGCAGGTGTGTGCAGGTGTGTGCAGGTGTGTGCAGGTGTGTGCAGGTGTGTGCAGGTGAGCATGTGCCTTTAGAGACTATATAACCTCGGTATGACTCATCAGGTGCCTTCTTCCATTTGTTTAAGAGGGTCTCTTAATGACCTGGAACATGGCCAAGTAGTCTGGACTAGCTGGCCATCAGCCCCTCTTTGCCAACCTACCACTTCTGGGATTTTATATGGGCTCTGGGCATCGCCATTCTTGGAAGGCAAGAACTTACTGACAGAGCCCATCCTGAACCACCCCAAAACAAAACAAGCCAAATATTTTTAGAAGAAAAGTAAAATCTACAAGTAAAAACCAAAACCACCATTGTGGTGGCATAAGAACAGACTGGCCACAGGGAACCCAGACACACCATGTGATCAGGTGACTTTAGCAAGGGAAGCAAACACTTCTCTGTAAAGGTGGGAAAGCAGAGCTGGGGAGTCACATCCTTGACTTATTACTACAGGTACAGAACCGTGCCAGGGGCTGAAGTACAAACATGGACGCTACAAAACATGAAGGGGAAAGTAGAAGCCTTTACGGTTTTGAATTTTGCCAATTATTTCTTGGATATGATACAAAAACCTGCAACCAAACACATACACAGAGACGCATACAGACTGGGCTCCATCAAATTAAAACCTTTGTATACCAAAAAACAGTGATGTATCAGGATGAAATGGTACTTGCTGGAGTGGAAAAATATGGATTTGATGTCTAGAAATAATATAAATATATATATCAAATAATCCATATAATTCAACAGCAAAAGAAAAAAATAACAGATTTAAAAAATGGGCAGTGGTGGCACATGCCTTTCATCCCAGAACTTGAGAGGCAAAGGCAGGAGGACCTCTGTGAGTTCGAGGCCAGCCTGGACTACAAAGTGAGTTCTGGGATAGCCAGGACTGTTACACAGAGAAACCCTACTTTTAAAATAAAATAGGCACAGAACTTAAACATAAATTTCAATAAAGAAGAAATACAAAGGGGCAACAGGCATGCTCATATATGGATGACTGATGCTGACTGAACAGGTGGCTAATAGGGACATGGAAAAGGAAATATCATTTCTCTTACAATATAGAGAAGGGCAAAACCTGTGCTCTGCACAGAGCAATAGTGGAGGGTGAGAGTCTCTGAGAAATAACATGGTGGCTACTTGAAGAAATAAAAGACAGACTTGCATATGAGAGAGGAATCCCACATTTGTTTGACTACCCCTTCCAAAATAAACAAACCCTCCAGCCCAGAGTTTTCAATGCTCATGTCATAACAACAATGACTGTAAGAGCCAAACAGTGAGGACAAATCCAGTGTCCAATGACGGGTGAACGGTCATTGTATGTCCTGGACTCAGGCTGCTGACATGAAAAAGGAGGGAAATGCTGCTGGTCACACCTCACAGGCCAGCTCCAAAGAAGCAAGGCTTAGCAAAGCAAGTCATACGGAAAACAAGTGTCTCAGAATCCCATTTCATGTTGATCTAAAACAGGCAAATGTACGTGTAGTTTAGTGGCGACGTGACTGTGAAAATGAGGGAATACAAGTTTCTCATTTAACGGGACCAGCCCCGAGCTGTGGACAGGCTTGAAAATCCTGGTGAGGGTTACATGGAGTTGTGGATGCAATCAGGGCCAATTTGTTCTACACTAAAAATGGTGACAATGGGAAGTGTGTGCACATGCACACACAGACACACATGCACACACACAGACATACATGCATGATCACACACATACACACAGACACACACAAAGACACACACAAGCATAGACACACACATGCACACTTTTTCAATAGAAGTTAGGTTTGAAGCTATGTCTTCATTTAGATCAATACAAATCCACCTGCTCTGAATTATTTCAGTCATTTCCCATCAGCACTTTGGGATTCAATAAGCATCAATGAAGAATTGCTGAGGAACATTCATGACACTAGTTTACTCTGGTGAGTCTCACATGCGCCCAACACTCATAGAAGGTGATTGTCATTGTTATTTACACTTCACAGAGCCACAAGCTGTCACTTATGGAAAGTTCAGTTCTGAGTTCTTGACCACTATTCTTCCAGACACTGGTGACGCTGTTAACGAAGGTCAGCAATACCATTAACTTACTCGTCCGGGCTTAGTCACACCTAAGCAAAGACGCAAAGGTTGACTAGAAATATAGTAGTAAAAGTGGCTGTAGCTTAAAAACTGAAATGTTTCTAACAACAAGGAGAAGTGGGACTTCAACAGCCCAGTGGAGGGACTCACAGGACAAAGGCCATGTGGCAAGAAGAAAGACTGTGGCAGTAAGGGGACACAGGAAGGGTTGGTTTGGGTTGTCCGTGGTCGCCACATGCTCTGCATCCTGCAGAATGTTCAGACAGTGTTGCTTACCTGGCTGGAAGGGATGAAGCAACTGGAGGGATGGGGCTCCTCCAAGATGGGTTACAGTCTTACAACTCTCCTGTATCAGGAAAATGAAACAGCCCTTCTAGATGAGATTCACTGAATGAAACATTCTCCTTTATTTGGGGGTAACAAGGGCTATACAAACCTTGGGGAGTGATAGGTGTGTCAGGGAGAGTGTACATTATTGGCTGGGGCTGAGGTGCTAGAAACACTTTATGTGCATGAAGAGGAATTCCGGGTACTTAAACCTATAATTTGGCCACCAGGGCTATGTGACTGCCTCAGTGGTGGTGGTACTGGGGGTGGGGGATTGTAGACCTGTGTGCCCCGGGGGCATGCAAGCCCAGAACAGGGAGGGAGTGATCTTTTCTTCTGCTGGTCTCAGGGTGAGATTGGGGGGTTTGAACATGACTATACCTCACTCTTGCTCCAGATCTGTTCTCCCCAGTCTTGACCCCCAGACAAGCAGCATTTATCTCAAGTTTGTCTGTGAGTCAGTCTCAGCAGGCACTTCCGTAGCTTCATGGGACACTGCCCACAACTGACGTGACAGGGGAGGCTCAGGTTTGGAGCATCTATGACTCAAGCCCATAGGTGTGGCATCATGATGGAAAGGAAATGTGAGGATGGATGTCCTACAGACTGTGGCATACCTGGGTCTTCCTTTCCGGGTGCTCCTCTAGCAGGTGTGCCCATCAATGGGAAAACTGAGGCAGCTTGACATTTGGTAGATGAGGCCTGGAATTAACACAGCATCACCCTGTCCCATTTAAAAAATCCTTAGAGTGACTGGCAGGGTCAGCTCGGGGTCACTATAGGAGGGGATTATACAAAGCATGGATCCTGGGAGGGGCCATTCATTGGAGGCCATCTCTGCAAACTAGCTATCACAGGATTCACATACAGGAACAGGACTTGGGCAGGGGTGTTAGGCTATAGGAATGGAAGAGGTCAGAGACTACAGCAACGTTTGATATTATACCTAAAATGCAAATGAATCACTAAGTGATTGTGTGGACCAGCCTTGGTAAGTAGGAAAAAGAGGAGTGTAGATGACTCCAGTTCCCTTCTTGAGATTAAGGGTGTGGCTGCTGTAAAACAAAGCACAGGGGTAAGCAGTGATAACAGGCCAGTCTCCATCGGGTCATCAGGGAAGATACAGGCCTGGGGTGCCTGAAAACACGGGCATAAATGAAATAAGGAAGATGATCTAGATTTTAAAGGATGGTTTTCAGATGGTAATACAAGTTAAAGTCAACAAAATTCAGACACAGAATTGTAAACGCTTTAAGTTAGGGTAGATTTAAGTAGAGTAAGTTTATCTAGATTGCCAAATTTACATAATTGTTATAGTGTTTAACATGTATCTGGGGGGATGTTGTGGGTTTGCTCTAATGTTGCTTGTATTATGTTAATCTGGCTCCTAACATTGCAGGAGAATCTGACTCTGAGATAACCCTGCCCCCAGTTGGTTTTGGTTGGTAAATAAAGTTGCCAGTGACCAGTGGCTGGGCAGAGAGCCAGGGGTGGGACTTTTAGGATTCCAGACAAGGGACTGACCAAGAAAGGAGGAAGGAAGAAGAAGAAATCCTCCATACCAGGAGAAGGTAAGCCACACCTGAGGTGCAGGACAGAGAACATAGTCACTGTGTCGGAGCTGGGGAACACAGCTCGGGAGGAATGCATGGCTGGGCCTAGGGCAGCAAAGGCAGAATATAGATGTACTAAGTAATAACTTGACAATATCAGAGGGAGGTGGATTAACCATATAAAACCATATATGCTTAAGGCATATAAAAATGGAGGGGAAACCAGGAAAGGGATAACATTTGAAATGTAAATAAAATATATCCAATTAAAAAAAAAGAAAAAATATTACATGGAAAAAATCTAAAGGGGACCATTGAGGCAGGCAGTGAGGAGCACTGCCCACTGATTCAATACCTTTAACTGGGTATGGCTACACCCATGGAGGGTATATAAGATTAGAGGGAAAAGTCAACAACGGGAGTCTCAATACCAAAACTTAATGGGGAAACAGAAAAAAGAGCAGTCACAAAGGAAACTAAGTCAAACCTAGTATCACCTGGGATTGTTAGGATCTGGGTTGACTCC
Organism: Micromys minutus; assembly: GCF_963924665.1. Classification (NCBI taxonomy): domain Eukaryota; kingdom Metazoa; phylum Chordata; class Mammalia; order Rodentia; family Muridae; genus Micromys; species Micromys minutus. Next base: position 44,856,347 of record NC_137969.1, read on the forward strand.
TATCACACACACAACAGAAAGGGTAAAGGAACTACACAAATGAAGTGTTATAAAAAGATTAAAGATGATCGAGATGGAATAGTGTGCGTTGGGGTGATGGGCAAGTTGTTGGTGACTGATTCTGTGGTACATTTGGTGTCTTGGCGATGTATGTTTCTCTTCCTTATCAGTCATTATGTAGAAAATCGAGTTCACAGATTTGGGTGATATGTTTTCGGAGAGGACATGCAGACAGAAGAAATCTACTTTACAGCCTGATGATGTAATTCATGCATCCCCCCCATCATTCTGGAGGCAGAGGCATGTGGGTCTCTTGTGACTTCAAGGCCAGCCTCATCTATATAGCAAGCTCCAAGTCAACCTGTCAAAAAAGGGCTGGTGGTAGAAAATAAGGAATTTTAATAAAACATCAGGTATTATTAGACAGTTCATGCTGCTATTAGTTTTATACTTTGCCAAAGGAACATATTGGGTACAGTTTAAAAGACTAAGGGCATCTCCATCTAGATTCTCCACTTTCTAAATAGTCTATATAAGATGTGGAAGAGAAAACCAGCCTATACATCCCCAGGGAACAGCCCATACATCCCCAGGGTACAGCCCATACATCCCCAGGGTACAGCCCATACATCCCCAGGGTACAGCCATACATCCCCAGGAAACAGTCCATACATCCCCAGGGAACAGCCCATACATCCCCAGGGAACAGCCCATACATCCCCAGGGAACAGCATACTTGATCTATAATAATTATGTCCAGGCTCAAACTTCTAAAGTGGAGACAACTGACTACGTAAGTTTAATCTAAGATACAGCTCTCACTTCCTCCTGAGAGCACGCTGAGTGCGCTAGGCGCCAACAGTAACAGTATAGTAATGGTCCACACTCCTATCACAGCTAGCCAGGTGTGGTAGGTTGAAGGCTGGTGTTCAGCCTCTCTAAGTGATTACCCATCCACCAGTATTACAGCTTCCAAAACCTCGTTCCATTTGTTCTTGCAGAGTTTGTGATTTCCATTCCTCAATGTTCATTTTAGTTCATTTCAAAATGGAGTTAGAATAAGCACACATCCCTTAACTGTTTTTCTACAATTTTGCTTTTAGAATTATAGGCTGGTTTATTAAGAATTTGCAGACTTCTCAGATGGTAATTTATCTGCGATACAGAAGGCATATTTTCCAAGCTTCTCTCAAGATTTAGTTCAGTTACACTTTCACATGTCAACAGCATAAGCTGGCTCGCCTGACTGTGTCTTTAATCTCCCTGCACAGGAGGCTGAGGCAGGAACATCACCCAGGCATTCCAGTGGACCTGAAAAATCTGAAAAACAAAAAAAACCGTCAGTGTGCATCTTAATGAAGACCATTCCCTCTGAGAACTTTTGGAATGTGCATGTGTGCGTGTGTGTGTGTGTGTGTGTGTGTGTGTGTGTGTGTGTGTGTGAGATCAGCAATATGAACAAAATAGAGAGAAACATTGACATGTTCTGAACACCACCCTGGTGTCCTCCAGAGGACTACATCAAGCTGTTAGCACACCCAGTACTGGAGTCGTACACTGCTTGAGCTCCACAAAAAGATCAGCCGATCATCACAAGTGGTGTTTCTTCTTGGAAACTACAAACCAATGCAGCCAAAAACTGGTGAACACTACTGTGCTGCTTGAGAAAGATCTCCACACTGAAGGTTAACTATACTTTTTATAATGCTGTCAGACTAGCATTATTAAAAGGGCAACAAAGTAGAATATGTTCACTGTATTCTCTGAAGAAGAAGTCTTCGGCAATACTGAGAATTTATCTGAATACATTTAGCTTTGTTGTCTAAATCCATTCAAAACAACTTACCCTTTTAAAAATGAAGAGAGTTCACTTGAGTTTTATTTGTGCAATATTGTATTTTGTCAACTATACTTGTTGTTAATCACAAGTTTTTAATTAATGCAAATATTTCCTTTCTGCCCTACTAAGGCCAACACAATTCTTAAACTTAAGTATTCTGGAAAATTATTATAAATCATGCCCTCCCAGGAGCTGAGAATAAAAATACCGAAACTGTTCTGTGTCTACAAAGTCTTTGCTAGTGCAGGGGATAGCCATAGCAAATGCTCTGCCCTAGAGGATGAAAGGAGGCTGGGATGGGAAGGGTTAAATCTTTGTGGGAACTGGGGAGGAGGAAAAGGATTTCCCTGTGGGTATAGAGAGAAGGAAGGCTATTCCAGTCAGAGAGAAGAACACAAAGGAGTTACATAGCCTCCTCCGGAAACAATAAGTTGTGTGTGTGGCACACAGTGTGATTCCTGCAGGCTGGTAGCAGAGCCCTGTGACAGAGCTACACTTCCTGGTATAGTGGAGGCAATGAAAGGCTATAAAAGCAGGAATGAGATAGAATTGAAGAACATTCTATGGCAGTGTGAAAAACTGAGCAGAGACAGCAGAAGAAGGAAAACCAATTAGAAAGCTATGATACCAAACCAGGCAGATCTCAAAGTAGTAATTGTGGGATAGAGAGAAGGGAATGAATGGATTCGAGATGTATTTTAGAAGCGAAATCACCTGGACACAATGACTATTTAGCTGAAAAAGAAAAGAGAGGAGTCAAAGATTCCACCAGGTAGTTGGCTTACATGATGACTTAATCTATAGCAAATATAACAGGCCAGAAATGACTTCAGTAAGCCTGATAACCTCAGCCCAGCCCCACTAGAAGGAGAGAAATAAAAGTTGTGACCTTCCCTTATATGACATGAATGTGTGTGTGCATGCACATGCATACACACTCATGTGCACATATACACACACACACACACACACACACACAGAGACAGAGAGAGAGAGAGAGAGAGAGAGAGAGAGAGAGAGAGAGAGAGAATAGACAGAGACAGACAGACAGACAGAATAGACAGACAGGTAGAGAGCAAAAACAATAATATTTCTGAGTAGAAATATTTACATTGGAGAGATCCAGAAGACAACGAAATATGAGGGTCTCTGCTAAGAAGTTACAGACAACACCATCACTAAAGACTTTTGGATTCAGCACCTAAAGGTGGTATTTGCATTGGCATGAGTAGCGTAAGTGTCAGGAAAGAAAAGCAGGATTGTCAGATATTACACACAAGAAGTCAGAGAAAGGACAAGAAAGCAGATCAACGTCTGAGTACTTGTTCAGTGTGTGCAAAGCCCTGGGTGCAATCCATGAAGCAGAGATCAAATAATGATCCCTTTAAGGGAAAAAATAATAAGGAATGTCTCACAAGAATGTGTAAAAGGATAATTCTATGACCAAGAAGGATTTTCATAGTTCGTAAGACATACAAAAAGCATATACTTCATTAATTCAACTGCTTACAAAACATCTCCAAGGGTCTGGGGAGACGGTAGAGGTGATTGCTACTAAGCCTGACAAAATGAGTTCAAACTCTGGAACCCATAGAGTGGAAGGACATAAATGGTTCCTGAAAGTTGTTTTCTGACTCCCAAGTCTGTGCCACGTTCCTGTGTGAGTGGTGTGCAAGCACCCCCTTCTCCCCACACCTCATATGTACAAAATAAAAGCAGGAGCTAGAGAGATAGCTTAGCAGTTAAAAGCACTTGAACTTCTTGCAGAGGACTGAGCTTGGTTCCCAGCGTGCACATTGGGCAGCACATGCTTCCTGTAACTCTAGCTACAGGGAATGCCTTCTTCCCGCCTCTGGGAGCATCTGTGCTCATGAATGAAAATACAACCCATAGAACTGCAAATAACACACAGGATAGAAAATGCATTCAACACATACAGCTGACAAAGAACTCACATGAAGCACATATAAGGAGCTCTCACAAATCAGAGATGAGGTAGACAGTCTAATGAGAAGAGACATGCCTAAATAAAAGAAAACAAAACAGACACAAAAAAATAAGAAAGGCAGCTCAATCTTTAAATAATCAAGAAAATATAATAATTTTAAAATAAATCAGTACCATATACCCAACCTGTCAAAATCTGAAATTTTCCATAATAATAAGGCAAAAAAGTATGAGCAACTATAGTTCCCATTGACTATTTGGAAATGTGAATTGATCCAGAAAATCTGGATGACTATACCGGCATCATAAAGTAAAAGCATACAATTCCCCAAGGCTCAGGAATGTTACTCCTAAAATGTAACTTACAAATGTGTGTATCTCCATAAATACGGAAAGGTATTCAGCATGACATTGTTACAATTTTCCCAAAGAGGAAACATCTCAATCAACAGAATAATAGATAAATTGTGGTATATTCATATATAGGAATACTATACAACAGGCAGCAATAAACTTGTTGATACATAGTTATAAACCATAGGCAAAGGGGAAAGGTTACAGGAACACAGTTCTAGTCACACACCATTCTGAACATGGAAAATGAACCTACATTGTCTGGGAGAGCTTGATCAGTAGTTAAGTTAGAAAAGAGATACAAGAAAGCCATGGGCATGAGCACAAGGCAGTGGTTGGTTACCGCTGGGGAGGCGAAGATTAGGGCCACCCAGGCAAAGCGTTCTGTCATATGCTGTTTCTTCGTCTGGGGAGCATTGTTCCCACTGATTTAATGCACACATAAACCTTATGAAATTTTAAATAAATGTATACTAACATTTTAATGGCCCAATTTTTGAAAAGCTTTTGCATTTTACAAAAGATGTAATAGTGACCAAAAAGGTCTTAATTTTATAGATCAAGATCAAAGACTAAAAAAGGTGGGTAAGCAGATCCAACAAAACAAAACAAATCAAAGCAAAACAAAACTTAGCTTCTAATCTAAAAGGGTCAAATAAAAAGTATTCAAAAATGGTCAGGTACCTGAACAGATGCTGAAATGTCTGATTCAACTGAGAAAATGCAAGGAACAAGACTTTGGCTGTTCACTCTCTAAACAGAACACAAGAACAGACTTTTTTTTAAAATTTTGGTCTTAAACATGCATTAAAAAATACTGAGAAATTCAGTGGCAAGAATAGAATCTTGAGGGTTTTAAAAAGCTGAAGAAGGAAAACTGTCCCCTAAGATCGCTGCGGTTTGCTTGTCAAGAAAGGAAACGTGGTGACGTATTCTCTCTTACCAACTGCTTAAAACATCTTAAGAATTTCAGACTTAGTTCTGCAAAAAAAGAAATTCATTTAAAAAGACAAGAATTTTTCATGACTGAGATAAAAACAAAACAACAACAACAAATGAGCCGCAAACTCCAAAACTCAAAATGAACTTGCCAAGTTGGTCATTTAGAACAAACTCCTGAATGTTTCTTTACAAGCAAATTAAGCCTTGTATACAAGGCCATTAAATAACTCTCAACTTCCTATCTGGTTTGCACGACCTTCCCTGGATCAGGAGTCCTATAATTGCAGCGAAGCACTGTCATAAAGAGTGAAAAATGTCTCAGTCAAGAACAGAAAACAGTACTCATAAACATGAGCCAACCAGTAAGGAATTTTTAAATTACTTAGACGTTAAAATTAGTAAGGAATTAAAGGAGGAAATAGGAAGAATGTCACTCCAGTCTCCCCACTTAACGCTCCATCATGAGCTCTCTGAAAACCATTAAAACAAGAGGTGATACCCAGAAATTAAAAAAAAAAAAAAAAAAAGGTTAAGAACTTTCTACACAATGATTTCAATTTTCCAAAATCAAACCCTACAGCTTGTGGCTGGAGGTATTTGCTCAGTGACAGACACTTACCCAGTATGCTTAAGGCCCTGGGTTTAATTTCCAGCATAGAATATAATAAACAAACTTTCTAGTTTGCTTTCTATTGGCCAAAGGCAATTTGAAAAAGAAAATCATCCACCTGACCATTGTGAAGGGGAAGCCAGTGCAGGAGTTTGGTGCAGAAATCCGGAGGCAGAGCCTGTAGCAGAACCTGTGGAGGAAGGCTGCTTACTGGCTTGATCATTCCAGTTTCCTCCTCTACTTTCACAGCTCAGAATTACCTGCCCGGGGATGGGACTGCCCAAGGGGGCTGATCCCTTCTACATCAATTAAGCAAATTCCCCTCAGACCAGTATGGTGGCCTTAATCCAGGAGGCATAGGCAGGTGGAACTCTGAGTTGGTGTCCAGTTTAGTCTACAAAGTTCCAGAACAACCAGGGCTATACAGAAAACCCTGTCTCAAAAAGAAAAAGGTTAAAAGAAAGTAAAAGAAAGCAGCTCTCAGATCTGCCCACAGGCTAATCTGATGAAGGCAATCCCTCCAATGAGGTTCCTTCTTCACGTGTGCGTTCAGGTTGTGGCCAGTTGATAAAATAAACACAGCAAACAAACAGCTCAGATTAATCTGATAATCTGTTCTCAAATTATGCAACGTGTCTTCTCTGAGTGAATATTTGCTGCAACACTACAAAATAAAGTAGCAACAACTCCTAGAGCAAAGAACATGGGCTCTGCTACTGAGTGCCAAGTCCTGCTGGTTACAAATCAACATATACCCTTGCATAAGTAGCCAACCTCTCAAGCTTTAACAGATTAAACAAAGCAATATATGTGAATAATGGTGTGTAAGCCAAAGCATGGTAAGTTCCATTTCCACAGCTCACTGAAAAGACTATTTTCTGCAAACAAATAAAAGCTTTTAAATACCCCCACCCCCTAGTGCTGAGGATGAACTCAGGGATTTATAGTTATTTGCCACTGAACTACACTCCCAGGATTTAGTTAAGGTGTCGAGAAAACAACCAGAGATGTATAAAAGTAGAAAGAACCACAAGACACCTCCCTCAGTCTTAAACAGCTGAGACTGAATGCAGATCTTGTCCACTTGGCCTCAACCCCACCCCTAACTCAGATGTGTCTTGGCTTGCTATGTAGCCCAGGCTGGCCTCAACCCCACCCCTAACTCAGATGTGTCTTGGCTTGCTATGTAGCCCAGGCTGGCCTCAACCCCACCCCTAACTCAGATGGCTTGGCTTGCTATGTAGCCCAGGCTGGCCTCAACCCCACCCCTAACTCAGATGGCTTGGCTTGCTATGAAGCCCAGGCTGGCCTCAACCCCACAGTAGTCCTTCTTCCCAGTCTCTCAAGTGCTGTGATTACAGGCTTTTACCACCAAGTTCGTTTACTATCTCCTCTCTTCCCCGACTGTTTAAAGCAAAATCCTTGATGAGTTAGAGGAAGCAGAGATCACAGCATTCACATGCTAAGTTCTAAAGTCAGTGGTCTCTTGGGAAGATTAGAAGTCTATAGCCTCAAAGAGAATAGGTTGGGTTAAAAGTGTGGAGTCACCAGAACTAAAGTCAGGCTTCAGAGCTATCACTTGAATGGCATTAAAAACAAATAAACAAACAACAAAAACCCTCTGGGGAAACAGCATCTTCTCTTGGTGCCCTCTCATTAGGAACACAACCAGACAAAGTGCCATTGAGAGATCCTATAAATTTATAAAGGCCTGTACAATTTTTATATCTCTTTAAAGTATTCCTCTCTCTTAAAAGATAGCCACTTGCTAATAGATTTAATAAAATACCTAAAACATAGATGTATTTTATTTAACATCAAGTTTAAGTACTGACATTGTAACCAACTGCAAGTCTACTTTTCAAAGCATTTGTTAAAAACTTGTAACACCATGTATATTTCATTATTTTTTAAAGTGTAAAAATCTGTTTTATAATTTCTTCCCTATGTATATTTCACAGGAAAAAATTTAGAATAAATTTTAAAAAGAAAATGCGATGCCTATTTGAAAAAGCTGCAACAGATGATGGTGCATCTTAGAAGCATTCAGAGCTTTCAACATACAGAAGAATATTTGTACACTAAAAATATTTTATAAGCTCTTCAGACACTATGCTGTTGAATCAGAGACCGTTTACTCTTACATTTTAGTTTTTACCCTCAAGTATCAAAATTAGTTATGATTTATTTATATTTCACTTCAATCCCTCCAAAAATTTGGACTCAAATTCCTTAAATCATAATTTTACAATCTACTTTAAACGAATTTCTAAAAATTCCAAATAGTTTTCATAAGCAGCTCAATAAAGATTAACCTTTTTAAAACAGGCATTTGTGACCTGGAAATGTAATGCAATTTTGTCTCCGAATACTGGCCACCAAAAAGAGGTACAGTTCTTTAAGGCAAATAGATTCTCAATGTTTCTATGTCAAGGCTTTATCATTGATTAAACAGAGCCCAAATCCCATTTGAACTAGAAGGCTTTTTGAAACATTCTAACAATGTTCGGGGTGTTTCTTTTCTCAAGCAAGAGTCTAGAAACATAGGTGTGTAGTTTTGTATAGTACAGGGACACTCAACTCAATTGAGAGCAACATATCCCTATTTTTCTCTCCAAGAAACAAACATAGATGTATTAAAAACAATTTGGGCTACCCTGTTTGACAGCCACATCACTAAAATGGTTGAAGGACTTCTGGACAGTGTTCTGCTCCTTAAGGCTTCTGAAGAATTGACTAGAATGTGTTTTAAGTAGCTTGCAATTCAGTATTAAAACACTACTAAAGGAAAACACTGACTCAAAATGGAATGCGCTACACACATCACACACACACACACACACACACACACACACACACACACAGAGAGAGAGAGAGAGAGAGAGAGAGAGAGAGAGAGAGAGAGAGAGAGAGAGAGAGATTCTTTACAGATACTAGTACATATCAGCATAATAATTAAAAGGCACATTTGCTTTCTGGAGAATCATATATTAAAAACAGCAGGAAACTTCTGGCTTTCAGAAAGTATAATTTAGACACCTGCAAACACTTACCTAAACACCTTATTTCTTTAAGATAACAGGTAACTTCCTTATTATATTCTTCATTGTTATACAATATTATTTAAGTTATTGATCTTCATTATTGTTGATCTTGAGACTTTCCATTTTCATATGAGATTCTGAATTTTATGGAGAAAGGAAGGCAGACTATGAAAAACAGGGCCACATGCACCTTTTCTAGTTTTAAGTTTTTCTTTTCTTTTGGGGGAGATGATAGGAGAATGGGGTGGTTGTTTGGTTTTGCTTTTTGAGATAGGGTCTCCTGCAGCCCAGACAGGTTTTTAATTTACTATGTAGGTGAGGTTGGCCCTGAACACCTGAACCTCCTGTTCTTAGAGCTAGGATTACAGGCTTATGTCACCAAACCCCATTAATCGGGGAACTTTATAAAAATATCTTATTGCTATTCTTAAATTAATTCTACATCAAAAGCCAAGTAATTTCTGGTCGTGAATAGTAATCATGCAAATTCTCTTTGCCAATAACTTATATATTGGCTACAGTTGTATATCAGATACATTTCATTTCTTCACCTTCAAACACAACCTTGCCATCAGACATCATTAACATCATAATTAATTCTTCCAGTTAGTAATGAATTTATCTTTTATTTTTTAAATTAAAAAAATCACAATAGCCATGGAGAATACTATTTTCCACAAATTACGTGTGTGTGTGTGTGTGTGTGTGTGTGTGTGTGTGTGTGTGTGTGTTTTAATTTTCTTTTAAGGCAACAGCTTGGTGTTTTGGTTTGGTTTGGTTTAGTTTTGGTCTCTGGACTACAGCAGGTGTGAATCTGCTGACACCCCTTAAGATTTTTCACCTATTTTATTCTCTCAGATTCCTCCCCACTCCCCCCGCGCTATCATTTAGGGCCTTTTTCAAAAGGAAAGAAGAAAGGAAGGAAAGGAAGAAAGAAAGAATTGCATATACATTCACAATCTAGAAAAAACCTGCCTTCTCCAACCCTCTGTAGCCAGTATCAAAGCCAGACAAGCGCCCCAACAAGCCTTCTTATTTCGGCGACTCTTCTCAGAGCTTCAAGGGGCCTAGAACTCGGCTGAGGTGGCCCAGCTGCCACCCCCAGGCTCGTCACCCGCGTCTGCCAAGGGCAGGCCTTTCGACCCTCTGGGGCGAGCGGACCGACAAGGGCTGCGCTCGGGATGCCTGGAGATTTCGTTGAGCTCCCAGGACGCGACGGCGCTGCTCCGTGCTCCAGAGTTCGGGCTCCAGAGCCCGCCTAGTTCTAGCTGGCTTCTGCGGACTCCAGCCCCAGACGGGCTTTCGGCTTTGAGAGCGGGGTGACCCAAGGACGCTTCCCAACCCCACAAAACCCCACACGGGTGGCCTCGGCCCGCTGCCCCGAGGGCCCGCGCGCGTTCCCGCGCCCGGCGCGCGCCCTGGGCCCTGCGCCCCCGGCCACCTCGGTAGTCCTCCCCGGGGGCTCCCGCCCCAGGCCCAGGGGGAAGCACGTGCCCGCTCCTCCTCGAAGCCTCGTGCTGCAGGCGTGCTCAGCGCGGGGAGCGGAGGCCTTCGGCGCCCCCGACGCTCGCACTCACAGCGGCGGGCCCTACGAGAAAAGTTCCCGAACCGCCCGGGCCAGCGGGGCAGACGGACTACCGCGCCGAACCCGGGGCCCGCGGGGTTCGAGCACCTTGCCCCGGAGGCCGCGCGGTCTTCCAAGCCACGGCTAGGCCCAGCCTCCCGGTTCAGTGCCTCCGGGGCTCCGGACCAGGTGGAAGCGGCGGCTGTCCGGCTGGGCCGCTGGGACGGGACCTGTGGGGCGGCCCGCGCGGCCTCCCGAGGCCTCCGCTCCGGCCTTCAGCCTCGCTTCCCGTGAACTCGCGGGGCCCGCGGGCCAGGGGCCAAGGCGCACAGGGCAGGGAGCAGGCCGGGAGCGGCCTTGGCGGGGGTCGGCCGACCCTGGAGGGGTCCCGTGCGCCCGGGCGGCTCTCCCTGCGTCCGGGGAACTTAGTTGGAAAGCCTGGGCTGGAGCCGGGCCTCAGAACCCCAGGCAAGACCCAGAACCCGAGGGGGCAGCTTCCCCAAGGCCAGCGCTCCAAGGCCCAGCCGCCTGGAGGGCGCGACCCCGACCCCGCGCCAGTCTCCTGGACTAGAAGCAGAGACTGCCACTGAGTCCGCGGGCAAGTTTTCGTTGTCTCCTTATTTCCTCCGACCCGTGGGCGCGGTGCGGCTTCTGGGCCGCACACTCATACACACCTTGCACAGGAGCTGTCAGGTAGAACGGTCTGGACAGTAGTGAGCTCCGAATTTTCTCGGGCACCGACGTTATTAATACACTTTCCCTCCAGTTTAATCTCCCAAGTCCCGTCCCAGAGGCCGAGCTGGGAAGGGTAAGCACCCTACCAACCCTGCGGTGTCCCCACCCCCCACCCCCAGACGGAAGGGAGCTGTCCTCTCCATTCAAGGCTGCAGGCCCGGCATCTTCCTCCTCCGAGGAAGTGAAACTCGCACTGGTCAGTTCGTGTTTGTATGTTTTAATGAAACTTTACGAAAGATAAACAATTGCAAACTAATGGTTTAGGAAAACTCCTTAGCACGTGGTTGGAATCTAGGATCCTACAGTCCAGTCACCGTGAAGCCACCCTGGGAAGCTTCTCCACTGCGGGACACAGATTTTTTTTTTTTTTTTTTTTTTTTTTTTTTTTTTTTTTGATCGTTTTGTTTTTCTTCTTGGCTCAGCTCAGAGAGCATTACAGCGGCATGCTTTCCCGCCTCCCGATCGTCTTCCCCTCCCCCTCTTCCCCCTCTTCTTTCTGGTGTTGGCAATTAGGGTGTAGAAATCAGTGCCAGGCTCCTGCCTCCGAAGAGAAAGGAGCTGTTTCTGGAATTGAGTCCTGACACCTGTCTCTGTCCTAGATGGCAAGAAGGCGCGGGGTCAAAACATTGAAGAGGAAGAGCCGGGCCTACGGGGGGGGGGGGGGTGAGAGGGAGCACTCCCTAAAAGAACGTTTTGGGGGACTCCCCTTGCCATGACTTCCCGCCTTATTCTTCAGCCTCCAGCTTCGCGCAGGTCATTAACACGCGGGTTATTAACACAGATTTCCTCCCTTTTAATCCCCTGAGACCGAGACCCGAAGCTGGAATTAGAAGAGCAACGCTGACAAGCCATTCATTAATTTGCTTTTATTTTCGGGAAATAATGTAGATAAAGAGGAAGAGGAGACAGACTGCCTTACATCTCAACAAGTAATTTGTGATCTTCACATCGGACAAATCAAATTTACAAATTACTTTCCCACCTACTGGACCAAGCGGCCAAAACCAAAACTGATAGATAGACAGGTATTCTCTGCAGATTTCGGAGAATGAAGGGTCACTAAAAACTCACGGAACAGACGGGGAGGGGGGTGTTTTAAGGAGACACAGAGGAAATTGGACCTGGAACGCAGGCTCGGTTTGCTTTCCACAATGTTGTAATTTCACCTTTTTTGTTTGTTTCTAAGCTGAAGCTTTGATATTGTGCTTAGACTGGCGAAGGGTCAGTCCTGCGCCTACCCCGCCTAGTCCCGAACCCTGACTTAGCTGTTTCCTTCACTTCTGATCCTCCAGCGCCCAGCTTCCTGGAACCAAGCGGGTTTCTTTAATAAATACACAAAGGGAGGTGTGAAGAGGGCAGGACAGCTTTGTAACAACTGAAAAATAAGAACCGCTATCGTTTGAGAAAAAGAGGAACGGGAACAAAGGGGAAATATTTTTTGCTTCTGTTATATATATATGTGTGTGTGTGTGTATATATATATATGTGATGTATATATTTTAAAGTTCTGTTTCTTGGACGCTAAAACAAGAGAGATGCTCAGTTCGACCAACAGCAACTAAAAACTTTAAGTGGTCCCTGGAACGGACCTGACTATGTACAGCATTCCCGCTGAGGCGGAAGCTTGACTCAGTCCAGCGCAGGGCAGGGAAGGAGGCTGGTGCACTCCTCCCGCAAGCCGGGCCCAGCGCTCACCACTGGGGAAGATGGAAACGCTGGAAGCTCGGACCTGCAGGTGGGGAGCTGGATCAAGGGCAGCTGAAGAGGCGACAGTCTGCTAGGAGAAACAGTTGGGTTTGATTTGGAGGAGTGTGGATGGTCACACTCCAAACGGTAGATATTCGCCAGTTAGTGACTTCTGTGTCCAGAAAGAATAAATAAAACTGTTGAGCTCAAAACAGAGAGGGTCAGAGCGAAGAGCCTCAGAAGGCTCCAGGTGCGTAAAAGCTGTCCAGAAAGACTTGGGGTGGGTGATACGCGAGTGGAGAGGGAGAGCACACTGCTGTCCCGTGAAGAAACTGAGGGCCAAGTAGGAGCACCGGGCCCCACCTCCAAGGGGGAGAAGGGTCTGCACCCTCCACCCCCAAGCAAGTGGTACACAGGTGAGAGCGGCAGTGCAGGCAATGAGCATCTTTTGGGGGAGTGAAAATTAAGTTTTGGAAAAGCCAAGGCAAAGGCTGGCGGTGCAGCAGCAGCAGCAGCAGCAGCAGCAACAACAGGATAGGGACCACGGAGGGCGCAGGTAGTTGCGTTTCTTCTCCACTTCCTTTCCCTCCAGGGCTCACAAGACCTGGAACCGCCAAGAGGCTTGGTCCTTATAGTCCAGACAGTCGGGAGAGTTGAAGTTGAGTTTCCAGGCAGAGGAAGCAGCAGCAGCGGCGGGCTCCTTGTAATCCAAGCAGTCGGCAGAGTTGAAGGCGAGCCCAGAGCCTCCATAACCTTGGTGGTGGTGGTGGTGATGGTGGTGGTGGTGGTGGCCAGAAGATTGGCTCAGTGGGTGGTGCGCGTGCGGGTGGTGGTGGTGATGGCCAGCCATGGAGGAGGGTGCCATGGGGCTAAGCTGGTGCGGATGGTGATGAGAGTGCATGGGCGCTAGGTAGGAGCTGCAGTCTACACCGCCAAAGTAAGAAGAGGAGGGCGCGGGGTAGCCCTGGCCGTAACTTCCGCCCTGTCCGTAGGACATAGGGTAGGAAGCCGCGGCTGTGGCCGCACCTGCGGCTACCGAGCGCTGCATGCACGAGGCGTTGCTCGGAGCGCCCAGTGGCTCTGGCACTGATACGGATGCCGGTGCTGAGCCCGGCGAGATGGAGGCCGGGCTCCAGATAGACGAAGCAGTAGGCGTGCTCAGAGAGGACGCAGCTGCCACCGGGTTCCCACCCAGGCCCGCGGCCGCAGCAGCCGCCGGGTTGGCAGAGGCACTGGACGCTGAGCTAGACGAAGAAGCAGAGCTAGACACGGCGGGCGGCGTGAACTGGCCGCTGCTCTCCGAACCCGAGCTCTCGCGCACTGGAGACGACTTCTTCTTGACCGGCCGGCTTTTCGTTCCATTCCCGCTCTGCTGCTGCTGGCGGCACTTGGCGCGGCGGTTCTTGAACCAAACCTGCAGTGAGCAGGGTGAAGGAGAGGGGATCAGGGGGCTGGCTGGTGAAGCTCACTACTCCTCCGCCCCTCGGACTCACACCCCGCCCAGGATCTCGGGAACCTCTCAATCCCAGCTTCTACCCCTCCCAGTCCCCGGCCCTGCCAGACCCTGTCCCCTCCCCCGCACGTGCTAGGTCCCAAGCTCTGCCTCCCTCCCCCATCCTTCTGCGCAAAGCCCCCATCAGCCTCCTCCGCTGGAGGGATGCGCACCTCCCCAAGCCCAGCGCAACTCTGCCCGAGGCGGAACGTTTGTGTCTGTCCAGCCAGAAGTTCAGCCATCTCTAAGCTGTTGCGGTTGGCTGCTTCCCCGCAGCCCCGTTTTAGTTTGGAGGCCCTGTTTTCCTTGAACAGAGCTCGGGAAACAGCAGAGAGGGTACAGAACATCCGACTGTAGGGCAGCCACCAATCCTGGGGCCCGTGGGGTTTCACCAAGTCGGCTCCTGGAGACTGGGGTTGGGCAGGGCAAATATTTGGATGGGAACGGAAGCAAGGCTAGAGGCTAAACGGAAGCAGCACTCCAGTACTGGGGCTTTTCGAGAAGGAAGCTTGGGTGAGATTTCCTTGGGCCGTTTGGCTGCAGGTGGGGTACCAAATGGAATGGCAAGTCATAAACTCGCACTCCTTTGGAGAGCCCGAGGACAGGGCACTGCATTCCCAGGCCCTTCTGGAGCCTTCGGGAAAGGTGAGACAAAAGACCGTCGAGAAAGAATTAAACTAAGTCAGAACTCAATTTTTCTGAACGTTTCGTCTTATAAATAGTAAAGCCAGCATCTGGATTTTGCACTCGGCGTCCCCTCGGCTGCAGAAAACTCATAACCAGACGGACTCCACCTGCGGAGCGCATTCCCAGGCAGGGAGCACTAGGCTGAGGCCAAGTTCCATCTTGCACTTTTAGAATCCCCGGGACGAAGGGCAAGGGTGCGAAAGACAAAGGCAGAAGCAGAGCTAAGGCCTCAGTTCTGTAGTAGCCAAAGTTCTGTAGTAGCCAAAGAAGCAGGACCATGATCGAACCTTCTGAGAAAGTTACATCCGGGGAACATGGCTGGCCTCCCCCAAACAAACAAAAACAAAATATTGAAAGCGTGCAGGTGACAAGGATTAGATCCTAGGCTCTAAGCCACTCCTTTTAGTGTGACCCCATTTTTTTTTAAACCAGATTGGCGCCTAGCGCTAGGGGGAGTTGGAGAGGGGGCTGTCCAGCCAGTGAGTGGGCCCCAACATCAAACCGCCTAGGTTAGAATTTTCCCGACCGGTCCCAACGTCCCTACCCTAACCCTAGAGCCCCAGGAGCGCGCACCTGGACTCTGGACTCTGGCAGGTTGATCTTGAGCGCCACCTCTTCGCGCATGAAGATGTCTGGGTAGCGAGTCTTAGCGAACAGCGCCTCGAGCACGTCCAGCTGTGAGCGCGTGAAGGTGGTGCGCTCCCGTCGCTGCTTCCGCGGGGTGGCTGCGGGGACATGCGAGGGCGCCCGGAGTCAGCGGCGGACCACAAGGACTGACTCTGGAGGCCACAAGTAGGTCCTCTGGTACGTTCAGAACCTCTGGCATAGAAAGAAAAGGCCGAGCTCCGAGCAAACGAAAACTTTGCTGGCCACAGGTGGGACAAAGTGTACGTATTCTACTAAAGGTCTCAGTCCCGAACCTTAGGGCCTTCACCCTCCGTACCTCTCAAGCGGTTAAAAACAAAGCCACCCTTTCCTTCTTTTCTCTTCAGACCCACACACTTCCTGGCTGAGAGGCAGGAAGTGGAACAGAGGTGGGCAGAAACAGGACCAGGATTCACTTTCCAAGAGAACAAACTCAAGTAAATAAGTAGGGTCTAGAAAAGAAACCCAGGGTTCAGCTGGCCCCCTCATCGCGGCGGGAGAGTTGGGTCAAGTCACCGGTCTTGAGGGCTCTCTAATTAGGGAGAAAGCTAGCTTTCTCAGAAAAGCTAGGCATAAGAAAAATTCGGCTATGTTAGGGCCTAGCGAATGTCCAGATTTCCTCATGAAATGTTGGAACGGAAAGGAATTTTACTTAAAAAAAAAAAAAAGCAACCGAGGGAAATAAATCGTGGGGTGGGGTGAGGGTGGGGATAAAGATGCCCTCCCTAGCAGGTGGGCCACAACAGGAGCCTGGCTGCAGGCACCCCAAGCTCAAAAGTTGTAGGCTGCAGTTTCTAAGCTGCCTGACTCCAGATCTGCCTGTAACAGATCTAGGCAACAGGCTGCGAGCTAGTCACTCTCCTGTGTCTGTTTGGGGACACTTTAGAGGATGGAATTCCCCAATATTTACAGAGGCTTGGGGGCACGGGCAGAGGGCCGCTGCTCACCAGGGTAGCCCACGGAGGGGTGTAGGAGATCCATGGCCGGCCCAGCTAGGCCCAGCCCGTTCATTCCGTATGGGGGTTGTTTGAGGTAAGACATCATGCTAACAGCCGGGTGGAGGCACCCCGACGGATCCAGGGGGCCTGGGGCCAGGAGCAGTTCAGGGCTCCCACTGCGACGTCCTTCAAGCTGTTGCTTCTGGGGGCCTGGCCTAGGGGAGACAGGAGACACATGGAAACCTTCACTCGGAGTCAGTTTGGCTTTCAGCTCCTGTAATCCTTGAATGGGGAGGGGAGCGTGCTTGGAACTGCACAGCAGGCAACCCGAGAAATGTCTCCTTCTTTAGCTCAGCAACCACACAGCTTCTCAGGAAAGTAAACTTTTCCCACATCGTTCCTTCTTCTTTTAGGGCTCGACAAGGGCCAAAGACACTCCTAGAGTGTCAACAGGAAGGAAAAGTTAAAGCGTGATCAGACTAAGGAGGTGAGAGCCGAGACCGCGGAGGGTGCAAAATCCCAAGTGTAGTAAAAAAAAAAATTTTTTTTTTTTTTTAGTGCGGCGGAAGCAATTTGCTGAAGCAAATGTTCATTTGGCGCCGGGAGGGCAGGCCGCACAGAGATGCGTGGTAATTTCGTTTAGTTTGAAATGTTTTTGAATGAGGGACAAAATGGCAAGCAATACAGAGGCCTAAGGTAGGTACACCTCTTAGAGGCTCACTGGCTAAGTAATTTCTTCAAAGATCTTCAGGGCTGCCTCCTACCCTACAGCCTACAGTCACCTTTCTAGCTGACCTCTCTGGGCCCCTGACGCCAAGAGATGGCTGAACAGGAATCCCACCGCACCTTCAGGGCAGATGTGGCCCAGGCCACGCCAAGGCGGCAAGAAGACGCCAAAGGCGCCACTGTAGAGGTAGCAGTTTCAGGACGCCGACCAAGCTCAGGGGTGCCTCCGAAACAGTCACCCCTCTTTCTTTGCCCGCGCAGGCCGGGCCACACCGCGTCCCACCAGGGTTTGATAAAGGATGGCCAACCCAACGCTCCAAACAAGCTGGGGATTTCGGAAGGCCGAGCGTGCCAGGTCGCTTCGGGCCCTCCTCTCTGAACCCGATGGAGAGCTAGGAACTAGGCCTCAGGTTGTAAAGCTCACGCACAGCCGACACGGGAGCGCGAGGCTCGGCGCAGACACTGGGAGCCCTCGCAGCTCTCTTCCAGCAAAAAAATAAGGGGGTTCTGGGGGCACGACCCGGACCGGCGTGGGGCTTGTAGCTACACCCCGCTCTGCCAAGACCCAAGAGTGGGAGATTCCGAGGAGAAAGGAAGGTAGGACTAAAGAAGCTTCCCCATCACAACTCCTTTCCCCCCCGCTTCAGTCCTGGGGGACCCGCAACCTGGACTTGGGGGGGGGGGCAGTGAGCACAGAAGGTGGAGGGGAAGGACCCAAGGCGATTGGGCGGAAGGGACACAGGCCAGCAGCCACCGCGGCTCTGCCCGACTGCAGCGTGAGTTTTTCGAGTACTCTGGTCTAACTTAGCACCCCAGCTCCGCAGCTTCGGAGGAGGCGGGGAAGGGGGCGGCGGGCTCCCGAGCCGCCTGGGGTCCCCGGGGCAGCTAAGGGGCGACTAGTCTCTCACCCCAGCCCCGCCCACCTACCGGGACCGAGGTAGCGGGGGTCGATTCGAGGAGGGGGGAGGGAGAGGGGCCACCATCGTCCCGGGTGGCTCCCGGCCCGGCGACTTCCTCCTTACCTGCCCTCCACTGCCGCGACTCTTCACCATCTACCTCGCGCCCTCACCGAGACCCGCCGGCAGCCAATCTGCAAAACCGAGGCGCGCAGGTATTACCCCGGCGGCGGGGCTAGGACCCCAGGCTTTTCTCTTTCCCCAACTTCCCTCTTCCCGTCTCCTGCATTTTTCTAGGAGTCTGTGCGTGTCCCTCCAGTTTCACTTTATTGCACAAACACTTTGTTTGCAAAGTCCCACATGCTTTTCCTCCCAAGACCTGGCCTCGCCCGGGACCCTGGGGGTGGGGTGGGTGGGGGGTGTTCGAGGGACAGAGTTAGGAGGTGGCTTGAGGTGGCAGCTGCACTCTCGGTGCAACCTGGAGGCGGTAGGGACTGGAGAAATCCTGCACAGTCACTTGGCCAACTAAATAAATCAAGCAATTTACCTTGTCGGAGTGGCTTGTCTTGCTCGGTTGTTTAGGTGATTGGAAATGTAGCCTGATGAAGATTGATCACCTTTCTACTGCCCTCCCCGGGTATGTGAACGCAAGGCGAGTGCGTAACGGGGCTCGGCCGCCAATAGGGGGCCTAGAGCGGACTGAGTGACAGGAAGCCGGGCAATGGCAGCGCAAGCCGGGGTTACCTCTGCGCGCCCCCGCCCTCCCTCGCCCCCACCCCTTCCCTCCCCGCGCGCCGGCCCCGCCCCGGTCGCGCGCTAACTCTGGGGCTCGGGTGGCAAATTCCGCTCAGAACGAGTCGAGGAGGGTGAAGGCAGCGCTGGAGTCGCAGGCGCAGAGGGGGCCCCGGGTCCCAAGGCTCGCCCGGGGGCCCCCGCCCGCCCCTCGCCCCGGCCGCGCTCCGGAGGAGTGGCGTCGAGCTGCTGGATAACCGGTTCCTGCTCGCGCGCGCGCGCCGCCGGGCTCTGCCGCTGTTCTCTGGGCGCCAGGCTTCCCGGGCGGCGGACTCGGGGCGTGCTGGCCCCTGGCACTCCTCGCTGCGCTCTGGGCCCCAGCGCCTCCACCTCCGCTCCCCACGACCTGCGGCCACGGCGGGCGGCTCGTGCCGGCGCGGGCTGCTGAGCGGAGCAGGGGGTGGGGTGCAGCTCTTGGCGCGCCAGGCGCCCCGCGGCGCCCCGGGACTCTAGGGCCCAGAAAGAGCACTGGCGGGGGAGGCGCCGCCACTTCCCAGCTGCTCTGCGTCTCCAGGGGCTCCCAGGCAGTCCCCACCAAAGGTGTTCGCAAGTCCTAAAAGCTTCTTCGGAACCCTTGGAACTCAGAACTTACACACACACACACACACACACACACACACACACACGAACGCACGCACGCACGCACGCACTCTTATGGGTTTGATAGAAAACTTTCTTTGTCACATTCTGTCAGTCTTTCCACGCCCACACCTACAAGGCACAGTCTGGTGGGAAGTGTGACCACACACTCCGACCCCCCTCACTTCATTTTCTACACATTCCTGGAGGAACCTCCTCGACCATTTCCCCGGATTGTTCGTACTGGCCGACCACAGGTTCCAGCCGAATAAACTTACTGAGGTCGTCTACCTGTGTGTAATTTCCAAAACAAGAGAAAAGAATATTTTCGGCCCAACCCCTAACAGGGCATTTTTTTTTTAAACCGTGGCATCTCCTACTGAATACTAGGGACATTTCCACCCTTTCCTAGTCATTTCTCCTCATCTTCAGCTATTCTCACCCCAACAGGCGGGTGAAAAGTTTGTATGTGCGTGGGTGAGTTCGGCAGCCGCCGAGAGCAAGGTGGAGCGGGGCAGCGCGACGCCCAGGCCGCGCGGTCTGCTGCAGCCACTGACCGGGCGCGGGGTGACCAGAAGGAAGGGGGGAGCTGGCTGAGAGAAAAGGGGCCGCGACTGCCGCTCATCAAAGTGCTTCTCCCCTCCCCCACGCGACACTTTTCTTTGGAGTCCGAATAAAATACGGTAACAGAATATGACGGAGGGCACACTGTTTCCTTAACTGCTTCTCAAAGGACCGAGAGATCTTCTTAGGACCTTTAATAAGGCTTTGGTCGGTTCTTTTGTTGGTCTCTCAAAATCAACTCCTTCTAATTGAAGTTGGAGCTGAAAGCGAGCTAATGTTCAAAGAAAGTGGCCGCCAGACTAACGAAATTACATTTTTTTTTTTGAACGATGAGGGGACATCTAATCAAAGGGGCAGGGAAGGAGGGGTGTGAGAGGGGGACTACGGAGGAGAAAAGGAGGTTTTACAAGATCCTTCTCTGGTTCACAAAAGTCAGCGACACGGGCGCTTCTCTCCAGAACAAAGACACCGCGGCCCATTCACAAAAGCGAGAGAAAGAGAAAGCAGAATAAAAGAACGCGGAGAAAGGGGGGAACTGAGAGGGAGAGAGATAAACCTGCAGGCAGAAAAGAAGCAGCGCAGAGCACAGCGCGGCCGGAGCGAGCACACACTTTAGGCTCTCAGGTCCCTACCAGGAGTAGACCCCAAGGCAGACGGTCGGTCAGGCTCAGCCACGGGGGGCCATCCTGAGTTTAAAGAAAGAAACGAAATACACGCCTGTCCCCGTTCCTGAGAAAGGCGCAGGCTAGGGTGCCCTAGTTTGGCGGGCAGGAGAACGCTGAGGTCCTGGGGAGTGCACTGAAGGGCATCCCCGTCGTTGGCCCTCTGGGACCGGGGGGGGGGGGTGCACCTCTGGCTGGAAAACTCAGCTACTCTGGCCTCTTCGGGGCGGGTTCGTTGGCAGTCTTCGAACCTTGCCTGGGTCAGGCTTGACGAAGTGGGGCGGCTGCACGCATAGGAATGTGTCCGCAAAGTCCCCAAGGCCCACCGCGTGGGCGCCGGTCGCTGTGGGTTCCTGATGCTGTCCCTCTTCATTCTCAGGGAAGTGGGAGGTATCGAGTGGCAAGAACCCGACCCCCCCCCCCCGCGCTCCATGAGAGTATTTATCTAATCCCAAATTGGAGGCGAATTTCCTTAATGCTCATCCTGTAAAACCTTGGGATTAAGGAGAAAGAAGAGGCAGAGGGGTGGGGGAGGGGGAGAGAGAGAGAGAGAGAGAGAGAGAGAGAGAGAGAGAGAGAGAGAGAGAGAGAGAGAGAGAGAGAGAGAGAGAGAGAGAGAGAGAGAGAGAGAGAGAGAGAGAGGAAAGTTTTTTGAATTCAGTGCAGAAGACCAAGGGAGCCTTTGCTAGGCAAATGTCCAGGTCGGGGACACTGGTCCAGAAGCTTCGGCGGTTCTCTCAAAGGGTACTTGTGCAGCCAGGGTACAGTAGGGACAGAGTTGGAGAAAGGGGTGGTGGTGGCTCAGTTTAAGTCCATTGGCCAGAAGCGGGCTCCAAACCTGGGTGCATCATCTAAGTGATCTCATGCCCACTGTAGGAACTCCAGGAACACTTCTGACTGGGAGGGGGCTTGGATCCTTGGCCAGGAGAAAGTTCTGCATCCGCCCTCAATAAACTCCCTGCTTCCATCCTCCTCCCTCTGTCTCTTCACTCTGAGCGGGTTTTGCTGGTCTCTGTCCACTAGCCTGCTGGATTCTCGCTTGCTCTAAGGAGCCCGACTCCAGGCACTGTGCTGAGCTGCGGCAACGCGACTCCCAGGCTGCGGCCCAACTCCGCGGTCCCAGTCCGTGCTCCACCGCCGCTGAGGGGCGTTCGGGCGCTGCGGAGGGAAACCCCACGAGGCTGGGAGCCAAGCAGGAGGGGCCCCCAATCACTAGCAATCCACAGCATTGCTAAGGTCTGGGGCGGCTTGGGAGAAAGGGAAAGCGCCTTTCCGAGAGGCCCTGGAAAAGAGGTTTCTTTAACCCACCCTAAACCGAGCCCCAGAAAGGTCTGGGCGGTGAATTTCCTAGTACGGGTTTACCTGGGTTGGATTGGATTCTTAATTTTCCCCAGAGAGCAGCAACTTGCTGTTCTGCTCTCTTAAAGAGGACAAAGACCCGATTTCATTTAGTTCCAATAACTTTTCATTAGAAAGAAAAAGAAAATTTTTTGCCATCAGGGAATTGTGGCAAGTTTTTACCATTTTGAAAGATGAATAATTGGGAATGGCAGCATACTTTTCCAGTGAAGTGCCTGCGGTGTTTGTGCGAGCATGTGTGTGTGTGTGTGTGTGTGTGTGTGTGTGTGTGAGAGAGAGAGAGAGAGAGAGAGAGAGAGAGAGAGAGAGAGAGAGAGAGAGAATGAATATAAACAGAGAGAGCAGGAGCAAGGCTAAAGACGCCAGTGTTTTCCGTAAGTTTCCAGACTTGTTGAAGGAGCTTTCTTTGTTCCGACGCCCAATATAGCAGAGCCCATTTTTACCCGTGTCTTAGAAATTGCTACAATTCTCTTTCCTCCATATCAAACACATATATCCGCACAACCCCTCCCCCAACTGTAGTCTGCTCCCTTTTATTTCAGTGCCTACAGACTTGCTGGTTATGGTGGGATGAAGTTCTCCTACACAGGACTCTCGGAAAATCCATCAGGATGCATTTCCCCCCAGTGGTATGGAACTATACATTTCCGGGACTATCAGAGAGGTGACTTTCCAAAGGACAGTTTACACTCACTAAGAATGTGACTAATGACTTTGCAATTTGCATTCTGTGTGAGCAGAGCTCCTCTAGACCTGTGTCAGCTCCAAGCAGTCTAGTGTCCTGGGCTGGATTCCACATGGAAAGTCTTCCGGACACACAAACTTCCACTCAAGTTCCCAATTGGAAGGACATAAATAGCAGCAGGGTTTAAGGTAAGAAAGTTTCTGCTTTTATTGAAAATTTATATATGACTCAGTATTGTAATAAATAAACATAACCATTTTCACGAAACACACAGCGCTATGCTAGAGAAGATGTAATGGGATATTTACTTGTCCTGCCAAGACAGACTTTATCAATACATAATAAATATTAACAGCATTCTTGAGCCAATGTTGAGCCCCAACAAAAAGTAGGAACCAAGCGAGATGTAATAAATAATTATTCAGAGCAAAAGATGGCGCGTCATCAGATGATGAACTGTCTTTGTAAACTGCCGCACATCAATTGGAGCCATTCTCCCAGTTCACCTTTCAAACCTAGAGGTCTGTCTCCGGGTCTGACGGCTACCTTAAAGGGGCATCCTCTGAGGAGAGCAGAGAGGAACTTTATTATTTTTTGGGGGAAATGTAAACAACTGCAGAAAATCCCACTGGCAAATGGAACACAGCTTTGTCAATACACAGACTATGATCTAACTATGAGATTTAAGTAACAGTGTTACATACGGCAGGATTGGAAAGAAACATTCATGACATTTTCTTACTCCCCTTGTCCCCCACCCACTGTCATTTCGCTATTACCAACAATACTACAACAAACATGTTTCAAATTTTCATCCCACCCAAAACAGAAGGGAAGATAACAAGGAGCCTTTCTCCCCCCTCCCCCCTTTTTGGACAGTTTCTTTAGCATCTTCATTAACAATCATTCACAAGGTGTCTGCAAATCTACTTTACAGGGTTTCAAAAATGATTTCATGATTAACTCACAAAGAATCTTTAAAGCTATGTGGAGCTCTGTGTATTATCTGGAGAGGAGGAAATGGGGTGGGGGCGGGGAGTCCAGAAGTACAATCCAGTCAAACAAAATGTTAAAAAGTTTTAAATCAACCAGTCTGTTTCTGGCCTGGGGACCTAAGACTGAAGTGCAGGGAGAGTCTGGCCCAAGGCTACTGAAGAGCGCACTTCTCCTCCTTCTTGGCCATCTTGCCTTTGTTTTGCTCCAGAGTTCGCTCCAAATGCTCGTCTTCTTCTTCGGCCCTGTATGTTAGACAAGCAGTAAAGACAGAATTATTATTCCTCAGGGATGGGAGAGCAGCACATCGTACACAGGAACTATCTGGATCCCTAGAGGCAAGGGGGGCACAAAGGCACCGGCGAAATCAACTTTCTATAAACTTCTTGTCCCCGGGCCGGTGGCTTCCCCTAGACCACATCCCACCGCCCCACTCACTGCTTCTCCTGGGCATCCAGGTCCCTGACAAGGGCGTCTCGCTTGTCCACCAGGGCCACTAGTTCATCCAGCAGGAGCTGTTCCCGTCGCTTCTGGGCCTCGGTCTTCTGCCAGTCTGCACAGGGCGGGAGACCAGTTACCACCCGTCGGGGCTCAGAGCACTCGCAACCTGCCCTCCCCTTCCCGCCTAATCCAGTTTCCTAAAATCTCAGCAAACCGCTTTAACGGCACTACTAGGCACTGTTTGCTGGGGAGTTTGGCTGAGGAGGTAAGGGTTTCATGCCCCAAACCCTACTTTGTAAATACTCTTGAAGATTGGTGCTGCAGGTTAGGAGCCTGCTAGAAACCAGGTGTGAGTCAGTGGCCAGGCGGAAGGCAGGCACCTGAATTCAGGCCGAGTGGGGGAGGGGAGCTGGAGTTCTGAAGAGGTTGGCCCAGGGCTTGGGGCTGGGGGAGTGGGTAAACGAGGAGGCGGGGAAGCAAAGGAGGCTGGTAAAATCCCTCTGAAAGGGCTGGGGAATCTGCCTGAGAACCTACTCTCCTCCCCGCCCCCACTCTCACCCCAAACAGCCCATTCTTCGCTAATTTCCTCCCCGCTCTATTTTAGCAGTTGGATGTATCTCACACTGGGCGCCATATGCTTCACAATAACTTTAAAAGTAGTGAATCGGCTAATTAGCATTTTTCTTTGAAGTAAAAAAATAAATGTGCTCTGCAGTATTACACTGCAGCTCTCGATGGCATCACAGCCAGTTTTCTCTTGGAGACATTTGCTGGGTGGTTTCGAAGCACTCTTGCAAAGGGGAAAAAAACCCATATATTTCTTTTTCAAACTCCCATGTTAAAAGGTCGGAAAAACGCGCCGGGCAGTGCTTTTTCTATGGGTGGGTGGCCATTTTCATGCCAGTTTTAGTATCCAGTGATATACATAGCCTAACCTTTTCAGCTTTGATAATTTCCTTAAGATGAGCAGCAGTTTCACTTGATAAAAACAGGACCACAATCTAACATTTAAAACACTTTTGAAACCAAAGCCAACTGCTCTCTGGCCAGACTGTAAGGGCTTGTAGCTGTCAATCAAGCCCCAGTCTACCCCGCCTCCCTCATTAGGAAGGTAAACAATGAAAAGAAGAAGTAGATGATGGGGAGATAGCAGAACAAATGAGACCTGGAGGGAAACAGGACACCAGCTTTAGGGGTGTGTGGGGGGAGGCACCCTGGCCACCGACTCTTAGACTCCCCCTCCCCCAGCAAGCACTTTCCAAAAACCAGAGAAGTGCAGTCCTTCGGGGTTCTCTTTTCTCTCTCCATTGCTCTGGGCAATCATGTTAAAACTCACATGGCTGGTGCTTATTCAGATAAACCTAACAATGCTTATGCTGGTTACCATGTGAATCTTCACAAATCACACAAGAATGTGCTGGTTCAAATCCCTCCCCCCTTCCAAAGCAAAATTTATTCAAGACTGCAAACTGCTCAGCAGCTCTATGAAGGCAAACGGTGCCACACGGAATGCTATCTTGTATTTACGAATTAAAAATTAGATGCATCATCCTGCAGTAAAGGTTAGTGAAGCTGGAGAAAGCTAGGCGCTAACTCAGTTTTATCACTGCTCCTTTTATAAGCTCAAACACAAAAACAGATATATTAAACAGACCATGCTAATTATCCACATTTCACACAAAACACCACAAATACAAAGATACTCAGTGACTGATTGTGATTACGCTCTCATTTAAAGGGTAAAATACCCTGTAGCTCGGGGAGGAACGATTTAGGAAAACGATGCCTGAATTGTAAGGATAAGCGAAGTGCAGAGAAGCCAAAACCTATCACAGTTCTACTCTCTGGACACAGGATGCTGGAAATATTTCTAATCTCTTCTTATTCTAAGCAGGTCTTACTCTTCAGAGCAAGTGAGGTAACAGGCTTTGCAGACGGAAGGAGTCTTAAGATAGACAGTTTTAGTTTAGTTTTAGGTTACTGTAGTTCTTAAAATATTAATTTAGAGAGATCCTAAAATTATGACCGACTTTTTGTAAAGATTAAACTAGTGGTTTTAATTAATAAAAGGTATAAGATTTACAATTCTTTGCTTTAAGATATTGTGGTTAAGTTTTACAACCAGGAAGCACATTTTCTCCTCCATACACAAAAATGTAAATTAAAAATTTAAGCTGAGAAAAAAAAAAAAAAAACAAAAAACAACAAGACCATAATTCCTATTGAATCACTCCTTTGAACTTGACTACTTAAAAAGGCTTTATTATTTAAAATGCCAGGATTTCATTAACATTGGAAAATTAAAATTTAACAAAACAAACAAACGAAAGTTCTGTAATCCCTGAAAAATTGAATATTTTTATATCTCATTTTCATATCTCAATAACATTTCCCATAATTGAAAAAACATTTAAAACTGAAAAAGTTTAGATAGTGTTTTAAAAAACATTTTTAGAGCCAAAGTTAGCTGACATCAGAATTTAAAATAATGTAACATAAAATTGGTGGACTTTTGCTGTTAACTTATTATTGTAAATAACTTATGCAATAAATAGATTTTTATCTTAGCAAACCTACACTTTTATTTCTTGTGGTAGGAATGGATTATATTATACAAGCATATATACAATTATATACTAAAATTATATATATATATATGAATGTCAATTGAGAAATTAGTAAACTAGTCTGATCTTTCAAAAATATTACATACTAAATTTATCAAGATTAACAGGTATGTTCAAGCTTAAGTTTTGAAAACCCTTTCAAACAGCATCACCTGGATATGTCACATGTAGGTCTATGAATTGCCTCGTAATAAGCAGAAGAGGACTGCTCAGCCGCAGCTCCGGTCACAGCTAACTGGCCAGCTGAACTGACTTTAGCTTGAACAAACTACACTGTGGGCTCTGATTAATTTAAAGATTCCAGTGTACTTTTGGTATGAAGCCATATCTTCTCACAACAAATAGGATTAAGTTTTGATGCAGCATTTGAGCCAAAGTGTTGAAATAAAGAGATTCTGTTTGTGTCCATCTCAACTGAGCTGTTTGTTAATTCAGAAAAAAAAACCCTGTTTTTCATATATAGGGCTAATTGTTCATGCCCTGATTCAGTTTATTTGCTGAAGTTGATAATTACTGGAAAGGGGGGTGGGCAGGAGAAATGGGTACAAATACTTGAACAGAAAGACCTAAAGTTCTGGTAAAAACCTTCAGCCCTGCCACTATAAATCAGCCTGGCACTTTGATGAAAATTAACACTAGTTTGTAAAGAGCACATTGGGGGATTGCAGTCAAGCCTTATCTTTAGTTCCAGTCAACTAGCAATCCTGAAAGAGTTTGCCTCATCATCAGAACAGGCCATTGATAGGATTCTACTGTGGAGCCTAATCAATCCGTGGAAGACTGTGGCTGTGCTGTGTAACAAAGCTAGAATAGATTTACAAATGGGGTTTTAGGGGATAAGCTCCTCCACAGGATTACATATTGATTTTAAATATAAAAAGCTTATCATATAAACCATAACTACAAAAATAGTGAACCTATGCATAAATCCCTTTAGAAGAGCACCCACTTCAAACTCTAAGCCAAGAATAAATCAAGATGTACAAATCCTAAAGAAGATCCATTTCTTGTGCAGAAAATGAACATGCCCCTCTCTAAAAAGCCCACCCCAATGTGTGCAGAAATGACTTTGTCTTTCCTGAGGGAGCGCTAAATAATCTGGAGCGACAACGACAAAAACTATAGAAAAAGTATCAGCAAGGTGTTTGTTAGCTTCAGGGTGGGCACCTGCAATTGAGTTCAGGAGAGAGGTAACCACAGGAAGATGGAGGTGCTCAGGGAAGAGGGAGAAGGCAGTGTGCCCGGCTCTCAGAAGAATATTATTATTATACCGTAAGTATCTGCTCTCACACCTCACACTGTGAATCCTCCTTTCAGTGTGTCATGTCTATTGTTACCCTCTGCTGGCAAGACCTGGAGCACAAGTGACTTGGGAAGGTTTTGGTTTATATTGATAGCTAAGGAGAGGACACTGGGAGAAGACAGCTCATTTTCAAATAAAGGAAAGCAGGACTATTGCTGCTCTTCCCATTTTTGCTCTGGGGTCTGAAAAGCCTGCTGAACGTGTCCATGCTGAGGGCAGCCCTGCCTATGTCCTGCTCAGCCCACTAAGACAGGCACTTCCCTAAGTGCTCTGTCTGCAATCAACAGGCTGCTCTTCCCTCAAGACTTCCCAGATTCTCTTTATGGAAAACTGACGAATTTGAGGCTCTGCCTCATATAGAACAATGCAAAGTAAAATGCTCTGTGTCAGAGAGAAAAGGAGGGGGAGGGGAGTCAAAAGACTAATAGTTACATTTAAAGGTTTTAAAATATGGCTGTCACTGCTCTCTGTTTGTGTAAGAACCCCAGGATGAAAAAAAGAAGGTAGATTCTAAGCTTACACATACAGATGGCCAATAAAACTGGGATATTTTCCATGTGTAAGGGTGTTGTAGATGCATATTTAGTAATAATACTGGTCTGGGGAAGAAAAACAGTAAATCATCTCTGCCCTAAAGCAAATTATACTTAAAGCTGTTATTTCAGGGACAATTTATCTTTCTATACAGAAGAAGATGGATATAAAAACAAATTAAGCCTACTTTACGTTGGGTGTAATGTATAATGAATATACTGTATAATGAGTTATATATTACATACAGATACATTATACATATATCCTACTTATATAGTAACTGCTGCATATACTTTTCAACTATTTAGCTTTCTGATCTCTTTTTTCAAAACCATACTGTAACTAGGAAAATTATATCTAAAGGAAAATACCATTTGGTGTACTTGTGCATTTTATTGCAGTGGGCAATTTCATAAGAATTCTAAAATAATCTTGAAAAATTTAATAGTTATCAATGATATTCGACACAATTAGTCATTTGAAGGAAATTAGCTAAGTGAAGCTTTTAAAAGCAAATTGAGTTTTGAAATAAAAATATACAAATGTTATCAGTGATATTATCAACTGAGATTATAGATATAAAAGTAATTAAAGTAAAGCTGCTACAACATACAAGGTCACTGAAAAATAGGCCTTATTTTAAAGCAATATATTGTGAAATATTTGAAGAATTGAAGTCTTCACTTGGCTTTCACTTACAAACTTAAATTTCTAGTTTCTGAACTAATTAGAATTGACTTATGGATCAGGTACCTTATCAGGTGAAAACGAAATTACCACGGACAGTCAATGGGTTAAGAGGTCAATATAGAACAGGAAAATCAATTTGCATTGATTAGACAAAAGATCTATTTTACAGAGCCCAAAGGATTAGCTTTTAAGCAAAAATCTTTGAACTATAAGGCATTTTTAACAAGAGATATAAGAAGAACACTATAAAACACTTCAGAACTTAAAAAAATGGAGTAAATGCTAAACTTGAGCTAGCTGATGCTCACACACCCTGAACTATGCATAGGATTTCTATGCTGTCCATTTCAATGACTTACAAAAACCCTGCAAGTATTTCATTTTCTCTTATATCAATCGTTGCCCAAATATTTACTTAACAGGAGCAAAGCCTTAAGAAGCCTAACAGGGGCTGGGTGTGGTGGCTTCCTCCTGGAATCCCAGCACTTGGGAAGCTGAGGGCTGGGAGACTTCCCTGAGATGGCAACCACTCTGGGCTCTAGGCAACCATACTGAGTTCTAGGCCAGGCTGTAGGCCAGACTGGGATATAGAGGGAGACCCTGCCTAAAAAAGAAAAATAGAACAACAGTATCCTAATGATAAATAACTGAAACAACCAATCTTTATTGAAACTCCCCAATGCATATAAAATGTAGGCAAAATCAAGTAGCTCATACATTTTATTTTTTATGAACATTTATTCTTACTGACTCAAAAGTTAAGTTTTGTTAATAGTGAACACAGTGATTAGTTATCTAAATTAACTCTGAGTTTGCTTTTTGAATACTGTTTACTGTCTTCAAGGCATGTACGAAATTCCTGTGGGTACCTAGTAGAACCGACTAGTTAAGCCACAAGTGTGAGAGCGCTCTGTAAGTCCCATTGACAGCCGTCAGCCCGCAGCCCACAGCCCACAGTCGTCACCCGCCTCTCACCTTCGATGGCCAGCATGGCCCGCAACTCCCGGTTCAGCAGCTCGTACCTTCTTTCTAAGTCATGTTCTTTTTCCCTAGGCAAGTGGTAAAAAGTTCATCAATATGCTAATTACTAAATCATTAAACCCTTAAAAAAACTCCTGAGTTTACATTGATTGTAGAAGTCATAACTGACTTGCTATTTGACTTTAAGCCACTCTAAACAAATGATATACAGGCCCCAAACCTCCCTCAGTTGGAAGCTTAGTCGTGTCATTTTCTTCCTTCAGTTCTGAATGGCAGGGACGGACACTCTACAGGTGAGCAGTCCCACTCTTAAATGCCTTTGCACTTAAGTGCCAGGTAAAAGGCCCTGCTGTAAAATGTTCTTCATAGTTCACAATGAATACTCCTTTTTTCTGAAAACCTCATGTGAAAGGAAGAAACACAACTGAGTGTACGCAGTGGAAACCGAGAACACAGATCCAGGATTTCTTCAGGTTCAGGTAAAGAAGAAATTAGAAAATTAGGGATTTCCATCTAAATAAAGACAAGGTAAGCTGGCCCACAATATTGGTGTACTACGGGAACACTAGGCAGTGAGTAGATGTGAACATTAGTCCTCCAGTGAACTATGTTAAATGTGCAGATGCAGTGTGAGCCCTGTCCACACAATACTTTGCTCACTACATAGTAAGTCCACTGCTAGATAATTAAATTCTTATCCCAAAATTTATATTAACACCACCTATTCATAATAAATGTACTTGGTCCTTAAAACACTTTCATTTTTAAACTTAGACTTTAAAAAACAAACTTCAGTTTTACTTTTCTGGAGGGGTCCTCTAACCCCAGGTGAAAGCTGATCCTCTTCTGCACGGGGATTTATTTCTCAAACACAAGTGGGAGCTGGCGCAGTGGGGCCTCAGGTGCCTTGAGCCTGATGACTGCAACGTTTTCTCAGAACTCATATGTAAAGTGGTGGAAGATATTAACTCCACAAAGTTTATCTTCTGGTCGCCATACTTCCACTGTAGGGTGCACACTCATGTACACACACACACACATACATGTGCACACACACATTCATGCACAGACATACATGTACACATACATGCACGTGCACGCATATACATGTATGCACACACATACGCATGCAAACAAATACATGCACACACATACACACACTTACACACACATACAATAGTAAGTAAAAATTTAAAAATACTTTATATTCAAAAATTGTTCCCTATTTCTTGACTTGAAAAACAATTTTTCCCCAGTGTCTATCAGTCCATCTGCAAATTCTTATTGTTTGGATGAGAATTTTTACATTAGCTTTCTAAGGAAAGGAAAAAAAAGTAAGCTTAGTAAATATTAAACCCCAAAGAAGGCACTGACAGAGAGCTCCAGACTGGCCAGTAAGGCTGGGTACTCACAGGAGGGAGAGCTGGTTCATCCTCCTTATTAAGGCATTTTTCTTATTGACTAGCATGAACCATTCCTGCATCATAGCCTCCTCTTCTTCCGTGTTCCTTCCTGCAGATTACAAAGAGCAGTGTTATGTGATACCCTGCAAGCCAAAAACCAGTTCAGCACAACTTTTCCACTTGGAAAATATTAGAGGTGCTCCAAATATATGCAGTACCCAGTCCTGAAACAGAGCAGTACTTAAAAACACAGAAAGCAGTCTTCCAGAGCTGGTACTCAGTCCTCTGAGCCTACCTGGGAAGCACACTAACACGAAGTACCATAAACAGCATGCTCACCTCCTAAGCCCTCCCAGAGGCTGACTTGCTATAATGTTTCAGTGGGGAATGCAGGGTGCTGACAGGCATACGGTCATGATTTAATAAAAATTACTATGAGCATTGTTCAGGCTAGCAGCGAGCCCAGAGAAGCCCAGAGACGCTGTGAAAGTTTTTACTTTTAACAACTTGCTTTCCTTCTGGAAAGTAAAATACCTTCTGTGTGTGTACCATGAGGACTCATTGACTCTAAAAGATAAACTACTTACACGTCATTAAGTGCACTGTAAACAAGACTACAAGAAAGACAGCTCTCTGTGGAAAAAAGTCATCGCAATGAATAGAGTATTTTAAAATTTTTCATTAAAGAGACACTCTAGGTGATTGTGAAGAAACTCCAGCCCAGAGGCATGTTACAGTCAGCTCTGTCGTCTGCTCCCACACTAAGCTGTGGTTATATACACACCCTGGACATTGGTCATGTACAGTGATGTGCAAGTCACACTTGTAGTGAAGAAAAATACCTTTTTCTTTTTTTGGGGGGGCACACTTTTCTTTCTCGACAGTCTCATCTTTCCTTTTCAAATTACAACAGGTCAGATTTGCAATCTTTCACCCCCTTCTTTTTTCCTTCCAAGTTTCATCTATAGTTGTTTTGTTGCCTTTCCAACCCATTATATAATATTAACAGTCCAATTTCTACACAACATTCATAGGATAAACTTCAAGGTCTGATTGATTATCCCTGAAAAGACAGTTCTGTTCATTTTCTTAAGTGATAGTTCCATTACACACTGAAGACACTGAGTCTATTTAAAAACTCCAAACAGTACAGAGGTATCACTGTACTTACAGAGTCTAGCTGTGGCACATCGGCCTCCTGCCTTTAGAACTCCTCCAGAAGCAGCCCTGTCACAGACACGTGCTCCTCTCAGACACAGAACGCCATGTCTGTCAGACACATGTATACACTACAGACAGACTTCTTTTAACATCAGTGAGGTGATATCATATACGAACCTATTGTGTATTTTGTCACATTTCCTAAATATTTACCTTATAAATTATGGAAATGCCACAATTAAACTATTTCTACATGAGTGCAGAGACTGTGCCTGAAAGTCAGGATGCTGTTGTCATAAGAAAAACCAGTGATGATGTTCTCTGGTCGTCACACATTGTTGGAACTCAATGGGTGACGACCTAGGATAGATTATTTCAGGACTCAACAGAAGTCTTTATTGTTTTACACTACTTTTTAATCTTTCCTTTAGGGTAGCCGGTTTTGTATTCAGTTTGGACCATGTGACGTCAACACTGGTCATGTGACACAGGCTGCGATAGGCACAAATCCCTGGGAAGCAACAAAAGAAGAAAGAGTAAAAAGAAAAAGCTGAGAAAAAGCTTGCAGTTTGGAGAAAGGCCAAATGTACCCTGGTGGAAGCGTTTTGATCAGCGAACTGACACACGTGTGCAATATTAATAGGTTAGACTTAAGATGGCTCATTTTCTGATTAAAGATCCAATTCTTGTGTTCACAACCCAAGCGGCTTCTAAAGATACAGATATGTTGAAACTTTGTTCTGAGTTTAACTTAACCTATAATTGAGGCTTTCAGGCAATATGAGAAGCGACCAGCCTACTCTCACATTAACATCATTTTCTTCAATGGAACCCTGCTTCTTACATTTAACAATATTGATGTGGAACTGTGTGATTTTTCTCATTAACTCATGTCTGTATTTCTAGGTAAGAATCAAAGATACCCCCATAACTGTTAGAAAATAATAAAATAAATAAATAGTAAAAAAAACCCCATGTTTCAAAAGGAAATAAGCCTAACGATATTTAAAGATACATTACACATTACTATATAGCTTACTTCTGTTCACTGAAAGAAAAAAGAAACAAAACACTGTATCATTCATCCTTATCTGAGGTAGTATAAAGTGATAGGAATCTATACTCAGCCTAATAATAAAAAATTAAAGTTTCTTCTAACCTATCAGTACACTATTGTTTATAGGGATTTAAAATTTTTTAAATTTAAAAGCTTTTGAAAGCCAGTAAGTTGAACCATTACAAATTAATCCTGACTTTAATAACTGGTTAAAGACCCCTTCAGCTTTATAAGCAACAAAAAATATTAAAGCCTCTGATCACAGTGAGCTTTTCTCATTTCTCCTCTAACCATTTGTTATTTAATCCAATACTAGTAATCCAATTTGTCCATCAGACTTTTAAAGGGCAGAATGCAACTTCCTCCGCTTAGACACTTTTCAAAGTACAATATATTTTTCAAATGAATGCTGGATGTTTCATTTTTCCCAACTGTTCCTAGCTCTAATGCACGAGGAAAAAAAGAACAAGATGAACATTGTTCCTCCTGATTAAGTAAGAGCTCATTAAAGAGCTGTCAGCGCGGCACTTTGAATATGCATGAAGCATATAATCAGATCTAGTACCGTCACTAGAGGAGAATACAGCAAGTACAAAGGATTGATTTAATTACTTAGAGTGGGCTGTGGTGGCGAAGCAGTCTTGTTAGTGCAGAAAGAAAAAGAGGTTGTATTCTGGCACCATGATAGAAAAGGCAGTTTTAGCTTCTGCCACAATACCTAATCTCAGAATAAAGCACTTTACACTGTAGCTTAAAATGAAAACTGCCATTCTCAAATGCCCATAAATCATTTAATCGTGTTTAACCTTACCCTGTAACTACCTCTTCTTTCAAAATTATTTTAAATTTATAATTACAACTACATTTTCATCACTGCAGAGCCAATACTGCCACTTCTGTAAATCCTAAATTCTTTTTAGTTTCATAACCTGAAAAATGCAAGACAGACTATTGAAGGCTACCGCAGGGTAAGGCATGACTAAAAGACCTGCGCGAACGGCTGTGTCCATTTGCTGAGATGGAATGTTCAGCAATAAGAACATCACACAGAACAAGTTTTCACCTTGAAATTATCACAATCTCCAGCAACAAGCACATAAACTGTAGTTTGTGTCCTTCAGGAGGCCTGTATTATTTCCTGTAGAGATGAGGCATCTTGTTGGCTATCAGATGTCTTAGCATCAGTGTTTGTCTTTATCATTTACTGTAGCTGGAGTGTGTGCTATAAAACACTGAACAGCTAGGGACAAGAGCTGGAAAAACTGTGTAAACGAGGCTTCAGACCCTCTCCTGCTGACGGAGGGAGCAGGAGTCACAGGAGAGCTGCTTGTGCAGGGAGTAGGAACAGTGTGAATGTCTCTGAGTCAAGGGTAGCAACCACTTTTATACTCCAACTCAGAAGACTGAACACTAAGATACGACTACTTTCAGGAACTCGCTCATCCAATGACTTATTTATGGTTTTCATTTGTTCTTTTCAGAAGCAGGGTTTTCAAGGTTCTAAAGTAAAGAAGAGTGAAGTTCCAAATCTGGAACGCTTCTATTTTACAGGATTCAGACCCTGGACTCATTCATGGTCTGTGAGTTCTGTATCACTGACCCACACCCCAAGCCCATACTGCCAAGAGACCTTACAAACATTTCAGGATGTGTAGCTGCCCCAACCATGGGCAGGTAGGCATTTAGCAAAGTTAACCAATGCCAAAGCTTTATTTATTTTAAAGGACACTGAACACATTTTACAAACGGGAAGAAACACAGTGAGTTACTCTTCTAGAAACCATTCACTGAACAGATCACTGTCCACCTGAAAATCAGTTAGGTGCTTCAGAGTAAGGACACCTGAATCGCAAGCTGCCTCTCCCGATGGACAGCACCCCGCCAGCTTGCCCGCTTGATGGCTTGTGCTGGACAGTCTCTGTCTCAAAACTCTCTTACAACCCCGTCACAAAAATGACTCAAAAGTGACTCTAGACATGGCAGAGGAATGATGCAAAGATGGACACGAAGAATAACCAAATTACACACATGCACACACATGCATACATGAATATGCACATGTAATTACATACATTTCTGTGTATTTAGGAATGTCAAGATTTCTGGAGGTATCTTTGCATAAGGATTCAACATTTGAACATTACTAAATTTATTTGTGCGTGTGTGTGTGTGTGTGTGTGTGTGTGTGTGGTGTGTATGGAGGTGCACTCAGTTCTCTCCTTCTGTGTGGGTCTAGGTTGAACTCCAGTGGTCAGGCTTGGTCAGGCTTGGTGGCAAGAGCCTTTACTTGCTTAGCCATTTTTCTAGTTTGACTCTTATTAGTCTAAAATTTATTCTTCATACAAATTTTAATTAAGGTTTCTCTCCTAACTCTTATCAGGACCCACCCCCAACTCTTTACCTACCTACCTCTGTTTCTCCCTCCCTCCCTCCCTCTCCCCTCCTTCCCTTTCCCCTCTCATTTTTAAAAAAAGAGCATTTGGGTAAGACAGCAATAGAACCAAACCATACCTTACTTAAAGTATTGTTTAGAAATTACCCATTCATCAGCTTTACAGAAATCTTGTAAAACAGTGTATTTTCTTAGTATTTTCTTGCATTAATTTGAGAATCTTGTGGGTAAGACAAAACTGGGCCAGAGAGATGGTTCAGGGGGTAAAGGCACTTGAAGATGAGCCCAAACACCTGAGTCTAATCTCTGGGACAAACATGGTAGAAATGTGTCCTCTGACCTTCGAAAGCTCACACACACACAAAGCCAAATAAATATGAAAACAATTACATTTGTTAAAAAAACATGATAAATTTCTAG
This sequence comes from Micromys minutus, assembly GCF_963924665.1. Lineage (NCBI taxonomy): Eukaryota > Metazoa > Chordata > Mammalia > Rodentia > Muridae > Micromys > Micromys minutus. The sequence goes on from NC_137969.1 coordinate 44,893,096, forward strand.
TCCAATTCTTTTAAATCTTTTTTCCATGTAAATCTTGGTCATATATTCTGTGTCCCCTACACTGTTTAGAGCTGCCCCTCAACTACGTGGTTCCTGTAGTTGGTGAAACCAGCCATCTTGAATATGGCTAACAATGGGCCCTGGCAGTAGCCATGGTATGGAGCTAGGAGCTGGGGACACTTCCAAAAGGGCTCAGAGATTGTGTCCCACAGTGTGATCAGGATCTCCCACTGGGCGACTTGGAGCCAGAGTTTCTTTAATATACAGTTAGTATGCCATTGGTCATAAGCAGGAAAGGCAAGGAATGCAGGCAACAGTAGACCACATCTGTGTGCCTGAAAAAAGTGTCACTGTCACCTACATCAGACAGCCATAGCCACAGCCACCGGAATGACCGCCAATTACAGCTAGTGAGTCTGGAAAATGTAAGAACAAGGCAGATCCTGGGATACTGCTGACTAGTCAAAAGTGGAAAAGATATGTTAAGACTGAAAATCACAGGTATTTAATAGAGTGCATCTAAAAGTTTCTTTATTGCCTATTTAAAGAAGGCCAAATATGAAATTATAATTTGAAGTACAAATTGTTATAATATATAAAAAGTCTTTAACAAGAGAAATAAAATATGAAAGAAAGAAGCTTCCTTGGGAAAACCCACTGGGAACGTGAATCTTCAGGATTAAAATATTGTTAAGTTGCATTTTATTTGTGTGGTAATGTGTATACCACATGGGTGTTAAAGGACAACTCGATGGAGGCTTCTTCTCCAGGTGAGAAATCTCACTAACCTGGCTTTTACCCTTTTTAAAGCACACACCTTGGGTACTTTCTGGTTTGTTTTCTCTGTATGATGCTCTGGCTAGTCTGGCACTCACTATGTAAAGCATGCTGGCCTCAGACATGGGCAGCCCTCTTGTACCTGCCTGCTAAGTGCCACTACCCTGACGCTGGTGCTGGAACCCAGAATCTCTCATATGCCCGGAAGCATTTTACCACTGAGCTACAACCTCAGCCTAGGACTGAAAGTTTTTAAGTCTGTAAATATATGGCACTAGAAAGTCTTTGGTTCCCAGTTTAAAAAAAAAACAAAAAAACCAACCAACCAAGCAAACAAACACCCCCCCAAACAAACAAACAAACAAAAAACCCTCAAACTTAATCCCAAAAAACAACCAACCAAACCAAACCAAACCAACAGCAGCAATAACAAACCCACAAAAAGAGAGTTCAACCCCTCAATGCAATACCTACACAGAGACTTCCCACTCGGCAGCTGCTCTGGTCAAGCTGGAGGTAAGCTGGTAACTAGTTAACATTCACTCATGCTACCTGGACTGTATAAGAAAGCTAGCTGAACAATGGGGCCTGGGAGCAATCCAGGAAGAAACATTCTCTGCTTTGATTCCTGCCTTGGGTTCTTGCTCTGGAGTCTCTCAACCATGGACTGTAACCTGTCCATGGAATAAACCATGGAATAAACCCTTTGCTCACTTATAGCAATAGAAACCAAAGTAGGACACCAACAAACACTCAATCTCTGGTAAAAACTACTTGCTTTCTTTTCTTCTTGGGTGAGTTAGACTATGTTTTTAACTTTGTGTTTGTGTGTGTACACACATGGATGTTCGTGTGGTAGTGTACAGATGTTTGGTGTATTAATAGTGTGGCTCATTTTTTTAAGTTTTATCTTTTACAATATTTTTACTTTATGTGTATGGTCTGCTCTGCCTGCATATATTTCTGTGTATTATGTGTGTGCAGTGCCAGTGGAGGCCTGAAGAGGGCACTGGATTCACCGGGACTGGAGTTACAGGTCCTTGTGGGTTGCCATGCGGGTGCTGGGAATCAAACCCCAGTCCTCTAGAAGAGCAGCTAGTGCTCTAACCACGTAGACATCCCTGCAGCACTGACAACTCTCCCGTTTTCCTCTTTACCTCTTGGGTCACTGCCTCAGCTAAGCGTGGAGCTCAAACACAACCAGACTAGCTAGTCAGCAAGCCCCAGTGGTCTTGTTTACATGGCTTCAGGTCTTAGTATTACAGGCACAAGCCAACATGCTGGATTTCCACATGGGTGCTAGGTATTCAAACTTGACACTTCATGCTTGCACACCAAGCACTTTACCAAGTAGGCCATCTCCCTAGCTCCAAGTTGAACTTTCTAGATCACATTTTCAAGTGAGCTCATTTAGTACTAGTTTTTCTGTACCCAGTGTAAGTGTGAAAAAACCTTTACCATAACTTTCTCATGTGTCCTCTTACCTCTACCCTCATATGTATTTTCATCTCTAGCCTATTTTTAGGTTATGAGTACTGAAGGGAATCTACTACCTTGGACTAGTCTTCAGTCACATACACGCTCAAGCCACAGAAGCCTAAACATTGCAAGGCAGTGCAGCCCCTCCTCTGGAAGCTCAGTAACCTCTGAAGGCTTTCCACAGGTACACATGGCATGAAACAAATGCACTTACTCCTGCTTTCCCACAGTATGCTGGTGGCAGCTAATCTTGACACCATGGCCTGCTCATCCAATGGTGCTTGGTCTTCTCAGTGTGGCTATTCACTCTCTTCAGTAGAAGGCATACGTGGGCATCAAAGACTTGGGAATAACAGTGTCAAAAAGACACTGCCATAGGCAGAAATAATAATAATAATAGAAATGATTATGATAATATTATCAACTATTCAATAGGGTTGTGTAACAGTTAAACTCACAGCTAGCTTGTGGTAGAACTGGGCCTTAAACCCAGGGAGCTTTATGAACCACTCTAAGTCACTCACCACCCGAGTACAGGCTCACAGGCAGTTAGATAACAAGGACAGGCTCTTCCTTTAGAATCCAGACCTTTGAAGTGACTCTCATAAACAACAACACACCCCTGGAATTATCTCTGAGGCTGGGGTGCAGGTCAGAAATAGGATTTTGGAGAGACCGTCACAATGTATATACCTGAAGTCACAGAAGTCAGAAGACCAGGAGATCAAGACAAGTGTGTGCAATGGCATAAGATCCTCTGTATAAAACACAGCCTGGCAGTGAATCTAGCTCTGCGTTTTAGCAGCTATGTGAATGTGTAAGTTAGTTATCTCAGCTTCTTTACCTTGAGTGTGGAGAACACTACATTACCTTAAGGGTTGGGGACATGGCTCAGTAGGTAAAACACCTGAATCTGAATGCCCAGAACCCACACGAAGCAGGGTATGGTTGCTCACACCTGTCATCCTGTGGCCCTACTGCAAGATGGGTCACAGACACAGGAATCCCAGACTCCTAAGTGCATGGGCCAGCTAGCCTGGTGTACACAGCATCAAGCAAACCCAGAAAGAACAAGGTGGAAGGCAAGACCGACATGTGCCTGTATTCACACATGTGTACAACTTTATAGAATTCTGTGATAATGAGTATCTTCAAAGCACTGTGAATGTCTGACCTGCAGTATTATAAATTTTCTTGCCTCCTGCATAGAGACCTACATACAGTCTTTACTCAAGCTTCAGGATCTTTCCTGAATCTCTAATATTAAATATAACTGAATAATTAATAACTAAAATTACTAAAGTATTGTAAATCTTTTGATTTATGAAACAATTTTCTGATTCTCAATGCTAATATCAGCAAAACCTAATCACATAAATAAGTATGCTAGTAACATGCTATAAGCCTGAAGACATAAGTGCCACTATGTTTTTTCATCCTACACATGCTAAGCAGGCACCCTACCAGCCCTGAGCAGGCATGGTATTTCTTTACACATAGGACTGTGAGACACCATGTGTGTCCCCTGTAAGAGCAACAAGTGCTCTTAACTGCTGAGCCACTTGAGACAGGGTTTCTCCATGTAGCCCCAGTTGTTCTGAAACTCACTGTATAGACAGGCTTGGTTGGAATTCAAGAGATCCACCTGCCTCTGCCTCCTGAGTGCTGGGATTAAAGGTGTTCACCACCATGCCTTGCTGAACATGCAATTTTTAATATTTTTATGTATGTATTTTCTGGACCAATCTGTCTAAAATAATTTTTCTATTTTTTTAAGCTTCCCCATTCATGAGAGTGTTACAAGCCCCTAATCCTTTGTTTTCTTCCTTGCTTGAAATTTTATTTCATTTCAAATTTATTTTATGTTTGTTGCATGGGCTCATGGTAACTTGCAGGAATTGGTTCTTTCCTGCCACGTGAGTCCTGGGAATTGAACTCAGGCTCTCAGGCTTGTCAGCAAGTGTTTTTATTCACTGTCATGTCACTGTTCCTTTCCTCAACTTCCCCCTCCTTCTCTTCTGCTGTTGTACAGGTCTTATATAATCCAGGCTGGTCTCAGACTCAATGTAGCCTGGGACTATCTAGAGTTTCTAACTCTCTTGCCTCTACCTTCTAAGTGCTTGGATCACAGGAGGGCATCACCATACTTGGTGTTATGGTGCTAGGACCACACCCCAGGACTCCATGCACGCTAGGTCTCTTCAAAGACAGCTAAGTTCCCCATCCTCTTTTTCATTCTAGCCAAGAAGAGTCTTAACTTTGATCCTCTTAACTGGGCCACAGACTGGTATTACAGGTTCACACTCTGTACCTGCAGTTACTTTCCAAGGCCGTGCAGGCTCTATGTAACAGGTTTGAAGGTCCTCTTGCTAGCAGCAGTTTCTTCACACAGAAATCCATGGAGAAACCATACTTCCAGAATCTCTAGACTTCCCAATAACAGACATCCTTAAATCTCTTCCAGCCCTTGGGATAAAACATTATCTTTCTTAATCTGACAAATATGATGCTCCAAGAGTCCACTTTGGATTCTGGCCTAAATCTCATGAGGCAATCTCTCACACTCTGGAGTGTGGCCTAATGTCTTGTTTCTTCACAGCTGCAGCCTCCTCAAAAGGGATTAGAGCCATTGTCCCCATAGTTGGTTGATTCTTCATAGCCTATCACTTCACAACCATTACCAAGTTTTGCAAAATAACTACCTAGTTTACACTGATAACTTTCAGGATAACTCAAAAGCATTTGGGAAATCCAATATACAGCTCAGCCATAAAGTACATACTTAGTATGTTTAAAGCCCTGGATTTGAACCCTACCTGCCATACAAAACAAAACAAAAATGACAAACAAAACAGTGCCTACTGAAAGAAGAAATACCTTAATAAAATTGTTTGTCTGAAACCAAGCTTTGTTTGCTTTATGAATATTTGGCAGTTTTATTTCAAGAGCAGAATTCTACTTCTGAACAGTGATATTTAGTATAATTTTACTGATTCTTAACCCTCTGCTCTGATTTAAAGTGAGCACTTTAATGAGCCAAGTGTAAGGGTGTCCACCTTTTTCTCAGTAAGTGGAAGTTGGAGGAGAAAGCTTGGCAACATGGATTTGAAGACATTCTAAGCAACATAGTAAGACCCTATTGCAAAAACAGAATAGAAGCAAAATAAAGTAAGCGCCTGACTCAAAACAAATCATTTACAGTGCTAAGGTTTGGCTTTCTTTAATTTTACTCCCATGAGAAATTAAAATGTTTATAAGTAGTTTACTAATTCATTTCTCATCTGGAGGCATAGCTCTGGGTTTGAGCCTCAGTAATGGTGTGTGTGTGTGTGTGTATTTATTTCTCCAAAAATTATACTTGAAATACAATTTTTATTTTAAAAATAATACAAATAAATCTATATAAATCCATATTACATAAAATCTTAATTTTAGGGGTTTAAAACTAAATTCATTAAATAAAAAGACTTATCAATCTATATGTCTCTCTTCTTTTACATCTTTACCCTTCCTACAAAACTAGATCCTTCAGGGAACATGAACATGAGCTGTCCATCCACACCACCTCGCACGAGGGGACCAGGCATTGGTAGGAGGACGCACCTTCTACAATTCTCAGCTTTGGCCATAAGTGACACCTTTAATGCAGAGTGATTGGGCTTGGTGGTTGGTGTCGTAGCTTTGGGAGGGGCAAAGGTGGAGATACTATAGACAACTGGAACACCAGCAGTTTTATTATAATTAATATTATATTAATATTAGAGTATAACCACAATTTTAGAAAAGCAAAACTAATTTTTTAACAGTGCAAATGATCTATGTTTTTTAAATCAATACCAAGTTCACTACTTTTATGCCACAAAGTTTGGCTGCAAGTTTTTATATATGAATGCATAATGACGCAGCTTAATATCTTTATTATTTTAAATTATATCTTTTAAGTCTGTTTTCTAGAAGAATCACATAAAATACTATTCCAAGTTTGGGGTATCCATAGAAAACTGTTTCCTACATATGGAAACTGAAAGCGTGCATCTCAGAAATCAGAAATCAAACAGCTTCCCCAACAAACACTCAGAACAACTCAGAACAGAGACGGCGGCTGGCACACACACGGCACACACGTCAGAGGGGATTCCCATACCTCCAAGTCGGTTCTCAGGTGTGAGGGGTGGTTGCGTTTTCCTGGTCAGGGAACCAAATTGAAAGGCCAGATCCTTTCGAAAGGAAAGGTCGGGGATCCTCCAACTCTCAAAGTGCGGGTTCTCCTCACCTCGCAGGAAAGGTGACACCCCAAATCACTCACAAGAAACGGTCTTGATGCAAACTGCAAGAGGATTTTTATTTCGAGCACGCTTGGGGCCCACAATCTGTACGCCATGTTGGAGTAGAGGGCTGCGGACCACGAGGGCAGAATCGGGACAGATTTTATATGGCTCACAGTAAAGCCCGCCAATCATGGCAAAGCCCTCGAATCACAAACCAATGGACACTCGGAGGCAACTGTACTGTGTACTGGTAACTCTCAGTACTGTCAACTGTACACATTACCCCCAGCCAGGCCTAACATTTAAAACCAAAAGGGAAACTTCACATATCCTTATTTTGATGGTGGATACCTAGGAAAGCAACATTCTTCCTCCTTCCATTTCTTTTTGCATTTTATTTAATGGGGTCTTGCTCTGCCCCACAGTGTGATCTAGAATTTCTGACCTCAAGGGCCTTGTCCTTCTGCCTCAGTATCTCTAGTTTCCAGGACTGTAGTCAACATGAGACTAACCTGGCTTAGAAAATAACTTGAGTAAATACATATGTGTGTTACCTAAACATGTGTATTTATTTATATTTATATCAAACTCTAGGCTATTGATTAATATTTATTTTTTCTACAAATTTCTAGAAAAACAAAACAACAGCAACAAAAATTACACATTAAAATTTAATTTGTAGTGCAGCAGCCTAGTCCATATTTACCCAAACACTACAGCCTGTGTGCTTCCCAGGAGGGCCACAGTGACCGAGAACACAGGTAAGAATTCTGCCCAAATATCTACACCAGCTGGCACGCTCACACAGCCCAGCTGACTCAGGACCAACCCCCTCCTCCTCTGTCCTTCAAGTTCAATCATCCTTCTAGCCCACTTCCCCACCAGGGCCAGATCAAGAGCCTAGCTAGTACCTGCCTCAACACTGAAGCCTGCATACTTCCCAGGAGGTTCTCAGTGACCAAGGACATAGGTGAAAATTTCACCCACATACCCATGTCAGTTGGGATGCCCACACAACCCAGTAGACGTAGGACCTAGTCCCCCACACCCAAACCCCTGAGCTCCACTTTCCTTTTCTCCCACTTCCCCACATGAGCCAGACCAGTGGCGTGATACCAATCTAAATGCTACAGCCTGCAAGCCTACCAGGAAGTCATTGTAACCAAGGGCACAGAAGGTCCTTAGTAACCAGAGGCAAAGGGGGCCTGCTCTGACCAGAGATACAAAGTCCCTCACTAAGTAGAGACAACACTAACTGCCTCAGTTCTAACTTAGGACACAGAGCTCTACCTGCATCCAATGAGTCCAGCTCTATTCAGAGTCACCCAGGCCAGCTAACACCAGAGAGAACCAGATGGCCAGAGGCAAGGCAAGACCATCACTGTCAAAACCCAATGCAATTTGGCACTATCAGAACCCAGTTCCCCCACCACAGCAAGGCCTGGCTTCCCTAACACACATTAAAAGCAAGATAATGATCTAAAATGAAGAAAATAGAGGATTTTAAAGAGGATATAAAGAACTCCCTTAAAGAAACACAGGAAAGCACAGGCAAACAGGCAAAAACCCTTAACGAAGAAACAACTAAATCCCTAAAGAAATATAGGAAAATACAAACAGGTGAAGGAATTGAACAAAACGGTCAAAGGTCTAAAAATGGAAATAGAAACAATAAGGAAAACATAAAGAAAGGCAATTCTGGAGACAAAAAACCTAGGGCGAGATCAGAAGTTACAGATGGATGTATCACCAAAAGAATACAAGAGATGGAAGAGAGAATCTCAGGCATAGTAAACATCATAGAAAATATTGACAAACTGGTCAAAGAAAATACAAAGTGTAAAAAGCTCCTAACCCAAAACCTCCAGGAAATTCAGGACACAATGAAAAGATCAAACCTAAAAATAATAGTAATGGGGCTGGAGAGATGGCTCAGTGGTTAAGAGCACTGACTGCTCTTCCAGTGGTCCTGAGTTCAATTTCCTACACGTGGTGGCTCACAGCCATCTGTAATGAGATCTGATGCCCTCTTCTACCGTGTCTGAAGACAGCTACAGTGTACTTATATATAATAAATAAATAAATATTTTAAAAAAAGGAATAGAAGAGGGAAAAGAATCTCAGCTCAAAGGGCCAGAAAACATCAACAACAAAATTATAGAAGAAAAATTCCCTAAACTAAAGAAAGAGATGGCTATAAACATACAGGAAGTTTACAGAACACCCAGCAAAACTCTCAATCATCATAGATGGAGAAACCAAAATATTCCATGAAAGACACAAATTTAAAGAATATCTTTCTACTAATCCAACCCAACAGAGGATACTGGAAGAAAATTTCCAACACAAGGATGATAATTATATTCAAGAAAACACAAGAAACTAAACAGTTCACAACAAACCCCAAAGAAGAGACTCATACACACATAATACCACCTCCAGCAACAAAAATAACAGGAACTAACAATCATCTTTCTTTAATATCTCTCACAATTAATGGACTCAATTCCCCAATAAAAAGACACAGGTTAACAGACTGGATATATAAACAGGACCCAGCACTTTGCTGCATACAGGAAACACACCTCAGTGACAAAGACAGGCACTACCTCAAAGTAAAAGGCTGGGAAAAAGTAGATGATTCTAAGAAATAAGCTGGAGTTGCCATCCTAATATTCAATAAAATAGACTTTCAACCAAAAGTTATCGGAAAAGATAGGGAAGGACACTACATACTCATCAAAAGAAAAGTCCACCAAGATGAACTCTCAATTCTGAACATCTATGCCTCAAATACAAGGTACCTACATTTTTAAAAGAAATGTTACTGAAGCTTAAAGCACACATTGAACCTCACACAGTAATAGTGAGAGACTTCAACACCCCACTCTCACCAATAGACAGGTCATTAAAACAGAAGCTTAACAGAGACAGAGTGAAACAGAAGTTATGAACCAAATCAATTTAGCAGATATCTACAGAACATTTCTCCTCCAAAACAAGAGACTATATCAGCTTCTCAGCACATTGTATCACTTTCTCCAAAACTGATTATATAATCAAACATAAAACAAGATTGGAATAACCCCATGCATTCTATCAGATCACCATAGACTATGGCTGGTCTTTAATAACAACAAAACAAGAGAAAGCTCCCATACTGATGGAAACCAAACAACTCTCTGTTCAATGATAACTTGGTCAGGGAAAAAAAACCAAGATAGAAACCAAAGACTACAGAATTCAATGAATATACGCTGAATCTAATAGAAGAGAAAGAGGGAAGAACCTCAAACTCACTGGCACATGGGGAAATTTCCTGAACAGAACACCAATAGCTCAAGCTCTATGACCAACAACTGATAAATGGGATCTCATGAAACTGAAAAGCTTATGTATGGCAAAAGACACCAGGAGTAGGACAAAATGTCAACAGCAGTCTTAACTAGCCCAGACCCCAGGGAGCTCCCAGAGACTGAGCCACCACCAACCAGGTAGCATATAGGGGCTGATCAGAGGCCCCTGGCACATATGTAGCAGAGGTCTACCTGTTCTGGCCTCAGTGGGAGAAGATGCTCTTAATCTTAATGGAGAGACTTGAGGCCCCAGGCAAGGGGGAGGAGGAATGGGATGAGGAACGGTGAGACGGGAGGACCAATGTGGGGGTAATGACTGAAATACAAATAAATAAAATAATTTAAAATTTTAATTTATGACATGAAGCACTTAAAGCATATAGAAATATGAAAAGATCACTCTCTTTGTAAAGCATATATAGCTATATTGGATCCGCATATAGAAAGTCAGGTGTGGTGGCCCTGTACTACTTATAGTCCCAGTGATGGAGAAGCAGAGACAGACTTCTACATCTTAGTGGTCAGACTGCTGAGTGTAGTTGACAAGCCAGGATCCTAGTGAATGAATGGCCCCCAAGGAATCACTATGGTCTACATACACGTCGGTATGAGTGTATATACACCCCCCCTCTGAAATCAATAATTTTTCTTAACTTCTATCACAAAATTTTCCTGATGCAGTAGCTCCTTTCCATGCATGAATGCCTTTAATATTCCAGCTCAGAAGTGGCATGAAGAAGATACGGTGACTAGACATGTCTAATTTCCATGTGTAAAGCACTTGAAGGTCTATGAAAAGTATTTTAAAACCTAACTAAAACCTAAGAGAAAGAGTGTACTTATATGTCTACTAGAGAAATGTCTCCACAAGAGAACAGTGCTCAAGAGGAGAACTCTGGAAGCCTGGACAACAACTCCAAGGTTACCAGACACAGGCCTAGATAAAACTCTGTGCAGAAATGACCAAATGAGAGTTGTGTCTGTTCTGTTGTTGCTACAGGGTTTTTGTATTTTTAAAGAAAAGTGTTCCACTCTGGGAAACTAGGAGAACAAACACCTTCCTTCATCAAACACCTTGATTTTCTGTCCCAGCTGAGGAGGCAAGTCACACACTGTCAATCTCTGGCTGTTCTGTACTTCACTATTTCCCTGCATCCATGCCTGCATGCATGCATGCATCCATCCATCCATCCATCCATGCATCCATCCATCCATCCATCCATCCATCCATCCATCCATGCATCCATCCATGCATCCATCCATTCATGCATGCATCCATCCACCCATCCACCCATCCATCCATCCATCCATCCATCCATCCATCCATCCATCCATCCATCCATCCATCCATCCATCCATCCAGAGACTGAGCAGGCTGGCCCTAAACTTGGAGTCTCACTAGCAAGTGCTGGCATTAAAGGTGTGTGTCACATGCTTGGCCAAATCCTGAGTGAAGTCTTGCAACCATTATACTGGGATCAAACGAAGAGTGAACAGCACATATGTAAATCTGACTTCTATAGAATGTCCTAAAGATAATTTCTCAAAATACAATACAGAAGCCGTTTGTATGTGTCCCCTAAAACTCATTTACTGAGTATAAAAACAAAAAAACAAAGCAAACAAAGAACAACAACAAAACACACACAAATTACTGGGGTAAACAGCTCAGTGGTATTGATCAGCACACATGGAGTCCTAGGTTTAATACCCAATAGTGGCAAATACATGAAGCTAAATAATACTAAGGCTTATTTCTCCCAGTTATTTATCTTATAGGAAAAAAACTGTGGTATCCATACAAATATTCATCAGCTACTTTTATATATAGCCTAGGGTTTAAAAAACCACCAACAGTTAAGACAGCTTTCCAGTGTTATGCCAAATTCCCAAACATGTTCTGGCATTTCTTGGGAGAAATATGGGCACATGGGAGGGTTGGGGAGAGAGTGCTGGGACAAGGAGAGTCTTTATAGATGAGAGACGTGCACATTAGGAGTGTACAGAGAAAGGTAGAAACAGTGACAGCTAACAGGAATGCTGACAGCACAGCCATTCTGTCTTGAGTCCTCAGACTTTTGCTTTGTGTGTTGTGACTCCTATAACCTTCTGATGTAGGTATTATCAGCCCCCTTTCCCTGTTTTATACAGCGGAGGAAAAGAGACCCAGAATGGTTAACACTTGGCTAAGACCATCACCACCTAGACTTCACTGGGAACCTATGCCCTTCAATGGACATGACATGTTTAGCTAAGTCTCCCGTACAGTGTGGCATGAGACAGACCCACTAGCACCCACTGGATTGGACTCTTAAGCAGGCATAAGAAGCTGTATACTTAACAGATACTTGGGGTGTCTTTATTGTTGATTTTTGCCTTTAATTCAGGGTCCTGTCATATAGCTCAGGTTGGCTTGGAACTCACTACATAGTTTAGGCTGGAATCCAACTCGCCTTCTTCCTGGCTCAGCCCTGAGTGGAGCGCTGCTTTCAGGGTTGCAGCATGGTTATGCTAAGGTTGTGTTTTGTTTGCTTGCTTTATATTTATTAATGTGAAAGTTGGAGAACCACTGTCTTGGTCTTTTCACAAAGAAATCACTGAGATTAATTTTTCTTAAAAGGAAAAAGAGTGAATTTCCATGTATGGCATGTTGTTTTTGTATTGGCATGACATTATACAAATCTAATTTCACATTCAGAAAAAAAAAATGCTGCTGCCAAATCAGTTCAAATGCCTGAATTTTATGTCATAGATAGTTGCTGAGAAAAAGAGAAACATTTTCCTGGAATGCCTAGTTTCTTAAATGTTAAAAAAAAAATCATTGCAGCCTTGAGTAAGTATGCAACCTCACATCAGGCAACAGCAAGTTTTAAACAATCATTCCTTAGGTTCAAAAATTACATTTTACCTCTTTAATTCAAAGTTGTAGGCATGGAAAATACCATCTAAAAATCACTGGCAGAAATTATATACATTTGTTTTTTCTGGATAAATGAATAAACATGAGTCAGCAGATGAGAATTTCTACTTAAGACTATAGAATAAAAACCTGGGGTATCCAGTGAGAGCCAGGGACAGAACTAAAGCCAGAAGGTAGAACCTTTGGGGGCTCTTTATGTTTCCAAATCTGAGGTTTCATCCAGGATCCAACACTTACTGTATAAATTTAAGGCAGCTGCTAAGTGCAGCTGCTTCACACACACTTTATTGGTTTGCCTCAAGGGGCTCAAATGATGAACAGCAACAAAGAATGAAGAGAATTTCGGAAGTTGGTGAGAGGTGGGGTGGGAATGGGGCATGGACTGACAACATGGATTACCAACTACAGAGTGCTCAGAACCACAGGGCCTCCAGCATCCACAGTGAGCGCTCTGCCACTGACTCCTCCCTCCTCACCCACAGGCAGACAGCAGAGTGGGCCCTGGACACTTCTTCCCGGCAAGGGATCTAATCCACAGCAGCAAGGGCTGACCGTTTCTACATGATGGCACACATCTGACTATGGGAAAAAAGCCTATCAGGAAATTATGCTAATTAACCAGTGCAAGATGGATGGGTCTTGGATCCTTATGGTCAGCAACTAAGAAGAGAAAGTTCATATAGAAACCTTGGAAAGGTTTAGGAGTATTATTCAAGCAAGAGAGTGTCTATCAAGTGGATACCTCCCTGGGTTAAATTCCCAACACTAGGAAACAAAACAAAAGGAAACCTTAGAAAGCTGGATTCTGGATCATGGCTCTCTTTCAGGTTGCTGGGATTCAACTAATCAAGGATTCGGACAAAATTCAACTGTTTGACATGTTCTGCTGTGCTTTTCTCTTTATAATGACATAGTTGAATGAAATTATAACTTCTTACAATAAGGAAGTGAGAGATTCAGATAACATAAAATAAGTAAAATCTTCATGCAATTAAAAATCAACAGATATACAAAGCAGATCTCTAATACCTAATTATCAAAAATGTGTTAGCATTTTACTTCCAAAAAGGTAATTCTACAAGTTCTTGGAGTCTGTCAAACTGATAAACACCTACTTGAGAGAAAAATTTCAGAAATAAAATATTATCTTTAAAAGCTGTTTCTTTATAATACAGATTCAATATAGTAATTATTGATTACAGCTAGCTGTATAATATCGGAACCTCAGACCACCTTTATAACAAGTCCTCCTGTCTGTTTCTTCTCCTGAAGACTGAGTTTCCTATATAGTTTAAGAGACAAGGGTACTTCTCACATTGCAACTTCTATGGGGATAAATATTTCATTGTTTTTCAAGAACAAAATGAAGTCATTTTTAGTGAATATTAATTTCTACTCATGTTTAATAGAGAATGAAATACCCAAATAAATAAGTAAATACAGAATTATCACGCTATGAAACACTGTCTAGGTATTTGGAATTTTGTCTCTACTTGCCCTGGACTTCATTAACTATGGCTGTCCAAATTGTTCTCTTTCACTTCATGATGTTAGAAGTGGGACAAGCTGCATTACCCTAAGAAGCAACAGCTAAACAATTATCACAGAAGTCCAACAAACTAAAATAAAATGTTTCAGGATTTAAGAACATTCAAAACAGTGCATAGAAATAACAAATTTATATGTTAAATGTAAAAAATACTAGACCAGAAAGTTTCTACCCAAATCTGAGAGGTGTCACGATTTTAGACTCATCAAATGTCTTCTCCTGGGCACCTCTTAGTTGTCCAGCATTAAGTTGACCCCAAGGTCATACATATATCTTAGCATATAAAATGAAGCCAAAAGTTTTGGTTCCTAGTTATCTTTTCTAGATATGGGTGTATTCAGAGATGGGAAGAACATCAGAGATGAGAAGAACAAACTAGTTTCATTATCCCAGTGTACACACACACACACACACACACACACACACACACACACACACACACACACACACACACACACAGGAGCGCACACATGTATGCACATACATTCTTATCCGCATACATTCAGTGATCATGGAGGAAAGGAAGGAGAAAGGTGTGCTCCTCACAATATATACATAGAATAGATATGTACAGACGTCACCTACAGAGTTTACTTCAGCAACCCCAACTGTATGCTGTTGTTTACACCATAAATCTGGGGGCCTGTTTTCTAAAGCTCTCCCTGCACTCTATACATCCTGTTTAATATTAATGAATTTATCAACACAAATAGCTAGCACCAAGGATACAGTGAAAAGCAGAACACTTCAAGCATTTAATACAGCTAAGGGGGAAGATTAAAGATCAATAACAAAATCACCTGGTAGAAAGGAAAAAGGTGTTGCCTTAAAAGGTTTCTTGCTTTGTATGTGAAACAATACCAAGGAGCCTGTGTTTTAGCACTCAACAGGCTCTCCAAACTAGGCAAGGATGAGAGCAGAAACCATCCTTTCTAATAATCTTGTGACAAAAGCTGAAAGACATCATCCTATTAACTAGTGATCTCGACTGCTAATGCGGAGTACTTCCTGGTGCCTTTTATGTAGAATGTGGCTATTAAAACCCACTAAACATTCACTGTGAACAACACAGACTCATTCATCTTTTATCAGCATCTCTTGTTAGTCGAGGAGGAGTATGACTAAGGGTGTCATTGATATTATGGAGTGGAAATTAATCACAAATTTTTCTCATATTTTCCTCATCTCACTAATTTACTTTTGTTCAAATTTCCTCCTGCTAAAAAGTTCATACCCAACCCCCTGTTGTACTCTTTTAAGTTGAGAATATTCAACGAGAGCGTCCACTGAAAAGCACCAGGTCCTAACACAAAAAGCATTCGAAATTCTCATTTAGTTGTCTTTATTTTGCTAGCACCATGTGGTCCTTGAAGATGTAGAAAACACGGGAAGCCAGTAAAGATCAGAGCAAGCTCATTAGCATTCTGACAAAATTGGAGTGGTGGAGATGTAGAGTTTGCCTAGTTTGTCATTTTGAAAGCTATGAAAGCTAGCGGTGGTAAGCTTCTATTTCATTGTGCCTTTGTCTTTGGGGGGGGGGGGTTCAAAGCAGCAGGGTATTTGTTAGTCCTAGGTCCATACAATGCATTGTGGGAACCTTTCCTACACAGTCAGCCCTAGATAGTATCATTCCAGTTTGAGTCAAAAAGTTTTTTCCCTAACATTTATAAGAAAGGGTATGCATGTGAGCCTTAGTTATACCCTTAATGAATTTATCACAGTCCTGCTTCTCCCTTTGCCTCAGCCATTTCCTCTAAAGAGAGAAAGAACCTAAAATGTTGCCAGTTGTTTTCAGAACAAACATTAGGAATTTGTGATCAGCTACTAATAACTAACACAAAGGATTGGTTTATTCAGTTAAGATTTAAAAGCTGACATGATTCTCCTTCTGAAAGTAACAGAGAGGAGAATGGCTTGGGCTTTAAGGTATGCGACTAACGAACACCACTTAGAACACTTGAGTTATCATCTACTGCTTCTCCTCTGCCTCCATTTTAAAGGCAAGGCTCAAGGGAACACTAAGCGGGCTATGTTAGTGATTCTAGTCAATGCCATTGTTTCTACACTGAAATGAAATGGATACAGGTCTTAGGGATGAATACACTGCTAAATCCTTGTGGTTGCCCTCCTATCTTGGATGATGACCCAAAAGAATGTCAACAGCTCATTCTCCCAGAGAACTAGGATAGCCCATGCAAGCCATATTCTATACTTTCTCCAAGTATTTCACAAGCTGTTGAAAGTGATTTTCCTTTCATCTCTAGTATCTTAACAGTTCTTTGGACATCAGTGCCTCTGAAACGAGGGCTAAACAAAGTTTTACAAGTGAATTCTACATATGGCACATAAATTTTTAGATTTACTTTCAATGTATATTTTAGAAACACGGCCTTGTTACAATAATGTGTTTATGGCAGGAGTGAAATGTCGGAGAAGGAGGTTTTTTTTATCATTGTGAAAAAGATGTGCTTTGTGCAAAGACTTAGCATCAAGTCAAATCTGAGGGTTTAAACTTTTGTCACATGTGTAATTATTAGGAGCTCAGAGGATGACCGAGCAGCAGTGAGTAGACAGGTGAGCTGCTGGCAAACTTGGCACGAGAGGCCAAGGTGGGGACACACTTGCCTAAGACATCCTCAGCACCACAAACAAAACACAAACAGAGAAAACTGTTTGACAGTAAGAGAATGGATCATTCCTATTTGAGGCTTTTGATAGAATAACATCTGGTTAAGATAAAAAAGCCATTAGCCCATGTAGACAATGTGTTGCCATAGGATACCTTTTATACATTAGATATGTGATTACAACTTTTTTCTATTACTAAGCTAAGCTTTAAATTTCATCCCTTACAGCTTGAATTAGTTTTTTTTTTTTCTTGAAAGTCCATTCATTTTAGCATGTGTGCTCTGAGACGTCTGTAGCCCAGGGCTGAATGGGAACTCACTGTGTAGCTGAGGCTAGCCTTACCAGTCCTTCTCCTCACTATGTAGCCCAGGCTAGCCTCACCAGTCCTTCTCCTCAGCCTCGTAAGTGCTAGTATTAAAACAACAAAGTCAGAAAAGTTCTGCCCTGTATCCATTTTTCACTCTGCTACAAAATCAGAAAAGATCTGCACACACACACACACACACACACACACACACACACACACACACACACACACATGTATGTAGTTAGGACTTAAAATTTTACTAACTTAAAACTTAGTTCATTGATATATACCTCAACATTGAACTGTTTTACTGCTAGCTTTGTAAGGATTTAAATAAGATATTATCACTGTCCTAGTGACTCAGTTCTACACTCTGCCATGTGAATACAGGTAAAAAACATTCTATAAATGCATTTTTCTACCCAAGTTTCTTAGGTAAAATTCTTAACTAGCTGCACCAAATTTAAAAGCAGAAGTACCTAAGGCCTACATTTTTTTTTTCTTTTCTAAGCCTAGTTTTAAAGGAAATATTTTAACAACTACTTAGTTGTGTAGAAAATAGAATTCTTTCCCTAAAACTACTTTAAAAGATTTATTTGCAATCTTGATATAGGCTTTACTAGAAACTACTTTGATTTTTAATACTGAGATATTATTCTGTTGGCAATTCAGTGCAGTGATCTTTAAAACTGGTTTTAAAAGCACATTCCATTTCAGTCATTAGAATCCTAAACAGAAACTGGGTAAGGCACTGTAAGTAAGACATGTAGTATGTGTAAGACAGGGCGTACACACGGACACAGCTTTTTCCATCACATCAAACCTGATGCTTCTTCACAGCTGCTCTTACTATGCTGGTGTCTAGATTCTTATGGTTTAAAGGCCAGATGTTTTTCACAAATGACCAAGAGTTGAAGTGAGAATAAATTAATGATTGATTTTTTTTAAGCTTTGAAGGAATTAAGAATACTTCTTTTCTTCATGTGCCCATGTGAATGTTTGTCTGTTAAACTCCTTCTCTGTCTCTCTCTCTTTCTCTTTTTGACAAGTGAGGCCACCCGGCAGAAAACAACGGTGCAGAGCCCAGGAGTAATCCCCCTGTTTAGTTCAACACTGTGGTTAGCCGGACACCGCCTCCATTATCCCGTGGATTTAGAGAGACTTTCATTCATTCGTTAGTCTCAGTTTTTAGCTCTGTTGTCCTCTTTAAGGAAACCTAGACTTATTGCTATGTAAAGACATTTGCATACCAGCACAATGAAATGTTCTAGAACTTTGATTACTCTAGCAAGCTAAATAAGTACCGTGTACATATAGAGTTTGAAATGTGAAAAGAAAATCAAGATGCACAAAGTTTAACTAAAGACTTCAACAATGTACCTAGATTTTCATGGTCTAAAACTAGCAATTTCTTTCCACAAACATTAACAGCACATGAATAACTACTTAAAAGCAGAAACCACTAGAAACTAAGAAATCTATTATCACAAAGTGATCCACAAACGGATGCAGAACAACTTCTTTTCCTAAGGAAACATAAACATACATATATACACTGTTATATTATCACACATATACTATATATAATATTTTATATTCTCAAACATTTAGAGTCCAAACCGAAAAAAGTTGATTTTACATGTAAGACTATGAATTTAGAAGATTCAGATTAGGAATTTGCTTAGCTATAATGCACAATGGATAATTCAACATATATCATAAATACACATATGTACTTCTTTTCTTCTGCACTGAGAAGCAAGCCCAGGGCTGCAGGCACTCGTGGTGATCATCTTCCCAGAGCTCAGGCTGCAGTGCATGTTTAGATAGATTTCAAACTTTGGGACCTTTTTCTTCCTTCCTTCCTTCCTTTCTTCCTTCCTTCCTTCCTTCCTTCCTTTCTTTCTTCCTTCCTTCCTTCCTTTCTTTCTTTCAGTATTTAGGGGCTGGGGTTTTCTTTCTTTTTTAAACTGTGTGGCACCACGGCTAGAACAGAGATGTAGGCTAGAAGATGCAAGTTCTTCTTACAGCATTGGGCCAACCTCTGTGATGACTCCAGGGTTTTCAGTAAAAACCTGGGCTAGATGACTATTAACTCTACATATCTGCAAACATTCATAGTTATGTAGTCAAAGAGTATTAGAAATCTGTGTTTAGAAGTTAGTTCTTAAGCTCCCCTTACTACACACACAGCAGCTCTAGGAAGTAATTAGTACAAATGATGTTACACATACACAGAATTCATAGCGCCAAAACTTAGTTCGAGAACTTTAAAATAAATGAATCTTATTTAGTGCATGATTTTGAAATTCCTTAAAATAGTCTTAGCAGTTTTCCTCTTTGTTTATCTTAAGTAAGCAGAATGTTTTACACCCTGGTCTAGAGGGGAGAGGCAGCGTCCAGCCACACCTACCCTTCCCTTAGCCCATTTACTTTGTTTAAGTAGAAACAATGATAGTAGCGTCTTAGATTTACTCAAGGAAGCAAGGTTTCAGATGAGTTCAGAATTCAGATGTTTGCACAGGGTGTTATAATTTTGTCAAGATGTTATGAAATGAGCAGGGGGAGGCTGCTGATGCTGGGGGTGCATCTTGGTTAGAGAATACTGGCCTAGTATGTGCAAGGTCCCGAATTCAATCCCAGAAGGGGGTGGGGGTGGGGACGAACAAGGCATTCTGTCCAGAAGGGAAACAGAAAGGTTTCCAATGGGGGAAAAAAAACACCACATGTGACTTTGAACTAACTGTAATAGTACTTACTCACTTGAGAATTAAAAATAATCTCAGGATTTAAGAGCATGCCTTGTAAATTTCTTGTATAAAATTGATTTTCTCATTGGATGAAGCACATCAATACAAAACAAATGAACTACCAAAGTGCCCTCATTAACAATTTTGCAAGTGAATACAGACAGAGCAGCACCCGCTGCCATTAAGTCCTTTGGATGGCATATCAGTTCCTGTTAACATTTCAATAGACCAATTAAGTGACCTTTCCCCTTCAAACTCAATTAAGCTATCTTAACTTCAAATGCTACTTACATTTATTTTATGTAGAAGGGCAAAATTAATTTTTTGGTTTTATGGGTTAACTATTCTAATGGGGCTCTGATCGGCACATAATTAAATACTATAGCTGACATACAGTTGTGAACTTAACCTTTTCAGTTATCCTTATATATTTTATTTCTGGTTTATTTAACAATTTGCTATCCAGTTATAATTTTAAAATTTACATCTACAAATAATATTTACTTGGGGACATATTAAGAACTAAGCAGCAGAAAGCCAACAAGGTGGAGGGGGCTCTTCTGGGTACAGGAACAATTTTTCCACCTTGCACAGCACCAAAAGTCTCAGATTCCAAGCTACTTTGTAAAAGTCAAAAGGAAAAACTTCCCACTTACACCTTCATAATGTTGCTTTGAGAAGGAATACAGTAAGCAAGAACAAGAAACAATGTAGAAGAAAAAAATTAAGACTTAAATCAAACAGTTCTGTTTCAACTTTCAAATTTATTTCCAAGAAAGTCCTGGCACCACAGGAGAGCAGGGCAAAGGCATGGCTTCTGGAGGCGGCCCTGGCCCTGGTTACAACGTTACACTGCCCTATCACTTGCTGGTCCATCCCCGGTTACAATGTTACTGTGCCCTATCACTTGCTAGTCCACCCAGCACGCTCTGGTTTTGCTTCTGTCCACAACTAAAAGAATACAATTATTAAGTCATCTTATCACTAGATGCGTTGGTTTGTAATTTGTGCTAACTACATTGTCAAAGAAAAATTTATTTAAATTTTCATTTCTTTGTGAAACTTTGTAGAAGCGGCGTATCTCATGATTAGGAACAACATATAAAGCATCACCCGTCTAATCTTCCTAAAATCCCTTTTCATCCAATTGTTGTAGGCGGCTTGAAAGGCCCACACCAAGCTTATGACCACTGCACATATGGGGGAAGGGAACCTTTGAGGGTAGCTAATTAAACCATTTGTCTTCTAAAACATTTAACTGGCTTTGGAGATTATTCTAATTAAGAATGTTAGATGTATTTTTTCATGTAGTTATTAAAATGAACCATAATCCAACAATCTCATGTACTAAATTAAATCAATGAAGACATGCTGATTTTCTCTATTTTAGAATGAGTAGTTCTAAAAAAAATTCTTTTAAATTAAGGACATGTGGAGGAAACATGCACTTTATATTTATTTGGGGAAATGACTATGGACAGCGAGAGGCCTATCTGCTGGCTCTCAAACTGCTTATGGTACGGAAGGGATTGTAACTGGGAAATAAAAAACTACATTCAAAGGGCATGTCTAAATTCACACCATGTCTTTGCACATGTGTTTTAGAGTTCTCAAAACTGTGATTTACCTTGCTGCGTATGTTTATATTTGTCTATCCTCCTACACCACAAGGAAGACGCGGGCTCACACAGAACTACCAGCTTAGAGAAAAAGGTCAATAAGCAACCTGCCAAGTTATTTATTTATTTATTTTGGTTATTTGTCTTTTTTTTTTTTTTTTTTTAAAATCACTTCCCCCCTTAAATAGTTAAAACAGGAACCAAAACAAAAGAAACAAATGAATTATGATGGCAACGCACACACCAGGCAGCCTCTATTAGAATCAGACGGCATTACACTGGAAACAGTTTCCCTTGCCTTACTGCTGCAAGATTATACTGGTTTATCCCATTAAAGTTGGTAAAACGCCATTCTTGTGTCTTAAAGCTCTAGCACTGGAGGTCAAGAAGTGTATGCTGCTTCTTACAAGGCTAGTGTGGATGTAATCTTCCCAAAGTTACAATAATTAATGTTAAGCTTCTTTAGCAATACGTTTCTGAAAGCACTGCCCCGATAATATACTCAGAGCCTGGCTGCTGTTTGTGTTCTGAGCAAGAAAAGTACTCCATGCAACTCACGTATGCCAGCTTAAATCTTTAGCCAAACTAGCGTGCTGATGAAGAGTTTGATCTATGAATACATGTAATACTGAGCCTTATAGAAATGAGGCACATAGGAAATTTTGGCATACAAATCAACTTTCCAAATTTTCTTAATTCTAACATAACAAATATACTGACCTCAAGTTTATTTGTTGAAACAGAATCTCTTTTTTAAGCCCAGGCTGGGCTAGAACTCACTATATGATCCAGGATGGCCTCAAACTCACAGCAATCCTCCTGTTTCACAGCCCCCACTACTAGGATTCTAAGTGTGGGCCATTATGCCTGGCTCCAACTCTTATATGGCATACAGTTACAAAGTCACTTATGTTAAAACTTCATTCTAATGCAAATGGAATTTAATTTCTACTTAATATAAATGGAACTCCTACTTTTAGAATATTATAAAGTATCTCAGACTTTACAATTGTTTTTAGAGTTCCCCCAAAAGCAAATAGATTCATAAAGAGCTCATGAGCACTTTTTATTGGTTCATTTCTCCTTCTAATTAGTTGTATTAATAAAGTATGGGTGAAAAGAAACCGCACCACTGAGAGGAGATGTATTTATATCTTAGCATCGGGCAGAAGTGATGCCGTGTATTATGTTTGACTTCTCCATATGGAATGCTTGCTCCTGGATAACAAGAAGCAGAGTCCAGTGACGCTCATTACGGCAGGGTCTTCTCTCAGTCCCAGTGAAACCTTCCACAAGCTCCAAAGCAGTTACGAACACACAGCTATGATGCAGACTTTAAATACTGTGAGAGGAGAGGCTAGCACTGCTTAGGGGATGAGGCAGGAGTGCTTCCTGGAGGCAGCTTGAAAGATTTAAAGGACACGCCAGACTTACTCTCCTATACCACCCTATTTAGTCTTCCTTCCAATTACATAAAGGAAGCATGAAGGCTAGGGGCACAGCCTAGCATGTTCAATGCTTTGAGCCCAGCCTGGAGCACTGTAAAGAAAAAATATGTGTGAAAAATAAGACAACTGTAACTACAGGAGTACCCCTACCTGAAAGTAGTAATAGTGCTGTGTGTGTGTGTGTGTGTGTGTTTATTTATTTTCCTGAACATACGTACCTATAATTCATTTAACTTGGAAATTAGGCATAGCAAAAGATTAACAAATATACCCATATAATAATATAAAGCGATTACAATAATATTTTGTGATAATTAAAAAATGTATGAATGTGGCATCTTGTTCTCAGATTTCCTGCAGGGTATGTGAAGCCACAAACCCACCAGATGAGATGAAGTGTGCGGAATGACGCAGGTACTGTGATGCAGCATTAGGCTACCATTGACCTGCTGACAGTACGAACCTTCTGTATTTAATGTCACAGCTAGCCATGGGTCACTGAAACCAA